>NC_080385.1:120122894-120768917 GCF_014773155.1 Arachis stenosperma | reverse complement strand
TTACGTACAAACTCTCGGGAATCTTTATAGAGAGTAGGCCAGTAGAAGCCGCACTGGAGAACTTTAGTGGCTGTTCGCTCACTTCCAAAATGTCCTCCATACTGTGATCCATGGCAGTGCCATAGGATCCTTCGTGCTTCCTCTCTGGGTACACACCTGCGGATCACTCCGTCAACACATCTCTTAAAGAGATATGGTTCATCCCAAAGGTAGTACTTGGCATCTGAAATTAGTTTCTTTCTCTGCACATAACTGTACTCTTTGGGTATGAACCTCACAGCTTTATAGTTTGCAATATCTGCAAACCATGGAGCTTCCTGAATGGCAAAGAGTTGCTCATCTGGGAAAGTCTCAGAGATCTCAGTAGAAGGGAGGGACGCCCCAGCTACTGGTTCTATTCTGGACAGATGATCAGCTACTTGGTTCTCTGTCCCTTTTCTGTCTCTTATTTCTATATCAAACTCTTGCAGAAGCAACACCCATCTGATAAGCCTGGGTTTTGAATCCTGCTTTGTGAGTAAGTATTTAAGAGCAGCATGGTCAGTGTACACAATCACCTTTGATCCCACTAAGTAGGATCTAAACTTGTCAATGGCATAGACCACTGCAAGTAACTCTTTTTCTGTGGTTGTGTAATTCTTCTGTGCATCATTTAGAACACGGCTAGCATAATAAATGACATGCAGAAGTTTGTTATGCCTCTGTCCCAACACTGCACCAATGGCATGATCACTGGCATCACACATTAATTCAAATGGTAATGCCCAATCTGGTGCAGAGATGACTGGTGCTGTGACCAGTTTAGCTTTCAGGGTCTCAAATGCCTGCAAACACTGTGTGTCAAACACAAATGGTGTGTCAGCAGCTAACAGGTTACTCAGAGGTTTAGCAATTTTCGAAAAGTCCTTAATAAACCTTCTGTAGAATCCTGCATGCCCCAGAAAGCTTCTGATTGCCTTAACATTGGCAGGTGGTGGTAATTTTTCAATTACCTCTACCTTTGCCTTATCCACCTCTATTCCCCTGCTTGAGATTTTGTGCCCAAGGACAATTCCTTCAGTCACCATAAAGTGACATTTCTCCCAGTTTAAAACCAGGTTAGTCTCTTGGCATCTTTTCAGGACAAGTGATAGGTGGTTAAGACAGGAGCTAAATGAGTCTCCATACACTGAGAAGTCATCCATGAAGACTTCCAGAAATTTCTCTACCATATCTGAGAAGATAGAGAGCATGCACCTCTGAAAGGTTGCAGGTGCATTGCACAGACCAAAAGGCATCCTCCTGTAGGCAAACACGCCAGAAGGGCAGGTGAATGCTGTTTTCTCTTGGTCCTGGGGATCTACTGCGATTTGGTTATAGCCTGAATAGCCATCCAAAAAGCAGTAATAATCATGACCAGCTAATCTTTCTAGCATTTGGTCTATGAATGGTAAAGGAAAATGATCCTTTCTGGTGGCTGTATTGAGCCTTCTGTAGTCAATACACATGCGCCACCCTGTGACTGTTCTTGTAGGAACCAGTTCATTTTTTTCATTATGAACCACTGTCATGCCTCCCTTTTTGGGAACAACTTGGACAGGGCTCACCAAGGGGCTATCAGAAATAGGATAAATAATCCCAGCCTCCAGTAATTTAGTGACCTCTTTCTGCACCACCTCCTTCATGGCAGGATTTAGCCTCCTCTGTGGTTGAACCACTGGTTTGGCATTATCCTCCAATAGGATCTTGTGCATGCATCTGGCTGGGCTAATGCCCTTGAGATCACTTATGGACCACCCAAGAGCTGTCTTGTGTGTCCTTAGCACTTTAATCAGTGCTTCCTCTTCTTGTGAATTTAAGGCAGAGCTTATAATCACTGGAAAAGTGTCACCCTCTCCCAGAAATGCATATTTCAGGGATGGTGATAATGGTTTGAGTTCAGGCTTAGGAGGCTTATCCTCCTCCTGAGGAATTTTCGAAAATTCCTTTGCCTCCTCTGGCTCTTCCTGATCAGTTGGAGCATCTTTGAAGATGTCCTCAAGCTCTGATTCTAGGCTTTCAGCCATATTGATCTCTTCTACCAGAGAGTCAATAATGTCAGCGTCCATGCAGTCCTCTGGTGTGTCTGGATGCTGCATAGCTTTTACAGCATTCAACTTGAACTCATCCTCATTGACTCTCAAGGTTACTTCCCCCTTTTGTACATCAATGAGAGTTCGTCCAGTTGCTAGGAAAGGTCTTCCTAGAATGAGAGTTGCACTTTTGTGCTCCTCCATCTCCAGCACCACAAAGTCAGTTGGAAAGGCAAATGGCCCAACCTTGACAATCATGTCCTCTATTATGCCTGATGGGTGTTTAATGGAGCCATCAGCAAGTTGGAGGCATATCCTGGTTGGTTTGACTTCTCCAATCAACCCAAGCTTTCTGATGGTGGATGCAGGTATTAAATTAATACTTGCCCCAAGATCACATAAGGCTACCTTGGTGTAAGTGCCTTCCAATGTGCATGGTATCAGAAAGCTTCCAGGATCTTGAAGCTTTTCTGGTAAGCTTTTTAGAATGACTGCACTGCATTCTTCAGTGAGAAATACTTTTTCAGTTTCTCTCTAATCCTTCTTATGACTTAAGATCTCTTTCATGAACTTAGCATAAGAAGGTATTTGCTCAAGTGCCTCTGCAAAAGGAATCTTTATTTCAAGAGTCCTTAAATAGTCTGCAAAGCGGGCAAATTGCTTATCCTGTTCCGCTTTGCGGAGTTTCTGAGGATAAGGCATCTTGGCTTGATATTCTTCAACCTTAGACGCTGCAGGTTTATTCCTTACAGAAGTGGTTGAAGAAGCCTTGTTAGAGGGATTACTGTCAGCACTCAGGTGTCTGATTCTCCTTGGGCGTTTGAACGCCAGGAGTGGATGAAGTTTGGGCGTTAAACGCCAACTTCTCCCCCTTTTCTGGCGTTTGAACGCCAGAACTGGGCAGGGAATGGGCGTTTAACGCCAGCTTTCCTCCCTGTTCTGGCGTTTGAACGCCAGTATTGGGCAAGGATGGGGTTTAACGCCAACTTTCCTTCCCTTTCTGGCGTTTGAACGCCAATAATATTCCTCTCTGGGCTCTTACTGTCCTCAGAGGGATTTTGAACAGTGGCTTGGTCATCCTCTGTCAACTGTTCCTTAATTGACTTCTTGCTCTTTTGAGCAGTGGCATTCAGTGTTTTCCCACTCCTCAGTTGAACTGCTTGACATTCTTCTGTTTTGTTTAGATATTTGCTGTTTTGCTTGATTCAACTGCAGTTCTATGCTCTTGTTAGCAACCTTATATCATGGAGCATTTCTTTAAATTCTGCTAACTGTTCTGTCATCAGGAGCAATTGTTGATTAAGCTCATTCATCTGTTCTTGAGGATCAGGATCAGTGACTACTGCCATGACCTCTTCTAGTGGAACAGTTCTAGAATATAAGTATTGGTTTCTAGCAACAGTGTCTTAAGCTCTTGAGCTTCTTCAATTGTCTTCCTCATGTGTATAGATCCACCAGCTGAGTGTCTAAAGACATCTGAGCTTTTCTGTGAGCCCATAGTAGAAGATGTCTAACTGTACCCACTCTGAAACATTTCAGAGGGGCATTTTCTAAGCATACCTCTATACCTCTCCCAGGCATTATAAAGGGATTCATTATCCTCTTGTTTAAAGCCTTGGATGTCCAGCCTTAGCTGTGTCATCCTCTTTGGAGGGTAGAAATGATTCAGGAATTTGTCTGATAACTGTTTCCATGTCTTTATGCTTGCTGTAGGTTGGTTATTCAACCACCTTTTAGCTTGATCTTTTACAGCAAATGGAAACAGTAATAGTCTGTAGACATCCTGATCTACCTCTTTATCATGTACTGTGTCAGCAATTTGTAAGAACTGTGCCAGAAACTCAGTAGGTTCTTCCTGTAGAAGACCGGAATACTGGCAATTTTGCTGCACTATGATAATGAGTTGAGGGTTTAGCTCAAAGCTGCTTGCTTTGATGGGAGGTATACAGATGCTACTCCCATATGCAGCTGTAATGGGGTTAGCATATGACCCCAGAGTCCTCTTGGACTGATTAATTCCACTTGAGTCCATAATGGACAAAAGGGAAATGATAATGATTGCAAAGAGATAAATTTTGTTTTTTTTTTTTTTAAATAACCGAAAAAATAAAAATAAAATAAAACAAAAGGAAAATAAAACAAAAAAAATTCGAAAATCAAAAAGAAAAATAAGATCAAAGCAAATTGAGAACTGAATCAATTAGTTAATTAAAAAGATTTTGAAAACAGCAATTAAAAAGATATGATTGAAAAGTTTTTATGAAAAAGATTTGATTTTTTTAAAAAGAGGAAAGAGAAAAACAACAAAAAGACACCAAACTTAAAATTTTTAGAAAATCAAACACTAATTTTCGAAAATTTTAAAGGAAAAACACAAAGAGGACACCAAACTTAGAATTTTTATGAATCAAAAAGGGACTAAGAACATGCAATTTCGAAAAACTAGAAGAAAAAAAAAACAAAAGCATGCAAAAAGACACCAAACTTAAAATATGAAACTAGACTTCAACTAAAAGACTCTAAACCAACAAAAATAAAACAGTCCTAATCTAAGCAACAAGATAAGCCGTCAGTTGTCCAAACTCGAACAATCCCCGGCAACGGCGCCAAAAACTTGGTGCACGAAATTGCAATAACACTTTTGCAATCCCGCACAACTAACCAGCAAGTGCACTGGGTCGTCCAAGTAATACCTTGCGTGAGCAAGGGTCGATCCCACGGAGATTGTCGGCTTGAAGCAAGCTATGGTTATCTTGTAAATCTTAGTCAGGATATCAGAAATTATCAGGATTGATTGTAAAAAGCAAAAGAACATGTAATGGTTACTTGTATTGCAGTAATGGAGAATGGGTTGAGGTTTGGAGATGCTCCATCTTCCGAATCTCTGCTTTCCTACCGTCTTCTTCATCAAACACGCATGTCTCCTTCCATGGCAAGCTCGTGTAGGGTCTCACTGTTGTTAGCAGCTACCTCCCATCCGCGCAGTGAAAGCTAATGCACACACTCTGTCACAATGCTGCCAATCACGGTTTGGTTCCCTCCCCTACCGGAATAGAATCACTCTTTGCGTCTGTCACTAACGCCCAGTAGGTTACAGGTTTGAAGCACGTCACAGTCATTCAATCATTGAATCCTACTCAGAATACCACAGACAAGGTTTAGACCTTCCGGATTCTCTTGAATGCTGCCATCAGGTCCTGCCTATACCACGAAGATTCCGATTAAAGAACCCAAGAGATAACTACTCAATCTAAGCTAGAACAGAGGTGGTTGTCAGGCACGTGTTCATGTTGAGAATGATGATGATTGTCACGGATCATCACATTCATCCGGATTAAGAACAAGTGTTATCTTAGAATGGAAGCAAGCATGATTGAATAAGAAACAGTAGTAATTGCATTAATCCATCAAGACACAGCAGAGCTCCTCACCCCAACCATGGGGTTTAGAGGCTCATACTGTGGAAAGAACGTGTACAAAATGTTATGAGGTCCTAAGGTTCTGATTACAATGTAAAAAGGTCCTATAAGTAGTAAACTAGTATCCTAAGGTTTACAGAAATGAGTAAATGACAGAAAAATCCACTTCCTGGCCCACTTGGTGTGCTTGGGCTGAGCAATGAAGGAAATTTGTGTAGAGACCTTTTCTGGAGTTAAACGCCAGTTCTCATGCCAGTTTGGGCGTTTAACTCCAACTTTTATTCCAGTTCCGGCGTTTAACGCTGGAATTTCTGAGGCCGGATTGCTACGCGGGTTTGGGCCATCAAATCTTGGACAAAGTATGGACTATTATATATTGCTGGAAAGCCCAGGATGTCTACTTTCCAATGCCGTTGAGAGCGCGCCAATTGGGCTTCTGTAGCTCCAGAAAATCCACTTTGAGTGCAGGGAGGTCAGAATCCAACAGCATCTGCAGTCCTTTTCAGTCTCTGAATCAGATTTTTGCTCAGGACCCTCAATTTCAGTCAGAAAATACCTGAAATCACAGAAAAAAGCACAAACTCATAGTAAAGTCCAGAAAAGTGAATTTTAATTAAAAACTAATAAAAATATACTAAAAACTAACTAAAAGATACTAAAAACATACTAAAAACAATGCCAAAAAGCATACAAATTATCCGCTCATCACTTGCCATAGAAAGGAGTACGCATGATTGGATGAGGACAATAAGAAAGCAAAGGTTCAGAGGCAACAAAGCATCTCTAAACGCTTATCTGAAATTCCCACCAAGGAACTAAATAATTAACTTTATTTTATTTTCTGCTTTATTTATCTTTTAATTATCAAAACCTCATTACCATTTGAATCTGCCTGACTGAGATTTAAAAGATGATCATAGCATGCTTCAAGCCGTCAATCTCTGTGGGATCGACCCTTACTCACGTAAGGTATTACTTGGACGACCTAGTGCACTTACTGGTCAGCTGTGCGGAGTTGTGAGAAAAGTGTGACATCACAGTTTCACATACCATTGCTCCTAATAGTTGTGTGGAGGTAAATACATCCCTTGAGGCATCTCAGGGATTTCTTGATGAGGGACTTCCTTATGCTCTTGTTGAGGTCCATGAGTGGGCTCTCTTGTTTGCTCCATCCTCTTTCTAGTGATGGGCTTTTGAGATGAATCTCTCCATCTCCCATGACTCGGAGGTGGAAGAAACTGCCTTCCCTTTCCTCTTTCTAGAGATTTCTCCGGCCTTAGGTGCCATTAATGGTTATGGAAAAATAAAAAGCAGGGCTTTTTCCACACCAAACTTAAAAGGTTTGCTCATCCTCGAGCAAAAGAAGAAAGAAAAGATGAGAAGAAGAAGAAATGGAGGAGATGAAGGTGTGTGAATGGTTCGGCCAAGGGTGTTAGGAAGTATTTGTGATGTGTGAAAATGAAGATGGTAAGGAAGGGTATTTATAGGGTAAGAGAGAGAGAGGGAATCCGTGTGAGAATGGGTGGGGTTGGGAGGGAAATGTTTTGAATTTGAATGGTGAGGTAGGTGGGATTTTATGAGGGGTTTTTGTGGAAGAGTGGATGGATGTGAGTGGTGGAGAGATTATGAGGAAGAGGGTAGGATTTAATAGGTGAATGGTGTTTGGGGAAGAGTGTTATGGAAAGGTGTGAAGAGGAGAGAGAGTGAGTTGGGGTAGGTGGAGATCCTGTGGGGTCGACATATCCTAAGGTGTCAAGAATTTCTCATCCCTGCACCTTTCTGGCGTTTAAACGCCCTCTGCGTGCAATTTCTGGCGTTTAACACCAGCTCTGCTGCCTTTCCTAGCGTTAAACACTAGTCTGGCTGCCATTTCTGGCGTTTAACGCCCAGAATGCTGCTAGACTGAGCGTTAAACACCCATTCTGTTATCCTTACAGGCGTTTAATGCCAGCCAGACACCAGACACCCTTTTCTGGCGTTAAACGCCAGTCTGTCTGCCTATTCTGGCGTTTAATGCCCAAAATGCTGCCATTTTGGGCATTAAACGCCCATTTTGCTATCCTTACTGGCGTTTAAACGCCAGTAAGCTCGTCTTCCAGGGTGTGCTATTTTTTGATGCTGTTTTTGATTCTTGCTTTAATTCTGCAGCTGTTTTTGTGATTTTACATGATCATCAACCTAAAGAAAACATACACTAACAATGGAAAATAAAAAAGTAATTAACATAGATCATAAAATTGGTTTGCCTCCCAATAAGCGCTTCTTTAATGTCAATAGCTTGACACGAAGCTTTTATAGAGATTCACAGATGCTCAGAGCAGGATTGTGGCCTCCCAACACCAAACTTAGAGTTTGAATGGGGGGGCTCTGCTTGACTCTGTATGGAGAGAAACTTTTCATGCTTCCTCTCCATGGTTACAGAGGAAGATCCTTGAGCCTTAAACACAAGGTAGTCCTCATTCAATTGAAGGACTAACTCTCCTCTGTCCACAGTAATTACAGCCCTTGCTGTGGCTAGGAAGGGTCTTCCAAGGATGATGGATTCATCCTCTTCCTTTCCAGTGTCCAGGATTATAAAGTCAGCAGGGATGTAGAGGCCTTCAACCTTCACTAAGACATCCTCTACAAGTCCATAAGCATGTTTCATTGATTTGTCTGCCATCTCTAGTGAGATTCTTGCAGCTTGTACCTCGAAGATTCCTAGTTTCTCCATTACAAAGAGTGGCATGACGTTTATACCTGACCCCAGGTCACACAGAGCCTTCTCAAAGGTCATGGTGCCTATAGTACAAGGTATTAAGAACCTTCCGGGATCCGATTTCTTCTGAGGTATTTTCAGCTGAACCAAGGCATTCAGTTCATAGATGAGCGATGGAGGTTCATCCTTCCAAGTCTCATTACCAAATAACTTGGCATTCAGCTTCATGATTGCTCTTAGATACCGGGCAACTTGCTCTTCAACAATATCTTCATCTTCTTTAGAGGAAGAGTACTCATCAGAGCTCATGAATGGCAATAGTAAGTTCAGTGAAATCTCTATGGTCTCTGTATGGGCCTCAGACTCCTTTGGTTCCCCATTAGGGAACTTCTCAGTGATCAGTGGACGTCCATTGAGGTCTTTCTTACTGGAAATCACTGTCTTTTCCTCCTCTATATGTTCGGCCATTTTGGTTATAGTTATGGCCTTGCACTCTCCTTTTGGATTATCTTCTGTATTGCTTGGGAGAGTATTAGGAGGAGTTTCAGTAACTCTTTTACTCAGTTGACCCACTTGTGCCTCCAAATTTCTAATAGAGGACCTTGTTTCAGTCATGAAACTGAGAGTGGCTTTAGATAGATTAAAGACTAAGTTTGCTAAGTGAGAGAGGCTCTGCTCAGAATTCTCTGTCTGTTGCTGAGAAGATGATGGAAAAGGCTTGCTGTTGCCAAACCTATTTCTCCCACCATTATTATTATTGAAGCCTTGTTGAGACTTCTGTTGATCCTTTCGTGAGAAATTTAGATGATTTCTCTATGAAGGATTATAGGTGTTTCCATAGGATTCTCCCATATAATTTACCTCTTCCATTGCAGGATTCTCAGGGTCATAAACTTCTCCTTCAGAGGAGGCTTCTTTAGTACTACCGGATGCAGCTTGCAATCCAGTCAGATTCTGAGAAATCATATTGACTTGTTGAGTCAATATTTTGTTCTGAGCCAATATGGCATTCAGAGTATCAATTTCAAGAACTCCTTTCTTCTGAGTCATCCCATTATTCACAGGATTTCTTTCAGAAGTGTACTGATGAGCGGATAATTTATACGCTTTTTGGCATTATTTTTAGTGTGTTTTTAGTATGATCTAGTTAGTTTTTAGTATATTTTTATTAGTTTTTAGTTAAAATTCACCCTTCTGGGCTTTACTATGAGTTTGTGTGTTTTTCTATGATTTCAGGTATTTTCTGGCTGAAATTGAGGGTCCTGAGCAAAAATCTGATTCAGAGACTGAAAAGGACTGCAGATGCTGTTGGATTCTGACCTCCCTGCACTCGAAGTGGATTTTCTGGAGCTACAGAAGCTCAATTGGCGCGCTCTCAACGGCGTTGGAAAGTAGACATCCTGGGCTTTCCAGCAATGTATAATAGTCCATACTTTGCCCGAGATTTGATGGCCCAAACCGGCGTTGCAAATCAGCCTCAGAATTTCCAGCATTTAACGCTGGAACTGGCATAAAAATTGGAGTTAAATGCCCAAACTGGCATGAAAGCTGGCGTTTAACTCCAGAAAAGGTCTCTACACATGAAAGCTTCAATTCTCAGCCCAAGCACACACTAAGTGGACCCAGAAGTGGATTTTTACGTCATTTACTCATTTCTGTATACCCTAGGTTACTAGTTCACTATTAATAGGATCTTTTGACATTGTATCTGTACCTCATGACACTTTACACGTTTCCTTGTGTACTTCTTACAGCATGAGTCTCTAAACCCCATGGTTGGGGGTGAGGAGCTCTGCTGTGTCTTGATGGATTAATGCAATTACTACTGTTTCTTATTCAATCATGCTTACTTCCGTTCTAAGATATCACTTGTTCTTAACCCGGATGAATGTGATGACCCGTGACACTCATCATATTCTCAACTATGAACGCGTTCCTGACAACCACCTCCATTCTACTTTAGATTGAGTAGATATCTCTTGGATTCTTTAATCAGAATCTTCGTGGTATAAGCTAGAATTGATGGCGGCATTCAAGAGAATCCGGAAGGTCTAAACCTTGTCTGTGGTATTCTGAGTAGGATTCAATGATTGAATGACTGTGACGAGCTTCAAACTCCTGAGGGCGGGGCGTTAGTGACAGACGCAAAAGAATCATTGGATTCTATTCCGGCCTGATTGAGAACCGACAGATGGATAGCCGTGCCGTGACAGGGTGCGTTGAACATTTCCACTGAGAGGATGGGAGGTAGCCATTGACAACGGTGAAACCCTACATACAGCTTGCCATAGAAGGAGCCTTGCGTGTTTGATGAAGAAGACAGTAGGAAAGCAGAGATTCAGAAGATGGAGCATCTCCAAAACCTCAGCCTGTTCCCCATTACTGCAAAACAAGTACTTATTTCATGTTCTTTTACTTTTCACAATCAACCCTGATAATCTTTGATATCCTGACTAAGATTTACAAGATATCCATAGTTTGCTTCAAACCGACAATCTCCGTGGGATCGACCCTTACTCACGTAAGGTATTACTTGGACGACCCAGTGCACTTGCTGGTTAGTTGTGCGGGATTGCAAAAGTGTGATTGCAATTTCGTGCACCAAGTTTTTGGCGCCGTTGCCGGGGATTGTTCGAGTTTGGACAACTGACGGCTTATCTTGTTGCTTAGATTAGGACTGTTTTATTTTTGTTGGTTTAGAGTCTTTTAGTTGAGTCTAGTTTCATATTTTAAGTTTGGTGTCAATTGCATGCTTTTGCTTTTCTTTTAATTTTCGAATTTGCATGTCCCTAGTCCCTTTTTGATCCTTAAAAATTCTAAGTTTGGTGTCCTCTTTGTGTTTTTATCTTTAAAATTTTCGAAAATTAGTGTCTGATTTCCTAAAAATTTTAAGTTTGGTGTCATTTTGTTATTTTTCTCTCTCCTCATTTCAAAAATCAAATCTTTTTCAAAATCTTTTTAATTGACTAATTGATTCAGTTTTCAATTTGCTTTGATCTTATTTTCTTTTAGTTTTCGAAATTTGACTTTATTTTCCATTTATTTTATCTTATTATCTTCGGTCAAAAAAAATAATATATTTATCTACTTGCAATCCATATCATTTCCCTTTATCCATCATGGACCTAAGTGGAATTGAACAGTCCAGAAGGACTCTGGGGTCATACGCTAACCCCATTACAGCTGCATATGGGAGTAGCATCTGTACACCTCCCATTAAAGCAAGCAGCTTTGAGCTAAATCCTCAACTCATTATCATAGTGCAGCAAAACTGCCAGTATTCCGGTCTTCCACAAGAAGAACCTACTGAGTTTCTGGCACAGTTCTTACAAATTGCTGACACAGTACATGATAAAGAGGTGGATCAGAATGTCTACAAACTATTACTGTTTCCATTTGCTGTAAAAGATCAAGCTAAAAGGTGGTTGAATAACCAACCTACAACAAGCATAAAGACATGGAAACAGTTATCAGACAAATTCCTGAATCATTTTTACCCTCCAAAGAGGATGACACAGCTAAGGCTGGACATCCAAGGCTTTAAACAAGAGGATAATGAATCCCTTTATAATGCCTGGGAGAGGTATAGAGGTATGCTAAGAAAATGCCCCTCTGAAATGTTTTTAGAGTGGGTACAGTTAGACATCTTCTACTATGGACTTACAGAAAAAGCTCAGATGTCTCTAGACCACTCAGCTGGTGGATCTATACACATGAGGAAGACAATTGAAGAAGCTCAAGAGCTTATAGACACTGTTGCTAGAAACCAATATTTGTACTCTAGCAATGAGTTCTCTCCAAAAGAGGAAGTCATGGCAGTAGTTACTGATCCTAATCCTCAAGAACAGATGATTGAGCTTAATCAACAATTGCTCCTGATGACAGAACAGTTAGCAGAATTTAAAGAGATGCTCCATGAAACTAAAGTTGCTAACAAGAACATAGAACTGCAGTTGAATCGAGCAAAACAGCAAATATCTAAACAGATAACAGAAGAGTGTCAAGCAGTTCAACTGAGGAGTGGGAAGACACTGAACAACACCACTCAAAAGAGCAAAAAGTCAAATAAGGAACAATTGACAGAGGATAACCAAGCCACTGCCCAAAATCCCTCTGAGGACAGTAAGAGCCCAGAGAGGAATACTTTTGGCGTTCAAACGCCAGAAAGGGAAGGAAAGCTGGCGTTAAACGCCCATTCCTTGCCCAGTTCTGGCGTTCAAACGCCAGAAAATAGGGAGAAGTTGGCGTTAAACGCCCAATCTTCACCCATTCCTGGCGTTCAGACGCCAAGGGAGGATCAGACACCTGAGAGTGCTGACAGTAATCCCTCTAAAAAGGATTCTTCAACCACTTCTGTAAGGAATAAGCCTGCAGCAACTAAGGTTGAAGAATATAAAGCCAAGATGCCTTATCCTCAGAAACTCCGCCAAGCGGAGCAGGATAAGCAATTTGCCCGCTTTGCAGATTATCTAAGGACTCTTGAAATAAAGATTCCGTTTGCAGAGGCACTTGAGCAAATACCTTCTTATGCTAAGTTCATGAAAGAGATCTTAAGTCATAAGAAGGATTGGAGAGAAACTGAAAAAGTATTTCTCACTGAAGAATGGCAGTGCAGTCATTCTGAAAAGCTTACCAGAAAAGCTTCAAGATCCAGAAGCTTTATGATACCATGCACATTAGAAGGTGCTTGCACCAACAGCCCTATGTGATCTTGGAGCAAGCATCAAATCTAATACCTGCATCCACTATCAGAAAGCTTGGTTGACTGGAGAAGTCAAACCAACCCGGATATGCCTCCAACTTGCTGATGGCTCCATTAAACATCCATCAGGCATAATAGAGGATGATGTCAAGGTTGGGCCATTCGCCTTTCCACTGACTTTGTGGTGCTGGAAATGGAGGAGCACAAGAGTGCAACTCTCATTCTAGAAGACCTTTCCTAGCAACTGGACGAACTCTCATTGATGTACAAAAAGGGGAGTAACCCTGAGAGTCAATGAGGATGAGTTCAAGTTGATGCTGTGAAAGCTATGCAGCATCCAGACACACCAATGACGCATGGCGCTGACATTATTGACTCTTGGGTGAAAAGATCAATATGACTGAAAGCCTAGAATCAGAGCTTGAGGACATCTTCAAGGATGCTCAACCTGATCAAGAAGAACCAGAGGAAACAAAGGAATTTTCGAAAATTCTTCAAGAGGAGGATAAGCCTCCCAAACCTGAACTCAAACCACTACCACCATCCCTGAAGTATGCATTTCTGGGAGAGGGTGACACTTTTCCAGTGATTATAAGCTCTGCCTTAAATCCATAGGAAGAGGAAGCACTGATTCAAGTGCTAAGGACACACAAGACGCTCTTGGTGGTCCATAAGTGATCTTAAGGGCATTAGCCCAGCTAGATGCATGCACAAGATCCTGTTGGAGGATATGCCAAAACCAGTGGTCTAACCACAGAGGAGGCTAAATCCAGCCATGAAGGAGGTGGTGCAGAAAGAGGTCACTAAATTACTAGAGGCTGGGATTATTTATCCTATTTCTGATAGCCCCTGGGTGAGCCCTGTCCAAGTTGTCCCCAAAAGGAGGCATGACAGTGGTTCATAATGAAAAAATGAACTGGTTCCTACAAGAACAGTCACAGGGTGGCGTATGTGTATTGACTACAGAAGGCTCAATACAGCCACCAGAAAGGATCATTTTCCTTTACCATTCATAGACCAAATGCTAGAAAGACTAGCTGGTCATGATTATTACTGCTTTTTGGATGGCTATTCAGGTTACAACCAAATTGCAGTAGATCCTCAGGACCAAGAGAAAACAGCCTTTACTTGCCCTTCTGGCGTGTTTGCCTACAGGAGGATGTCTTTTGGTCTGTGTAATGCTCCTGCAACCTTTCAGAGATGCATGTTATCCATCTTCTCTGATATGGTGGAGAAATTCCTGGAAGTCTTCATGGATGACTTCTCAGTATATGGAGACTCATTCAGCTCCTGTCTTGACCACCTAGCACTTGTCCTGAAAAGGTGCCAAGAGACTAACCTGGTTTTAAACTGGGAGAAATGTCACTTTATGGTGACTGAAGGAATTGTCCTTGGGCACAAAATTTCAAGCAAGGGAATAGAGGTGGATAAGGCAAAGGTAGAGGTAATTGAAAAATTACTACCACCTGCCAATGTTAAGGCAATCAGAAGCTTTCTGGGGCATGCAGGATTCTACAGAAGGTTCATAAAGGATTTTTCAAAAATTGCAAAACCTTTGAGCAACCTGCTAGCTGCTGACACACCATTTGTGTTTGACACACAGTGTCTGCAGGCATTTGAGACCCTGAAAGCCAAGCTGGTCACAGCACCAGTCATCTCTGCACCAGATTAGACATTACCATTTGAACTAATGTATGATGCCAGTGACCATGCCATTGGTGCAGTGTTGGGACAGAGGCATAACAAGCTTCTGCACGTCATTTATTATGCCAGCCGTGTTCTAAATGATGCACAGAAGAATTACACAACCACAGAAAAAGAGTTACTTGCAGTGGTCTATGCCATTGACAAATTTAGATCCTATCTAGTGGGATCCAAAGTGATTGTGTACACTGACCATGCTGCTCTTAAATACTTACTCACAAAGCAGGATTCAAAACCCAGGCTTATAAGATGGGTGTTGCTTCTGCAAGAGTTTGATATAGAAATAAGAGACAGAAAAGGGACAGAGAACCAGGTAGCTGATCATCTGTCCCGAATAGAACCAGTAGCTGGGGCGTCCCTCCCTTCTACTGAGATTTCTGAGACTTTCCCAGATGAGCAACTCTTTGCCATCCAGGAAGCTCCATGGTTTGCAGATATTGCAAATTATAAAGCTGTGAGGTTCATACCACAGGAGTACAGCAGAGTGCAAAGAAAAAAATTAATTTCAGATGCCAAGTACTACCTATGGGATGAGCCGTATCTCTTTAAGAGATGTACAGACGGAATGATCCGCAGATGTGTACCCAGAGAAGAAGCACAAATGATCCTATGGCACTGCCATGGATCACAGTATGGAGGACATTTTGGAAGTGAGCGAACAGCCACTAAAGTCCTCCAATGTGGCTTCTACTGGCCTACTCTCTATAAAGATGCCCGAGAGTTTGTGCGTAACTGTGACAGTTGCCAAAGAGCTGGTAACTTGCCTCACGGATATGCCATGCCTCAACAAGGAATATTAGAGATAGAATTGTTTGATGTATGGGGAATTGACTTCATGGGTCCATTCCCACCATCATACTCAAACACTTACATTCTGGTAGCAGTGGACTATGTATCTAAGTGGGTAGAAGCAATTGCTACACCCACTAATGATACCAAGACCGTGCTGAAATTCCTCCAGAAATACATCTTCAGCAGGTTTGGTGTTCCCAGAGTACTAATCAGTGATGGGGGCACTCATTTCTGCAATAGACAGCTATACTCTGCTATGGTCAGATATGGAATTAGCCACAAAGTGGCAACTCCGTATCATCCACAGACAAATGGGCAAGCTGAAGTCTCTAACAGAGAGCTAAAAAGAATCCTAGAACGGGCTGTGATGGCCCGAAGAAAGGATTGGGCAAAGAGTTTGGATGATGCTCTGTGGGCATACAGAACAGCATTCAAGACTCCTATAGGAACCTCTCCATACCAACTGGTGTATGGGAAGGCCTGTCATCTGCCCGTGGAACTGGAACATAAAGCCTACTGGGCAACCAGATTCCTAAACATGGATGCTCAGTTAGCTGGTGAAAAAAGATTGCTCCAGCTAAATGAGCTAGAGGAGTTCAGACTCAATGCCTTTGAAAATGCAAAGATTTATAAGGAAAAGGCAAAGAAGTGGCATGACAAGAAGTTGTCATCCAGAGTCTTTGAGCCAGGACAAAAAGTTCTGCTCTTCAACTCTAGGCTCAGATTGTTTCCAGGAAAACTTAAATCCCGGTGGAGGGGTCCGTATGTGATTACAGGAGTATCACCATATGGATATGTTGAGCTTCAGGATATTGATTCTGACAAAAAGTTTATTGTTAATTGGACAGAGAATCAAGCATTATTTTGAAAGCAATTTTGAGCAGGAATGCTCAAAACTGAGACTTGAGTGATTCTCAGTAAGGGTCCAGCTAAAGACAGTAAAGAAGCGCTTGCTGGGAGGCAACCCAGTCATTAGCAGGTTATATGTTTTATTTCTACAGAGGCAATTATCAAAATTGAAGGAATTCACAGAGTTACAGAAGGATTCAGCGCAAAAAGCAGAGAAAAAGAGCTTACTGGCGAAAAAATGCCAGTAAGGGGCATTTTGGGCGTTAAACGCCAGAATGGGCACCATTCTGGGCGTTTAATGCCAGTAAGGGTGCCATATTGGGCGTTAAACGCCAGAATGGGCACCATTCTGGGCGTTTAACGCCAGGTGTGCAGCATCCTGAGCGTTTAGCAAAACGCCCAGTGACAAAGGGGATTTTGGCGTTTAACGCCAGCCAGGGCACCTGGCTGGGCGTTAAACGCCCACAATGGGCAACAAATGGGCGTTAAACGCCAGAATGGATGCCATTCTGGGCGTTTAACGCCAGAAAGGTGGGGGACCAAGATTTTGCTTTCCAATCAAAATTTTTTTCAAAATTTCCTTTTCTTACCCATACTTTTCTACATAAACACATCTCAACCTTTCATCATTCACTTTTAAATCCTCAAAAATCAAAATCATTCTTCAAATCTCTCTCAAATCAATCCCAAATCTTATTCAAAAACTCACCCTTCTCTCAAATTCTCTCCATATCTTCTCAAATCTCCTTTCAATTTTTTTCGAAATCAAACCAATTTAAGAGGAAAGAAAGAGAATAATCCAAAGAATCTATGGAATCAAGAGAAGTTCTTAACCAAAGAACATGAAGACCATTATCACAAAATAATGGGTCTGAGGTCAGTGATCCCAGAAGTTAAATTTGATCTGAAAGAAGATGAATATCCGGGGATCCAAGAGCAAGTTCGAAACAGAGGATGGGAAGTTCTAACCAATCCTGAGATAAAGGTTGGAAGGAATATGGTTCAGGAATTCTACTCAAATCTGTGGCTAACAGATAAGCAGAGAATGACTGGAACTGCTTACCATACTTACAGAACCATGGTCAGAGGGAAAGTTATGTACTTCCATCTGGACAAAATAAGAGAAATCTTCAAATTGCCTCAACTGCAAGATGATCCTGAATCCTTTAATAGGAGAATGGTGAAAGCAGATAAAGGGTTGGATCAAGTTCTAGAGGACATATGCCTCCCTGGAACTAAGTGGATAACCAATTCAAAGGGTGTCCCAAACCAACTCAAGAGGGGAGACCTCAAACCAATTGCAAGAGGTTGGCTAGACTTCATTGGGCGTTCCATACTGCCCACTAGCAACCGTTCTGAGGTCACTATCAAGAGAGCAGTGATGATTCATTGCATTATGCTTGGAAAAGAAGTGGAGGTTCATCATGTGATTGCTTGTGAGATCTACACAATTGCAAATAAGAATTCCACTGAAGCCAAATTGGCTTACCCAAGCTTGATCTCCTTGCTCTGTAAAGAGGCTGGGGTAAAGATGGGAGTAGATGAATTCATACCCATTGAGCATCCCATCACCAAGAAGTCAATGGAAGGACAAATGCAAGACAACTCTATCAAAAGGAGGGCGCTGGAGTTCCTCCCTGAATTTCCTGAAATTGGCAACTGGGCCAGCCTAGAAGCATCTATCACCAAGTTGCAAGAGACTATGGAGCAACTTAAGGAAGAACAGCAGAATCAGAACTGCATGCTCTGCAAATTGCTGAAGGAACAAGAGAAGCAGGGGCGTGAACTTCAAGAACTGAAACGCCAAAAGTTTTCCCCTCAATTTGAGGGAGCATCCACTTCTCAAAATCAAGGTTGTTGAGTCCTAACTCTGTGAAAAACCTCTATCATTAGGAGCCTATTTAAATTTTTGTTTTCTATTTTTAGTCTCATCTTATATCTATTTTTGAGTCTTGTTCTTAATTCATAAATAATAAAATTTAAAATTCATGTCTTAAAGCTATGAATGTCCTATGAATCCATCACCTCTCTTAAATGAAAAATGCTTTAATCACAAAAGAACAAGAAGTACAGGATTTCGAATTTATCCTTGAAACTAGTTGAATTAGTTTGATGTGGTGACAATACTTTTTGTTTTCTGAATGAATGCTTGAACAGTGCATATGTCTTTTGAATTTGTTGTTTTGAGAATGTTAAAATTGTTGGCTCTTGAAAGAATGAGGAAAAAAGAGAACTGTTATTGAGGATCTAAAAAATCATCAGATTGATTCTTGAAGCAAGAAAAAGCAGTGAATAAAAAAAAATTCGAAAAAAAAGAAAGAAAAAGAAAGAAATAAAGTTGTGAACCAAGGCAAAAAGAGTGTGCTTAAGAACCCTGGACACCTCTAATTGGGGACTCTAGCAAAGCTGAGTCACAATCTGAAAAGGTTCACCCAATTATGTGTCTGTGGCATGTATGTATCCGGTGGTAATACTGGAAGACAGAGTACTTTGGGCCACAGCCAAGACTCATACACTAGCTATGTTCAAGAATCATTATACCCAACTAGGAGAATCAATAACACTATCTGAGTTCTGAGTTCCTATAGATGCCAATCATTCTGAACTTCAAAGGATAAAGTGAGATGCCAAAACTGTTCGGAAGCAAAAAGCTACTAGTCCCGCTCATCTAATTGGAGCTAAGTTTCCTTGATATTTTGGAGTCTATAGTATATTCTCTTCTTTTCATCCTACTTTGATTTTCAGTTGCTTGGGGACAAGCAACAATTTAAGTTTGGTGTTGTGATGAGCGGATAATTTATACGCTTTTTGGCATTATTTTTAGTGTGTTTTTAGTATGATCTAGTTAGTTTTTAGTATATTTTTATTAGTTTTTAGTTAAAATTCACCCTTCTGGGCTTTACTATGAGTTTTTGTGTTTTTCTGTGATTTCAGGTATTTTCTGGCTGAAATTGAGGGTCCTGAGCAAAAATCTGATTCAGAGACTGAAAAGGACTGCATATGCTGTTGGATTCTGACCTCCCTGCACTCGAAGTGGATTTTCTGGAGCTACAGAAACCCAATTGGCGCGCTCTCAACGATGTTGGAAAGTAGACATCCTGGGCTTTCCAGCAATGTATAATAGTTCATACTTTGATGGCCCAAACCGGCGTTGCAAATCAGCCTCAGAATTTCCAGCGTTTAACGCTGGCATAAAAATTGGAGTTAAACGCCCAAACTGGCATGAAAGCTGGCGTTTAACTCCAGAAAAGGTCTCTACACATGAAAGCTTCAATGCTCAGCCCAAGCACACACTAAGTGGACCCAGAAGTGGATTTTTACATCATTTACTCATTTCTGTATACCCTAGGTTACTAGTTCACTATTAATAGGATCTTTTGACATTGTATCTGTACCTCATGACACTTTACACGTTTCCTTGTGTACTTCTTACAGCATGAGTCTCTAAACCCCATGGTTGGGGGTGAGGAGCTCTGGTGTGTCTTGATGGATTAATGCAATTACTACTGTTTCTTATTCAATCATGCTTACTTCCGTTCTAAGATATCACTTGTTCTTAACCCGGATGAATGTGATGACCCGTGACACTCATCATATTCTCAACTATGAATGCGTGCCTGACAACCACCTCCGTTCTACTTTAGATTGAGTAGATATCTCTTGGATTCTTTAATCAGAATCTTCGTGGTATAAGCTAGAATTGATGGCGGCATTCAAGAGAATCCGGAAGGTCTAAACCTTGTCTGTGGTATTCTGAGTAGGATTCAATGATTGAATGACTGTGACGAGCTTCAAACTCCTGAGGGCGGGGCGTTAGTGACAAACGCAAAAGAATCATTGGATTCTATTCCGGCCTGATTGAGAACCGACAGATGGATAGCCGTGCCGTGACAGGGTGCGTTGAACATTTCCACTGAGAGGATGGGAGGTAGCCATTGACAACGGTGAAACCCTACATACAGCTTGCCATAGAAGGAGCCTTGCGTGTTTGATGAAGAAGACAGTAGGAAAGCAGAGATTCAGAAGATGGAGCATCTCCAAAACCTCAGCCTGTTCCCCATTACTGCAAAACAAGTACTTATTTCATGTTCTTTTACTTTTCACAATCAACCCTGATAATCTTTGATATCCTGACTAAGATTTACAAGATATCCATAGCTTGCTTCAAACCGACAATCTCCGTGGGATCGACCCTTACTCACGTAAGGTATTACTTGGACGACCCAGTGCACTTGTTGGTTAGTTGTGCGGGATTGCAAAAGTGTGATTGCAATTTCGTGCACCATGTACATGAACTAGTTATTTGCAACCATCTAAATGAGTTCCTGAGCTTCTGCAGGTGTTTTCAGATGAAGAGATCCACCAGCAGAATGGTCCAATGACATCTTGGACAATTGAGACAGACCATCATAGAATATACATATGATGCTCCATTCTGGAGGCATGTCAGAAAGACATCTTTTGGTTAATTGCTTGTATCTTTCTCAAGCTTCATAGAGAGATTTGCATTCCTTCTGTTTGAAGGTTTGGTCTTCCACTCTAAGCTTGCTCATCTTTTGAGGTGGAAAGAATTTGGTCAAGAAAGCACTCACCAACTTGTCCCAAGAGTTCAGGCTTTCTCTAGGTTGTGAGTCCAACCATATCCTAGCTCTGTCTTTTACAGCAAAGGGAAAAAGCATAAGTCTGTAGACCTCGCGATTAACCCTATTGGTCTTAACAGTATCACAGATCTGCAAGAATTCAGCTAAGAACTGATGAGGATCTTCTGATGGAAGTCTATGAAACTTGCAATTCTGCTGCATTAGAGAAACTAATTGAGGCTTAAGCTCAAAGTTGTTTGCTCCAATTGTAGGAATTGAGATGCTTCTTCCATAGAAGTTAGAAGTTAGTGTAGTATAGTCACCAAGCATCTTCCTTGCATCTCTGGCATTGTTGTTGGGTTCGGCTGCCATGTCTACTTCTTTTTCAAAATTTTCTATAAGGTCCTCTCCAGAGTGTTGTGCTTTAGCTTCTCTTAGCTTCCTTTTCAGAGTCCTTTCAGGTTCAGAATAAGCTTCAACAAGAATGTCTTTATCCCTGTTTCTGCTCATATGAAAAAGAAGATAACAAAGGGAGTAGTGGAATACTCTATGTCATAGTATAGAGATTCCTTAAGGTGTCAGAAGAAAAGAAGAATAGAGGAATGAGGTAGAGAGAGAATAAGAAGAATTCGTATACAGAAGGAGAGAGAGGGTTCGAATTATAAGTAGAAGAGAAGTATTAGCAAATAAATAGAAGGAGATGAGAGAGAGAGAGTATTCAAAAATTAAAACTAAAACAATTAGTTAATTAAAAAGATTTTTGAAAAAGTGGTTAGTGATTTTCGAAAATTGGAAGTGGAAAAGTGATTAGGTGGTTTTGAAAAAGATAAGAAATAGTAATTAGTTGAAAAAGTTTTGAAAATAATTTTGAAAAGATAAGAAGTTAGAAAAAGATTTTGAAATGAAAATTTTAAAAAGATATGATTGAAATTTATTTTGAAAAAAAGAGTTAAAAAGATTTGATTTTTAAAATTAAAGTTGATGACTTGACAAACAAGAAATTAAAAGATATGATTCTAAAATTCAAAGATTGAACCTTTCTTAACAAGAAAGTAACAAGCTTAAAATTTTGAATCAAAACATTAATTGTTAGCAAGGATTTTCAAAAATATGAGATAAGATTAAGAAAAAGATTTTTGAAAAAATTAGTTTAAAAATTTTCAAAAAAAAATTTGAAAGATGAATGTTTAAAATATGTTTGATGCAAAAAGTTATGAATTAAAACATGAAAAATTGAAAAATTCGAATTGGGAACAAAATTACCTCCCTTGTGTCATCTTGGCATTAAACTCCCAGAATGCTATCCATTCTGGCGTTTAACACCCACTTGACTACCTCTTTGGGCATTTAACGCCCAGCTAGATACCTTGGCCTAGCCAGATACCCTGGCTGGCATTAAACGCCAGGAATCCTTCTTTACTGGGCGTTTTTCTAAACACCCAGAATGCTACCATTTCTGGCATTAAACACCCAGAATGATACCTTTACTGGCGTTAAATGCCCAGAATGAAAGCCATTCTGGCGTTTAACGCCCAAAATGCCTCTTTACTGGCATCTTAACGCTAGTGAGCTCTTTTTCTCTGTGATTCCTCTGCTTTATGTTCTGATCCTCCATTTCTCTGTATTATTAATTGAAAAGATATATACATTTTTTTAATATATATATATATATATATATATATATATATATATATATATATATATATAATATATATATACACACACATTTTTTTTAATTTGAAATTTTGACTTGACTAACAAGAAACAACTAAATTTTAAAATTTTTTGACCAGGTCAACTCAAAATTTCGAAAATTATGAGAAGAAAAAGGCAAAGATATTTTTTTTTTTACTTTTGAATTTTGAATGAGTAGAGAAAAGAACAACAAAATGAAGCAAAACATAAAATTTTAAGATCAAAATAAACAATGCATGCAAGAACACTTTGAATGTCAAGATGAACACCAAGAACACTTTGAAGATCATGATGAACATCAAGAACATATTTCTGAAAATTTTTAAGAAAAGAAAGACATGCAAGACACCAAACTTAAAAATTTTTAATGTTTAGACACTATGAATTCGAAAATGCACAAGAAAAATAAGAAAAGACACAAAACAAGAAAATTTGAAGATCAAATAAGGAAAATCATCAAGAACAACTTGAAGATCAAGAAAGAACACATGATGAATTTTCAAAAATTTTAAAAAAAAATTAAAAACATGCAGTTGACACCAAACTTAAAATTTGACACTAGATTCAAACAAGAAACATAAAATTTTTTTGGCTTTTATGATTTTATTAAATTTTTTTTGTATTTTTCAAAAATAAAAATAAAAAGCTTAAACATAAAATAAAATTACCCAATCTAAGCAACAAGATAAACCGTCAGTTGTCCAAACTCAAATAATCCCCGGCAACGGCGCCAAAAACTTGGTGCACGAATTTGCAATCACACTTTTGCAACTCTGCACAACTAACCAGCAAGTGCACTGGGTCGTCCAAGTAATAAAACCTTACGCGAGTAAGGGTCGATCCCACAGAGATTGTCGGCTTGAAGCAAGCTATGGTAATCCTGTAAATCTAAGTCAGGCGGATTCAAATGGTTCTGAGGTTTTGATAATTGAAAGATAAATAAAACATAAAATAAAATAAAGATACTTATGTGATTCATTGGTGGGAATTTTAGATAAGCGTTTGGAGATGCTTTGTTGCTTCTGAACCTCTGCTTTCCTATTGTCTTCATCCAATCATGCGTGCTCCCTTCCATGGCAAGCTGTATGTTGGTGGATCACCGTTTTCAATGGCTACCATCCATCCTCTCAGTGAAAATGGTCCAGGTATGGTTTCCGTACGGCTAATTATCTGTTGGTTCTCACTTTTGTCAGAATAGGATCTCTCTATCCTTTTCGCCTGTCACTGCGCCCAACATTCGTGAGTTTGAAGCTCGTCACAGTCATCCCATCCCAGATCTTCCTCGGAATACCACATACAAGGTTTAGACTTTCCGGATCTCAGGAATGCTGCTAATTGGTTCTAGCTTATACCACGAAGGTTCTAATCTCACGGATTCGAATGCTCTGTTGTCAGGAGATGCGAGTCAAATCCGTGAATTCGAGACCCAAGAGACTATACTCCGGCTGTCGTCCAATGACTACGTTGAACATCATGTAGACTGCTTGTGGTTGTCAGGCACGCGGATCTTGGCTAAGCGAGTAACGAAGATAGTGAGTGATTATTGGTGCACGAAATTGTGATCTCTAATAATGGCATTCAACTTGGTATGTGCATTTATAACTCAGCACTTTCTTCACAACTCCGCACAACTAACCAGCAAATGCACTGGGTCGTCCAAGTAATAAACCTTACGTGAGTAAGGGTCGATCCCACGGAGATTGTTGGTATGAAGCAAGCTATGGTCATCTTGTATATCTCAGTTAGGTTGATTCAAATGGTTATATTGGTTTTCGAATGATAATAATAAATAAACAGAAAATAAAGATAGAAATACTTATGTAAATCATTGGTGAGACTTTCAGATAAATGTATGGAGATGCTTTGCCCCTGTTGGATCTCTGCTTTCCTACTGCCTTCCTTCAATCCTTCTTACTCCATTCCATGGCAAGCTGTATGTAGGGCATCACCGTTGTCAATGGCTACATCCCATCCTCTCAGTGAAAATGGTCCAAATGCTCTGTCACAGCACGGCTAATCATCTGTCGGTTCTCGATCATGCCGGAATAGAATCCATTGATTCTTTTACGTTTGTCATCACGCCCAACAATCGCGAGTTTGAAGCTCGTCACAGTCATTCAATCCCTGAATCCTACTCGGAATACCACAGACAAGGTTTAGACTTTCCAGATTCTCATGAATGCCGCCATCAATTCTAGCTTATACCACGAAGATTCTGATTAAGGAATCCAAGAGATATGCGCCCGGCCTAAGGTAGAACGGAAGTGGTTGTCAATCACGCGTTCATAGGTGAGAATGATGATGAGTGTCACGGATCATCACATTCGTCATGGTGAAGTGCAACGAATATCTTAGAAAAGGAATAAACTGAATTGAATAGAAAATAGTAGTAATTGCATTAAAACTCGAGGTACAGCAGAGCTCCACACCCTTAATCTATGGTGTGTAGAAACTCCACCGTTGAAAACACATAAGTGATGAAGGTCCAGGCATGGCCGAATGGCCAGCCCCCATGAATGATCAAAAGACCGAATGGTCAAGAGACTATATTGTCAAAGACTATACTGTCAAAAGACACCTAGTACAATAGTAAAAAGTTCTATTTATACTAAACTAACTACTAGGGTTTACAGAAATAAGTAATTGATGCAGAAATCCACTTCCGGGGCCCACTTGGTATGTGCTTGGGCTGAGCTTGAGCTTTACATGTGTAGAGGCTTCTTTTGGAGTTGAACGCTGATGAGCGGATAATTTGTACGCTTTTTGGCATTGTTTTTAGTATATTTTTAGTACAATTAGTTAAGTTTTTAGTATATTTTTATTAGTTTTTAGTTAAAATTCACTTTTCTGGACTTTACTATGAGTTTGTGTGTTTTTCTGTGATTTCAGGTATTTTCTAACTGAAATTGGAGGTTCTGAGCAAAAATCTAATTCAGAGACCAAAAAGGACTGCAGATGCTGTTGGATTCTGACCTCCCTGCACTCGAAGTGGATTTTCTGGAGCTACAGAAGCCCAATTGGCGCGCTCTCAACGGCGTTGGAAAGTAGACATCCTGGGCTTTCCAGCAATATATGATAGTTCATACTTTGCCCAAGATTTGATGGCCCAAACCAGCGTAGCAATTCGGCCTCAGAAATTCCAGCGTTAAACGCCGGAACTGGCATAAAACTTGGAGTTAAACGCCCAAACTGGCATGAAAGCTGGCGTTTAACTCCAGAAAAGGTCTCTACACGAAAATGCTTCATTGCTCAGCCCAAGCACACACCAAGTGGGCCCGGAAGTGGATTTTTCTGTCATTTACTCATTTCTGTAAACCTTAGGATACTAGTTTTCTATTAATAGGACCTTTTGACATTGTATCTGTACCTCATGACATTTTACACGTCTCTTTGTGTACATTCCACAGCATGAGTCTCTAAACCCCATGGTTGGGGTGAGGAGCTCTGCTGTGTCTTGATGGATTAATGCAATTACTACTGTTTCTTATTCAATCATGCTTGCTTCCATTCTAAGATATCACTTGCTCTTAACCTGGATGAATGTGATGATCCGTGACACTCATCATCATTCTCAACTATGAACATGTGCCTGACAACCACCTCTGTTCTACTTTAGATTGAGTAGATATCTCTTGGGTTCCTTAACCAGAATCTTCGTGGTATAAGCTAGAACTGATGGCGGCATTCAAGAGAATCCGGAAGGTCTAAACCTTGTCTGTGGTATTCTGAGTAGGATTCAATGACTGCATGACTGTGACGTGCTTCAAACTCCTGAAGGCGGGGCGTTAGTGACAGACGCAAAAGAATCACTGGATTCTATTCCGGCCTGATTGAGAACCGACAGATGAATTCCGCTATGACTGTGACAGGGCATATGCAATTGCTTTCACTGAGAGAATGGGAGGTAGCCACTGACAACGGTGAAACCCTACATACAGCTTGCCATGGAAGGAGTCTTGCGTGTTTGATGAAGGAGACAGTAGGAAAGCAGAGATTCAGAAGATGGAGCATCTCCAAAGCCTCAGCCTATTCTCCATTATTGCTGAACAAGTACCTATTTCATGTTCTTTTGCTTTTCACAATCAATCCTGATAATTTCTGACATCCTGACTAAGATTTACAAGATAACCATAGCTTGCTTCAAGCCGACAATCTCCGTGGGATCGACCCTTGCTCACGCAAGGTATTACTTGGACGACCCAGTGCACTTGCTGGTTAGTTGTGCGGGATTGCAAAAGTGTTATTGCAATTTCGTGCACCAAGTTTTTGGCGCCGTTGCCGGGGATTGTTCGAGTTTGGACAACTGACGGCTTATCTTGTTGCTTAGATTAGGACTGTTTTGTTTTTGTTGGTTTAGAGTCTTTTTAGTTGAGTCTAGTTTCATATTCTAAGTTTGGTGTCAATTGCATGCTTTTGTTTTTCTTTTAAAATTTTCGATTTTGCATGTTCTTAGTCCCTTTTTTATTCATAAAATTTCTAAGTTTGGTGTCCTCTTTGTGTTTTCCTTTAAAATTTTCGAAAATTAGTGTTTGATTTTCTAAAAATTTTAAGTTTGGTGTCTTTTTGTGTTTTTCTCTTTCCTCTTTTCAAAAATCAAATCTTTTTCATAAAAATTTTTCAATCATATCTTTTTAATTGCTATTTTCAAAATCTTTTTAATTAACTAATTGATTTAGTTCTCAATTTGCTTTGATCTTATTTTCTTTTTGATTTTCGAATTTTTTTTATATTTTATTTTATTTTAATTTTTTTTCGTGTAATTTAAAAAAAAAAACAACAAAATTTACCTCTTTGCAATTACTATCATTTCCCTTTTGTCCATTATGGACTTAAGTGGGATTAATCAGTCCAAAAGGACTCTGGGGTCATATGCTAACCCCATTACTGCTGCATATGGGAGTAGCATCTGTACACCTCCCATCAAAGCAAGCAGCTTTGAGCTAAATCCTCAACTCATTATCATAGTGCAGCAAAATTGCCAGTATTCCGGTCTTCCACAGGAAGAACCTACTGAGTTTCTGGCACAGTTCTTACAAATTGCTGACACAGTACATGATAAAGAGGTAGATCAGGATGTCTACAGACTATTACTGTTTCCATTTGCTGTAAAAGATCAAGCTAAAAGGTGGTTGAATAACCAACCTACAGCAAGCATAAAGACATGGAAACAGTTGTCAGAAAAATTCCTGAATCATTTTTACCCTCCAAAGAGGATGACACAGCTAAGGCTGGACATCCAAGGCTTTAAACAAGAGGATAATGAATCCCTTTATAATGCCTGGGAGAGGTATAGAGGTATGCTTAGAAAATGTCCCTCTGAAATGTTTTCAGAGTGGGTACAGTTAGACATCTTCTACTATGGGCTTACAGAAAAAGCTCAGATGTCTTTAGACCACTCAGCTGGTGGATCTATACACATGAGGAAGACAATTGAAGAAGCTCAAGAGCTTATAGACACTGTTGCTAGAAATCAATACTTATATTCTAGCAATGAGTTCGTACCAAAGGAGGAAGTCATGGCATTAGTCACTGATCCTAATCCTCAAGAACAGATGAATGAGCTTAATCAACAATTACTCCTGATGACAGAACAGTTAGCAGAATTTAAAGAAATGCTCCATGATACTAAGGTTGCTAACAAGAGAATAGAACTGCAGTTGAATCAAGCAAAACAGCAAATATCTGAACAGATAACAGAGGAATGTCAAGCAGTTCAACTGAGGAGTGGGAAGACACTAATTAACACTGCTCAAAAGAGCAAAAAGCCAAACAAGGAACAATTGACAGAGGATAACCAAACCACTGTTCAAAATCCCTCTAAGGACAGTAAGAGCCCAGAGAGGAATGTTATTGGCGTTCAAACGCCAGAAAGGGAAGGAAAGCTGGCGTTAAACGCCCATTCCTTGCCCAGTTCCGGCGTTCAAACGCCAGAAAAGGGGGAAAAGCTGGCGTTAAACGCCCATTCCCTGCCCAGTTCTGGCGTTCAAACGCCAGAAAAGGGGGAAAAGCTGGCGTTTAACGCCCATTTTCCACCCAATCCTGGCGTTCAGACGCCAAGGGAGGATCAGACACCTGAGAGTGCTGATAGTAATCCCTCTAAAAAGGCCTCTTCAACCACTTCTATAAGGAATAAACCTGCAGCATCTAAGGTTGAAGAATATCAAGCCAAGATGCCTTATCCTCAGAAACTCCGCAAAGCGGAACAGGATAAGCAATTTGCCCGCTTTGCAGACTATCTAAGGACTCTTGAAATAAAGATTCCGTTTGCAGAGGCACTTGAGCAAATACCTTCTTATGCTAAGTTCATGAAAGAGATCTTAAGTCATAAGAAGGATTGGAGAGAAACTGAAAAAGTGTTTCTCACTGAAGAATGCAGTGCAGTCATTCTGAAGAGCTTACCAGAAAAGCTTCAAGATCCTGGAAGCTTTATGATACCATGCACATTAGAAGGTGCTTGCACCAAGACAGCCCTATGTGATCTTGGAGCAAGCATCAATCTAATACCTGCATCCACTATCAGAAAGCTTGGGTTGGCTGGAGAAGTCAAACCAACCAGGATATGCCTCCAACTTGCTGATGGCTCCATTAAACACCCATCAGGCATAATAGAGGACATGATTGTCAAGGTTGGGCCTTTTGCCTTTCCAACTGACTTTGTGGTGCTGGAAATGGAGGAGCACAAGAGTGCAACTCTTATTCTAGGAAGACCTTTCCTAGCAACTGGACGAACTCTCATTGATGTACAAAGAGGGGAAGTAACCCTCAGAGTCAATGAGGATGAGTTCAAGTTGAATGCTGTAAAAGCTATGCAGTATCCAGACACACCAAATGACTGCATGGGCACTGACATTATTGACTCTCTGGTAGAAGAGATCAATATGGCTGAAAGCCTAGAATCAAAGCTTGAGGACATCTTCAAAGATGCTCAACCTGATCAAGAAGAACTAGAGGAAGTGAAGGAATTTTTGAAAATTCCTCAGGAGGAGAATAAACCTCCCAAACCTGAACTCAAACCTCTACCGCCATCCCTGAAGTACGCATTTCTGGGAGAGGGTGACACTTTTCCAGTGATCATAAGCTCTGCTTTGAATCCACAGGAAGAGGAAGCACTGATTCAAGTGCTAAGGACACACAAGACAGCTCTTGGGTGGTCCATAAGTGATCTTAAGGGCATTAGCCCAGCTAGATGCATGCACAAAATCCTGTTGGAGGATAATGCCAAACCAGTGGTTCAACCACAGAGGAGGCTAAATCCAGCCATGAAGGAGGTGGTGCAGAAAGAGGTCACTAAATTACTAGAGGCTGGGATTATTTATCCTATTTCTGATAGCCCCTGGGTGAGCCCTGTCCAAGTTGTCCCCAAAAAGGGAGGAATGACAGTGGTTCATAATGAAAAAAATGAATTAGTTCCTACAAGAACAGTCACAGGGTGGCGCATGTGTATTGACTACAGAAGACTCAATACAGCCACCAGAAAGGATCATTTTCCTTTACCATTCATAGACCAAATGCTAGAAAGACTAGCTGGTCATGATTACTACTGCTTTTTGGATGGCTATTCAGGCTACAACCAAATTGCGGTAGATCCTCAGGACCAAGAGAAAACAGCATTCACTTGCCCTTCTGGCGTGTTTGCCTACAGAAGGATGCCCTTTGGTCTGTGCAATGCACCTGCAACCTTTCAGAGGTGCATGCTCTCTATCTTCTCAGATATGGTAGAGAAATTTCTGGAAGTCTTCATGGATGACTTCTCAGTATATGGAGACTCATTCAGCTCCTGTCTTAACCACCTAGCACTTGTCCTGAAAAGATGCCAAGAGACTAACCTGGTTTTAAACTGGGAGAAATGTCACTTTATGGTGACTGAGGGAATTGTCCTTGGACACAAAATTTCAAGCAGGGGAATAGAGGTGGATAAGGCAAAGGTAGAGGTAATTGAAAAATTACCAGCACCTGCCAATGTTAAGGCAATCAGAAGCTTTCTGGGGCATGCAGGATTTTACAGAAGGTTTATAAAGGATTTTTCGAAAATTGCAAAACCTTTGAGTAACCTGCTAGCTGCTGACACGCCATTTGTGTTTGACACACAGTGTCTGCAGGCATTTGAGACCCTGAAAGCTAAGCTGGTCACAGCACCAGTCATCTCTACACCAGATTGGGCATTGCCATTTGAATTAATGTGTGATGCCAGTGATCATGCCATTGGTGCAGTGTTGGGACAGAGGCATAACAAACTTCTGCATGTCATTTACTATGCTAGCCGTGTTCTAAATGATGCACAGAAGAATTACACAACCACAAAAAAAGAATTACTTGCAGTGGTTTATGCCATTGACAAGTTTAGATCTTATCTAGTAGGATCCAAGGTGGTTGTGTACACTGACCATGCTGCTCTTAAATACTTACTCACAAAGCAGGATTCAAAACCCAGGCTTATCAGATGGGTGTTGCTTCTGCAAGAGTTTGATATAGAAATAAGAGACAGAAAAGGGACAGAGAACCAAGTAGCTGATCATCTGTCCCGAATAGAACCAGTAGCTGGGGCGTCCCTCCCTTCTACTGAGATCTCTGAGACCTTCCCAGATGAGCAACTCTTTGCCATTCAGGAAGCTCCATGGTTTGCAGATATGGCAAACTATAAAGCTGTGAGGTTCATACCTAAGGAGTACAGCTATGTGCAAAGGAAGAAATTAATTTCAGATGCCAAGTACTACCTCTGGGATGAACCATATCTCTTTAAGAGATGTGCTGACGGAGTGATCCGCAGATGTGTACCCAGAGAAGAAGCACAAAGGATCCTATGGCACTGCCATGGATCACAATATGGAGGGCATTTTGGAAGTGAGCGAACGCCACTAAAGTCCTCCAGTGTGGCTTCTACTGGCCTACTCTCTATAAAGATTCCCGAGAGTTTGTGCGTAACTGTGACAGTTGCCAAAGAGCTGGTAACCTGCCTCACGGATATGCCATGCCTCAACAAGGGATATTAGAGATAGAATTGTTTGATGTATGGAGAATTGACTTCATGGGGCCATTCCCACCATCATACTCAAACACTTACATTCTGGTGGCGGTAGACTATGTATCTAAGTGGGTAGAAGCAATTGCTACACCCACTAATGATACCAAGACCGTGCTAAAATTCCTCCAGAAACACATCTTCAGCAGGTTTGGTGTTCCCAGAGTACTAATCAGTGATGGGGCTCTCATTTCTGCAACAAACAGCTATACTCTGCTATGGTTAGATATGGAATTAGCCATAAAGTGGCAACTGCGTATCATCCACAGACAAATGGGCAAGCTGAAGTCTCTAACAGAGAGCTAAAAAGAATCCTAGAACGGACTGTGATAGCCCGAAGAAAGGATTGGGCAAAGAGCTTGGATGATGCTCTGTGGGCATACAGAACAGCATTCAAGACTCCTATAGGAACCTCTCCATACCAACTGGTGTATGGGAAGGCCTGTCATTTGCCTGTGGAACTGGAACATAAAGCCTACTGGGCAACCAGATTCCTAAACATGGATGCTCAGTTAGCTGGTGAAAAAAGATTGCTCCAGTTAAATGAGCTAGAGGAGTTCAGACTCAATGCCTTTGAAAATGCAAAAATTTATAAGGAAAAGGCAAAGAAGTGGCATGACAAGAAATTTTCAACCAGAGTCTTTGAGCCAGGACAAAAAGTTCTGCTCTTCAACTCCAGGCTCAAATTGTTCCCAAGAAAACTCAAATCCCGGTGGAGGGGTCCGTATGTGATCACAAGAGTGTCACCATATGGATATGTTGAGCTTCAGGATGTTGATTCTGACAAAAGGTTCATTGTTAATGGACAGAGAATCAAGCATTATCTTGAAGGCAATTTTGAGCAAGAATGCTCAAAACTGAGACTTGAGTGATTCTCAGTAAAGGTCCAGCTAAAGACAGTAAAGAAGCGCTTGCTGGGAGGCAACCCAGTGATTAGGAGGTTATATGATTTTTTTTCTTACAGAGGCAAGTATCAAAAATGAAGGAATTTACAGAGTTACAGAAGGATTCAGCTCAAAAAGCAGAGAAAATGAGCTTACTGGCGAAAAAACGCCAGTAAGGGGGCATTTTGGGCGTTAAACGCCAGAATGGGTACCATTCTGGGCGTTTAACGCCAGGAATGGTGCCATTTTGGGCGTTAAACGCCAGAATGGGCACCATTCTGGGCGTTTAACGCCAGGTGTGCAGCATCCTGGGCGTTTTGGAAAAACGCCCAGTGATAAAGGATTTCTGGCGTTTAACGCCAGCCAGGGCACCTGGCTGGGCGTTAAACGCCCAAAAGGGGCAACAAATGGGCGTTAAACGCCAGAATGGGTGCCATTCTGGGCGTTTAACGCCAGCAAGGTGGGGGGACCACAATTTTGTTTTCAATTCAAATTTTTTCAAACTTTCCTTTTCTCACCCATACTTTTCTACAAAATCACACTTCAATCATTCATCCTTCACTTTCAAATCTTCAAAAATCAAAACCATTCTTCAAATTTATTTCAAATCAATTACAAACATTGTTCAAAAATTTCACCCTTTTCTCAATTTCTTTCCAAATCTTCTCAAATCTCCTTTCAAATTTCTCTTTTTTTTCGAAAACTCCCCTCCCCACCTTATAAATACACGTTTGGCTCCCTAATTCCACCACACCATTCGAATTTCCTCTTCCTCCCCCTCTCTTCTCTCTTTTCTTTTGCTTGAGGACAAGCAAACCTCTAAGTTTGGTGTGCTTTTCCGTGATCACTAAGCCAAGATTCATCAAGATTATGGCTCCTAAGGGAAAACAAACCAATTTAAGAGGAAAGAAAGAGACTAATCCAAAGAATCTTTGGAATCAAGAGAAGTTCTTAACCAAAGAACATGAAGACCATTATCACAAGATAATGGGTCTGAGGTCAGTGATCCCGGAAGTAAAATTTTATCTGAAAGAAGACGAATATCCGGGGATCCAAGAGCAAATTCGAAACAGAGGATGGGAAGTTCTAACCAATCCTGAGACAAAGGTTGGAAGGAACATGGTTCAGGAATTCTACTCAAATCTGTGGCTGACAGATAAGCAGAGAATGACTGGAACCGCTTACCATACCTACAAAACCATGGTCAGAGGGAAAGTTATGTACTTCCATCTGGACAAAATAAGAGAAATCTTCAAGTTGCCTCAACTGCAAGATGATCCTGACTCCTTCAATAGGAGGATGGTGAGAGTAGATAAAGGGTTGGATCAAGTTCTAGAGGACATATGCCTCCCTGGAACTAAGTGGATAACCAATTCTAAGGGTGTCCCAAACCAACTCAAGAGGGGAGATCTCAAACCAATTGCAAGAGGTTGGCTAGACTTCATTGGGCATTCCATATTGCCCACTAGCAACCGTTCTGAGGTTACCATCAAGAGAGCAGTGATGATTCATTGCATTATGCTTGGAAAAGAAGTGGAGGTTCATCATGTGATTGCTTGTGAGATCTACACAATTGCAAATAAAAATTCCACTGAAGCCAAACTGGCTTACCCAAGCTTGATCTCCTTGCTCTGTAAAGAGGCTGGGGTGAAGATGGGCGTAGATGAATTCATACCCATTGAACATCCAATCACCAAGAAGTCAATGGAAGGACAAGTGCAAGAAAACTCTATCAAAAGGAGGGCGCAGGAGTTCCTCCCTGAATTTCCTGAAATTGGCTACTGGGCCAGCCTAGAAGCATCTATTACCAAGTTGCAAGAAACTATGGAGCAGCTGAAGGAAGAACAGCAGAATCAGAACTGCATGCTCTGCAAATTGCTGAAGGAACAAGAGAAGCAGGGGCGTGAACTCCAAGAGATGAAATGCCAAAAGCTCTCCTCTCAAGCTGAGGGAGCATCCACTTCTCAAAATCAAGGTTGTTGAGTCCTAACTCTGTGAAAACCTCTATCATTAGGAGCCTATTTTTGCGTTTCTCATTTGTTTTCTATTTTTATTTTTTTTAGTGTCATCTTATATCTATATTTGAGTCTTATTCTAAATTCATAATTAATAAAATTTAAAGTTTATGCCTTAAAGCTATGAATGTCCTATGAATCCATCACCTCTCTTACAAGAAAAATGCTTTAATCACAAAAGAACAAGAAGTACAGGATTTCGAAATTAATCCTTGAAACTAGTTGAATTAGCTTGATGTGGTGACAATACTTTTTGTTTTCTGAATGAATGCTTGAACAGTGCATATGTCTTTTGAATTTGTTGTTCTGAGAATGTTAAAATTGTTGGCTCTTGAAAGAATGAGGAGGAAGAGAACTATTACTGAGGATCTGAAAAATCATCAAATTGATTCTTGAAGCAAGAAAAAGCAGTGAAAAAAAAATATTTTCGAAAAAAAAAAAAGAAAGAAATAAAGTTGTGAACCAAGGCAAAAAGAGTGTGTTTAAGAACCTTGGACACCTCTAATTGGGGATTCTAGCAAAGCTGAGTCACAATCTAAAAAGGTTCACCCAATTATGTGTCTGTGGCATGTATGTATCCGGTGGTAATACTGGAAGACAGAGTGCTTTGGGCCACAGCCAAGACTCATACACTAGCTATGTTCAAGAATCATTATACTTAACTAGGAGAATCAATAACACTATCTGAATTCTGAGTTCTCATAGATGCCAATCATTCTGGACTTCAAAGGATAGAGTGAGATGCCAAAACTGTTCGGAGGCAAAAAGCTACTAGTCCCGCTCATCTAATTGGAACTATGTTTCTTTGATATTTTGGAGTCTATAGTATATTCTCTTCTTTTTATCCTATTTTGATTTTCAGTTGCTTGGGGACAAGCAACAATTTAAGTTTGGTGTTGTGATGAGCGGATAATTTGTACGCTTTTTGGCATTGTTTTTAGTATGTTTTTAGTACAATTAGTTAAGTTTTTAGTATATTTTTATTAGTTTTTAGTTAAAATTCACTTTTCTGGACTTTACTATGAGTTTGTGTGTTTTTCTGTGATTTCAGGTATTTTCTGACTGAAATTGGAGGTTCTGAGCAAAAATCTAATTCAGAGACCAAAAAGGACTGCAGATGCTGTTGGATTCTGACCTCCCTGCACTCGAAGTGGATTTTCTGGAGCTACAGAAGCCCAATTGGCGCGTTTTCAACGGCGTTGGAAAGTAGACATCCTGAGCTTTCCAGCAATATATGATAGTCCATACTTTGCCCAAGATTTGATGGCCCAAACCAGCGTAGCAATTCGGCCTCAGAAATTCCAGCGTTAAACGCCGGAACTGGCATAAAACTTGGAGTTAAACGCCCAAACTGGCATGAAAGCTGGCGTTTAACTCCAGAAAAGGTCTCTACACGAAAATGCTTCATTGCTCAGCCCAAGCACACACCAAGTGGGCCCGGAAGTGGATTTTTCTTTCATTTACTCATTTCTGTAAACCTTAGGATACTAGTTTTCTATTAATAGGACCTTTTGACATTGTATCTGTACCTCATGACATTTTTACACGTCTCTTTGTGTACATTCCACAGCATGAGTCTCTAAACCCCATGGTTGGGGGTGAGGAGCTCTGCTGTGTCTTGATGGATTAATGCAATTACTACTGTTTCTTATTCAATCATGCTTGCTTCCATTCTAAGATATCACTTGCTCTTAACCTGGATGAATGTGATGATCCGTGACACTCATCATCATTCTCAACTATGAACATGTGCCTGACAACCACCTCTGTTCTACTTTAGATTGAGTAGATATCTCTTGGGTTCCTTAACCAGAATCTTCGTGGTATAAGCTAGAACTGATGGCGGCATTCAAGAGAATCCGGAAGGTCTAAACCTTGTCTGTGGTATTCTGAGTAGGATTCAATGACTGCATGACTGTGACGTGCTTCAAACTCCTGAAGGCGGGGCGTTAGTGACAGACGCAAAAGAATCACTGGATTCTATTCCGGCCTGATTGAGAACCGACAGATGAATTCCGCTATGACTGTGACAGGGCATATGCAATCGCTTTCACTGAGAGGATGGGAGGTAGCCACTGACAACGGTGAAACCCTACATACAGCTTGCCATGGAAGGAGTCTTGCGTGTTTGATGAAGGAGACAGTAGGAAAGCAGAGATTCAGAAGATGGAGCATCTCCAAAGCCTCAGCCTATTCTCCATTATTGCTGAACAAGTACCTATTTCATGTTCTTTTGCTTTTCACAATCAATCTTGATAATTTCTGACATCCTGACTAAGATTTACAAGATAACCATAGCTTGCTTCAAGCCGACAATCTCCGTGGGATCGACCCTTGCTCACGCAAGGTATTACTTGGACGACCCAGTGCACTTGCTGGTTAGTTGTGCGGGATTGCAAAAGTGTTATTGCAATTTCGTGCACCAAACGCCAAGTTGCAATGTATTTTTGGCGTTCAACTCTGGTTCGTGACGTGTTTCTGGCGTTTGACTCTAGAATGCAGCATGAAACTGGCGTTGAGCGCCAGTTTACGTCATCTAATCTCGAATAAAGTATGAACTATTATATATTGCTGGAAAGCTCTAAATGTCTACTTTCCAACGCCGTTGAGAGTGTGCCATTTGAAGTTTGGTAGCTCTAGAAAATCTATTTCGAGTGTAGGGAGGTCAGAATCCAACAGCATTAGCAGTCCTTTGATAGCCTTTTATAAGAGTTTTGCTCAGGTCCCTCAATTCCAACCAGAAAATACCTGAAATCATAAAAAAGCACACAAACTCATAGTAAAGTCTAGAAATGTGAATTTAGCATAAAATGAATGAAAACATCCCTAAAAGTAGCTAGATCCTACTAAAAATTACCTAAAAATAATGCCAAAAAGCGTATAAATTATCCGCTCATCAATTATCACGGGTCACCCCTTCATTCTGACTTAACTAAATTAAGTATGAGAGTATATCTTGGAGAAGAAGTAAGCATGAATTGAAAGAGAAATAATAGTACTTGCATTAATTCATGAAGAACAGCAGCGCTCCGCACCTTAATCTATGAGGTGTAGAAACTCCACCGTTGAAAAATACATAAGAGAAAAAGGTCTAGGCATGGCCGAATGGTCAGCCTCCTAAAATGTGAAAAATGGCATAAGCTCCCTAATACAATAGTAAAAAGTGCTATTTATACTAATCTAGTTACTAGGGATTACAAAAAATAAGTAACTAAGTGCAGATAGTGCAAAAATCCACTTCCGGGGACCACTTGGTGTGTATTTGGGCTGAGCTTTAAAGCTTTCACGTGCATAGGCCATTCTTGGAGTTAAACGCCAGCTTGGATGCTAGTTTGGGTGTTTAACTCTAGTTCTGGTGCCAGTTCCGGCGTTTAACGCCAAAAAAAGGGTCTCTGGTGGGCGTTTGGACGCCAGTTTGGGCCGTCAAATCTCGAGCAAAGTATGACCTATTATACATTGATGGAAAGCCCAAGATGTCTACTTTCCAACACAATTAAGAGCCCTCCAGTTAGGCTTCTGTAGCGCCAGAAAATCCACTTCGAGTGCAGGAGGGTCAGAATCCAACAACATCTGCAGTCCTTTCTCAGCCTCTGAATCAGACTTTTGCTCAGGTTCCTCAATTTCAGCCAGAAAATACCTGAAATTACAGAAAAAATACACAAACTCATAGTAAAGTATAGAAATGTGATTTTTGCATAAAAACTAATAAAAATATAATAAAAAGTAACTAAAACATACTAAAAACTACCTAAAAACAATGCCAAAAAGCATATAAATTATCCGCTCATCAGCTCTCTTATGTACTTAACTTTCTCTAGACCCGATATTGTGCAAAGTGTTGGAATGTGTTCAAGATTACAATCTAAACCAAAAGAGTCTCATCTTTCTGCCGTTAAGAGGATCATTAGATATGTTCATGGCACATCTAATTTTGGTCTTTGGTATCCTAAGATTGATGATTTTTCTGTAGTTGGTTATTGTGATGCAGATTTTATCGGTAATAGAGTTTATAGATGGAGCACATCAGGCTTATGTTGCTTCTTTGAAAAGTCTTTGAATGTATGGTCAAGTAAGAAGCAGCCAACAGTGGCTTTATCCACTGCAGAGGCTGAGTATATAGCTGCTTCTTCATGTTGTTCTCAGCTTATGTGGTTAAAAACACAGCTTGCTGATTACAAATTAATTGTTGAAAATATTTCCTTGTTGTGTGATAATATGAGTGCCATTAATATTTCTAAAAAACCAATTTTGCACTTTAGTACTAAACATATTGAAGTGAAATTTTACTTAATAAGAGAACATGTTCAAAAAGGGGATATTAGCATTCAATTTGTTAAATCAGAGGAGCAATTAGCTGATATTTTCACTAAACCACTAGTTGAGGATAGATTTTGCATGCTCAGGACTAGTCTAAGGATTTTAAGCCATGATTCATTATTTGAAAATTACTGATGGGTTTGTTAAGTTTTTGTCTCACAGGTTCAGATGAGACAATTCTGGGCAGAAGAAGAACCATCACTCTGAACTTTATCTTCTAGGATCTAAACCTTCTTGGAATAGGATTCTGAAATTTTTTTCCAAGATCACTTTTAACTTGCTGCAATTGCAAACCTATTCATGAATCGTGCATGTCTTTTTTACATTTCTCATTATCATCATTTCAATTTCCAAAAAAAAAAAACCTGCAACTTCTGTTTTAATTGTGCTAATATCTTGTTTGAGAATTTTATTTTGCAGGTCAAAGAGATATTTATTGGATAAAAAATGAGAGATATGGATTTTGTAATGTAAAAATGGACATGAACCATGCTTGAATCTTATTACACATGTGGTTCCTTTTGTTTTCAGAAACCTTCAAGTAATATGAAACTCTTTTTGGTCCTAATGAGTTTTTACCAAGAATTGGTCTTTGCACATTGTGAGTTTTGTTATATAACTATGGTGTTGCTGGTTGAAATATGATCTTTATTTCTCTTCCGAATTTTTTTTCAAGACGCAACATTTGGTTCTTACATGCCTCTAATACACTCTTTTACAGGTTCTATTTTTTGTTTTATTTTTCTCACCTTGATGAAAAAAAAAAGAGAAAAATGTATATATAAGGCTTGATAAAGCATAAGGCTTATTGAGATTATTGGATATTAGTTTTGATTAGTATTGTGTTTGTGAACTAAACTTGTTTGACTTATGTTTGTGAACTGAATTTGGTTGACTTTAAGTCATTTGGACTTTATATTGTGCTGGTGAATTGTTGCTTACATGGTGCCATATTTTACAATATGTGCTTGTATGGATTGTTAGTGCTTGTATGGATTATTATACTTTCGTGCAACCATAGAATTGTATATAAGCATGTATATATATTGGATTATGTTTTGCCATTATTGTCTGTGTCCTCAGGTTTAGCGATAAGCATACATTAAGGGGGAGCAACTCATATAAAAAAAGGGGGAGCACATCAAGTCAATCTGGTATCATCAAAGGGAAGTTTCTGAACCTTACATTAACTCTTCCACCCTTGATGACAAATAGGGGAGTAGTTGTATGTATGAATTGAATTTAGTTGTATGAATTGAATTTAGTAGCATATGAATTTTGCTAATTTTGCTACTGCTATGAACTATGGTTGCTTTACATGATTTGTTGCTATTTTTCCATTATTAGTCATTGATGCTCTGTTCTGTTTAATTTCTAAGCAATTTTGAACTGGACATTTGTTAAAATTGCTGTTATGATCTGTTCAGTATTAGGCTGGTTTTTAGTTGCTGTTTGTGTACAATCCCTTAGTCAAGAAGAATAGAGTGTTGTACTTCATAGGAAGGAAGAGATTAACACAAATCTAGGGGGAGCAACTCTTGAAAAGAAGAAGAGGAGCAACAAAAAAAAAAGTAACATCATTCAAAAGGAAGTTTATTAACTTTGTTCAAATTCAATTCCTTTTGATTAATGTTTTGATTATGTTTGTCATCAAGGGAGAGATTGTTGAGTTAAGAAATTAACTAACATAATTGATGATGACAAACATTAATTTTATTGGGCCAACTACCAAATTTTGATGATTTTGTTCTAAGTGATGCAGGCTAAAATTCAATAATGCAACAGCCCAAATAAATAGAACAAAAATCTGAAGCTTTCATAGCATGCTACACTTAAAAATAAAGTCCAAATTAATTTAGAATAAAGAATATAGTTGCAGCAGCCCAATATGATGGAAATTAAACCAGAAATAAAAAGGGTTACAAAACACTAAAAGCCCAAGGTTGTTAAGTAATAGAATTAGTTGGGCTGAATGGAAACATATCTAACTCAAGTCCAAGTTGACTCCATCAAGCTTCTCATCCAAGATTGAAGACTTCCCTCTCTCTACTTGCTTCAGCCGGCATCAGAACAAAAGAGAGAGAGCTTCGTTCCTTATTCATTTCATCAAAGAAGAAAGAAAGAGAAAGCTTAATAAAAAAAAGCAAAGGACTAGTCACCCAAATCAAACCCGTCAAGATGAGTCAAAAGTTAAAGGTGATTTATTTCCATTTGCATGCATGTTAATTTCTTCACTTCTTCTCCAACTTTTTGCGATACCATTTTTGGTTAAATGAAGAAAGAAGTCTTTGATCTCCACTGTTGTAAATCAATGGTTCACAAAGTTTTTTAGAGGCAAAGCACATTTTTAATGGTTTAGATTTAGGTCTTAGCACTGAACAAATTTCTCTTTCCTACTCAAATGTCTTCGGTCAAGTAAAAAGAAGACAGTTTCAAAATCCCTAATTTAGGAATTAATGGAAGATAGTGAAAGGCTATGTTGGTAGCACACAGCTCGAGGAGTTGATTCTGAGGAGTGCATCTCAACAACATGCAAGGAGATACAAAAAGAAAAATTATTGTTCCTACTGAAGCAAGGAGAGATAACCAATATTTTGAGGTTTATGTTCTGAGAAGAGTTCTCTGAAGAAGTTCATCTACTTGGACAGTGCTTCCTAGTCAAATAAGCATTCCACCAGAATGAAGAACTGAATCGAAGGCTAACAAAATCTTGTTTATCACATAGCAAAGAGACTGTTGAAGAGTCATTCTCCTTCATGTTTTACAGATTGTAATTTTCTTTTTAATGTTTATCTTTCTGTAATTTCTTGAGGTAAAAGGCTGAATGAGTGAGTCATTGAAAGAGTCTAAGAGAGAAAAAGACAGAGAGATACACATGAGTGAAAAGCCTAGAGTTATTTCAGATTTCTTTAGGTTGAGTCTGTGTCTTGTATCTTGTACCTGTGAGGTACCCCTTTCTTAGTTGGGTGAGCACTAAGAGTGAATAGTTAAGTATTAGCATAACCAAGTCAAGTTAAGTTAGAACTTGAGAGTGAAAGGATTGTGTCAATCCTGTGGAATTGGTGTATGTAATACTTTAACTATAGTGGAAATTCCACCACTGTTGTGGTGGAGACTGGATGTAGATTGCATTGCACAAGGCAACTGAACTAGGATATATGATGGTGTCAGCTTCTCTCTTCCCTACTCTATTCTGTTTTCTAATATTCATGAGACAAAAATAAATTGTCTTATAAATTTTCCGCTGCTGAGTTCAAACAGAATCAGAATTGAATGTTTGATTTAAATAGTTATTTCAGTAACATAAAAGAAAGCCATAGATTCAACCCCCCTTCTCTAAGCCTTCTACAACCTTCAGTTTTGTACCAAAGATAAATAAAAAATAACTTACATTGTTTTAGTTTCTATTCTAACTGATTTGATAAAATATTATACAAATTATTGAAAATTTAGATATATATTGACAAGCGAGACCTTGAATACAACTAGATATACTTTTATAGAGCTTAAAAATTGATATTCGTTGTGTACAGGTGTTTTTTTCTGCAAGATGGTGAGTTTGTTCTTGGAATAGAGTTCAGTTCCAAAAAAGGTGTAGTCATGACAATAGGAATTACACCATTTCTAAAGGGGTCGATTATAAGGTCTTTGAGTCTGAGTCTTTGACGTTTTATATGAAATGCATGCAATATGGTAGAGGTTGTAATTGGCTTATTTGGGCTAGTTTGATTTAGAGAAAATATTGTTGGAAAATTAGACAATTACATTGAAAGTCATACGTTTACTATGGATACAATTTTTCAAGACCATTCGAAACTAGATTCTGACACAATTGCAGATGCTATAAGGCCTTTAGTTGAAGCCGACCCTTCTATCAAGGTCTGAGTCGTGATTGCAGATGTTCACTCGAAATTCAACTATACTAAGCTATCGTAAAGTGTGGTTGGCAAAGCAAAAGTTGATTGCAAAAATCTTTGGTGGATGGAAAGAAACTTCTTTCCCTTCTTTAGAATTTTTATGAAAGGTGATGGGCTAAGTTTATCCAGTAGTACTACATGAGTCCAAAAAAAATATGCCTTCTCATGCCCACTACCATTTTGGCTGTTGCCACCTGCACCACCACGTGGGGAGTCATCATTGCTATCACCCGTGCTTCCGTCCTCATATCCCTCCTCCTCTTCATCCATTTTACTATATGTGTCTTTTCCACTCATCTTCTAGGCTTGTTCATTCAGGCGTATATCAACCCTCTCATGCGTGCAGCTAAAGCTACCATTAGGGCAACTACTGCTGAAATCTATAGATATTTGTTTAAGAGACTTGCCAGCATTATTAGGAACACGACAAGAACCATAAAAACTGCTTGAATCTGAACGAAACCTACCTGTGATTCCTCGTTATTCTATGATTGTAATTGCTAAGCATTGCTTGTCACCGGTATGAAAGGAATCCAAAATGGAAACCAAAACTGGTCTAGTCCTAACTCCAACAACCGAGATATTAAAGAACATCCAACACTGCTTTTTTGTTGTTACCATGGAACCTGTAGTAGGTAGTATGGTGGAGGAGGGTTGTACTGTGGTGGATAGTAGGGTGAGAATGATAGATAGTATGGTGGAGGAGGTGGATAGTGGAAAGGATCGTCTTGTGATAGAAGTGGATAGTGTGGTGGTAGTGCAGTTGATAGTGTGCAGGTGGTGGGTGCAGATAGTGTGGCTATGGAGTAGTGGTCGTTGTGGCGGGGGTGATTTTTGTGCATCAAACAGATTGACCCAAACTTTGTCACATACAGTCAAATGGCCACCAAACTCTCTTTTATACTAATTAGTGTACTCAACTGTAGGTGTATAAGGATTCGTGTGAAAACTATCAATGATATAATGCTGTCGATTTATTTCCCACCTACTGAACTATTCACTGTGGACTTCTCTCCAGTACATGTTCTATTCCCCATCTAACTTGACATTGTGATGCTGCTCTAGATCCTTTCCCGGACCAAGTAGAGGTTGTGGATAGCTAAATTGTTGACGAACTTGATTAATTTTGTGACATTTTATGATCTCAAAGTTGACCAAGGGGATAACAACGGTCCATATCTCATGATGAGCGTAGACATCTTGTGGCATGTAATAGTGGATGTGGACGTAAAACTGTCATAGAAACTGCATTACAATGTTATATCAACAGAGCATATGTTAACCACAACAAGGATATTAATTGTTATTATAATTCAATATTTCGACTTATTACCGCTTGAGGTTGCTTATCATCAAGCATATGCCTAACATGTGCTACCATTATTGCTCTATGGTTCTGGCGTTGCCTCCAATTATTTCACCTAAAATTGTTAAGCTCTCTAATTAGAAACATAACAAAAATGACTTAATAAAATAATATTTAATTCAGTGGATGGTAATTTTATTTTTCATATGAAAATACAATTTTTCCTTCGAACCAGCGGAAAGATTCCACTCGGAGGAATAGGCTTGGAAATCAGAGCAAGCCATGAAATTCGCACCCATGCCCAGACGTGCAACAACACCAGTGGGCCATCAATCTCCTTCGTATCATAACGCGAGATCCGACACAAGGACTTATATAGATATACCACACATGTCAATCTCCAACTGTAAGGCCTGATTTCCAAAAAAATAGCTCAACAAGGGCAAGTACTTGCAGTTCACCATCGACGTCGACTTGTTAGGAAACAAAGTGATCTAATATAACGTTGCATATACTCTGGAGTGTCCAATTCATTTGCATCACAAATTTTTCTTATCCATGACAACTTGAATGCACTAAATATATGATCATTTTTGTCTGACGGTATCCCAAAATTGGCCACACATTCGTCGATCAAGTAGGAAAAACTACTGTCTGTTCTTCCACTTAACATGGTCGTCAGTCGGGAGACCATAGATGTATGCCACATTTTTCATTGTGATTGTTCATTCACCCACTAGAAGATAAAACGTATGTTTCTTGGGGCATCATCTATCTATTATTAATGCCGTCATTAGGAATTATTTATATTTTATCCTTCTTATTTGAGATAAATGATAGAAATTGATTTTTCCATAATACATCAGTCACCAAGTGGCTATATCGTTCTGGTGGAACGAATTTTCTCGGTTTTATAACTCTCATTACCTGAATGAAGATAAAAAAAATTACTAACATACAACAAAAATTACAAAAACATTCATAATTAAAAATACTTGATATACATATGTTTTTAAATAACTTATATAAATATTCTTTAATAATATATGTACCATAAATTATATATAGTTCATTAGCGTTAATATTAATTATATATATATATATATATATAAAAATTATATATTTCAGCCACCAAGTTACATATATTCATATAAAGGAATATAACGTTATAAGGCTATAAGTGGCTTGAAGAGGGGTCTGAATGGAAGTAAGAAGAATGATCTGCCCAACAAAAAATCTATCTTAGTGAAATCCAAATGAATGATGTTGAGGTGGAGGGTGCCAGCCCCAAAATGGTGTCCCAAAGGCAATAAGAATCTTAGCATAGAATTGTCGGGTTTGGGGAGATCCCTATCAATTCTTAGCCTTAAAGGGATGTGTAGATCCCACTCTCCTGAAATTAGTTTCTTTTGTGAAATCCAAAACCAATCTTGATAAGCAGAAAGGAAGTTGAGGTCATGCAGATTTAATGACTAGTTTCTACGTGACCCAACAGGTACGGCTGGGGGCATGGCATTGGCGTGAAAGAAGGGCATAAGGGTAGAATTGCTTAATTTGGGAGAATTTTATATTGTAACAAACATTATAGATTCAGTTTCAGCAGAGGTCTAAGGGCTCATTGGAACGCATTTTAGTTACTCGTACCACACTTGAGTAAGACCATTTGAAAAGATGAGCCAAATACTTCAACAGTTCCAAGGAAGGGTCTTGATTTTGGGTGATTTCAATATAATTACTAGGCAGCACGAAAAGAAGGGAGGAAGTCATAAATTAGCCGTATCTATCTCTGAGTTCAATGAGTTTATATATGAAAATAATCTCATTGATCTTGGGATGATAGGGCCTCTTTTCACATGGTCAAACCGTAGAAGAAGGCAAGAGCTTATTCAAGAAAGACTAAATAGAATGATGGCACCAGTTGATTGGTTTTCCCCATACCCTTCCGCTATGGTTACTAGACTACAAGAAACAAGTTCAGATCATGCTTCACTATTTCTTAATACCTATCCTCCCCTTGAAAGATCCAAAAGGAGATTCAAGTTTCAAAATATATGGTGTAGGGTTGAAGAAATGAGAAAGATGATTATTGATGTTTGGAATTGTCAAATAGAAAGAACACCAATGTTTATTCTAGCACAAAAGCTAAAAATCTACAGACATTCACTTGTTTAGTGGTAGCAGGTTTCCAACTCTAACTAGAGGACATCAATTAAAGATATTAAAGATAGACTAGAATTCCTCAGAAACTCTGAAACCCATGGTGGTGAACAGGTATCTGCATTAGAAAAGGAACTTGAAGCTACTTTTTTGAATGACGAAAGCTATTGGAGGGATAAATCTAAGATCAAACAGCTTCAACTGGGGGATTGGAACACTTATTTTTTTCACCAATATGCTCGAGTCAGAAATAGTAATAACAAGATTTGGAAACTTATAGACAGCAACGGCAATATCGTTGCGTCGAGAAGTGAAATTGCAATGGTGGCTGAAGATTACTACAAGACACTTTTTATGGCTTCTCACATAGCAAATCCTACTGAGGCATTTGATAATTTTGAAGAGGAAATTATTGATATAATTTGCAATGCTAACAGCTGCAATGAATAGGAAATTAGTGAAACCGATAGGAGTTGATGAGGTTAAAAGAACAACATTTAGCGTGCATCCACAGAGCGCTCCTGGAGACGATAGTTTTATAGCTAAGTTCTTTCACTACTATTGGATATTTTGGGGAGAGATGTGTTCTTGGCAATCAAAAGTTTCTTTTTGGGAGGAAGAATGCTAAAGTTATTTAATCATACTTAGATATGCTTGATCCCGAAAGTTTCAAATGCTATGGATATGACTCAGGTGAGATCATAAGTCTTTCTTCTATGGTTTACAAAATAATCTCAAAAGTACTAGTTCATCGCTTGCAAGGCAATGTGAATTTTCTAGTGAGTCCTCAAAAGAGTGCCTTCCTAAATGTTCTAGTGGCCCATTTGTGTATACACTATCTCAAGACAAAGAAAAGAGGTAATGAGCTAGAGATGGTATTAAAGCTTGATATGAGCAAAGTCTATGATAGGGTTGAATGGCCATTTCTATAGTTTATCATGGAAAGATTAAGATTTGATGTGAGGTGGATTGGGTGGATTAAGGAGGTTGTAACTACTGGTTCTTACTCTATTGTTGTGAAGGTTAACATTTTGGTTTTTTCAAACCAAATATAGGTATCCAATAAAGAGACCATCTATCACCATACTTATTTCTTTTCTGTGCAGAAAGCTTCTCCTTCTTGCTACACAAAGCAGAGCAAAATAGCTACATCCAAGGTATTCAACTCAATAAACGATGTCCTAGAGTAAATCATTTATTGTTTGCTGATGATTCGATTCTTTTAAGCAAAGCCTCCCTTCCTAAATGTGATAATATCCTAGAACTATTAAGAAGGTATGAGGAATTTAGTGGGCAGATAGTAAACCATGGTAAGTTGGTTGTATTTTTTAGCAAGAATATCCCAGATACAAGAATTTAGATAATAGAATATATGAAGATTATCCATGTGGATGTTCAAAACAAATATCTAGGATTGCTTTCTATTATTCACAAGTCCAAGAAAGTCACCTTTGGTGAAATTAAAGATAAAGTCTGCAAGCGTGTGGAGGGTTGGAATAGAAAGCTCCTATCAACAGGGAGAAGACATGTCCTAATCAAAGTAGTGGGTGAAACTATCCCCATCTATACGCTTTCCTATTTCAAGCTACCGGACTCTCTAATTCAAGATATACACAACATCCTAACCAAGTTTTGGTGGGGTCAGCAAGGGTTAGAGAGAAAGATGGACTAGGAGAGCTAGGAGAAGATGTTAAGACTAAGAAAGGAGGGGGTTTAGGATTTAAAAATCTCAAAGTCCAGAATATGGTTCTTCTGGGTAAACAATGTTAGAGATTACTCACACAACTAAACTCTCTACTGGTGCACGAAATTGTGATCACTACAACTTCGCACAACTAACCAGCAAGTGCACTGGGTCGTCCAAGTAATACCTTACGTGAGTAAGGGTCGATCCCACGGAGATTGTTGCTATGAAGCAAGCTATGGTCACCTTGTAAATCTTAGTCAGGCAGACTCAAATGGGTATAGTGATAAACGAATAAAGCATAAAGATAAAGATAGAGATACTTATGTATATCATTGATGAGAGCTTCAGATAAGCGAATGAAGATGCCTTCCCTTCCGTCTCTCTGCTTTCCTACTGTCTTCATCCAATCCTTCTTACTCCTTTCCATGGCAAGCTTATGCAAGGGTTTCACCGTTGTCAGTGGCTACCTCCCATCCTCTCAGTGAAAATGTTCCTATGCTCTGTCACAGCATATGGCTAATCAGCTGTCGGTTCTCGGTCAGGCCGGAATAGAATCCAGCGATTCTTTTGCGTCTGTCACTAACGCCCCGCCTGCTAGGAGTTTGAAGCACGTCACAGTCATTCAATCATTGAATCCTACTCAGAATACCACAGACAAGGTTAGACCTTCCGGATTCTCTTGAATGCCGCCATCAGTTCTCGCCTATACCACGAGGACTCTGATCTCACGGAATGGCTGGCTCGTTTGTCAGGCGAGCACTCGGTTGTCAGGCGATCAACCATGCATCGTGTATCAGGAATCCAAGAGATAAACACTAGAGCCTTGATTGCTTGTAGAACAGAAGTGGTTGTCAGTCACTTTGTTCATAAGTGAGAATGACGATGAGTGTCACGGATCATCACATTCATCAAGTTGAAGAACAAGTGATATCTTGGACAAAGAACAAGCGGAATTGAATAGAAGAACAATAGTAATTGCATTAATACTCGAGGTACAGCAGAGCTCTACACCTTAATCTATGGTGTGTAGAAACTCCACCGTTGAAAATACATAAGAACAAGGTCTAGGCATGGCCGTGAGGCCAGCCTCCCAATGATCAAAAGATTCAAAGATCTCCCGATGTCAAATACAATAGTAAAAGGTCCTACTTATAGAAAACTAGTAGCCTAAGGTGTACAAAGATGAGTAAATGACATAAAAATCCACTTCCGGGCCCACTTGGTATGTGCTTGGGCTGAGCAATGAAGCATTTTCGTGTAGAGACTCTTCTTGGAGTTAAACACCAGCTTTGGTGCCAGTTTGGGCGTTTAACTCCCATTTAGGTGCCAGTTCTGGCGTTTAACGCTGGAATTTCTGTAGGTGACTTTGAACGCCGGTTTGGGCCATCAAATCTTGGGCAAAGTATGGACTATCATATATTGCTGGAAAGCCCAGGATGTCTACTTTCCAACGCCGTTGAGAGCGCGCCAATTGGGCTTCTGTAGCTCCAGAAAATCCACTTCGAGTGCAGGGAGGTCAGAATCCAACAGCATCTGCAGTCCTTTTCAGTCTCTGAATCAGATTTTTGCTCAGGTCCCTCAATTTCAGCCAGAAAATACCTGAAATCACAGAAAAATACACAAACTCATAGTAAAGTCCAGAAAAGTGAATTTTAACTAAAAACTAATAAAAATATACTAAGAACTTAACTAAAACTACTAAAAACATACTAAAAATAATGCCAAAAAGGGTACAAATTATCCGCTCATCATCTACTAGTTAAAATGTTTAAAGATAAATACTCCAGATACTGTGATATTATGTGTGCTGAGACGGGTACTTAATCTTCGTAGGGTTGGCGTAGTATTTTGGAAGGCTAAAAAGTCATTGAGAAAGGAATCTTCTAGAAAGTCAGCTCTGGTAATAGCATCCCTACTCTCTTGGGTGCTTCTAATCCTACCCAAATAGTCACTTAGGTCAGAGAACTACTTGGCAATAATAAAGAATGGAATCAACAGTTGATAAAATCAATTTTTTTCAGATAAGATAAGCCAACAGATTCTGTCAATCAGAATAAAAGAAGATGAAAATAAACTCCAAAAGATCTTCCACAGGTCAAAAAACTACGATGTATCAATAGGGTATCGGGTAGCTTACCAGTTTTTATACCCTCCTATAGAGCTCTACCCAGACCTCCATGTTCGTCGCGACTTCTGACCTGGGCTCTGGAAATTGAAGCTCCCCCCCCCCCAAAATTCTTATATTCCTCTGGCAAGCTACTCATGAAAGCCTCCCTGTGATGGCCAACTTGAACTAAAGAATCCCAAATCGGTCATCAACCTGCCTAAGATGTAATAACAGTTTAGAAACAATCATCTACTACTTATTTGCTTGTCCCAAAATGTAGGAAGTTTGGCAAAGGACAATTTTGCGTACTACCATGGATGAAGATGAAGAGAAGTTCTACCTTTGATGGTTAGTGAAAGAAGCTCAGTTTCAACATCTGGGTATGATCAGGGAGGTGCAAGAATTGGGTGTCATTTGTTGGAGCATATGGAAGGATATATGTGAGTTCATCTTTGAGAAGAAGAGTCGTTCTCCCCAAGAAGTAGCGGACTAGGCAAAAAATTACTTCAAATTCTCCATTCCACTACTTTCTACCATCAAGTTCAGTTTCAATTCTAAGGATTTATTTCCCTTTTTGTTCTCTCTATAGCTCGTTTAGTGAATAGTAGTATTCTACTAATTTCTTTACTTTTATTTTATATGAAAACATGTATTTATTTCTTTTCACAATAAAAAAATATAACTTTACCTTCTGAAAAAATAAGTTACATATATTTATATTTATATTTATATACATAGCAAATTTTAATTTAACATAGCATAAATATATGTTATTAACAGAAATATATAAAGAATTATTCTCCACATACAAGCGTTTTCCCTATACGTACAAGGCTTTACAAGTCATTTATATTCACGCGCTTCGTATTGTCACTGCACGTTCTTCTTCTTCTTCTTCTTCTTCTTCTTCTTCTTCTTCTTCTTCGTTATCGTCGTCATCAACACCACCTCTTCCTCCTCCTCCTATTCCTCCTTCTTTTTTCATTGGAATTTTCTTCTCCTCCTTTCTTTTTCTCTTTCTCCTCCATCATCAATTATCTCGTTGTTGAAGATAATGAATAATTCAGGTTCAGATTATCAATTGAACCAGAACGAAATTGATTATTGTTTTGAATCCAATCAAGTGGCTGAGGTGTAGTTCGATTCCAAAGATAAAAATGTAGAATTAGAGGAAGCATTTTTCTGTATTTGCAGCAAATTTGGGTGTAACACGAAGATATTTGGGTGTACCACGAAGATATTTAGGTGTATTTTTATTTTTATAAGTTTTGCATAATTCAAAATTCTTCCTCTTCCTCCTTCTCATCTTCTACTGCTTTTTTTCTTATTCATCTTTTCCTTTTTGTTTTACCTTCTTACGTTTCTTCTTGTTTTACTCTCTTAATAAGAATAAAAATAAAAAATTAAACAAAGAAGAAGAAGAAACACATCATGCTGCAAACTTACTTGGAAGAGGATGAATTTACATTCATTTAACTAAAAGAAAGAAAGAAATAAGAAAAAAAGAAGAAAAAATACAGCATTAGAGAAAATATTTTTCTGTATTTATAGCAAATTTGTGTGTAATACAAAGCTATTTGGATATAACACGAAGATATTTGGGTGTATTTTAAGAATTTTGAGTGTATTTTTATTCTGATAAGTTCTGCATAATTCAAAACTCTTCCTCTTCCTCCTCCTCATCTTCTGCTACTTTTTCTTTTTTTCATCATCATCACTATCTTCTTCTTCTTCTTTTTTTCTTATTCATCTTTTCTTTTTTGTTTTACCTTCTCAAGTTTCTTCTTGTTTTACTCTCTTAACAAGAATAAAAACAAAAAAAAATCAAACAAAGAAGAAGAAGAAACACATAATGCTGCAAAATTACTTGGAAGAGGATGAACTTACATTCATTTAACTAACAGAAAGAAAGAAATAAGAAAAAAAGAAGAAAAAATGCAGCATTAGAGGAAACATTTTTCTATATTTGCAGCAAATTTGTGTGTAACACGAAGATATTTGGGTGTAACACGAAGATATTTTAATGTATTTTTATTCTGATAAATTCTAGATAATTCAAAATTCTTCCTTTTCCTCCTTCTCATCTTCTGTTGCTTTTTCTTTTTCATCTTCTTATTTGATATTCTTAAAATTCTTCTTATGAAAAAAAATCAAACAAAGAAAAAATACATAATTTTACAAAATCAAAAGAAAGAGAATGAGGGAAAAAAATGCAGCAACAACAATAGTAGTAAAAAAAGCTACGATGAAGATGAAACACGTGAAGAAAAATGATGAGAAACGCAAAGAAAAAAGAGAAGAAGAAGGAAGAGAAGGAGGAGAAACGCGAAACGCGCTGTAGAAACCATTGAATAGCAAAATAACTTGTAAACCAAAATGACTTGTATGTATAGTACTTTTTATATATAAAATACTTTAATATTAGTAAATATAATAATTTTCATATTCGATAATACTTCAATATATTAACATATACGTTAGTATTCAAAATTTGTTATATTAATACTAATTTCATATTTTTAATGATAATAATAACATATAATATTTAAATCATTACACATAATAATATTAATATACACAATAATATTAATAATATAAAAAAATAAAAAAAATACTAGTAACATACTACCAAAAAAACCAAAAATATTTGAATTATATTAGCTAGTAATTTTAGGATTGTTACGGCCTGGCCCGAGGTCCGCTCGGGCCGACCCGGCCCAAGCTCCACCCGACCCGGTTAAGCGCCCTTCAACCGACCCGGACACGCGTCCTGTACGGCTCACACACGGCTGCAGGACAACGTCCTTGAGAATATGGGCCTATCCCCATGAGAGGCCCACTACTGACATGTATATAAAGGGAAGATTGGCTCTTCCCCCGAGGTACGTCACATCCTTTCACCTCACTATTCTACCCGCCTGCACATCGCTGACTTAAGCGTCGGAGTGTCTTTGCAGGTGGCACCCCCCTCATCCTCTTCCCAGGACAAGTGCTCGTCTGCTCGACTATCCCACACCCAGCGCGCCCAAGGCTAAGGCATCCTCACCCCCTCACTTGCACACCTGACCTGTCCGGAACCCGACAACCGAACATTGGCGCCGTCTGTGGGGACCCTGCTTAAATGGAAGTCGCGCTAGGTCCCGGCGACCGAGCTCGAGCAGCCGGGGCGGAGGGGGCAGCCTCCGTCGCCTCGCAAAGGGGGGGGCGGAGATCCCCCCAACAACACACGAGAACACGACCATTCGGGGGAACGGGCGGCGATAGCGCCATAATAATGCAAGAGCTACGCCACAGAGTACAGAACCTAGAACGACAGCTGGCCGACCGGGAGCGGGATGGACGGTCTATCGATCCCAGCTATACCCCATCTCCCGAGAGCGAAGAGGAAGACTCTCACCGAAGCTGCCCGCGGCGTACATCTGCATCCCGGACGGAAGCGGAGAGCACGCGGGAGGAGTCACCCATAATGAGAAGGCGAAATGACACGATCATCTACTCCCGCGGCAGACCAGCCCGCCGAGCGGCAAGAGGTCACGAAGACGGGGAAGGAAGATCCGGGAGAACACGACAACCCGTGATAATGGGCGTCACCCCATTCCACCAATCCATCCTCGAGGTCCGGTTGCTGAAACACTTCGACAAACCAACGGACATGAGGTACGACGGAACCCAAGACCCTCTAGAGCACCTCACGGCCTTTGAGGCCAGGATGAATCTGGAGGGAGTGGGGGACGAAGTGAGATGCCGCGCCTTCCCGGTAACCCTAGCAGGGCCAGCGATCAGATGGTTTAACGGCCTCCCACAAAGTTCCATATACAGCTTCTCAGACATCAGCCGCGCATTCCTGGCCCAATTTACAACGCGAATTGCGAAGGCCAAGCACCCTATCAACCTTCTTGGGGTAACCCAGAGACAAGGAGAACCGACGAGGAGGTACTTAGATCGGTTCAACGACGAATGCTTGGAAATCGATGGCTTAACCGACTCGGTGGCCAGTCTTTGCCTAACGAACGGCCTCCTCAACGAGAACTTCCGAAAACACCTTACCACGAAACCGGTTTGGACGATGCATGAGATCCAGACGGTAGCCAAGGAGTACATAAACGACGAGGAAGTCAGCCGAGTCGTGGCTGCCAATAAGCGGCAGTCCGGCTACAGCCAAGCCCGGCAACCAGGCGACGGAGAGAGAGCAAAGGAAAAAGCTAGGGAGGAGGCATCGAACAGGGCACCTCGACCGCTCCCCCGGGTCGGGAAATTCACTAACTACACTCCACTCACTCTCCCCATCGTGGAAGTCTACCAACAAATAGCGGAGAAGGGAATCCTACCGAGACCCCGACCACTTAAGGACCGTACGGGAGGAAATAAGAACCTCTATTGTGATTATCATAAGGGTTATGGCCATCAAACACAGGACTGTTTTGACCTGAAGGATGCACTAGAACAAGCGATAAGGGAAGGAAAGCTAGCCGCGTTCTCCCACCTCATCAGGGAGCCGAGAAGACGTTATCGCGATCAAGACGAAGAAGGCAAAACCCGTTCGGCCAAACGGCGACAAGAACCCGAAGACAAAGACCACGGCCTCACTGTGATAAACGTGGTAACGGTCAAAAACGCCGCGCCAAGATCCCGGTCGGCACAGAGGAAAGACGTTAAGGTCTTGACGGTCTCGTCCCCGCCGATGCAAAGCTCTAAGAAGCCTCCCTCCATTTCTTTCGGCCCGGAAGACCAATGGTTCAACGACGCCCCGGAAAACCCCCCCATGGTCATTACGGCCAGAGTGGGAACCGGCCTCGTCAAACGAATCCTCGTCGACACAGGAGCTGATTCAAATATCATGTTCCGCAACGTGTTCGACGCACTAGGGCTAAAAGATGCCGACCTGACGACTCACCAGCACGGGGTTATCGGGTTGGGCGACCACTTCATCAAGCCGGACGGAGTAATATCCCTACCAATCTCGGTGGGGCAAGCCCAAGGCCGAAGATCAGCGATGGCCGAGTTTGTAATCCTCCGAGACTCCACTGCCTACAACATCATTTTGGGAAGAAAAACAATAAACGATTTCGAAGCCATAATCAACACAAAGCTGCTAGTCATGAAGTTCATTACCGACGACGGATCCATAGGGACCATAAGGGGAGACCTCGAGACGGCGGTCGCTTGTGACAACGCCAGCCTCTCCCTTAGAAAGAAGTCCAAGGAAGCATCCGGTGTGTTCCTAGCCGACCTTGACGCCCGAGTGGACGACAAGCCAAGGCCAGAACCAGAAGGGGATCTGGAGAAGTTTAGAATTGGTGACGAAGTGGAGAAGTTCACATTCGTTAACAAGAACCTCCCACATGAGTTGAAGGAGCCCTTGATCGAAATGATAAGAGCCAACAGTGACTTGTTCGCCTGGACTCCAGCCGACATGCCGGGCATAGACCCAAAAATCATCTCACATCATCTAGCCGTCAAGACGGAAGCATGCCCGGTGGCCCAATGGAGGAGAAAGATGTCGGCGGAGAGAGCAGAAGAGGTGGCCAGGCAGACGACCAGCCTCCTAGAAGCAGGCTTCATACGGGAAGTAGACTACTCGACATGGCTCTCGAATGTGGTATTGGTAAGAAAACACAACGGCAAGTGGAGAATGTGCGTGGACTATTCCGACCTCAACAAAGCATGCCCCAAAGATTGTTTCCCTCTCCCTAACATAGATGCACTCGTCGATGCCGCGGCGGGATATCGGTATCTAAGTTTCATGGACGCCTACTCCGGTTACAATCAGATACCGATGCACCGTCCTGACGAAGACAAGACGACGTTCATAACGCCAGGAGGAACTTTCTGCTACAAGGTAATGCCATTCGGCCTGAAAAATGCAGGGGCAACATATCAAAGGCTGATGAATAGGATATTCCACGGCCTCATAGGGAAAACAGTTGAAGTCTACGTGGACGACATCCTGGCAAAAACAACACGACCTGACGATCTCTTGAACGACCTGGCAAGGGTATTCGCGTCCCTTCGTCAACACGGTATGCGGTTGAATCCCCTCAAGTGCGCCTTCGACATGGAAGCTGGCAAGTTCCTGGGATTCATGATAACTCAGAGAGGGGTAGAAGCCAACCCAGAGAAATGCCAGGCAATACTCCAGATGAAGAGCCCGGGTTGCATCAAGGACGTCCAAAGGTTGGCAGGGCGGTTGACCTCACTATCCCGATTCCTCGGAGCTTCGGCAACAAAGGCCCTGCCATTCTTTAACCTCATGAAGAAAGGGATGGCGTTTGAGTGGACGCCCGCATGTGAAGAGGCCTTTCGACACTTCAAGGAAATCCTGGCGGCGCCTCCCGTCCTCGGGAAGCCAAAGGACGGGGAACCACTATACCTATACCTCGCCATAACAGGTGAAGCCCTAGCCGCAGTTCTGGTACGGGAGGACGGAAAAGCTCAACAGCCAGTCTATTTCATAAGCAGGGCCTTACAAGGAGCGGAATTAAGGTATAGCAAGTTGGAAAAGCTAGCCCTAGCACTTCTAACCTCCTCACGAAGGTTAAAGTAGTACTTCCAGAGTCACCAAGTTGTCGTCAGAACGGACCAAGGGATCCGACAAGTACTCCAAAAACCCGATCTAGCGGGAAGAATGATGACTTGGTCTATCAAGCTCTCCCAGTATGACATACGATACGAACCCCGGCAAGCCATCAAGGCGCAGGCAATGGCGGATTTTCTAGTAGAAGTAACGGGGGATCCAAGCGAAGAAGTGGGTACACGGTGGAAGCTCCATGTGGACGGAGCCTCCAACCAGACCTTCGGAGGTGCCGGAATCATCCTGGAAAGCCCGATTGGGGTTGTATACGAACAGTCGGTCAGATTCGAGTTTCCCATCTCGAACAACCAAGCAGAATATGAAGCCCTAATAGGAGGCCTAGCCCTAGCAGCAGAAGTCGGCGCAAGAAGACTAGAAATATGCAGCGATTCCCAAGTCGTCACCTCCCAAGTAAACGGTAGCTACCAAGCCAAAGACCCTTTGCTACAGAAGTACTTGGAAAAGTTCAAAAGCTTGAGCCAAAAGTTCGAAGAGGTCACGGTCCACCACGTACCTAGAGAAAGGAACACACGGGCAGACCTCCTATCAAAGTTAGCCAGCACAAAACCGGGAGAGGGAAACCGATCTCTCATCCAAGGCATAACAAGAGAACCAGCAATCACACTGCACGTGACAAGCCTAGGTTCTTCATGGCTAGACCCCATCACCAACTTCCTAGAACACGGCAAACTCCCTAGTAATGAAAAGGACGCGGCGAAATTAAGAAGGGAAGCGGCAAAATACGCCGTCATCCAAGGACAACTGTTCAGAAAAGGGCTCAACCAACCCCTACTGAAGTGCCTACACCCCGACCAGACGGACTACGTCCTCAGGGAAGTCCATGAGGGCTGTTGTGGGCACCACATCGGAGGCAAGGCCCTAGCGAGGAAATTAATTCGAGCCGGGTACTATTGGCCGTCGATGATGGCGGACTCCAAAGAATTTGTCAAAAAATGCGTAAAGTGCCAACAGAACGCCAACTTTGCCAGGGCGCCGGCCTCCGAGTTAAGCTTGCTAACGACCTCCCGGCCATTCTCTCAATGGGGGGTCGACCTCTTAGGCCCCTTCCCTGTCGGCCCTGGGCAAGTCAAATACCTCATAGTCGCAATTGACTACTACACCAAATGGATAGAAGCCGAACCACTAGCTAGCATATCCTCGTCCAATTGCAGAAAGTTCATGTGGAGGCAGGTAATAACGCGATTCGGGATACCGGAAGTCGTCATCTCGGACAACGGCACGCAATTTACTGACAAAAAGTTCACGGAATTTCTCAATGGCCTGGGTATAAGGCAAAGGTTCTCTTCGGTAGAGCACCCTCAGACGAACGGACAAGTGGAGTCCGCTAACAAGGTTATCCTTTCAGGGCTAAAAAAGAGGTTGGACAACAAAAAGGGTGCTTGGGCCGACGAACTAGCAGCAGTTCTCTGGTCCTACCGAACAACTGAACAATCCTCCACTAGGGAAACTCCCTTCCGACTGACGTACGGGGTGGACGCAGTAATACCCGTAGAGATCGGTGAGCCGAGCCCACGGTTACTTTTGAAGGGAGTGGAGGAAACCGTAGAAAAAGACCTGATAGACGAAGCCAGGGAAATGGCCCATTTGACAGAAACGGCGCTAAAACAAAGAATGGCTCTGCGCTACAACACTAAAGTGCTCAAGAGAGAATTCGAGCCAAACGACCTCGTCCTGAGGCGAAATGATATCGGCCTGCCGACCCCTGGAGAAGGCAAGCTAGCGGCAAACTGGGAAGGCCCTTACAGAGTCAAAAAAGTGATGGGGAAAGGAGCCTTCAAGTTAGAAAGGCTCGACGGCAAGGAAGTCCCGAGAACATGGAACGCGAACAACCTAAGAAGATTCTACTCCTAGAGGATGGCCCGACGAGCCGACCAGCCTAGCTAAGTAGTTAATTAGCAAATTTAACTTTTGAACTTATCAAAGCGACTTACGAGTCCTTTATGCGATTACCGAATAAGATATACTTGTACAAATTTTCTCTTCTATTTTGTCACTCAACTCTCCAGGTAAACCATCTCGTCACGACCAACGACGACGCGCGACCACGGGGCTGATCACCCCGGGAACCCGTCAACCCCGCCATAACGACTACGCGAAAGGCCATGGGCCATTAATATAAATGACGACAATAAACCAAAAACGGTTAAGTGAAACGGATGAGAAAAAATCTATCACGACAACACGAGCAAACGACCAGAAAGGTCATTGTTCACAGGCCAAAATAAGACGGCTAAAATCACATTGTTCATAGGCCAAAACGGCTAAAATCAAAACTGTTCATAAGCCAAAACAAGACGGCTAAACAAAAATTTCAAACAAAGGACTCATTTCTTGGGGGCGTCGACGACTTTGCCATCCTGAATGACTTTGAGAACACCAATCGCCGACGTGTCGAATTCAGGAGCAATAACTTTGACCTGAGCTTTGAGAGCCTCCTCGGTCGCCAAAATCGCACCCTTCCCCTGCTTCAAGACATCTTTGTACTTGGCCTTCCACGTTGCCAATTCGGCCTCCACGACCTGCTTTTCCTTCTCCACCTCGGCCACCCGCTTCTGCGCTGCGCCGACCTGGCTCTCCAAAGTCATCTCACGCTCGACAAGACGAGAAACTGTGGCGACCGACTCTTGCAGCTTCTCCTCGGCAGTGGCGGCTTTCTTTTCGGCAGCAGTGGCCTTTTTCTCGGCGGCGTCGAGTTTCTCATTTGACTCGGTCAACTGCTCCCGGAGAGTTTCAACTTCACTTTTTAACTCATTGTTAGCCTTCCCAGTAGATTCCAACCTTCTGCGGAGGGACTCCATCCCGGATAGCTCAAACTCGGCCTTCCGGGCTATCACGGCGCCACGCAGAAGGGTACGATACATCCACCTCGCCTGACCGGCAAGGGAAGACTCATGGAAGTGCTCCTCGGTACCCGGGATCAGCTGGGAATCTATAAATTTCCCAGCATCAAAATTCCTCTCCATAACGGTAAGAACCCCCTCAGGGCTGGAGGACGTCTTCCTCTTCTTCCTCTTAAGGCTAGGGACCTCTTCCACGTCGTCATCAGCATCCGGGTTAGACGTCGAACCCCCGGTGCCTATCACCTCGCGAAAGGGGGAAGTGCGAGCCGTTGTGTCGCCCTCGACATGGGGAGCTTGGGTCGAGGCCCCAGTTCCGTCAACCGCTGCTTCCTGCTCGGAAGTAGCCTTGTCCTCTGGAGGAACTGCAGTCTTCTCGGCAGCAGATTTTTCTTTATCCCCTTCATCGTCACTAGCGCAGAGGAAAGTTTGAAATAAGTCGGGAAGGCCCGTCACCGACGCAGACATCTCCACTGCAAGAAAGCAAAGAAGGTCGGTTAATCGCTGCAAAATATCAGTAAGAACAAAAAGACAAAGGATAAAGCAAAAGTTTCTCACAAATATAATTACGACCGGACTCCCGGTCACCCATAAGGAGGTGGGGGTTTACTTGGTTCTTCCCAAAGACTGCCATCAACACCTCGGCAATCTGCTTATCCACCGCCGACATGCCTCCATATGTTACCTTAATGAAGGTATTGGACCCCGCCCCGAAACTCCAATAGGTCGGGATGAGCCGTGCCCCCTCCAACGACAACCAAAAGGGGTGACGACCTTTGACGGGGCGGACCTTAAAATATTTGTCCTTAAAACCGTGATAAGAATCTTCAAACAAACCGAAGATCCTCCGACCCTGGGCAGATCGGAAAGACATGAACCCCTTTTTGTGTTTCCCCTCCTTTGAAGGGTTCGTAAGGGTGAAAAAGAAGAGAAAAACATCTACGGACACCGGTAGCTCGAGGTATTCACAAACCATATCGAAACAGCGGATTGAAGCCCAACTGTTCGGATGCAACTGCGACGGCGCCACGAAAATTCGGCTCAAAAGCGCCATTTGAAAGGCTGAGAACGGGATACGAACTCCGACTTGGGTGAACATCGCCTTGTAGAACCAAATCCAGTCGGCGACTTGGCGAGGCTGGAAGTTGATTTCATACAATCGCTCGTGAGGGGCCGGGACAAAAACGTCATAATTGGCCTCCTCATCAGTCCCTCCACACAAGTACTCGGCTTGGCGGAACTCGGTGAGCTCCTCCTCGCCCATTTGGTTGGGCGAATCCTTCACGTCAGAAACAACCCAGGCATAAGGATCATACGCCGCGGGGTTAACGGAAGTCCGGGAGACCGTGCGAGCCATACCTACACGGGGGGATCATCCAGTTAGTCTAAGAGATCGGTAGATCGGCTGCTCAGTTCAAGCACACCACTACTCCCCAACTAAGGATAAAACACTAGGCGGACAGGGAAAAGTCTACCCTGGAATGACTTCCCCCCCCCCCTAACGCGTATGACCGCCATTGAAAGGCCACACAACAGCAACAAAACCATACAACAAACATGCAAAAACAAAGCAAAGAAGAAGAGGAGTTAGGAAAATTACCTAAATTGATTGGAAGAAGATGGAGTTGCGAGTCTGGGAAAATGCAAGAAGGGTGAACGAAGGCACCGCAGCAACACTTCGAAATTTTGTGACAGAGAAGAAGGAGGAGAGAAATAGAGAGTGTGTAAAAGTACAGAAGTATAAAAGCCGAACGTTTAAAAAACTGCTCCCCCAAAAGCGCGAAACACCTGGGGGCAGAATAGTCTTTTCGAACAGGATTTTCCCACCCCATTATGAGCATTTAATGCTCGGCACTGGGAACGATGCGATGAAATGGTCGCTTGTGCAACCAAAAGACACGCGCGTTGGGGGCATATCCTTCACACGAGCGGCCGACCAAGCGAGCACCTGTGAGAGGCGATACGACACGCCATTGGTAGCTCCCACGACTACCATTGGCGCGTGGGGGCACTGTTACGGCCTGGCCCGAGGTCCGCTCGGGCCGACCCGGCCCAAGCTCCACCCGACCCGGTTAAGCGCCCTCCAACCGACCCGGACACGCGTTCTGTACGGCTCACACACGGCTGCAGGACAACGTCCTTGAGAATATGGGCCTATCCCCATGAGGGGCCCACTACTGACATGTATATAAAGGGAAGATTGGCTCTTCCCCCGAGGTACGTCACATCCTTTCACCTCACTATTCTACCCGCCTGCACATCGCTGACTTAAGCGTCGGAGTGTCTTTGCAGGTGGCACCCCCCTCATCCTCTTCCCAGGACAAGTGCTCGTCTGCTCGACTATCCCACACCCAGCGCGCCCAAGGCTAAGGCATCCTCACCCCCTCACTTGCACACCTGACCTGTCCGGAACCCGACAACCGAACAAGGATATACGTACTTTAAAAATTATTCTACCTTATATGTTTTCATACTTAATTATTCGTATAGTCTATCATTGTTAACATGTAAAAATAGTAAAAAAAAAATCAATGTAATAAAAGAAATACATGTATATAAATAATTTAACAACATAATAAATAATTTACGTATCGAGAATTATTTAAATGTGCATTAATATCTTCTTCTTGTAGAGTTAAATTTTGTACTATTTTTTGTTAAAATTACACTTCAAATAAATACTAATAACTTCACACACCTTTAGTATTATTAAAAATAAAAGATATATTACGATTCTTATTATATCACTCTTTTATCTACAATTAAAATTCTCAACACTAACACAAAATTCACTATTCACACTACACAATACTCGGCCATAGACAGAAAGAAGAAGCTACTCAGATTTATGCACGTACACTGCGAAAAGGAAGAAGATCACATATTCACATTTATATAAGGCTTGGAAGGTGGGGGACTATTTCACGCTACATGCATGGTGGACGCGTGTCTCTCTTCCCTGGCTTCTCGCACTAGTTTCTTGTCCATTGCGACAAGTTTTGCTCTACCACCTGTGCATACAACACCTGCTAGCACCACTCATCTCCTGCACATCGCTAAAACCAAACCAATATAAAAATAATTTCTGTCAATTCACAAGTCATTTAATTTTCCAATTTCTCCAATCATTCTTTAACCAGCTATCTAATTTTTTAATTTGTCCTTTGATTTATCTGATAAAGACTTCTTTTTTTCCCTTAATCCACAACCAATTATATTTTTCAATTTAAAAAAATTTCACATAAGCATGCACCTCATTAGTCTTCTATTTATTATAGATTATAGATAAATAGAAGATTATAAATTCCAACCAGGTGTTGTTCTTATAAAGTTCATGGCTGTCGTAGCCACTGTATGTATAGGCACAATAGATCTCATATATATATAATTAGGTTTTTTTTGTTGGTTGAATTATCACTTTATAATTACATGAAGAGGCATGTATCGAGCTTATCCTTTATTGTTTCGGAAGGCTATGTAGTATATGATTTTGAACGTGTGTATTCGGCCTTCGCTGCAAGGACTAGTGGATATATATCACCCAAGCCCGACCCCTTACGTCGGTGGTTGAATTGTTCCTGGTCAACTGTCATATACTCTCTCTAGAACAAGCAATTAACTACTATTACTGTTATTATTATTATTATAATAAGATGTTTGTATTACATGCTTTGGATTTATATTTGTACTAAACATTGTTGTTAGCATTAGCAAGTTCATCCCTCTCGCGTACCTTACTCTGTCCATCAATAATCAAGCAAAAGATGCATTGCATTTGCGTCTAATCCCTCTGCTCCTTCCTTCCCTTTCTCTCTCAAAATATAATTTTGGGACCCAAGTGAAAATGAAGGTGAGATTCCCTTCGTTGGGTGACATAACAAGTCAATTACTATGTGAGAGTTCATCATGTTCTGTTTTCGATAAAGACATTATTTTTCGTTTTGATGAACTTATTTCTCTTTCTGATTCGTTTCATCAAAACAAGGACCAAAGAATGAGTTTGATATCGCTCTCCACTCTGTTATTCACAGTATCTTTATTTGATTGGTTCCTGTCTCTCTCTTCCTTCTTTGTTTCAATAAGTTAATTTATAAACCTGGTAATTAAGTTACAAGCTAGTTATCCATTTGTTCTTTCACTAGCTCGTCCTTGGCTTATTCAACAAGAAAGTAAAACAATTCACCAAAAGAAAGAAAGGTAAAGCTTACATACCGTGTCTGAATTAGTTTTAGTTATTGTGTCCCCTATGTTGCAGAAAATGGTACTGAAATTGGATTTGCACGATGATAAAGCCAAGCAGAAGGCAATGAAAATGGTTTCTAGCCTTTCAGGTACTGGATATCTGTAACCTACGTTTCGCTCATTTATTAACACAATTCTTTTAATCCATAATTTTGACAAATTATAGCGTTATTAGATATTTGATCTTCTCAAAACTAACTAGAATAATTTGTATGAACTTGTGCAGGCATTGACTTAATCGCCATGGATATGAAAGAGAGGAAGCTAACTGTAGTGGGTGACATAGACCCCGTTCAAGTGGTGAGCAAGCTCAGAAAAGCTTGGCACACAGAAATCTTAACTGTGGGGCCAGCAAAAGAGCCTCAGAAGAAGAAAGAGGAGGGTAAAAAAGATGATGACAACAATAATAAGAAGAAAGAAGATGACAAGAATAACAAGAAATATCTAAACGAACAAACTGCTGAGTTTGTCAAGCACTATAGAGGATATAACCCTTATATGACCACAAACTATTATGTTCCTTTTGCTGAAGAAAACCCAAATGCTTGTGCTATATGTTAGACAAACTGGATTTTAGTGTTGAACTTTGATGTATAACACCATAGATAAACCAAGGTTTGGAGTGCTTTTGTGTAAATTTATGACGCATAAATTATAGCCACTAAAAGTTAGATAATAGAAAAGGTGTGCACTCTTCTAGGACATTGATATTTTTATGATTTTATCCAGTGTTATTTGCACAGCTGAAAATCGTTTTCCAATCAATAGCCTTTTTTTAGAGTCATCATGATGTGTATGTAGATTTTACTTGGAATAACCGTACAAGGGATGAATGTGTGCCTAATAACCATAATCATGCAAATTGGGAATGCGATGATATCATTGTGAATCAGTAGAATATGCTAGAAATTTCATATTCGAAAGACACGATGTTGCTTAGGTTGCTTGCACTTAGAAGCATGAACCTTTAAATTAAGAAAAATTATGGTAAGGTTGCCTCAACAACCGAGATTAGCATCCAATATTAAAAGATACATGATGACTTTGTTGTAGTTAGTAAGTGCTGCATCACTTTGATTTTGATTTTTCTTTTTTGGGATTGTTGCATCACTTTGATTTTCTACAGTAGGCACGTGGCTTGGACCCATTCTAAGGATGGATCACCAACCTAATATAAAAGAATCAATGATATAAGAGTCATTCTATGGTACAAATGCAAATTGATTCTATGGTACAGATGCAAATTGATACAGATTTACATATTTTTTTTGAGTGAACATGAGATTGACACGTGGCTATATTGATCCAGGGCTTATCTCCCCTTTGATGGTTGGGATTGGCTGAGCCATTAGCCATTCTTTTTTTTATTGGGTCTCTGTTGGTGGGCTGTTTGACTTGGACTTTGACAAACAAAAAAATTGGGTATCTAATCATGGAGCCTTTCGTTTTTTTTTTTTTGTGGGTTCCTTTGTCAATAGGAGGAAAAACACTGAATAGCAAGTGCTGATGCATCCATGGAGACCGAACCAGTAAGGATTATGGTATCCCCAGAAAGGAAGTCCTAGGTTTCGAGGGACAGGAAGAGAGCCGCTGAAGGCGTCGCCATTGGTGGTGGATCTAGCCTTGAAACTGGGAACGATCAACGCTCGGGGTTTGTTTCGTTACCCATGCCAACAACGTGATCCACGCACCGTTTTTCCTCTTTTTGTTGTTGGGCCAAGCACAAATACATCTTACCAAACCCGAAACCCGTCGAACCGAGACGGATCCCCAACACCTCGTCCTGCCACAAACAGGCCTCCGCACAAAGCCCCTTGTTTCCATAGGTGCCGCTACTGAACCATCGCATCCCTTACCAACGATTTATCATCGGATCTGGACTCAGGACTTGATGTACTTGCTATGGCCCGAACAGGTCTTTCCACGATGACCACATGCACAACAACAACCTCCAGAGAAGGCGACGCAGTCTCTGCAATTTGTCCCCCCTACTCCACGCGATAGAGACAACGAATTCCAGAACGCAGTGAGCCCTAACCGCTTCGACTCGTCAAAGGCATACAACGAAACGTCGTCGTCCGGGTTCGTGTTGGTCTTTCTCGCACTAGCTTTACCCGAACCAAACGAGCGGCGGCTTCGTTGATGGTCATCATATCTCGATCCCGTTGTTGATGTTCATGGTGGTGCTGTGGGCTGTAGATCTCCTCATTTGTCAACAGTCACTCGGATGCTGTTGTTGTCGCTTTCGTCTTTATCTTCTTCTTCTAGATTGCTGTGATGTGGACCTAGACAAAACATTGTGTATAAGCCCAATTATCTTTAAAGAGTCCACCACTGATGACCAACAAAAAAAATACAAAACACCGGCACGGCCCAACTCCCTTACAGTTGCTCTTGATTGGCTTATTCCAGAAGCCGGCTCCTCCTTCGAAAACTAAGGCAGACAAGCTTTTAAACCTCTGCCAAGCTTGTTCCCTCCAGCTAACAACTTGCACACTTGTCAACATATTATCCCATCTGTATGTATTAATCTGTACTATATAATTGTCCATGATTATAATGCAGGTATATAAGACTGTAATGCAATGTGTATTGAAAATCCATCGCTGTTACAAGTAAATTTTGCAAAGAAAAATAATATAATGCAACAAATAAAGGTGAGAAATTGACAATAGAAAGACGGTAGACTACCCCTAACATTAAAAATAGACAAACTTAAACACAAAGATGACAATTTATAAAATAATTAAAGATATTATTAAAATTTAATTTTCATGTAAAAGAATTTTATTGACAATTAATCGTGTATTTTTATATCAATAAAGATAATTAGTTTTTAAATTTAGTACTTAAAAAATATTTCAACGTGTAAATCTAATTGAATACTTTTATAATTTTTTTTAAATATCAAAATTAAATTTGTGTGTTAGAATTTTTTTTTATTTTGGTCTTAGGGTATTAGATTGTTAGATAGTTAAAAATTAGTAACAATCCCTCATTTTTATAGGTTTGTTTATACTTTATATAAATTTGAGTGAATATCCAATCCGACTCCTGATAGTCAGAGGTCGGGTTGGATTTTTTTTTCTGTTAAGGGTCTCGTTGTCTTTCGAGGTAATTGTTAGGGGCTATTTAGGGTTTTTCTCTATAAATTTTGGCATCACTTAAACGGTCTCCAATAGAAAATAGAAATAGTAATGAATTTTTTATGGGGTGAAGTTCCTCTTTCCGTTTAGTAAAATACTCTCGTTTCTTCTCATTTTTGTTTCAGGTTCCCGTTTATTTTTCTCTGCAGAGAGGTGAATACTCGCCTATATTCAAGGATATTATTAAGTTTAAGGTTAAATACTTTTTTTATCCATAACGTCTTGGATCAAAATCAGGATCGTCCTCGACTTTTTTTTATTGATATCACCCTTAACGTTAGAAATCGTTTTAAAATAATCCTTTTCACATAAAATATTAATTATATGACAATTTTATTCTTATTCTCTTCCATCACCATCACCATTACCACCACGACGCCATCACTATCTCTCTCTCCGTTGCTGCCTTCCATTTTCTTCCTATGCTATTTCTTTCTCACCCTTAACAATATTATCACCTCTATCACACCACCGCTTCGATTCTTTCTTCTCTTACTACAACAAACTATCACAAACAAAATCTCAACTCTACCTAAAATCGACAACAACAAAGACAACGAAAAAGCAAATCAAAGAAAAATGATATAAAAGAAAAAAATTAGAAGAAATAAAAAAATAAAGAACAAATTGAAATTTAGAAAATCAAGTAAAAGGAAGAAATGAGGGAGTAGTGCAAAAAGAAGGAGCCAGAAAGAGGTTTCAGATTTCCCTTTCCTTTTTTTCTGGCGACAGTTTTGAAGACCAGCGGCGGCGCGGCGGCAATTTTGACTCTCTCTCTTAACAATGGTGCCAGTGTTTTTCTCTACATTCTGTCTTTCTCTTCTCTATGTTTTCTCTCTCTCTTCTTTGCGTTTTCTCTCTCTTATTTTTGAGTTTGAAGGAATGGATTCTTGAATTTTCTATCTTGAATTTGAATATCGTGTTATTGTTGATGATAGATTTTAAATCTAAATTTCTGTACCACTTTTTTTTTTGTATTAGCTTTGTTTAATTTTTTTGAAATTAAAAAAATAGTTGCTGTTGTTGTGGGTTAAAAGGTGGGTAGTGAAAATTTAGATGGGGATTGGAGAAAGTGGTGAAAGACACAGAACTTTTAAAAATTTTATTATAAACTAATTTCAAATTCAATTATTTATTTATAGCATTAATTTCAAAAGTTTTTTTTATTAAAGATAATTAAAACAAATTTCAATTAATTAAATTTGAAAATAAATTAAGATTCTTATCCAGTTTTATAATTATTGAGTTATTTTTTATAATTAAATTATAATATTAGTAGTTATGAAATAATAAGAATTTTATATGACTTAATTTAAATAATTGATATTTTTACAATTTAATAATTGAAGTTTTAGGAATAAAGAAAATTAATTATATTATATTATAATTTCAATTAAAGTACTTAATTTTAAATCAATTAGTATTTTAATACAACCAATAATATTCTTAAGTAATTTTAAGCATCAAATTAGATTTCAAAATTTATATTCTATGTCCCAATTTTATTAAAATTACCTTACTCAAATTAAACCCAAAATCCCCAAATTAAAATTCTAAACCTAATTTTGACCTAACCCTTATTTTGTTCCCTTTCCCGCCGCACATACCTTTTTTCCCATTTCCCTTATTCCATCAGTAAGCACACACACACACACGGAAGAGAGGAAGAGGATTGGAGAAGAAGAGAAGAGGAGGGTGAAAGACTGCACCGGCGCGCTGGGTCTCACTGCCGCCGTTGCGACATTGTCGGACCCTGGAGGGAGAGAGAGCATTTGAGGAAGGAGCCAGGGGAGAGAGAGGCGAGTGCGAGCCACGATGCGTGAGAGGGAGCCGCCGTTGCTGGGTTATCGTTCTGTCTCGCCAGTATCGCCCAGTCACCGCACCTTGCCTCCGTTGCCACTGGAGCTTCGCCGTTCAGCCACCGTCAAAGCCAGGAGCCATCGCGTAGCCGTCGTTGATGCTGGTCATGGTCGCCGTCGTCGTGCTGGGTATCGTCTCCGTCAAGCCCCATCAAATAGGAAGCACTGCCGCCGTGCCTCTATTGTCACTGAAGACGCCGGTTGTCGCTGCTGCTTGTGAGAGAGAAGCACGTGAAACGGTGTTGTGAAGAGAGCTATTTCTTCCACCATTGGAGCTCCACTGCCGCTGATGCCATGGCTGCCGCACCTCTGGCCACCAAGAACGGTTCTATGGCCGGTGAGACCACTGACGAAACTTCTGTCGTATGGTTCAGTCAATATCCCTTAGCTATAGTAAGTATCTCTATCTCAGAACCTTTCCCGTTCATATCCCGTTATGTGTTTTAAGGTTTTTGTGATATTAATGCTTTTAGGATTAAGTTTTTGGGGCATATGTTGCCAGTAAGGACTGTTTTTGCTGCTACGGAAGTGAGCAAAGCTGTGGTTGAAGGTGCCGGTGATTTCGTGATAAGAGAAAAGGTTTCATTGACGCGTTTAGGTTATGGTTTCAATTTGTCAAGGTAGGGATTTCTTTCTAAAAACTCAATTTTATAATTTGGAATTATTATAAATAGATATTGGTGTGAGAAATACACTTTTTAGTGATTGTATAAGTCTTATGTATTGTCTAGCTGTTTTTGGATAATTATGATTATTTGGTTTAATGAATTATAGATTGGATTTGTTGAACAGACGACTGCTGAATCTATTTCTTTAAAGTTTTGGAAATGAGTTTGATTTGTTGAAAACAATTTGATTTTGGATTGATTTGATTTGAAAATGGTTTGGTTGGGATTCAAAAAGGGTGGCAAAGTCCAAGTTTTAGGGGAGGTGCTGTCGAAATTTCTATAAAATTTGAGACTTTGTATGAAATATTATTTTGAAAATACTGAATTATTCTTTGAATTGAATTATTGATAAATGAATTATGGTTGCACTTATTTTATTAAGAAAATTATTATATTTTGAATGTAATTTATTTAAGAAAAGAATTATGTTTTAAAGTCGATTTGAAGAGGAAAATACTTATGTTTTGGAATTTGATAAAGTAAGCAAATTTGAAGGAGTTTTAGTGGATTTAAAAAGAAAATTGAATTTCGATTGGCTAATTTCACTTGACGACATTTTAGAACAAGTTTGAAGTATTTTAAAAAATTTTGATTTAGCAAAATTAAAACAATTTCTGAGCCTTTGCAAATGCTTCAGATTTATGAATAAAATTGAAAATTATTTTCGGTTTAAATGATTTGGTTTTGGTTTAAGTAAATTGGTTTTAAAATTGATTCGGAATATTTGAATACATGACCTGATTTTAGTTTAAATTCTATTTTATTTATTCAAATCAAGAAGCTATGGTTTTAGAGGTTTTCAATGAATTTAAGGAATTGAGATACGTTGTTCTTCTCTAAAGTTCTGAGACTCTGGCGTGGGATTTTATTATCAAATCCTGATTTAGAATGAATGATTTTCGATGACTTTTGGAAAAGATTTATAATTGATATGATTTTGAAGATGCTGTCATTTTTGGAAGATGTTGTCATTTTCGGAGAATTTTACCAAAAAGAATGGGTTTTAATTTTAAAGAAAAATTGATTTGAGAAATTGAAAACTGATGATGAGTTTGAGTATGTGATTGTGAAATGCGTTGTCCACCATCGTAGGGATTGTGGCAGTCTCCCGCCTACGTTCGGATGTGAGGGTTGTGACAGTCTCCCGCTCACGTGATATGCATTGATTTGGAAAGTCGTTATGTGCCTTTGGAAAGGGCTGTAGCAGTCTCCCGCTTGTCGAGGTAGCGGTGCCGGCATAGGGGCTGAGGCGGTCTCTCGCCTACGTTGAGATGTGAAGCCTGTGGTAGTTTCTTGCTCACATAACCTTTCTGCTGCCAGAGTGAACTCGGGCACTATAACCCGAAAGAGTGTGCCGGGAACTATAACTCGTGGGGCACGAGATAAAGAAAGAGTGAGCAGGGCATTATATCCCTGGTCATGGCAGAAAGGCAACATCTTGAGGATGTTTCGGAATGGCATTTTGAACCGACAAGTGATATCACGAGCCAACAGGATAGACATTCATCATATACATCTGTGTGATATTGTTTGGGTGTGTATATTGTAATTGGTTTGCCTATGTGAATAATTTTGTTTAACTGCTAATTGCTATACTTGATATAATTGCTTTGTTTGTGTTTGAACCTCTCTACTTATGTTTGTAACTAAAATTGGTTGGATTGTGGTGAATTGAATGTTGATTGAGTTGTTGGGTCTATGGCCGTGATTGATTATGTGATGGGTCGGAGACCATGATTGGTTTGAATTTTTGATTTAGTAAACTATGAAAAATCAAACTGGTTCAGTACAGACCTAATGAATCTATTCTTGGAACAATCTGGTCATTCATACTGTCTAGAAAAACTTTTAATATTTTATACAAAAAGTTTTGGGTTTTAAAGAATAAACGGATTTCTCTTTTAAAAAGGGATTTTAGATTTTTAAATGTAAACCTTTGTTTTTTTAAAGATATGTAAGGCGAACAACGATCACTGTACTCTGAAAACAGTTTTATTTTACGTATCTTATTATAGCAATTATGTAATCTTATAGTGAGAACCAGCGAGGATGATGTTCTCACTCTCCTACATGTGTTTTCTTTTCAGGATATGGGCGAAGAAGTCACGAAAAGTTTATTTTGTTTCTGTTTAGATGTTGTATTGTATTGTTTAGATATTATGTTTTTCCTTCGCCTTTATCTTTACACTTTATCTTTACACTTTTTGTAAGAGGGATATGATTTTTATGATGTAATACTTATAAGTCAATATTATATATATCCTGGTTAAGTATTGTAAATGGCTTGTGAGTATGTATTTATGTTTTCAACTAAAAGTCTTTTAAAAGGTTATACGGTTTTAAGTTTTAGCCAGGCTCCTATCTTAGTATTAAATATATTTAGAGTCGTCGTAATGTTCCAGCTATTGGAGTGGCACAACCGGAAGCGTGACATTCTGATAGTGAGGGTGTTACATTATGGTATCAGAGCAGTCCTTTCTGTAGAGCCTGAGGAATGGACTGACTATGCTTTAATTACACACTCTTAACATCTGTCATGTAGTAGGTCTTGTCGAATGAGGAGAGTTAGAGCTTTATGCACTTGACTGTCTATTGAGTCTATCATTGCATACTTCCTGGTATTAAGTTTGGCCGGCTTAATTCTAGTGACTTGTGTATTTGAAAGCACTAAAGGATTATCATAGATAATATATGAGTTATAGGTAACGCGAATCGTGGGTTTTGGGAAAACGTTAGAGGTTGAAGTTTGGAAGTCGAAGCTTTGAAGTTGGTACGAGTATAGTGTACGGATGTTAAGCACGTCGTTTTAACCCCATCTTGTTTTATAGCCTTTTTGCCACCTTGCTTTACCATCACATATTTGAACCATGTCATTTTTTGCATTGAGCCTGCCTTGTAACTTCTGCTTGCAAACACACCTCTACCCTTATATCTTTATACCATCTGAAAATACTAGTATTTGAAAACTGTATGTATACATATGCTGTGATATTTTTTCCTTTTCCTTAAATGTGTTCAAAAGTTAAGTGTTATGAAATCTCTTTCGTTTTATATCAGTTTTCGAGGACGAAAACTTTTATAAGGTGGGAAGAATATAAGACCCAGAACTTTTGAAAATTTTATTATAAACTAATTTCAAATTTAATTATTCAGTTATAACTTTAATTTCATATTGAATTTAAAATAAATTAAGATTCTTATTCGTTTTTATAATAATTGAGTTATTTTCTATAATTAAATTATAACATTAGTAGTTATGAAATAATAATAAATTTATATGACTTAATTTAAATAATTGATATTTTTACAATTTAATACTTGAAGTTTTAGGAATAAAGAATATTAATTACATTACATTATAATTTCAATTAGAGTATTTGATTTCAAATCAATTAGTATTTTGATACAACCAATAATATTTTTAAGTAATTTTAAGAATTAAATTAGATTTCAAAATTTATATTTTATGTACCAATTTTATTAAAATTATCCTACTCAAATTAAACCGAAAATTCCCAAATTAAAATTCAAAGATTTTGACATATCCCTAATTTTTTCCCCTTTCCCGCCGTACACCCCTTTCCCCCCATTTCCCTTATTCCATCAGTAAGCATACACACACGAGAGAGAGGAAGATGATCGGAGAAGAAGAGAAGAGGAGAGGGAAAGACCGCACCGGCGCGCTGGGCATCACCGCCGCCGTCGTGCCATCGTCAGACCGTGGAGGGAGAGAGAGCGTTCACCAAAGGAGCTAGGGGAGAAAGAGGCGAGCGCGAGCCAGAACGTGCTACAGGGAGCCGCCACTGTTAGGTTGTCATTCTGCCTCGCCGCCATTGGAGCCACTGTCACTGACGAGCGGATAATTTATACGCTTTTTGGCATTGTTTTTATATAGTTTTTAGTAAGTTTGAGCTACTTTTAGGGATGTTTTCCTTAGTTTTTATGTTAAATTCACATTTCTAGACTTTACTATGAGTTTGTGTGTTTTTCTGTGATTTCAGGTAAAATTCTGACTGAAATTGAGGGATTTGAGCAAAACTCTGAAAAAGGCTGACAAAAGGACTGCTGATGCTGTTGGATTCTGACCTCCCTGCACTCGAAATGGATTTTCTGGAGCTACAGAACTCCAATTGGCGCGCTCTCAACGGCGTTGGAAAGTAGACATCCAGGGCTTTCCAGCAATATATAATAGTCCATACTTTATTCGAAGAATGACGACGTAACTTGGCGTTGAACGCCAAGTACACGCTGCTGTCTGGAGTTAAACGCCGGAAAAACGTCATTATCCGGAGTTGAACGCCCAAAACACGTCATAACTCAGAGTTCAACTCCAAGAGAAGCCTCTGCTCGTGTATTGATCAAGCTCAGGCCAAACACACACCAAGTGGGCTCCGGAAGTGGATTTATGCATCAATTACTTACTCATGTAAACCCTAGTAGCTAGCCTAGTATATATAGGACATCTATCTATTGTATTAGACATCCTGGATTGTATTTTGAATCCTGTGATCACGTTTTAGGGGGCTGGCCATTCGGCCATGCCTGGACCTCTTTCACTTATGTATTTTCAACGGTGGAGTTTCTGCACACCATAGATTAAGGGTGTGGAGCTCTGCTGTACCTCAAAGATTAATGAAGTTCTATTTTCTTTTATTCGAATTCCTCTCTTATTCTTATTCCAAGATATTCATTCGTACCCAAGAACATGATGAATGTGATGATTAAATAACCATCATTCTCATTCTCACTTATGAACGCGCGTGATTGACAACCACTTCCATTCTACATGCAACAGAGCTTGAATGTGTATCTCTTAGATTCTCCAACAGAATCTTCGTGGTATAAGCTAGATAGATGGCGGCATTTATGAGGATCCGGAAAGTCTCACCTTGTCTGTGGTATTCCGAGTAGGATCCTGGGAATCCGGAAAGTCCAACCTTGTCTGTGGTGTTCCGAGTAGGATTCCGGTAATGAATGACTGTGACGTGCTTCAAACCTGTAACCTGCTGGGCGTTAGTGACAGACGCAAAAGAGGGATTCTATTCCAGTAGGGGAGGGAACCAACCGGTGATTAGCCGTACTGTGACAGAGTGCGTGAGCATTAGTTTTCACTGCGAGGATGGGATGTAGTTATCAACCATGGGTGATGCCTCTAGACTGGTTAGCTGTGCGAGTGACAGCCGCATAGGATATTTTCCCGTGAGGATGAAAGTAGCCACAGTTGATGGTGAACCCCTATACAAAGCTTGCCATGGAAAGGAGTAAGAAGGATTGAGTAGAAGCAATGGGATAGCAGGCATCCTTGAGCTATGCTGCATCTTCATGCACTTATCTGAAATTCCTACCAATGAATCTGCATAAGTATTTCTATCCCTTTTATTATTCCTTTTTATTTACAATCCAATAATCACAATTACCTTTTTAATCTGCCTAACTGAGATTTGCAAGGTGACCATAGCTTGCTTCATACCAACAATCTCTGTGGATTCGACCCTTACTCACGTAAGGTTATTACTTGGACGACCCAGTACACTTGCTGGTTAGTTGAACGGAGTTGTGAATTCCAATAAAGAAAATAAACAGTGCCCTAAGAGTACACATCCTTAAAGTACAAAGAACATGTGATCACAATTTCGTCCACCAAGTTTTTGGCGCCGTTGCCGGGGATTGTTCGAGTATGGACAACTGACGGTTCATCTTGTTGCTCAGATTAGGTAATTCTCTTTTCAAAAATCTTTTTCAAAAATTTTTTCTTTTATTTTTCGTTTTTCTAAAACTTTATTTTCGAAAAAATTAATAAAAATCCAAAAGAATTAGAAAATCATAAAATCCAAAAATATTTTGTGTTTCTTGTTTGAGTCTTGAGTCAATTTTTAAGTTTGGTGTCAATTGCATGCTTTTAAAAATTTTTCTTGCATTTTTTCGAAAATCCCATGCATTCATAGTGTTCTTCATGATCTTCAAGTTGTTCTTGATAAGTCTTCTTGTTTGATCTTGATAATTTCTTGTTTTGTGTCTTTTCTTGTTTTTCATGTGCATTTTTGCATTCATATTTTTCAAGCATTAAAAATTTCTAAGTTTGGTGTCTTGCATGTTTTCTTTGCATTAAAAATTTTTCAAATTTATGTTCTTGATGTTCATCATGATCTTCAAAGTGTTCTTGGTGTTCATCTTGACATTCATAGCATTCTTGCATGCATTCATTGTTTTGATCCAAAAATTTCATGCATAAAGTATTTTTGTTGTTTTTCTCTCTCATCTTTAAAAATTCAAAAATCAAAAAAAAAATATCTTTTCCTTATTTTCCTCCAAAATTTCGAAATTTTGGGATTGACTTGGTCAAAAATTTTTAAAATTAGTTGTTTCTTACAAGTCAAGTCAAAATTTCAAATTTAAAAAAAGAAAAAAAAATCATATCTTTTTCATTTTTTTCTATTTTTCGAAAATTTCAAAAAAAAAATTCTTTTTCAAATTATTTTCAAAATCTTTTTCTTATCTTTACATATAATTTTCGAAAATTCACTAATAATTAATGTGATTGGTTCAAAAATTTGAAGTTTGTTACTTTCTTGTTAAGAAAGGTTCAATCTTTAAGTTCTAGAATCTTATCTTGTAGTTTCTTGTTAGTGAAGTAAATAAATTCAAAATTTTTGAATTAAATCTTTTTAATTTTTATTTGATCTTTTTCAAAAATTTTATCTTTTTCAAAATTTGATTTCAAAAATATCTTATCTAACTTACTATCTTCTTATCTTTTTCAAATTTGATTTCAAATCTTTTTCAATCAACTAACTAACTTTTTGTTTGTTTCTTATCTTTTTCAAAACCACCTAACTACTTTTCCCTCTTCTCTTTTCGAAAATATCTCTCTCTTTTTCAAAAATTCTTTTTAATTAATTAATTGTTTCATGTTTAAATTTTAATTATAATTTATTTCTAATTTTCGAAAATCACTAACTCTTTTTCAAAATTATTTTCGAATTTTCTCTTCTCTTTTCTTCTTCTATTTAATTATTTAATTACTAACACTTCTCTTCACTTCTCTTCATCCATAAAACCGAATCCATTCTTCATTCTTCTACCCCCCTTCTTTTTCTACTAACATAAAGGAATCTCTATACTGTGACATAGAGGATTCCTCTTTCTTTTCTTGTTTCCTTCTCTTTCATATGAGCAGGAACAGGGATAAAGGCACTCTTGTTGAAATTGATCCAGAACCTGAAAGGACTCTGAAGAGAAAATTAAAAGAAGCTAAATTACAACAATCCAGAAGAGCCCTTCTAGAAAATTTCGAACAAGAGAAGGAGATGGCCGAAAATAATAATAATAATGCAAGGAGAATGCTTGGTGACTTCACAAAACCAACGTCCAAGTTTGATGGAAGAAGCATCTCCATTCCTGCCATTGGAGCCAATAACTTTGAGCTTAAGCCTCAACTAGTTGCTTTAATGCAACAAAACTGCAAGTTTTATGGACTTCCATCTGAAGATCCTTATCAGTTTTTAACTGAATTCTTGCAGATCTGTGAGACTGTAAAGACGAATGGAGTTGATCCTGAAGTCTACAGACTCATGCTTTTCCCTTTTGCTGTAAGAGACAGAGCTAGAGTATGGTTGGATTCACAACCCAAGGATAGCCTGGACTCATGGGATAAGCTTGTCACTGCATTCTTAGATAAGTTCTTTCCTCCTCAAAAGCTGAGCAAGCTGAGAGTGGATGTTCAAACCTTCAAACAAAAAGATGGTGAATCCCTCTATGAAGCTTGGGAAAGATACAAGCAGCTGACTAAAAGATGTCCATCTGACATGTTTTCAGAATGGACCATATTAGATATATTCTATTATGGTCTCTCTGAATTTTCGAAAATGTAATTGGACCATTCTGCAGGTGGATCTATTCACCTGAAGAAAACGCCTGGAGAGGCTCAAGAACTCATTGACATGGTTGCAAACAACCAGTTCATGTATACTTCTGAGAGGAATTCCGTGAATAATGGGGTACCTCAGAAGAAAGGAGTTCTTGAAATTGATGCTCTGAATGCCATATTGGCTCAGAACAAAGTGTTGACTCAACAGGTCAACATGATCTCTCAAAATCTGAATGGATTGCAACATGCATCCAACAGTAATAGAAAGGCAGCTTCTGAAGAAGCTTATGATCCTGAAAACCCTGCCATGGCAGAGGTTAATTACTTAGGTGAACCTTATGGAAACACCTATAACTCATCATGGAGAAATCATCCAAATTTCTCCCGGAAGGATCAACAAAAACCTCAACAAGGTTTTAACAATGGTGGACGCAATAGGCTGAACAATAGTAAGCCATATCCATCATCTTCTCAGCAACAGACAGAGAACTCTGAACAAAATAATTCTAATTTAGCCAATATAGTCTCTGATCTGTCAAAGGCCACTTTCAGTTTCATGAATGAAACCAGATCCTCCATTAGAAATCTGGAGGCACAAGTGGGCCAGCTGAGTAAGAAAGTAATTGAAACTCCTCCCAGTACTCTCCCAAGCAATACAGAAGAAAATCCAAAAGGAGAGTGCAAGGCCATTGATGTGATCAAAGTGGCCGAATGCACAAGGGAGGAGGAGGACGAAAATCCCAGTGAGGAAGACCTCCTGGGACGTTCCTCAAGCAAGAAGGAGTTTCCTATTAAGGATCCAGAGGAATCTGAGGCTCATCTAGAGACCATAGAGATTCCATTAAATCTCCTTCTACCATTCATGAGCTCTGAAGAATATTCATCCTCTGAAGAGGATGAAGATGTGACTGGAGAGCAAGTTGCTCAATATTTAGGAGCTATCATGAAGCTGAATGCCAAGCTGTTTGGTAATGAGACTTGGGAAAGTGAACCTCCCTTGCTCATTAGTGAATTAGATACTTGGATTCAGAAAACTCTACCTCAAAAGAGACAAGATCCTGGCAAGTTCTTAATACCTTGCACCATTGGCACCATGAGCTTTGAAAAAGCTCTATGTGATCTGGGGTCAGGGATAAATCTGATGCCACTCTCTGTAATGGAGAAGCTGGGGATCATTGAGGTACAACCAGCCTTGTTCTCATTACAATTAGCAGACAAGTCAATGAGACAAGCTTATGGAATAGTAGAGGATGTGCTAGTAAAGGTTGAAGGCCTTTACATCCCTACTGATTTCATAATCCTAGACACTAGGAAGGAAGATGATGAATGCATCATCTTAGGAAGACCTTTCCTAGCCACAGCAGGAGCTGTGATAGATGTCAACAGAGGTGAGTTAGTCCTTCAATTGAATGGGGACTACCTTGTGTTTAAGACACATGGCCATCCCTTTGTGACAGAAGAGAGTAAGCATGAAGAGCTTCTCTCAGTTCAAGGTCAGGAAGAACCCACACAGTTAAACTCTAAGTTTGGTGTTGTGAGGCCACAACCAAACTCTAAGTTTGGTGTTCAAACCCCATATCCAAACTCTAAGTTTGGTGTTGGGAATACCACACTTAAGTTAACCTGATCATCTTGTGGCTCCAAGAGAGCCACTGTCAAGCTATTGACATTAAAGAAGCGCTTGTTGGGAGGCAACCAAATTTTATTTATCTAATTTTATTTTATTTTGTTTCTTTGTTATTTTTGTGTTTTATTAGGTACATGATCATGAGGAGTCACGAAAAAATCAAAAAAATTAAAAACAGAGTCAAAAACAGAAGAAAAAAATTGATCACCCTGGAGGTAGCGCAGACTGGCGTTCAACGCCAGTAAGATGCATCTGTCTGGCGTTCAACGCCAGAACAGAGCACCATTCTGGCGTTGAACGCCCAAAACAAGCAACAACCTGGCGTTAAACGCCAGGATGGTGCACAGAGAGGACAATCTGGCGCTGAACGCCAGAAACAAGCATGAAACTGGCGTTCAACGCCAGAAACATGCATTACATGGGCGTTTAACGCCCAGAACATGCACCAATGGGCGTTTGAACGCCAGGATGATGCATGAAGGCATGTTACATGCCTATAGGGTGAAGGAATGGTATTTCTTTTCACCTCAGGATCTGTGGACCCCACAGGATCCTCACCTCAGGATCTGTGGACCCCACAGGATCCCCACCTAACATATTCACACCTTACCTCCTAATCCTAGTTTTTGTGAATGTGATTACGCTTCCCCATGTCACACTTCCCAATATTTTCTTCATCAATCACCTCAATTCCTCTTCCCAATTACCCCATTCACCATTCACATCAACCTCCTCTTCCCCATAAACCCCACCTACCTTTACAATTCAACTTCTCTTTCCCACCCAATCCCACCCATATAGCCGAACCCATCTCCCCTCACTCACCTCCATCTTCTTCTTCTTCTTCTCTTCTTTCTTTTCTTGCTCGAGGGCGAGCAATATTTTAAGTTTGGTGTGGTAAAAGCATAGCTTTTGCTTTTCCATTACCATTAATGGCACCTAAGGCCAGAGAAACCTCAAAGGGAAGACAAAAGTTTCCACCTCTGAGTCATGGGAGATGGAAAGACTAAAAATATAAGCCGTCATAGCTCAGTGGTAGAACATGTGGCTGCAAATCAAGAGATCCCTGAGATACCTCAGGGGATAAGTTGTCCTCCACACAAATATTGGAAGCAACTAAGGGGAGGAACACCAAAATTACTAGGAATCATTCAACAGAAGCAAGGAAGAGACATAGAGGAGCTCAAAAAGCACCATTGGACCTTCAAGAAGGCGCCACCTTCACTCAGGTGGATTCATTCCTTGTTCTTATTTCTTTCTGTTTTTCGGTTTTTAATTATTGTGTTTATCTATGTTTTGTGTCTTTATTTCATGATCATTAGTATGTAACCATGCCTTAAAGCTATGAATAAAATCCATTAGTCCTTCACCTCTCTTAAAAGAAAAATGTTTTAATTCAAAAGAACAAGAAGTACATAATTTTCGAAATTATTATTGAATTTAGTTTAATTATATTGATGTGGTGACAATGCTTTTGTTTTCTGAATGAATGAATGAACAGTGCATATGTCTTTTGATCTTGTTGTTTATGAGTGTTTAAAATTGTTGGTTCTTGAAAGAATGATGAACAAAGAGAAATGTTATTGATGATCTGAAAAACATCATGAAATTGATTCTTGAAGCAAGAAAAAGTAGCAAAAAAAAAAATGGCGAAAATTTTAAAGCAAGGATCCAAGGCTTTGAGCATCACTGGATAGGAGGGCCCAAGGAAAATAAATCCAGGCCTAAGCGGCTAAATCAAGCTGTCCCTAACCATGTGCTTGTGTCATGAAGGTCCAAGTGAAAAGCTTGAGACTGAATGATTAAAGTCGTGATCTAAAGCTAAAGAGTGTGCTTAAGAGCTCTGGACACCACTAACTGGGGACTTTAGCAAAGCTAAGTCACAATCTGAAAAGGTTCACCCAGTTATGTGTCTGTGGCATTTGTGTATCCGGTGGTAATACTGGAAGACAAAGTGCTTAGGGCCACAGCCAAGACTCATAAGTAGCTGTGTTCAAGAATCAACATGCTTAACTAAGAAAGTCAATAACACTATCCCAAATTCTAAGTTCCCCCAGAGACGCCAATACCTCTAAACTACAAAGGAAAAAGTGAGATGCCAAAACTGTTCAGAAGCAAAAAGCTACAAGTCCCGCTCATGTAATTAGATGAATATTCATTGATATTTTGGACCTTATAGTATATTCTCTTCTTTTTATCCTATTTGATTTTCAGTTGCTTGGGGACAAGCAACAATTTAAGTTTGGTGTTGTGATGAGCGGATAATTTATACGCTTTTTGGCATTGTTTTTATATAGTTTTTAGTAAGTTTGAGCTACTTTTAGGGATGTTTTCCTTAGTTTTTATGTTAAATTCACATTTCTGGATTTTACTATGAGTTTGTGTGTTTTTCTGTGATTTCAGGTAAAATTCTGACTGAAATTGAGGGATTTGAGCAAAACTCTGAAAAAGGCTGACAAAAGAACTGCTGATGCTGTTGGATTCTGACCTCCCTGCACTCGAAATGGATTTTCTGGAGCTACAGAACTCCAATTGGCACGCTCTCAACGGCGTTGGAAAGTAGACATCCAGGGCTTTCCAGCAATATATAATAGTCCATACTTTATTCGAATAATGACGACGTAATTTGGCGTTGAACGCCAAGTACACGCTGCTGTCTGGAGTTAAACGCCGGAAAAACGTCATTATCCAGAGTTAAACGCCCAAAACACGTCATAACTCAGAGTTCAACTCCAAGAGAAGCCTCTGCTCGTGTATTGATCAAGCTCAGCCCAAACACACACCAAGTGGGCTCCGGAAGTGGATTTATGCATCAATTACTTACTCATGTAAACCCTAGTAGCTAGCCTAGTATATATAGGACATCTATCTATTGTATTAGACATCCTGGATTGTATTTTGAATCCTGTGATCACGTTTTAGGGGGCTGGCCATTCGGCCATGCCTGGACCTCTTTCACTTATGTATTTTCAACGGTGGAGTTTCTGCACACCATAGATTAAGGGTGTGGAGCTCTGCTGTACCTCAAAGATTAATGAAGTTCTATTTTCTTTTATTCGAATTCCTCTCTTATTCTTATTCCAAGATATTCATTCGTACCCAAGAACATGATGAATGTGATGATTAAATAACCATCATTCTCATTCTCACTTATGAACGCGCGTGATTGACAACCACTTCCGTTCTACATGCAACAGAGCTTGAATGTGTATCTCTTAGATTCCCCAACAGAATCTTCGTGGTATAAGCTAGATAGATGGCGGCATTTATGAGGATCCGGAAAGTCTCACCTTGTCTGTGGTATTCCGAGTAGGATCCTGGGAATCCGGAAAGTCCAACCTTGTCTGTGGTGTTCCGAGTAGGATTCCGGTAATGAATGACTGTGACGTGCTTCAAACCTGTAACCTGCTGGGCGTTAGTGACAGACGCAAAAGAGGGATTCTATTCCAGTAGGGGAGGGAACCAACCGGTGATTAGCCGTACTGTGACAGAGTGCGTGAGCATTAGTTTTCACTGCGAGGATGGGATGTAGTTATCAACCATGGGTGATGCCTCCAGACTGGTTAGCTGTGCGAGTGACAGCCGCATAGGATATTTCCCCGTGAGGATGAAAGTAGCCACAGTTGATGGTGAACCCCTATACAAAGCTTGCCATGGAAAGGAGTAAGAAGGATTGAGTAGAAGCAATGGGATAGCAGGCGTCCTTGAGCTATGCTGCATCTTCATGCACTTATCTGAAATTCCTACCAATGAATCTGCATAAGTATTTCTATCCCTTTTATTATTCCTTTTTATTTTCAATCCAATAATCACAATTACCTTTTTAATCTGCCTAACTGAGATTTGCAAGGTGACCATAGCTTGCTTCATACCAACAATCTCTGTGGATTCGACCCTTACTCACGTAAGGTTATTACTTGGACGACCCAGTACACTTGCTGGTTAGTTGAACGGAGTTGTGAATTCCAATAAAGAAAATAAACAGTGCCCTAAGAGTACACATCCTTAAAGTACAAAGAACATGTGATCACAATTTCGTCCACCAGTCACCCAATTACCGCACTTTGCCTCCGTCGCGCTAGAGCTTCGCCGTTCTGCCGCCGTTAAAACCAGGAGCCATCGCGTTGCCATCGTTAATGCTGGTCAGGGTTGTTGTTGTCGTACTAGGCATCGTCGCCGTCACCGTCACGCCGCATCGGAAAGGAAGCGTTGTCGCCATGCCTCCATTGTCCCTGAAAATGCTGGTTGTCGCTGCTACTTCTGAGAGAGAAGCGCGTGAAATGGTGCTGTGAAGAGGGCTATTTCTTCCACCATTGGAGTTCCGCTGCCGCTGATGCCATGGCCGCCACACCTCTGGCCACCGAGAACAGTTTTGTGGCCGCTGGGACCACCGCCGAAGCTTCTATCATTTGGTTCAGTCAGTATCCCTTGGTTACAATAAGTATCTTTGTCTCGAAACCTTCCCCGTTCATATCCTGTAATGCGTTTTAAGGTTTTTGCGATATTAATGTTTTTAGGATTAATTTATCTGGGCCGCATGTTGCGAGTATAGACTGTTTCTATTGCTGCAGAAGTGAGCGAAGCTGTGGTTGAAGCTGCCAGTGATTTCAGGCTGAAAGAAAAGGTTCCGCTGATGCATTTGGGTTATGGTTTCGATTTGTCGAGGTATGGGTTTTTTTTAAAACTCAATTTTATAATTTGAAATTGTTATAAATAGATATTGGTGTAAGAAATACAACTTTTAGTGATTGTATAAGTCTTATATATTGTGTGGCTGATTTTGGATAATTATGATTGTTTGGTTGCTTGAATTATAGTGTGGATTTGTTGAACGGACGGTTGCTGAATCTGTTTCTTTAAAGTTTTGTAAATGAGTTTGATTTGTTGAAAACAATTTAACTTTGGATTGGTTTAATTTAGAATGGTTTGGTTAGGAGCCGAAAATGGTGGCAAAGTCCAAGTTTTAGGGGAGGTGCTATCGAAATTTTTATAAAATCCGAGACTTTGTTTGAAACGTTATTTTGAAAATACTGAATTATGCTTTGAATTGAATTACTGATAAATGAATTAAGTTTGATCTTATTTTATTAAGAAAATTATTATATTTCGAATGTAATTTATTTAAGAAAAGAATTATCTTTTAAAGTCGATTTGAAGTGGAAAATACTTATGTTTTGGAATTTGATTAAGTAAGCAGATTCGAAGGAGTTTCAGTGGATTTAAAAAGAAACTTGAATTTTGATTAACTAATTTCACTTGACGACGTTTTTAGGAAAAGTTTAAAGTATTTTCAAAATCTTTGATTTATCAAAACTAAAACAATTTTTGAGCCTTTGGAAACGCTTCAGATTTAAGAATGAATTGAAATTTGTTTTTGGTTTAAATGATTTGGTTTTGGTTTAAGTAAGTTGGTTTTGAAACTAGTTCGGAATATTTGGATACATCACTTGGTTTTGGATTAAATTCTATTTTATTTATTCAAATCAAGAAGCTAAGGTTTTATAGGTTTTCAATGAATTTAAGAAATTGAGATAGGTTGTTCTCCTGTAATGTTTTGAGACCCTGGTGTGGGATTTTATTACCAAATTCTAATTTAGAATGAATAATTTTCGATGACTTTTGGAAGAGATTTATAACTGATATGATTTTGAAGATGTTGCCATTTTCGGAGAATGTTACAAAAAAGAATGGGTTTTGGTTTAAAAAAAATTGATTTGAGATATTGGAAACTGATAATGAGTTTGAGTATGTGATTGTGAAATGCGTTGTTGACCGTTGTAGGGGCTGTGAAAGTCTCCCGCTTACGTTCGCATGTGAGAGTTGTGGCAGTATCCCGCTCACATGACATGCATTGATTTCGAAAGTCGCTATGCTCCTTTGGCAAGGGCTATGGCAGTCTCCCACTTGTCGAGGTAGTGGTGCCGACATAGGAGCTGAGGCAGTCTCCCAATTACGTTGAGATGTGAGGGTCGTGGTAGTCTCCCGCTCACATAACCTTTCTGCTGCTAGAGTGAACTCATGCACTATAACCCAAAAGAGTGTGCCGAGTACTATAACTCGTGGGGCGCAAGATAAAGAAAGAGTGAGCAGGGCACTATATCCCTGATCGAGGTAGAAAGGCAACATCCCAGGAATGTGTCGGGTTTGCATTTTAAACTGATAAGTGATATCATGAGCCAATAGGATAGACATTTATCATATGCATCTCTGTGACATTATTTGGGTATGTATATTGTAATTGGTTTGCTTATGTGAAAAATTATGTTTAATTGCTAATTGCTATAATTGATGTAATTGCTTTGTTTGTGTTTGAACCTCTCTACTTGTGTTTGTAAATGAAATTGGTTGGATTGTGGTGAATTGATTGTTGATTGAGTTGTTTGGATCTGAGGCTGTGATTGATTATGTTATGGGCCGGAGGCCATGATTGGTTTGAGTTTTTGGTTTAGTAAAGTATGAAAAATCAAAATGGTTCAATATAGACTTAATGAACCTATACTTGGAATAGCTTGGTCATTCATACTATCTAGGAAAACTTTTAATATTTGATACAAAAGGTTTTGGGTTTTGAAGAATAAACGGATTTCTCTTTTTAAAAGGAATTTCAGATTTTTCAATGTAAACCTTTATTTTTTTTAAAGATACGTAAGGCGAACAATGATCACTGTACTATGAAAACAGTTTTATTTTACGTATCTTATTATAGCAATTCTTTAACCCTATAGTGAGAACCAGTGAGGGCGATGTTCTCACTCCCCTACAGGTGTTTCCTTTTCAGGATATGGGCGAAGAAGTCACGAAAAGTTTATTACGTTTCTGTTTAGATGTTGCATTGTATTATTTAGATATTATGTTTTTCCCTCGCCTTTATCTTTACACTTTTTATAAGAGGGATATGATTCGTATTATGTAATGCTTGAAAGTCAATAATATATATATATATATATATATATATATATATATATATATATATATATTCTGGTTAAGTGTTGTATATGGTTTGTGAGTATGTATTTATGTTTTCAACTAAAAGTCTTTTAAAAAGTTATACGATTTTAAGTTTTAGCCAGGCTCCTATCTTAGTATTAAATATATTTAGAGTCGTTGTAATGTTCGAGCTATTATAGTGGCATAGCCGGAAGCGTGACATTCTGATAGTGAGGGTGTTACATTATGGTATCAGAGCAGTCCTTCCTGTAGAGTCTGAGGAATGGACTGACTACGCTTCAATTGCATATTCTGAGCATCTTTCTTGTAGTAGATCTTGTCGAATGACGAGAATTAGAGATTTATGCACATGACTTTATATTGATTAATGTTGTTAGTCTATCATTGCATACTTCCTGGTATTAAGTTTGGCTGGCTTAATACTAGTGACTTATGTATATGGAAGCACTAATGGATTATTATAGATGATATACGAGTTATAGGTAACACGAATCGTGGGTTTTGGGAAAACGCTAGAGGTTGAAGTTTGGAAGTCGAAGCTTTGAAGTTGATACGAGAATAGTGTAAGGATGTTAAGCACGTCGTTTTAACCACATCCTGTTTTATAGCCTTTTTGCCGCCATGCTTTACCATCACATGTTTGAATAATGTCATCTTTTGCATTGAGTCTGCCTTGTAACTTCTGCTTGCAATCACACTTTTACCCTTATATCTTTATATCATCTGAAAATCCTTGTATTTGAAAACTATTTGTATACCTATGCTGATATCTTTTTGCTTTTTCCTTAAATGTGTTCAAAAGTAAAGTGTTATGAAATCTCTTTCGTTTTGTATCAATTTTCGGGGACAAAAATTTTTATAAGGTGAGAAGAATGTAAGACCCATAACTTTTGAAAATTTTATTATAAACTAATTTCAAATTCAATTATTTATTTACAGCTTTAATTTCAGAAATTTCTTTATTAAAGATAATTGAAACAAATTTTGATTAATTGAATTTGAAATAAATTAATATTCTTATCCAGTTTTATAATTATTAAGTTATTTTCTGTAATTAAATTATAACATTAGTAGTTATGAAATAATAAGAATTTTATATGACTTAATTTAAATAATTGATATTTTTACAATTTAATACTTGAAGTTTTAGGAATTAAAGAAAATTAGTTATATTACGTTATAATTTCAATTAGAGTAGTTGATTTCAAATCAATTAGTATTTTGATACAACCAATAATATTCTTAAGTAATTTTAAGGATTAAATTAGATTTTAAAATTTATATTCTATGTCCCAATTTTATTAAAATTACCCTACTCAAATTAAACCAAAAATCCCCAAATTAAAAATTCTAAACCGAATTTTGACCTAACCCTAATTTTTTTCCCTTTCCCGCCGCACACCCATTTTTCCCCATTTCCCTTATTCCATCAGTAAGCATGCACACACACATGGGAGAGAGGAAGAGGATTGGAGAATAAGAGAAGAGGAAGGGGATGGACCGCACCGACGCGCTGGGCCTTATCGCCATCGTCGGACCAAGGGGGAGAGAGAGCATTTGCGGAAGGATTTAAGGGAGAGAGAGGCGAGCACGAGCCAGGACATGTAAGAGGGAGCCGTCGCTGCTGGGTTGTCGTTCTGCCTCGCTGCTGTTGGAGCTAGTGTCGCCTAGTCGTTGCACCTTGCCTCCGTCGCCGCTGGAGCTTTACCGTCGTTGATTCTGGTCAGGGTTGTTGTCATTGTGCTGGGCATCGCTGCCGTCACCGTCAAGCGGTGTAGGAGAGGTAGCGCTGCCGTCGTGCCTCCATTGTCACTGAAGACGCCGGTTGTCGTTGCTGCTAGTGAGAGAGAAGCGTGTGAAGCAGTGCTGTGAAGAGGGATGTTTATGCCACCATTGGTGCTCCGTTGCCGCTGATGCCATGGCTGCCGCACCTCTGGCCACCGAGAACAGTTTTGTGGCCGTTGGGGCCACCGTTGAAGCTTCTGTCATTTGGTTCAATCAATTTTCCTTAGTTAAAATAAATATCTTTCTCTCGAAACCTTCCCTGTTCGTATCCTGTTATGCGTTTAAGGTTTTCGCGATATTAATATTTTTAGGATTAAGTTATCGGGGCTGCATGTTGCGAGTAAGAATTGTTTCTGCTGCTGTGGAAGTGAGCAAAGCTGTGGTTGAAGTTTCCAGTGATTTCGTGCTGAGAGAAAAGGTTCTGTTGACGGGTTTGGATTATGGTTTCAATTTGTTGAGGTAGGGTGATATACGAGAATTTATCGTTGATAAGCGGATAATTTATACGCTTTTTCGCATTGTTTTTAGGTAGTTTTTAGCATAATCTAGTTACTTTTAGGGATGTTTTTATTAGTTTTTATGTTAAATTCACATTTCTGGACTTTACTATGAGTTTGTGTATTTTTCTGTGATTTCAGGTAATTTCTGGCTGAAATTGAGGGACCTGAGCAAAACTGTAACACCCTAATATTCAAATCCTTATGCTCGAGTCATAAGTCAATGATATTACGGTGGTACGACTCTCAGGTGGATTTTTTATATATAAATATAAGTAATTTCGAAAGGAGTATTAATCGAGAAGCCTGAAAAGAGTAGAAATAAAATCGCGAAGACGTATCACTCACGTTTCAACAACGAAAAGATAGAACGTGAAGCCGAAAGCGATATACAGACAAGGCATAAAGGAGATTAAGAGATAGATAACAGATAGATATATATATATAACATAAGTAATAGCCACTAGTCGCGACCCGCGAAGTTTAGGCCGGCTAGGGTACAGTATGAAAGTAGTTGACAACAGTACATCCTAATCTCTCCCAAAGGAAACATAAGAGCCTCTATAGGCAAGTTCCAAAAGAGTTCAACATATAATATAATCCTTTCAAAACAAAGGTGGAGAGATTCTAAGCAAAATACAAGTAGAGCAAATAAATATCTTCGCCATCTCTCAGACGAACCGCAGCTCACTTCTGAGCACCTGAACCTGTATATGAAAAACAAGAGATATATACGGAATGAGAACCCCGGGCCTATGGGTTCCCAGTACGGTAAAAGTGCCAAATAAATACAATGCACTGCAATAAAAACTCACTAAGCATCCTAAACTCCTTTTCACCAAGTATCCAGCCTAGATTCTCACTAATCCATAAATAGGCATCTGTCGTAAGGGAATACTAAATCTAGTTCATGTTACACATGTTTCCCAATTCGCTGATTCCTTCACGAATCAGACTCAGAATCATAAGCAAAACCGTTACCAGTTGTTCTGCCTCAGCAACTTTATATCAATACATCATACTCTCGCCTGGAGCTAGTGAAATCACATCACTGCGTCTACCCAGGGGGCTCAAATGATCTCATTCAAAAATCATCATCATTATGCAATCGCATTATCAATTCATCTCATCAAGAACAGCCCCAACATCCACCAACACCATCATGAGGGATCTCTCAGTCGTACAAACACAAGCAATACAGACAAGTAATACACAAATAAGGTACAAGTAGAACAAGTAGCATGTAATCAGGTAACATAGCATATATGATATAGAAATCCAAAACAAATAGGCAAACCCAAACAATTCAAACATATGCAAATGATGTATGCCTGCCCTATGGCTGATGATATCATCTGTCGGTTATATAGCCAACCCGACACGTCCTGGTAGCTAACCATGGACAGAAACACCCCTTGCGGAGCAAGTAGGTTTGAGCTACAACCCCCTTGCTACTACCCGCTCAGCCCAGAGCCAGTGGAACAACCACTACTGCGGCTACTACCCAGGCGGGTGTTTAACAGCTCAACCTGGAGCCAGTGGAACAACCACTACTGCGGCTACTACCCAGGCGTCACAATCTCTGACCTGGAGCAAGTGGGACGAACCACAACCCTTGCTACTGCCCAGGTATCTTAAGCATTAACCCGGAGCAAGTGGGACGAGCCACAACCCTTGCTACTGCCCAGGTATCTTAAACATTAACCCGGAGCAAGTGGGACGAGCCACAATCCTTGCTACTGCCCAGGTATCTTAAACATATATTCATTCAATCTCAATTCACATTATCAATCCTCATTGTTATCAAATCTCAAACATTAACCTGGAGCAAGTGGGACGAACCACAACCCTTACTACTACCCAGGTATCACAAATACATTCATTCAAAACTCCATAATTAAACCCATTTATCATAAACATCCTTTTCCGTCTCACACCCGGAGCAAGTGGACAACGCCACTGCCTACTACCCGGGGTTACACATCACATTTCAACATCTTCCATTATTATCCATTCAACACATTCATTCATTAATCATATATGCAATTATTCTCAGCCATAATCAATAATGGCTTTGCCGTGACCCGGCAATAACTCAGCCATCCGGCTCGTGGTCCAATCAGGAACCAGCCATTTATCAATAAATATAGCCCTTCGGCTCATGGCATACACGGTACTCCTACCGTCATCCTCCATATCTCATATAATCATCATTGATCGCCATTGATCATAACTTTTCCCCTTGCTTCACTCGCAAGTTACCACATCCCCTAGTTCCTTTCTCATTACTAAGCATATCATAATGATTTAATACATAAGGGGTGAGATCGGAGGCTTAAAAGTATGAGATTTGGCTTTTAAAACTCAAGTATCAACTTTGGCATGAAAACAGGGCCACGCGTACGCGTACTCCACGCGCACGCGTGGATGGCCACAAAACTCATCGGCGCATACGCGCCACTCACGCGGACGCGCGGATTGAAAAATAGACAACGACGCGTACGCGTCAGCCACGCGTACGCGTGGGTACACTTGCGCCCCAAGCACAAGACTGGCACAACTCTGGCACAACTCTCGGGAAAATGGCTGGGCAATGGGTGCAGCGCATCGACGTGCACGCGCACACCACGCGCACGCGTGGATGGTGCCTTCTTGAAGAACGACGCGTACGCGCCAAGTGCGCCTACGCGTGGAGGGTCATTCTGCTAAAAATTTTCTAAGTTAAAAGCTGCAGAATTCACAAATTCAACCCCCAATCTTCCGACGGACATAACTTTCTCATTTTAAATCGTTTTTCACCCGTTCTTCGAACGGCATGGACATCCCGGATCTAATTACATTTCTAAACAGATTTGGCACAAAACAGAGACCCGTAGTCCAAGTTATGTCCCGTCAAAGTATGCCCAAAAACCATGTTTTCATATAAAACCACAAAGTGCCATTTTCAAAACAAGCCATTTTCAACTCTTTTCAAAATCAACCAAAACATGCCAATTTCAACCCTTTTTGAAACCAGTCAAAATATATCAAAATTAACATCAAGCCTCCTCAACTCATACATTAACACCTTACCACAATTCACAAAACCGCCATATAACAATCTTTACCCATTTCAAACAAATGGCTAAATTACAAACATATCAACATGTCATACATTCTTCCTCATCCCAATTTCCAACAATACTATTTCCAATCAACCATCACTATACATAACCAATATCATACTCACTATCACATGGTTTCACCCCCAAATCAACCTTAATCATTTCTCAAGCATATATCACAACATACATATCTCTCATGCATTATCATACCATCAAGGCATCAATAATCATACTCACATATATGACCACATAATATATCTCAACCAAAATCAAATATACCTCATCTATACAATTTCACCCAAAATTACCAATTTCCACACTTCAACTCCTCAAACCTCATTATCCAATAACCAACCCAATCATTCATATATTCATTATATGAAATTCATCCAATCACTTGTGTCATCATACAATGCACACATCAACTTACCTCCCTTACCTCTTTCCGGCCTCCGGCCCAATTTCACAATTTAAATGCATAAACCACAAATTAATACTCATTACCCAATACATCAAATTTTCAATACACCAAGCATACAAGGCCACACAATTCTCAACCCAATCATCAATTCACATTACATACCAACTATGCATATTAGCATCAACCATTTACACAATCCAAACTTAATCCTAGGGGCATCTAGCCTAGGAATTCTCATCACACCACACGGTACTTAAATGAAACTTAAACCGTACCTCTTGTAGCCAAATCAATTGAGTCTCTTCTTTGGAAGTCTCCACCAACCCTTAGCTCCAAGCCTCACCAAAGCTCCACAAGCAATACCAACCTCCCAATTGTGCATCAAAATCACCAAATACACTAACACAACCAATATCACATACATACATCAACCTAGGGCTCATAAAGATGATAAATCACAAGGGTTTGAGCACTTCTTACCTCAGCCCATATGAAGTAGGGATAGAACCCACTTAGAATCCATGTTGGAGTATCCCTAAACACCCAAAATCACAAGATTTCAACACTAACTTCCTAAAAACGTGTAACAGTAGGGAAATTCGAAAACTGGGCAGAGATGAATGGAATACTCACCACAAAACTTAGATAGAATTGTAGAGGATGAGAAGAGCGACGCGTGGCCGCAAACGGCTCGTCAATCAGAGCTCCGTAGCTCAAGTTATGGTGGTTTGAAGATCAAAGAGAGTTAGGTTTTCTCTCTTCTCTTCTCTCTTCTTAATTCAGCGCCCCACACTCCTCTTTTAGGGTAAAAATGAGCTGAAATGCTCATAACTAATGTTTATATATGTTGGGTCTTGGGCCCACTTAGGCCCAGTTCACTTATTTTTATCCGTTGGCCTAATTTTGGACCAAAACCTTAAAGATTAGCGCTCTAAATCGCACTTCAAATATTTCTACCTCCCCTAATTATAATTCCTCATTTCTTAATCCTATTTACTCATAATCAATTTTCTCAGCTGCAGTACCAGACAGGTCTCAGCTGGTACTGCCAGTCAAAATTCCACTGCGCACTTTTGCGCAGAAAACTATGTCTTCCGACTCGGAAAAATTCACTGAATCCAAATATCATATTGAAATCATCAAATTCCAATTGCCAAATCTTCCAACCATATTCGCTCCTACTTACTCATTATTTAATTAATTTCGGTTAGACCGGGTATTACAAAAACTCTGAAAGCAAGGCTGACAAAGGACTGCTGATGCTGTTGGATTCTGACCTCCCTGCACTTGAAATAGATTTTTTGGAGCTAAAAAACTCTAAATAGCGTGCTCTTAACGGCGTTGGAAAGTAGACATCCAGAGCTTTCCAGCAATATATAATAGTCCATACTTTATTCAGGATTAAACAACGCAAACTAGCACTCAACGCTAGTTCTAAGCTGCATTCTGGAGTCAAACGCCAAAAACATGTCACGACCCAGAGTTGAACGCCAGAAACACGTTACAACTTGGCGTTCAACTCCAATAAAAGTCTCAGCTCGTGTAAAGCTCAAGCTCAGCCCAAACATACACCAAGTGGGCCCCGGATGTGGATTTATGCATCAATTACTTACTTCTGTAAACCCTAGTAGCTAGTCTAGTATATATAGGACTTTTTACTAATGTATTCAGTATCTCTGGACGCCTAGTCCTTAGACCTTCATGGGGGCTGGCCATTCGGCCATGCCTGAACCTCTATCACTTATGTATTCTCAACGGTGGAGTTTCTACACACCATAGATTAAGGGTGTGGAGCTCTGCTGTACCTCGAGTTTTAATGCAATTACTACTATTTTCTATTCAATTCTCTTTATTCCTATTCTAAGATATTCGTTGCACTTCACCTTGATGAATGTGATAATCCGTGACACTCATCATCATTCTCACCTAAGAACGCGCGTGACTGACAACCACTTCCGTTCTACCTTAGACCGGGCACATATCTCTTGGATTCCTTAATCAGAATCTTCGTGGTATAAGCTAGAATTGATGGCAGCATTCATGGATATCCGGAAAGTCTAACCTTGTCTGTGGTATTCCGAGTAGGATTCCGGGATTGAATGACTGTGACGAGCTTCAAACTCCTGAAGGCTGTGCGTTAGTGACAGACGCAAAAGAATCACGGGATTCTATTCCAACCTGATTGAGAACCGACAGATGATTAGCCGTGCTGTGACAAAGTGGTGCACGAAGTTGTGATCATCAATGGCGCCATCAACATGGTACGCTCATTGCAATCTCAACTCTCTATCACAACTCCGCACAACTAACCAGCAAGTGCACTGGGTCGTCCAAGTAATAAACCTTACGCGAGTAAGGATCGATCCCACGGAGATTGTTGGTATGAAGCAAGCTATGGTCACCTTGTAAATCTTAGTCAGGCAGACTCGAATGGGTATAGATGATGAATGAATAAAACATAAAAGATAAAGATAGAGATACTTATGTAATTCATTGGTGAGAACTTCAGATAAGCGAATGGAGATGCTTGGTCCTTTCCGTCTCTCTGCTTTCCTACTGTCTTCATCCAATCCTTCTTACTCCTTTCCATGGCAAGCTTATGCAAGGGTTTCACCGTTGTCAGTGGCTACCTCCCATCCTCTCAGTGGAAATGTTCAACGCACCCTGTCACGGCACGGCTATCCATCTGTCGGTTCTCGATCAGGCCAGAATAGAATCCAGTGATTCTTTTGCGTCTGTCACTAACGCCCCGCCCTCAGGAGTTTGAAGCACGTCACAGTCATTCAATCATTGAATCCTACTCAGAATACCACAGACAAGGTTAGACCTTCCGGATTCTCTTGAATGCCGCCATCAGTTCTTGCCTATACCACGAAGACTCTGATCTCACGGAATGGCTGGCTCGTTTGTCAGGCGAGCACTCGGTTATCAGGCGATCAACCATGCATCGTGTATCAGGAATCCAAGAGATATTCACCCAATCTAAGGTAGAACGGAGGTGGTTGTCAGTCACACGTTCATAGGTGAGAATGATGATGAGTGTCATGGATCATCACATTCATCAAGTTGAAGAACAAGTGATATCTTGGACAAAGAACAAGCGGAATTGAATAGAAGAACAATAGTAATTGCATTAATACTCGAGGTACAGCAGAGCTCCACACCTTAATCTATGGTGTGTAGAAGCTCCACCGTTGAAAATACATAAGAACAAGGTCTAGGCATGGCCGTGAGGCCAGCCCCCAAATGATCTAAGAACTAGATGTCCAAAGATGATCAAAGGATCTAAAATAATCCAAAGATGAAAATACAATAGTAAAAGGTCCTACTTATAGGGAACTAGTAGCTTAAGAATTACAAGGATGAGTAAATGACATAAAAATCCACTTCCGGGCCCACTTGGTGTGTGCTTGGGCTGAGCATTGAAGCATTTTCGTGTAGAGACTCTTCTTGGAGTTAAACGCCAGCTTTTATGCCAGTTTGGGCGTTTAACTCCCATTTTGGTGCCAGTTCCGGCGTTTAACGCTGGGAATTCTGAGGGTGTCTTTGAACGCCGGTTTGGGCCATCAAATCTTGGGCAAAATATGGACAATCATATATTGCTGGAAAGCCCAGGATGTTTACTTTCCAACGCCGTTGAGAGCGCTCCAATTGGGCTTCTGTAGGTCCAGAAAATTCACTTCGAGTGTAGGGAGGTCAGAATCCAACAGCATCTGCAGTCCTTTTCAGTCTCTGAATCAGATTTTTGCTCAGGTCCCTCAATTTCAGCCAGAAAATACCTGAAATCACAGAAAAACACACAAACTCATAGTAAAGTCCAGAAAAGTGAATTTTAACTAAAAACTAATAAAAATATACTAAGAACTCAACTAAAACTACTAAAAACACACTAAAAATAATGCCAAAAAGCGTACAAATTATCCGCTCATCACAAAGCATTTGGACCATTTTCACTGAGAGGATGGGATGTAGCCATTGACAACGGTGATGCCCTACATACAGCTTACCATGGAAAGGAGTAAGAAGGATTGGATGAAAGCAGTAGGAAAGCAGAGATTCAACAGGGACAAGCATCTCCACACGCTTATCTGAAATTCCCACCATTAATTTACATAAGTATTTCTATCCTATTTTATTTATCTTTTAATTATCTAATCCAATCACATTTGAATCAGCCTGACTGAGATCTACAAGATGACCATAGATTGCTTCATACCAACAATCTCCGTGGGATCGACCCTTACTCACGTAAGGTATTACTTGGACGACCCAGTGCACTTGCTGGTTAGTTGTGCGGAGTTGTGACTAAGTGTAATTCACGTGTGAGAGCTACCAAACTATTGGAGCCATTGTTGATGATCACAATTCCGTGCACCAAGTTTTTGGTGCCGTTTTCGGGGATTGTTCGAGTATGGACAACTGACGGTTCATCTTGTTGCTCAGATTAGGTAATTTTCTTTTTATTTTCCTTTCAAAAAAGTTTTCAAAAATCTTTCAAAATTTTTTTCTTTATTTTCGTTCTTCAAAAATATATTTTTTCGAAAGAAAAAAAAATAATAAAAATACAAAAAATCCTAAAATCATAAAAACCAAAAATATTTTGTGTTTCTTGTTTGAATCTTGAGTCAATTTTTAAGTTTGGTGTCAATTGCATGCTTTAAAAATTTTTCTTGCATTTTTCGAAAATTCATGCATTCATGGTGTTCTTCATGATCTTCAAGTTGTTCTTGACAAGTCTTCTTGTTTGATCTTGATGTTTTCTTGTTTTGTGTTGTATGTTGTTTTTCATATGCATTTTTGCATTCATAGTGTCCATGCATTAAAGAATTCTAAGTTTGGTGTCTTCCATGTTTTCTTTGCATAAAATTTTTTTCAAAAAATGTGTTCTTGATGTTCATCATGATCTTCAAAGTGTTCTTGGTGTTCATCTTAACATTCATAGTGTTCTTGCATGCATCATGAGTTTTGATTCATAATTTTCATGTTGTGAGTCATTTTTGTTGTTTTTCTCTCTCATAATTAAAAATTCAAAAATAAATATCTTTTCCTTAATTTTCTCATAATTTTCAAAAATTTGAGTTGACTTAGTCAAAAATTTTTAAAATTAGTTGTTTCTTACAAGTAAAATCAAATTTTCAATTTTAAGAATCTTATCTTTTCAAAATCTTTTTCAAAAATTAAATCTTTTTTTTTATTTTTTTAATTTTCGAAAATATTTTTAAATATTTTTCAAAAATATTTTTCTTAATTCTATCTTGATTTTCGAAAATTATACTAACAAGTAATATGATTGATTAAAAAATTTGAAGTTTGTTACTTTCTTGTTAAGAAAGGTTCAATCTTTAAATTCTAGAACCATATCTTTTAGTTTCTTGTTAGTTAAGTAATTAATTTTAATTTTAAAAATTAAATCTTTTTCAATCCTATATTTTTATCATATCTTCTTATCTTATCTTTTTATCATATCTTTTTCAAAATTTAACTTTTTCAAAAATTTGATTTCAAAATATCTTATCTAACTTCTTATCTTCTTATCTTTTCAAATTTGACTTTAATATCTTTTTCAACTAACTATTTGACTTTTTTTTTGTTTCTTATCTTTTTCAAAACCACCTAACTACTTTTTCCTCATTAATTTTCGAAAATATCTCATCTCTTTTTCAAAATTTCTTTTTAATTGTTTTAAATTTTAATTTTAATTATATCTTATCTTTAATTTTCGAAAATCATTAACTACTTTTTCAAAATTATTTTCGAATTCTCCCTTTCTTCTCTTCTTCTATATGTATTTATTTATTTACTAACACTTCTCTTCACCTCTCTTCATCTCCAATCACTGCCTCTATCCTCACCCTTGTGATTGGATTCTCCACTCTTATTCCTTTCTTCTTCTACTAATAATAAGGATCCTCTTTGTCCAGATATAGAGAATTCCTCTTCCTTTTTCTTTTTCTCTTCTCTTTCATATGAGCAGGAATAAGGAAAAAGGCATCTTTGTTGAAGCTGATCCAGAACCTGAAAGGACTCTGAAAAGAAAACTAAGAGAAGCTAAATTACGGCAATTCAGAGGCAACCTTTATGAAATTTTCGAACAAGAGAAGGAGATGGTAGCCAAATCCAACAACAATAATGCAAGGAGGATGCTTGGTGATTTCACTAAACCAACGTCCAAGTTTGATGGAAGAAGCATCTCAATTCCTGCCATTGGAGCAAACAATTTTGAGCTGAAACCTCAATTAGTTGCTCTAATGCAACAGAACTGCAAGTTTCATGGACTTCCATCTGAAGATCCTTACCAGTTTTTAACTGAGCTCTTGCAGATTTGTGAGACTGTTAAGACGAATGGAGTAGATCCTGAAGTCTACAGGCTCATGCTTTTCCCTTTTGTGTAAGAGACAAAGCTAGAACATGGTTGGACTCACAACCTAAAGATAGCCTGGACTCCTGGGATAAGCTGGTCACGGCCTTCTTGGATAATTTCTTTCCTCCTCAAAAGCTGAGCAAGCTTAGAGTGGATGTTCAGACCTTCAAGCAAAAAGATGGTGAATCCCTCTATGAAGCTTGGGAAAGATACAAGCAGATGACCAAAAAGTGTCCTTCTGACATGTTTTCAGAATGGACCATATTAGATATATTCTATTATGGCCTATTTGAGTTTTCCAAGATGTCATTGTACCACTCTGCAGGTGGATCCATTCACCTAAAGAAAACGCCTGCAGAAGCTCAGGAACTTATTGACATGGTTGCAAATAACCAATTCATGTACACTTCTGAGAGGAATTCCGTGAATAATAGAACACCTCAGAGGAAGGGAGTTCTTGAAATTGATGCTCTGAATGCCATATTGGCTCAGAATAAAGTGTTGACTCAGCAAGTCAACATGATCTCTCAAAGTCTGAATGGATGGCAAAGTGCATCCAACAGTACTAAAGAGGTAGCTTCTGAAGAAGCTTATGATCCTGAGAACCCTGCAATAGCAGAGGTAAATTACATGGGTAAACCTTATGGGAACACCTATAATTCATCATGGAGAAATCATCCAAATTTCTCATGGAAGGATCAACAAAAGCCTCAAGAAGGCTTTAATAATGGTGGAAGAAACAGGCTAAGCAATAACAAGCCTTTTCCATCATCTTCTCAGCAACAGACAGAGAATTCTGAGCAGAGCCCCTCTAATTTAGCAAACTTAGTCTCTGATCTGTCAAAGGCCACTTTAAGTTTCATGAGTGAGACAAGATCCTCCATTAGAAATTTGGAGGCACAAGTGGGCCAGCTGAGTAAGAAAGTCGTTGAAACTCCTCCCAGTATTCTCCCCAGCAATACAGAAGAGAATCCAAAAGGAGAATGCAAGGCCATTGCACTACAAGAAAAATACCCATTCAGCTACACTTTTTTTAACCTACATTTGAAAATCATAGCCTATTCATAGAATAGGCTACGCTTTTCTCAGTGTTGCCTTTTTTTAGAGAAAAGGAAACACAATTCTGGCATCATTTAAAAAGTGTAGCCTTAGGTATTATAGAAATCACTTATAAAGCGTAGCCGAATGTTAATATCTATGGGTCCACTTTTTGTATAAAAGTGAACGCTGATGAGCGGATGATTTGTATACTTTTTGGCATTGTTTTTGATATGATCTAGTTAGTTTTTAGTATATTTTTATTAGTTTTTAGTTAAAATTCACTTTTCTGGACTTTACTATGAGTTTGTGTGTTTTTCTGTGATTTCAGGTATTTTCTGGCTGAAATTGAGGGACCTGAGCAAAAATCTGATCCAGAGACTCAAAAGGACTGCAGATGCTGTTGGATTCTGACCTCCCTGCACTCAAAGCGGATTTTCTGGAGCTACAGAAGCCCAATTGGCGCGCTCTCAACGGCGTTGGAAAGTAGACATCCTGGGCTTTCCAGCAATATATAATAGTCCATACTTTGCCCAAGATCTGATGGCCCAAACCGGCGTTCAAAGTCACCTCAAGAAATCCCAGCGTTAAACGCTGGAACTGGCACCCAAATGGGAGTTAAACGCCCAAACTGGCACCAAAGCTGGCGTTTAACTCCAAGGAGAGTCTCTACACGAAATTTCTTTATTGCTCAGCCCAAGCACACACCAAGTGGGCCCGGAAGTGGATTTTTATGTCATTTACTCATCTATGTACTAGTTTTCTATAAGTAGGACCTTTTACTATTGTATTACACACACATCTTGGTAGCTATCTTTGAGTTTTATGCTATCTTAGATCATTGGGAGGCTGGCCATTCGGCCATGCCTAGACCTTATGCTTATGTATTTTCAACGGTGGAGTTTCTACACACCATAGATTAAGGTGTGGAGCTCTGCTGTACCTCGAGTATTAATGCAATTACTATTGTTCTTCCATTCAATTCCGCTTGTTCTTTTACCAAGATATCACTTGTTCTTCAACCTGATGAAGGTGATGATTGGCGCCCATCACCCTTCTCACCTATGAACAAGGTGACTGACAACCACTCTTGTTCTACAAGCATTCGAGGCTTAGTGAATATCTCTTGGATTTCTGATTGCATGATGCATGGTTGATCGCCTGACAACCGAGTGCTCGCCTAACAAACGAGCCAGCCATTCCGTGAGATCAGAGTCTTCGTGGTATAGGCAAGAACTGATGGCAGCATTCAAGAGAATCCGGAAGGTCTAAACCTTGTCTGTGGTATTCTGAGTAGAATTCAATGATTGAATGACTGTGACGTGCTTCAAACCTGTAACCTACTGGGCGTTAGTGACAGACGCAAAAGAGTTATTCTATTCCGGTAGGGGAGGGAACCAAACCGGTGATTGGCAGCACTGTGACAGAGTGTGTGCATTAGCTTTCACTGCGCGGATGGGAGGTAGCTGCTGACAACAGTGAAACCTTACACGAGCTTGCCATGGAAAGGAGTAAGAAGGATTGGATGAAGACAGTAGGAAAGCAGAGAGACGGAAGGGAAGGCATCTTCATACACTTGTCTGAAGCTCTTACACCAATGATATACATAAGTATCACTATCTTTATCTTCTATGTTATTTTCGTTCATCATCATATACATCTGAGTTTGCCTGACTAAGATTTACAAGATGACCATAGCTTGCTTCAATACTAACAATCTCCGTGGGATCGACCCTTACTCACGTAAGGTTTATTACTTGGACGACCCAGTGCACTTGCTGGTTAGTTGTGCGAAGTTGTGTAATGCCATGGTATTGAGCCACCAAGTTCTTGGAGCCATTACCGGGGATTATTTGAGTTGTGAAAAAGTATTGTTCACAATTTCGCGCACCAAACGCTTTTTAAAAGTAGCCTATTTGTTAAGTTTTAGGTGCGCTTTAAAAGTGATGCCTAATAGCTTTTCCCTCTTTTTCTTCCCAATCGAAAGCAAACTCACAACACTTAGTGAAATTTTTGTTCCCTCGAAAGCTCATTATCCCCTTTCTGAAACTCACAACACTTAGTGAATCACAGCACCAAATCCCCTTTCTGGAACCACACAAATCACAGCGCCTTTGTTCCCTCGGAAGCTCATCACTTATCATCGCGAAGAACCTCTCTGAAACCCTCTCTGAATTTTTTGTTATCACAGCGCCTTTATCCCCTTTCTGAAACCCTCTCACCATCGCGAAGAACCACACGCAGCACTCACTATCGCCACTGACCGTCGCTCCTCTTCGCTCTCCTACACTGAGCTGTGCCGTTCTCAGCATCGTCAAATCTGCACTTCTCATCGTCCTCCCCCTTTCAGTTTGATCGTCATCGCTGTAACCCTCACCTTCGCCATTCTCAGTTTCTCACCATCACTGGTGACCGTCGCCACACAGTAACCACTCATTGCCAGTCACCGTCGCTGTTGATCGTCGCTGTTGCTGCACTGACCATCGCTCTTCTTTGCTGTTCTTCTCATCATCGTCTTCTCTGTGCTTACATCATTGAGTATGTATTTATTGATTTCTATTTGGTTCTGCAATTTTAGAGGTTTAGGGTCTGATTTTAAGGATTTTAATTTGGGGTTTTTAATCTGTGAAATATGGGTTTGTGAATTGTGATTTGATAACATGCATGCTGTTTTTGATGAAGATGTGTGGTTTAACAGATTATTTTTTTGCCTGTTTTGTACTTATAATTAACTAACTCATTCGAAGGGAAATTATTTCTGATATTCTGTTATTTATTAAGAATTAGAATGCTCACGATAAGACACAAGTAAAACTGGAAGAAGTTAGGGAAAAGAGTATTGGCTTTCACAACAACCATGAAGATTTTTGGGATTTGAAATATTAATTCAATTGGACACAAGGGAAAACTTAAGAAAAATATTAATTCCCTTATGCTCATAATTGCTGATTGCAGATCCTTCTTCACGGGGCATCTACCTGAAGGAGGCTACTACTTTTCAACAATCTACTGAGGTGAGAGCATAATCAGCTTGTGCACCATTGATGATTAAAGCATATTTTTGGGTCAGATATTTGAAAAAACTATGATTTAAAAATGGATTAAAAATTGGAATGTGGGAAAAATACTACTAGACATGCTACTTTTGCATTTGTCTTTACTTAAGCATGTTTAGGTGTACCAATTAACAAAAGAAAAATAGAAATTTTGTTAATAGTTTAGAATTAGGGTATTTTGATTGTTTTCTTGTTCAATTGCTTTTGTGTTTTTGTTCGTTTATATATGCTTGTAGGACTCATGATGACCTTTTTGTGCTTTCCCATTCTCTCTTAAGAGTACTTTTATTTTATCATAATTTTTTAGTAATTTATTAATAGAACGATAGATTTGATAACATGCATGTTGTTGTTGATGTAGAGTTTTGTTGCAGTGTTTGAAACAAGAGCAATGTACTTCCATCTTGATTTCATGATGTTGAATGAATCCATTTTCTAAATTTATAGCTCTGTGCCTTTCTTCTACTCATAAGCACTAACATAATTTTTTTTTGTATTCTTTTAGGAACAAGTAAAGCTACAAAATTCTTGAGAGCCAATTGAATTTCTCTTTTCAAAGTACCGGAAGAAACAATAGAGCTATTTGGGAAATCTGACTTGTATTTCTTTGGCCCCGAGCATCCTCCATTGACCGAAGTAGCTTAGAAAGCCCTTGACTGGGCCGTGGATGAGAAATTGAAGCCAGGTATTATGATTTTTGTCTATCAGTTCAATGCCAAAATTTGTTCAATAAATGAGTTAGACTCATTATCAGTTCAGATTTTTCATTTCGTGTTGTACTACTTTGCAAGTTACTGTTGCACGAAATTAAAATGAACTGGAAAGAAACTTTGAGTTGTCTTGTGCCCCATCTGAAAATGATTTTAATATTTGTATGACTATGGTGAGCTTATGCTCTGAAACCCAAGACTGAACTGACTCCATGTTATTGTTGTTGATATTTGTGTTTTATAGTGTTATTGTGAAAGGAAAGAGTAGTAGATATACTACTTATATAGTAGGTGAAATTAAATTATTAATTAATTGAAATGTTATATAAATGTGGCCCCTGGGTTTGTTTGTGTTAGCAGGTTTAGACTTTAGTGTTTTAGTTTCTTGGAACACAGAAAAGTGGTTAAACTAGAGGCTTAACCCAGTTTTGTCCCTGCTCTTCTCAATCTTAACTAAATTATTTTCAGTAACTGATTTTTATGCATGTGCCTTATGATTGTCTTATGTTTCCATGTGAATATAGCTTTTTAACATAAAACTTGATAAAAAACAAAGTGGCTTTTGAGTTTTAAGGCTGTAACTGTGTGCTGCTTCAAGTTAAGGGAAAATGAGCACCATTTATATCTGTGGCCTGTGGGTCATATTTAATTATTTATAATCATATACCTTTTTTCTGATTAGGCACCGTCCATGCATTAGATACATTAAATTACCACCAAGTACAGGTTGAGATTTGAAAATGGTTACCAATCTCAAGAAGGGATAATTTTACTACATTTTTCATACTCAAAATACAATTAATCTCCACATTTTTGGTAGTAGAGAAATTAAAAAAAATAAAAAAGATAAAATTTGCAAGAAAAAAGTCAAGCCATTTGTTCTATGTCATTCATGATCTAAGATGTGAGCAATAAAATTGTATTCAGTGTTATTTAAGATGTTCTATGTGCATTTGGCCATTCTATCCGCATTGTAGATATCGTTCATTCACTACTTCTTTAGCTCATCAGATCTCCACTAACACTATTGCCTATCATAGGTCTTATCTTTCTTTTTACAATATAAATACTAAAACAGATGTTATTACTTATATCAAGGGGTTGGTTTGCTTTTCTAAATATGGCTTAAGAAACAATATCTTTTACTTTTCCTCCAATTTTTTGTCTTTCAATTGGAAGATTTGATAGAAAATACAATAGAAGGAAGTAGCCATTTTCATAGAAATATGGAGGATCTGTATTCGTTTTAGTCTTCTGGTCTTTTCCCTGTCAATATATTGTTCCAGTATATATGATATTTGCAGATATATATAATGTAATTTATGTAGCAAATTGGCATCTTGAAAATTATTTTCATATAAATGACTAAATGTGTTCTTTGGATTTAGAATATGGCATCTGCCTCTGGACCTATTGAGTTGTCAAATCAGTTTAAGATTGTGCTTGTCTACAACTCCACATATAGATTAAATCTCCTGATCTACTTTTCATGCAATTGTTTCTTTGAGCATAAATAACAAAAACATGCTTTGACAAGGATAAAAAGAGGGATACCATGCCCACATATTTTGATTTGATGTGTATTAAATTTTTTATACTTCTTGAAGCTTGAAATTAATCTACTGGTTTCAGGGGATATTTCTTTTAATAATTTCTTTGACGGCAGTTTTGCTCTGTTTGCATGGTTGCCCTCTGTTTCATTAAAAAGAGAATAACACTGAATTGTTCCAACATTTTTAATATTATTGTGCTTTTTCTCTTGATTAGACGGATAGAGCTGCAATGTTAGATGAAATAATTGATCTGCATTTGTTTATTTCAGATACTGCACTTATTTAATTGATCTGCCCTGTTTCTATCTAAGGAACAAGCTTTTGCCTTCTTCGATGAGGTATCAAAAATTCCATGAGTACTCTGTTGGTTGTGGTTTAATAGTAGATGTAGAATCTAATTTTGTATACTATATCTAATTTTTAGTAGTAGATGTAGAATCTAATTTGCTTTTGAGATTTCTACTATTGGATCCTTGTTTTTGTTTTTGAATGTTGGCTGATCTGTTTTGTTATGGTAAGAAATATGCATGCTGAAATATGGCTAAAAGTTATATTGCTATTTTTGGTTCTTTTCTTTTCACCATGAACTAGAAACATAGGATGATTTGGTATATATGAATTTTTTCCTATTTTTTTATTCATCTGCCGATAAAAAGCAAATAATACTAGCTATGGTTATAGACTTATAGTATTAGTATTTTTAAATTAAAGTTATTAGTTTTAATTTAAAAAAATGTTACAACAGCAGATATAGTATGTATAACATGATAATAATATATTAAAATTTAAGTTTTTAGGTGCTAGTCCTAATCATGTTCTATATGTTGCTGCTGCATGTAGTAGTAGTAGTTGGAGGAGTAATAATTCAAGATTGGCTTGTGTAGGAGAGTTCAACTTTTCAAATGTGAAAAGAATAGGAAAACTTTGTGGCAACAGTTCTAATTTTGGCATTGTGGTGGGAGGTAGGGGATTTTTGTCTAGCTGCTAGTGTAATGATTTTTTAAATTATAGCTCTTTATCTTATGGTTTATAGCTTATGCTTTTTTGATCTTTGAATTCTAATTTTAGATTTGTGGAACACTACTATGCATTGGTGAAACTTGTACACGGTACAGAAAGGATTAATGATATCAGTCATTGATAGTTTTGAGTCTGGTTTTTTAATTTTTATAATCGCGAATGTCATTATAAATATTTTTCTAATTATTTTGCTATATAATTATGCAGGATAATATTGAGGATGATGATAATGAAGATTAAGTTGATTATTATTGTGGTTTATTGGCTAAGATAGAGTAGTGTGGGAATGGATACATGTATAGTTGACTAATGACTTTTATTAGAAGATACTTATGTAGGATATAATATTTTAGTTTTTTATAGAGTATTAGTAGTAAATTCTAAGTGATATCATAGTTATTTTGATATGGCTATGTTTATTTTAATATGAGATGTATGAATATTTAAAATTAACATTATTCTAGTACTTTTGGATCGTTATTATAAATATATTTTGGTTACAGATAATTTTTATTATTTAAAAAAATTATTTAGTATAATTATGTATTTATTTTTATTTTATAATATTTAACTCATTTAATTAAAAATGTAGAATTATTATATATATATATATATATATATATATATAAAATAAAAAATAATAATAAGGGACCTAAGGCTACACTTATAAAAAGTAGCCATGGAATATAATGTGGCTACGCTTGACAGGTGATGCAATAGTGTTGAAAAGCGTAGCCTATTCTAGTAAAAATGGAAGCTGAAAAGCGTAGCCTTTAGTCCTGCACAGCATCACTTGAAAAGCATAGCCTATTCCCAAATGCCAAAAGCGTAGCCCTTGGTGCAGAAAAGCGTAGCTTTTGAGAATAGGCAACGGCCGAATAGGAATCACCCCAAAAAACGTAGCCGTAGCCCAAAAAGCGTAGCCGTAGCCTAAGGCATCATTTTTTTTCACTTTTGGCTACAGTTTTCAAGTGTACCTGAATGTGTGTTTTTCTTGTAGTGTTGATGTAATCAATATGGCCGATTGCACAAGGGAGGAGAAGGACGAAAATCCTAGTGAGGAAGACCTCCTGGGACGTCTCTCAAACAAGAAGGAGTTTTCTATTGAAGACCTAAAGGAATCTGAGGCTCATATAGAGATCATAGAGATTCCACTAAATCTCCTTCTGCCATTCATGAGCTCTGAAGACTATTCTTCCTCTGAAGAGGATGAAGATGTAACTGGAGAGCAAGTTGCTCAATATCTAGGAGCCATCATGAAGCTGAATGCCAAGTTATTTGGTAATGAGACTTGGAAAGGTGAACCTCCCTTGCTCATTAGTGAACTTGATACATGGGTTCAGCAAACTCTACCTCAAAAGAAACAAGATCTTGGGAAATTCTTAATACCCTGTATCATAGGCACCATGACCTTTGAAAAAGCTTTGTGTGACCTAGGGTCAGCCATAAATCTTATGCCACTCTGTGTAATGGAGAAGCTGGGGATCATTGAGGTATAGCCTGCCTTATTCTCATTACAATTGGCAGACAAGTCAGTAAGACAAGCTTATGGATCAGTAGAGGACGTGTTGGTAAAGGTTAAAGGCCTTTACATTCCTGCTGATTTTATAATCTTAGACACTAGGAAGGAGGAGGATGAATGCATCATCCTTGGAAGACCTTTCTTAGCCACAGCAGAAGCTGTGATAGATGTTAACAGAGGAGAATTAGTCCTTCAATTGAATAGGGACTACCTTGTGTTTAAGGCACACGGCTATCCTTCTGTAACAAGGGAGAGTAAGCATGCAGAGCTTCTCTCAATACAGAGTCAAACAGAGCCCCCACAATCAAACTCTAAGTTTGGTGTTGGGAGGCCATAACCAAACTCTAAGTTTGGTGTTGAACCCCCATATCCAAACTCTAAGTTTGGTGTTGAGAGTCCACAACATTGACCTGATCACCTGTGAGGCTCCATGAGAGCCCGCTGTCAAGCTATTGACATTAAAAGAGCGCTTGTTGGGAGGTAACCCAATTTTTATTTATCTAATTTTATTTTATTTTCATTGTTCTTTTATGTTTTATTAGGTTCATAATCATGTAGAGTCACGAAAAAAATATTAAAATTAAAAACAGAATCAAAAATAGCAGAAGAAAAATCACACCCTGGAGGAAGGACTTACTGGCGTTTAAACGCCAGTAAGGAGCATCTGGCTGGCGTTCAACGCCAGAACACAGCATGGATCTGGCGTTGAACGCCAGAAACAAGCAACATCCCGTCGTTCAAATGCCAGGAATGTGCCATGAGGAAAGCTGGCGCTAAAGGCCAGTAACAAGCATGGAACTGGCGTTCAACGCCAGAAACATGCTACACATGGGCGTTGAACACCCAGAACGTGCACCACTTCGGCGTTTAAACGCCAGAATGGTATGCTAAGGAATTTTACATGCCTAATTGGTGCAGGGATGTAAATCCTTAACACCTCAGGATCTATGAACCCCACAGGATCATCTCAGGATCTGTGGACCCCACAGGATCCCCACCTAACATATTCCCACCTTACCTCCTAATTAATCCTATAACACACTTTCCCAAAAATCCTTCACCAATCACTTCAATCTCTCTTCCCAATTACCTCCTTCACCACTCACATCCATCCACTCTTCCCCAAAAACCCCACCAACCTTCAAAATTCAAAAATCTTTCCCACCCAAACCCACCCTAAATGGCCGAACCTACCCCCTCTCACTTCCCTATATAAACCCCTCCATTCTCCTTAATTTTCACACAAGACAAACCTCTCTTCTCCTTCTTGGCCGAATACACCTCTCCCCCTCTCCTCCATATTTTCTTCTTCTTCTTCTTCTTTTCTTTCTTCTCTTGCTTGAGGGCGAGCAATATTTTAAGTTTGGTGTGGTAAAAGCATAAGCTTTTTTGTTTTTCCATTAAATAAGAGAAGATCAAAGAGCAATGAGGGAGGAGCAACAAAGGCAAGGAAGGGACATAGAAGAGCTTAAGGACATCATTGGTCCTTCAAGAAGAAGACGCCACTAAGGTGGACTCATTCCTTGTTCTTATTTTTTTCTGTTTTTCGGTTTTTATGCTTATTATGTCATCTATGTTTTGTGTCTCTACTTCATGATCATTAGTGTTGAGTAACTATGTCTTAAGGCTATAAATAATTCCATAACTCCTTCACCCCTCTTAAATGAAAAATGTTTTTAATTCAAAAGAACAAGAAGTACATAAATTTCAAAAATTGTCCTTGAATTTAGTTTAATTATATTGATGTGGTGACAATACTTTTTGTTTTCTGAATGAATGCTTAAACAGTGCATATTTTTGATCTTGTTGTTTATGAATATTAAAATTGTTGGCTCTTGAAAGAATGATGAACAAAGAAAAATGTTATTGACAATCTGAAATATCATGAAATTGATTCTTGAAGCAAGAAAAAGCAGTGAAAAAGCAAAAGCTTGCGAAAAAAATATTTTGCGAAAAAATAGAAAGAAAAAGAAAAAGCAAGCAGAAAAATCCAATAGCTCTTAAAACCAAAAGGCAAGGGTAAAAAAGATCCAAGGCTTTGAGCATCAATGGATAGGATGGCCCAAGGAACTAAAATCCAGGCCTAAGCGGCTAAATCAAGCGGTCCCTAACCATGTGCTTGTGGCATGTAGGTCCAAGTGAAAAACTTGAGACTAAGTGGTTAAAGTCGTGATCCAAGGCAAAAAGAGTGTGCTTAAGAGCTCTGGACACCTCTAACTGGGGACTCTAGCAAAGCTAAGTCACAATCTGAAAAGGTTCACCCAGTTATGTGTTTGTGGCATTTATGTATCCGGTGGTAATACTGAAAAACAAAGTGCTTAGGGCCATGGCCAAGACTCATAAAAGTAGCCATGTTCAAGAATCAACAAACTTAACCAGGAGAATCAATAACACTATCTGAAATTCTAAGTTCCTATAGATGCCAATCATTCTAAACTTCAAAGGAAAAAGTGAGATGCAAAAACTGTTCAGAGGCAAAAAGCTACAAGTCCCGCTCATCTAATTAAAACTAATATTCATTGATAGTTTGAGATTTATAGTATATTCTCTTCTTTTTATCCTAATTGATTTTCAGTTGCTTGGGGACAAGCAACAATTTAAGTTTGGTGTTGTGATGAGCGGATAATTTATACGCTTTTTGGCATTATTTTTAGGTAGTTTTTAGCATAATCTAGTTACTTTTAGGGATGTTTTTATTAGTTTTTATGTTAAATTCATATTTCTGGACTTTACTATGAGTTTGTGTGTTTTTCTGTGATTTCAGGTAATTTCTGGCTGAAATTGAGGGACCTGAGCAAAACTCTGAAAGCAAGGCTGACAAAGGACTACTGATGTTGTTGGATTCTGACCTCCCTGCACTCGAAATAGATTTTCTGGAGCTACAGAACTTTAAATGGCGCGCTCTCAATGGCGTTGGAAAGTAGACATCCAGAGCTTTTCAGAAATATATAATAGTCCATACTTTATTCAGGATTAGATGGCACAAACTGGCGCTCAACGCCAGTTCTACGCTGCATTCTGGAGTCAAACGCCAGAAACACGTCACGACCCAGAGTTGAGCGCCAGAAACACGTTATAACTTGGCGTTCAACTCCAATAAAAGCCTCAGCTCGTGTAAAGCTCAAGCTCAGCCCAAACATACACCAAGTGGGCCCCGGAAGTAGATTTATGCATCAATTACTTACTTCTGTAAACCCTAGTAGCTAGTTTAGTATATATAGGACTTTTTACTAATGTATTCAGTATCTCTGGATGCCTAGTCCTTAGACCTTCATGGGGGCTGGCCATTTGGCCATGCCTGAACCTCTATCACTTATGTATTTTCAACGGTGGAGTTTCTACACACCATAGATTAAAGGTGTGGAGCTCTGCTGTACCTCGAGTTTTAATGCAATTACTACTATTTTCTATTCAATTCTCTTTATTCCTATTCTAAGATATTCGTTGCAATTCACCTTGATGAATGTGATGATTCGTGACACTCATCATCATTCTCATCTAAGAACGCGCGTGACTGACAACCACTTCCGTTCTACCTTAGACCGGGCACATATCTCTTGGATTCCTTAATCAGAATCTTCGTGGTATAAGCTAGAATTGATGGCAGCATTCATGGGATTCCGGAAAGTCTAACCTTGTCTGTGGTATTCCGAGTAGGATTCCGGGATTGAATGACTGTGACGAGCTTCAAACTCCTGAAGGCTGGGCGTTAGTGACAGACGCAAAAGAATCACGGGATTCTATTCCAACCTGATTGAGAACCGACAGATGATTAGTCGTGCTGTGACAGAGCATTTGGACCATTTTTACTGAGAGGATAGGATGTAGCCATTGACAACGGTGATGCCCTACATAAGGATTGAATGAAAGCAGTAGGAAAGCAGAGATTCAACAGGGACAAGCATCTCCATACGCTTATCTGAAATTCCCGCCATTAATTTACATAAGTATTTCTATCCTATTTTATTTATCTTTTAATTATCTAATCCAATCACATTTGAGTCAGCCTGACTGAGATCTACAAGATGACCATAGATTACTTCATACCAACAATCTCCGTGGGATCGACCCTTACTCACGTAAGGTATTACCTGGACGACCCAGTGCACTTGCTGGTTAGTTGTGCGGAGTTGTGACTAAGTGTAATTCATGTGTGAGAGCTACCAAACTATTGGAGCCATTGTTGATGATCACAATTTCGTGCACCAATCGTCGATCTATATTTTCACAAAGTAGAATTCCATTGTTAAAAGTATAGTCTAGACCAACAATTAATTCCCACATCAAATGTTTTAAATTCAAATTATAATAACCGAGATCGAGAGTACTTCAACCTCAGGTCGTTCTCCCTAGGATTTGTAATGATTGTACATTTATTGACTAAGAGAGAGCATGGAGAATTGTGAATGCAAGCAAGAGAGCAAGAAATGTAAAAAGCAATGAAGTAACTTAGCATAAAAGAAAGCAAAAGTCAAAGCAAGTAAAATCAATGAAAATAGAAATTAAATGCTAAAAAGGACTCTTGGCAAATATTGGGTAATTGGGGATTCCTATCCTATTTGTAGACCACAAACATGGCAATTGTGTGGAATCAATCTAAACTAGTCAATCCTCCTTGAGAATTAGTCAAAAGACTGTAATTGATCTCAATCCATAAGTCCTAGGCAACTCACTAATTACTTAGTGAAAGACTAGTGTCAATGGAAACCAAATCAATTAACTATTTTCACACTATGCGGAATGGACGTCCATAACTCAATTCCACCCAAACCACACAATTTCTCAACCAAGAGTGTGAAAACTAAGCATGCAAGAAATTAAACATCAAAGCAATAAAAGTCAAAAACAATAAAATGCAAGGAAAGGAAACTTCAAATGCCAGAAAACCTCTTGGCAAGTAATTGAGGACTAAGGCTACCTATCCTAGTCATTGACTACAAATATATGATGATTATGAAGAGTTAATCCTACTTAGTCAACCTTACATCGAAGATAAGTCAAATAGGCATAGTTAATTCCAATCCCTAAGTCCTATGTCAACACTAAGGGGTCACATAGAGTCAAGAGATACCAAATCAACTAACTACTCTAATATATCAAACAAGAATGGACATCAATGACTCAAGGAACACCAAAGTCAACAATTTCAAGCCAAGAGTGGAGAAAAACTAAGTAAAAACTAAGCCAAGCATTTTATCAAACACTTGGTGTACATGGAAATAAAATAGCATTAAAAATAAAAGCTAACTACCAAAAGCAAGAAAATGACAATAACAATTAAAGAAAGTATTAAATAAGCATAAAACATAAATTGCATTAATTGAAAATTAAAATAACAAGAGTGTGCATAAACATGAAAATGACAAAATAAATGAAAATAACAAGAGAAATAAAGAAGAAAAAAGACGCAATAACAATAAATGACAAGGAAAAGTAAATGAAAACAAGAATTAAAAGTAGAAATTACAAGAAATTAAACTAAGAAACCCTAATTCTAGAGAAGGGGGAGCTTCTCTCTCTAGAAAACAACCTACATAATGCTAAACTAACCCTAATTGCTCCCCCCTTCATTCCTCTCCACTATGGCCTTAAATAGCTTCAGAAAATGAGTTGGATTGGGTTTTGGGGCCCAGAAATCGCTGCCAGTGAGTTGCCATTAATGAGGTCACATGCAGGGACTTGTGCGGACGCACAGACGTGTGCATCCGCACACATGCTGAATTCTAACTTGTGCATACGCACAAGTACCTGTGCATATGCACACTTAGACTTATGTCCACTATAATAAATTGCATATCATTTTGAAGCCCCGGATGTTAGCTTTCCAATGCCGCTGAAACCGCCTCATTTGGACCTCTGTAGCTCAAGTTATGACTAATTTAGTACAGAGAGGTCAGTGGTAGCAGCTTTCCAATTCCTTCATTTCTTGAATTCTTCCTTTTTGCATGCTCTTTTCCTCACTTCTTCAACCCATATTTGCCTTGGAAACCTGAAATCACTTAACAAATACATCAAAGCACCAAATGGGATTAAAGTGAATAAAATTGACTAAATTAAGCACAAAAGAGCATGTTTTCACTTTCAAGCACAATTTACGAAAAAATCTCAAAAGCATGTTATTTAGGTGAATAAATGTGGGTTTATGTGATGGAATCCACTCAAATCAAACCAAAATATATCATAAAATATGGATTCATCAACTCTCCCATACTTAAACAATAACATGTTGATAGCGCGCTCGTGGACTATGTCGGAAGAGAATTTCTTAATAAAGTTGCATTGCAAGTATAGCTCTACCAACAACAATCCTCAAGGATCAAATTTAGAAAGGAATTGGTTGTCACAAGTTCAACCCCAATAAAATAACCGAAGTATTCAAACCTCGGGTCGTCTCACAAGGAATGGGCAAACATGTGCTTCAACATTGGTTAGAAATTCGGGGTTGTAAGTCATGAGCAAGGAATTAAACTAGGAATCTTTGCAAACAAGTAATCTTAAAGTGCAAGGAACTAATTCAAATAACTAAGCAAGATGTGAGCAATTCCAAACCAAGAAGACAACATTCAATATAATTCTACTCTCAACTAAACAATAACTATAACTAAGGCAAGACAATAAAGAATTTGGGTTTTCAAATATGAATAATGAAAGCAACTCTTGGCTAGGCATGGGAATTGGGGGTCACTATGCTTGTCTAATAACCATATCTTGACAATTATGAGGAACCAAACCCATTAAGTCTACTTCTATACTTGAAGTACATTAAATGGTTTGGTTAACATCAACCCATAAGGTCTAACCTCACTACTAATTAACCTAGTAGTAGGCTAGTGTCAATGGCTATCAAATTGACCACTAAGGGTTCCCGAATCATCAAATCCATTAGACCCAATTACTCAAGTTTACCCAATTCCCTCGGCCTAAGCCAAGAGTAAAAAGAACTACTCCATAATCAAGGTAAACAATTCATCAAACACATGGTGAGCATTAACAAAAGACTTGTTCAAATTGCAATTGGATTGAAATTAACAAATACCCACTAACAAGTATCAACATACAATCAATCAAACAACAAAATTAATTATAGAAATCATCAATGTAACATCAACAAAGCAAGATTCACAACATTCATACAATGGGTATAAAGTAACAACTGACAAGAATCCATAAAACTAACACAAGATCTAAGCAAAATTATACTAAGGAATTCAAATTTAACAGTCAAAACTAGTAATTAACAAGATCCAATTCAGAATTTAACAAGGGAAGATCAAATTAAAGCTAGATCTAGAGAGGAATAATAGTTTCTCTCTCTAGAAGAACAAAGAATCCCAAAAAATAGAAAATGTGTCTTAGTGTAAAAATGATTGATCCCCCCTTCTCCCTAGCATCCTTAGGTATTTTTCCCTATAGAAACAGCTTAAATTTGGGCCTAATGAGCCTCAGAAATTGCCAGGCACGATTTCCTTTAATGAGGTCACTTGCAGCTTCCTGCGCGTGCGTGCCATGCATGCGTGCGCGCCAATTGCTTTTATGATCCACGCGTGCACGCCAAGTGCATGTGTGCGTTGGTTGGAATTCTCTGGCCCGCGCAGATGCCTCCATCCTTGCGCGCCGCTTCCAACTATCCTCATCCACGTGTGCGCATGAAGTATGCGTGCGCGTCGGTGCTGAAGTTCCCAAAATCCAATTCTTCATGTTCCTTCCTCTTGTGCATACTTTCTTTCTCTCTTCTAGGCCATTTTTACCCTATTAATTCTGAAATCACTCAACAAATACATCACGGCATCGAATGGTAATAAAGAGGATCAAAATATAGTAATTCTAAGGCAAAATAAGCATGTTTTCTATCAGGGAGCAATATTAGGAAGTGAACAAAAAACCATGCATTTCTTGTGAATAAGTGCGAGAAATATTGACAAAAACCCCCAAATTAAGCACAAGATAAACAAAAAAATTGGGGTTTATCAAATCTCCCCACACTTAAACCAAGCATGTCCTCATGCTTAAAATAAAAAGACCAAAGATCATGGTGAGAAAGGGTTTATGAAATGCAAACTACCTAAGTGAATGCATGAAACTAATGTAAAATTGTCTATCTACTTGGTCAAGGGTAAATCCATCCTCCAAGAACACATGTGAGCATATAGGATGAAAATGATATGCAGTTCATGAATCCTACCAAATTGAATATCACTATGAAGTGCATATAACTTGCTAAATGAATGCTTTGTGAAAGCCGGAAACAAGGAGATGAGCATCGAACCCTCACCGGATGTGTATCCGTTCTATCCGCTCGAGTGTATAGGGTACGTCACTCAATCCTCTCCTAATCATGCTTTCCAAGATTTGTCTTTCATCTAACAATCAACAATTACTTAATGCATACTTACAAGTATCATGAGGTCTTATTCATGGGTTGTAACGAGGCTAGGGTGAAGGTAAGGATGTATATGGTCAAGTGAGCTTAAAATTTGAGTCCTTGATTAACCTAAGATCCCACTAGATACATAGAACAACCTATACAACTATAATACATTACCTAGCTATCCTTGAGTTTCACTTTTTACATACTCATGTATTCTTTTCAATTCACATCCCATATGCATTGTTTTTTTTATTACTTTGTCTTGGGGCATTTTTGTCCCCTTTCATTGCTTTTTCTCTTTTTTTTTCATACATTCTCATATATACACATATGAATTTCTTCTCTTTTTTTTCGGTCCCCTATTCCTTGGGGTTCATGTACAAAAGTTTCAATGCATATGGTTCAATCATTCAATACATGAGTATGTTCCCAAATCCCAGAATTTTTTCAATTACAATTACAATACACCTCTATATCTACCCAAGTTCCCAAGTATGCCCTCCCAATTGAATGATAAACATCCTAACTCACCTAGGCTAATCATCGCTTAGGGTTGTTGATGTGCTCTTTTTAGGAACAAAGAGGGTTTATCATAGGCTCAAAATTGGTTAGCAATGGTAGATAAAAGGGTTAAGGCAATTTGGGAAAAGTGACTATTGAAATGATGGCCTCAATCATGTAAATGCATTCATACACAAGTAATAGACATATAGAATCAAACAAAGCAAGGATTGCAATCATAGAGAGAGAATAATACACACAAGAATGGGAAATAGTGGTTAGAAGATATAACCACACAATAGGCTCAAAACTTACATGCTTGTATTCTCAGCTCAATCATTATATTCCAAAATACATTCTTGAGGTTTCCGCAAAAAATTTTCCAAAATTGGTAGGGTACCCCAAAACACAGTTTCTTGGGGAAGAAGTTATTATTTTGACCAAGCAACTCTATAGATACTAACTATCATGCAAAGGATATTTACAAACAAGACTAACTACACATGCAATGTACTAACTACTAAGCAAAAGATAAATCCATGGGTATTGAAAGGAAGAGATTGTTACCCATGGTGATCGGTCGAACGACCTCCCCACACTTAGAATTTAGCATGGTCCTCCGTGCTACTAACAATGCGTAAAGGACGGTTGGGACCGGAACCTTCACTATCCCCTTCATCAGAGCTCCCATCACTTGGGCTTGAGATGGATGTGAATATTTTGGGTTCCTCCATGATAGGGGTAACACAACGCAGAAGCTTCTTGATGTAAGTGTATCGGCGTTGGTTGCGCTGCTCATATATATCAATCTTCTGGTGTAGATCTTCTATCCTTTGATGTGTGGATCTTTGCTGCGGTGGTGATAATGAGGTGGAAGGAATAATAGATGTTAAGGCTACGTCAAGGCTTGGTTTGTTCATGGGAAGATGTAAGTATTTTCCGCTTGGGACCACATCGCCCTTAGCCGGAATTATAGCTTTCGTGTCCATGGCTTCCCAAGTAACACCCGCAACAGCAACTAAATCAGATACCAATGCTGGAAATGGCAAATTGCCCTGGGCGTGGACTTGACCCATTGCTTGCTTGACAAGAAGCGGAATGTTCACTGGTCTCCCCGTGAGAACACACCAAACAACCAAAGCGAGATTCGCCGTAAAAGATGACTTGTGGGTGCTAAGTAGGACATAGTGGGATAGGATCTGGGCTCAAGCTCTAGCTTCTACGGTGATTAAATGTGCGTCAATGCACTTGAGTCGCATCCGAAGTTGACCATGGGTCCAAAATGCCTCTGATATTTAGCAATGACTCGGAGGACCGAGTCCCAGTCAAATCCAGACTTTTCTCGCTGACGTAAGACCTCTTGGTAGCCATTCATGTCACTTGGTACTGGTAAGACATTAAGCACTTACTGAATAGCCTCTTCTGACACTGAGACTTGCTTCCGGCGCACGTATACCGATTGAAGAGAGGGAAGATGGTAGTTAGTGTAGAATTCTACCACCCATTAGAGGTTGAACACTTGTGGTTTTCTCAAAAGAAACTCACATCCTCGCTGTTCAATGTGGGGTAGAATACAAGGAGCAACTTTGTCCGGTGGAGCGAGTAGATACTTAGCATGATAGTTCCTCTCAACCATGGCGGGGAACACAAGTTCACAGAAGTGGTTGGGGAATCTTAAAGAATCCTTTGCCGGTTTGCTCTTCTCATTGTCATCAATAGGAGCGGGTGCCTTTGCCTTCTTAGATAGAGGTTTGGCTCCTAATGAAGAGTGCACCTTAGAGCGTGACTTTGGGGGTGCCCTCTTTGTGGCTGGTTTCTTTGAAGCTTTCTCCTTGCCATTCTTGGTGGCCATCCTGAAAAAGGAGGGGAAAGAAGGAAAGTGTTAAACCCAAAGGATCAACTCAACAAACACGCAAGTGAGAGGTAGTGCCCAAAAGAAATAGTATAACAAAGTAGTCATAGAAGCATGGGTCACAACACTTGGCATGGGATGCAAGAGAGAGTAAAGCATGCAATATGGCATGAGAGGAATGATCTCAAATATCCAAAACAAAGAGCAAGTTATGTTCAATGAGTATTTAATTAGCAAGTAATAAGCAAAACGGGTACAATGCACTTAGAGGAGAGCAAGTGAATGAAGAAGAAGCACCAAATTTAAGATATATGACTAGAATAAACCAAGATGGAATATGTGCATTTCCTCGAACACTTGGTGTGCATTTAACAAGCAATGAGCAATTATGAGATACTCAACCAATTAGAAGCCCAAAATGAAGTACCAATCATCACACAACATCATCCACTGACAAAGATAATGAAAAACAATCAAGAAGATCCATCAAAATAAATCAAAGTTCAAGTTCAACATCCATGAAAAAACAAAAAGAAGAAAAAGTAAACAAGCAAAAAGTAAGTGGTATAATCATGCAACTAAAAGAGAAAATAAGTAAATCAACAGGAAAAATATAACTAGAAAAAGAAGTGATGCAAAGAAAGTAATAGATGAGATATAGAGGAAGTAGAACCTTGAGAAGTGTAAAAGAACAAGGTGAATTTTCCTTTTGAAGATGAGAAAGAGAGGGAAGAGATGTAGTGCCACCAGAAGAGGTGGTGGTTGCCGGTGAGTAGCTGAAGACGGTAGTAGTGGAGTATGGAAGAGAAGAAAAGGGATGGAAGAAGAAGAAGAAAGAAATAAGATAGAGGGTGAGAGAAGCAGGGCGCGCAGCTTTAAAACTAGTTCGCGCGACCGAGGCGCGCGCGCACGGGGCGCTGGCGCGTCGGTGAGAGTTGAACGAGGGACGCGTGCACGTCATTGGCGTGTACATGCGAGTACAGCTGTGCCCCTGGCACAGGACTGGCACAAAGTTGGCCTAAGTCTCAGGATTTTATACCAGAGTTGGCATGTAGCACAGGCGCTAGGATGCGCACATTGCGCTAACGCGTGCATGATGGGGTTGGCTACCGGCGTGGACGCGCGCAGTGCGGACACGTCAGTGCGGGCACAGACTAGGCACAAGTATAGCACAAGTATGGCACAACTCTTGGATTTTTGTACCAGGGAGTGCATAGTGCACCATCGGCGCGCACGCGCACAGTGTGCTTGCGCGTCGATGGCCAAGTTGCAAGGGGGCGCGCAGGCGGCATGCCCGCTGGCGCGTGGGTGCCTGACATGAAGTGGACACAAAGTTGGCACAAGGTGGGCACAACTCTCGGTTTTTTTGGCCCAAGAGTAAGAATGCACCACCAGCGCGTGCGCGCACAGTGCGCTCGCGCGCAAATGCCCTTTTTCCTTTTCTTTTTTTTAACACAACATAGAAGAAGCTATTCTAATACATTCTTGGTAGGTGTTTAAGCTAGTAGGCAATAGAAAACTTCACAAATTCATGCACTATTCAAAACATAGCATTCTCTCCACTTCAACAATTCTTCCATACCAAAATGATGAAATCTATCTAAATATCCTAGTTATCCAACAAGATCAATAAAACTAGCATTCCTAAGCAATCAACAACATCAAGAAGTCAAAAAATTCACAAGAATCTAAAGCTAAAAGCAAGACGGTATACACAAGGAAGATCTTACCACGGTGGGGTGCCTCCCACCAAGCACTTTTCTTTAACGTCCTTAAGTTGGACGGTCAGTCACTCAAGCTTCTCCTTCTCTAGGTGCATCCGCCAATAGGAACACCTCTAGCTCTTTTGGGAGCTTGTAGCCATGGTACTTTTTCACTCTATGTCCATTCACCTTGAAAGTTGCTTCACTTTTAGGATCAAACAACTCCACCACTCCATAGGGCTTTATCTCCTTCACCTTGAAAGGTCCTTCCCATCTAGAGCGGAGCTTGCCAGGCATGAAATGAAGCCTCGAATTGTAGAGGAGAACCTCATCACCTTCTTAGAAGTCCTTCTTCCGGATGTGATGGTCATGGAATGCTTTAGTCTTTTCCTTGTAAATTCGGGCATTCTCATACGCTTCGTTCCTCAAACACTCGAGCTCCTCTAGCTGCAATTTTTTGGCTACTCCTGCCTGGGTCAAATCCATGTTGCACCGCTTTACTGCCCAATAGGCTTTGTGATCAATCTCCACCGGAAGGTGGCATGCCTTACCATAGACGATCCGGAAGGGACTCATCCCTAACGGAGTCTTGTAGGCCGTTCTATACGCCCATAGTGCATCTCCTAACCGGAGGCTCCAATCCTTCCTTTGTGGATTGACCACTTTCTCCAAGATTCTCTTAATTTCCCGGCTGGACACTTCCGTTTGTCTGTTGGTTTGTGGATGATAAGCAGTGGCAACCTTATGCACTACCCCATAGCGCTTGAGCACTGCCTCAACTTTCCTGTTACAAAAGTGGGATCCTTGGTCGCTAATGATTGCTCGTGGTGACCCATAACGGCATACAATGTTATTCCTAATGAAAGAAATGACGGTATTGGCATCGTCAAGGTGGGTAAATATTGCTTCCACCCACTTTGACACGTAGTCAACCGCAAACAGAATATACAGATACCTACTGGAGTTGAGAAATGGTCCCATAAAGTCAATGCTCATACATCAAATATCTCATAGAACAACATAGGTTGTTGAGGCATCTCATCCCTTTGGGACGTGTTTCCCGACTTCTGACACTGATGGCAAGACACACATAACTGGTTAGCATCCTTGAATAAGGTTGGCCACCAGAATCCACAATCCAACACTTTTTTAGAGGTCCTTTGTGGGCCAAAGTGGCCACCACATTCGGATGAATGGCAAGCTTCAAGAATGGGTTAGATTTCAGACTCCGGGACACATCTTCGAATTACTTGGTCCACTCCCCTCTTCCACAAGTGAGGGTCATCCCAAATGTAGTATTTAGAATCACTCCTCAACTTATCCCTTTGGTGTTTAGAAAAGTTGTGAGGGAAGAGTTTCGCTGCCAAGTAGTTCGCCATTGGGGTAAACCAAGGAAAGCCATCCGACACAGCATGCAAACTATCCAATGGGAATGAGCCATTGATCGGAAATGGATCAGATTTTAAATTCTCAAGGCAGCTTAAATGATCCGCAACCAAGTTTTAAGATCCACTCCGGTCCCTAATCTCAATGTCGAATTCGTGCAACAGCAAGATCCAACGTATGAGTCTAGGTTTTGACTCATTCTTTGTCAATAAGTATTTCAAAACTACATGATCCGTGTATACCACTATCTTTGATCCTAGCAAATAAGATCTGAATTTATCTAAAGCATGAACAATAGTTAACAGTTCCTTTTCAGTAGTGGTATAGTTGGATTGTGCTGCATCAAGTGTTTTAGAAGAGTATGCAATGACATAAGAGAGTTTACCATCGCGATGTGCAAGCGCGGCACCTATAGCATGGTTTGACGCATCGCACATTATCTCAAATGGCAACGTCCAGTTGGGGCCTCGCACAATCGGTGCCGTGGTAAGAACTCTCCTTAGCTCTTCAAAAGCTTTCACACATTTACTGTCAAACTCAAAGTCCACATCTTTTTGGAGCAGGCGCGATAATGGCAAAGCAATCTTGCTGAAATCTTTGATGAAGTGCCTATAGAATCCTGCATGTCCTAAAAATGACCGGACCTCCTTCACAGATGAGGGGTGAGGTAAAGTGGTGATAACATCGATCTTGGCCGGGTCTACAGAAATTCCTTCATGAGATACTACATGTCCTAACACTATACCTTGTCTTACCATAAAGTGACATTTCTCAAAATTCAAGACAAGGTTAGTGTCAACACATCTAGCTAAGACCTTGGCCAAGTTCTCTAAGCAACAATCAAATGAAGTTCCATAAACACTGAAGTCATCCATAAAGACTCCAGAAACTCTCCATTATATCGGAAAAGACACTGGTCATGCACCGCTGAAAAGTAGCAGGTGCATTACATAGTCCAAATGGCATCCTTTTGTAGGCAAAGGTGCCAAAAGGGCAAGTGAATGTGGTCTTTTCCTGATCTTTAGGAGCAATGTGAATTTGGAAGTAACCAGTGAATCCATCAAGAAAGCAGTAATGAGATTTACCCACCAAACGGTCCAACATCTTATCGATAAAGGGGAAAGGATAGTGGTCCTTCCTTGTAGCGGCATTCAATCTTCTATAATCGATTCACACTCGCTATGCATTTTGTACTCTCTTGGTGACCACTTCACCATCATATTTTTTAACCGCAATGATGCTTGATTTCTTGGGAACAACTTGGACCGGGCTCACCCACTCATTGTCAGAAATCGGGTATATGATACCCGCATCAAGTAGCCTAGTGACTTCCTTCCTTACCACATCGAGGATGGTTGGGTTGAGCCTCCTTTGCGGTTGCCTAACTGGCCTAGCTCCCTCTTGGAGAAATATACGATGCATGCACTTGCGAGGGTCAATCCCCACAATATCGGCTAGGCTCCAACCAATTGCCTTCTTGTACTTTCTGAGAACATCTAGGAGCTTTTCTTCTTCTTCACTAGAAAGCTCACTAGCAATAATGACCGGAAACTTTTGGTTGTCCTCTAAGAAAGCATACTTCAAATGAGATGGAAGAGACTTCAATTCACTCTTTGCCTCAAGCTGAGGTTCCTTTTCGTCAAGCTCACAGAGTTCATTCTCAACAACTTTCTCATGTTCACCCTCTTGGTCATCCGTCTCTTCAACAATATGGTAGCACAACTTGTTATGATCTTCTTCTCGCACTTCCGCTACCACTTCATTGATTACATCACATCGGAGAACAGAATGCTCTTCGGGAGGATGCTTCATGGCTTCTTCTAAATTGAACTTGATAGTCTTGTCACCAACCTCAAAGGAATATGTGCCGGTGAAGGCATCTAACTTGAATTTAGAGGTTTTAAGGAAGGGTCTACCAAGTAGAACGGAGGATGAGCTTCTATTCTCTGTTGGAAGCATTTGAAGGATGTAAAAGTCAACCGAAAAAACCAAATCCTCGATCGCCACAAGTACATCTTCGGCTATTCCTGTTACCGTGATCACACTTTTATCGGCTAAGGCAAACCTCGCCGCCGACTTTTTTAATAGAGCTAAATTCAACCGCATAAAGATAGAAAGCGGCATGATGCTTACACAAGCTCCAAGGTCACATATACAATCATGAAAAGTGCGTCCACCAATACAACAAGACACCAAACAAGGCCCAAGGTCACCACATTTGGAATAGGTTCCATCAAGGAAGAAATTGAACTACCCAAGGATAATGTCTCCAATTCTCCTATCCTATCCTTGTGTGTACACAAGTCTTTCAAAACTTTTGCATACTTTGGAATTTGTTGAATAGCATCAAGAAATGGTATGGTTACCTCAACTTCTTGAACACTTGAAGCATGTTCAAATTAAATTCCGGTGTTTTCTTTACTTTCTTCACCATGGAAGGGAATGGAATAGGGATGGACTCATCCACTATAGCTTTCCTCTTGGGTTCCTTAAGGTTTACTCCTTCTTCCTCATGCCTTTTGTTTACCTTCCCCTCTTCATGTGGAGCTTCAACAAACACTTGTTCCTCATGAATGTCCTCTAAGACCCTTGGAGGTATCTCCTCCAATGTAGTTTCCGACCGTAGAGTAATGGCGTTGAGACCTCCCTTTGGGTTTGGTTGGGGTTGGGATGGAAGGTTAGAAGAGCTTGAGGGTTGGTTGGTGTTGTTATTGGAGGTGGGGGGTTGGTTTGACATGACCATCTTCGAAAGCATGTTGGTGAGGTTAGCCAATTGAGTACCCAAGGCATCAAATTGAGCCTTGTTGCTCTTATCTCGTTTCTCCATAGTGGTTCTAAGCTCGTCAACTTGATTGGTGGGAGATGGAGAGGTTTGGTTGGATTGTTGTCTATGGTGTGGTGCTTGGTACTTGGTGTAGTTATTTTGGTTTTGGTTGGAGTGACTTTGGTTGGCTTGGTAGTTGGTGTTGTTATGGTGGTATTGAGATGAAGATTGGTTGTTGTTGTGATGAGAAGAAGAGTTGTTCCATCTTTGGTTTTGATTGCTCCTTTGTGCATTATCCCTCCACCCTTGATGTTGATTACTACCATGAGGGTAGTTATTTTGGCCTTGAGAAGGATAGGGTGGACGGTTATTGTAATTCACATTGGCCACTACAAGGGCATGTTCCTCTTGAATTTGATGGTATTAATCGGTGTAATGTGTAGTGCTAGAGCACAAACCACAAATCCTAGGAGGGCCTTCAAGTTGAGCAACTAGAGGTGGAGCTTGGATGGCTTGGATGGAGTAGAATTCCTTTTTATCCTTTTGTATCTGCGTGAAGATGGTGGTCATATCCCCAAGTGCTTTGGTTAGGCTTGATTCGGAAGGGGATGGTTCTACCACACCCTTGAGAGGATTACTTCTCACCCTTGTATGTTGTGTAGCTTTGGCAACATCCTTTATCAAATTCCAAGCTTCTCCCTCCGTATTGTTTTTCAAAAGGGAACCACCGCTAGAAGCGGTAAGCAATCTTCTATCTTCCACACAAAGACCTCCGGTGAAGTAGCTAATGAGCAAGTGAGTGTTCATTCCATGGTGTGGACAAGATTCCAATAGCCTCTTAAACTGAGACCAATACTCGTACAAACTCTCTTGGTCTCTTTGCATTATACCCGAAATCTCCTTCCGGATGTAGTCGATCTTCTCCGGTGGGAAGAATTTATCTAGAAACTCTCTTCTCAAGAAATCCCAATTGGTCACAATCTCATCCGGTAGCAAATAAAACTATGTTTTTGCTTGCCCTTCAAGAGAGAAAGGGAAGGCAAAAACCATGATAGCCACCTCATCGGCTCCATGCCTTCGAGCTGTAGAACAAGCAACTTGAAAATTCTTTAGATGTCGGATAGGGTCTTGACCCGGCAACCCATGATACTTAGGTAGTAGATTTATCAAGCTACTCTTCAATTCAAAGTTTGGATCAAGGTTAGGATACCTTGCTTGCAACGGTTGAAGTATGATATCCGGAGCTCCTTGCTCATGCAAAGTAATCCGGCGTGGCTCCGCCATGTATGGTTCACCTGTAGGATGCAAAGATGTATTAGTAGTGCCAACAGAAGAATAGGAAGTAGCGAACTCCAAGTCACTCTCGGTATCGTCTAGTGATTCAGTATGTTCCTCGAGAGGGGCCGAAGCACTAGCCGTATAATCCAACCGCCGTCTAGCTTGCCGAGTGTGTAACAAAGTTCTTTCAATCTCTGGATCACAATTGGCTAAGCAAGAATTCGGTTGAGACCGAGTCATCAAACTTGAGAGTCATAGCACAAAAATAAAAGAAGCTAAACTATAGCTAAGTATTGAAAGCAAACAAACTATCTACAATATTCACATATTCCCATAACCAATATCAAGGCATATGTTGCAACCATTCCCCGGCAATGGTGCCAAAAATTTGATAGCGCGCTCATGGACTATGTGGGAAGAGAATTTCTCAATAAAGTTGCGTTGCAACTATAGCTCTACCAACAACAATCCTCGAGAATCAAATTTAGAAAGGAATTGGTTGTCACAAGTTCAACCCCAATAAAATAACTGAAGTATTCAAACCTCGGGTCGTCTCACAAGGAATGGGCAAACATGTGCTTCAACATTGGTTAGAAATCCGGGGTTGTAAGTCATGAGCAAGGAATTAAACTAGGAATCTTAGCAAACAAGTAATCTTAAAGTGCAAGGAACTAATTCACTAAGCAAGATGTGAAAAATTCCAAACCAAGAAAACAACATTCAATATAATTCTACTCTCAACTAAACAATAACTATAACTAAGGCAAGACAATTAAGAATTTGGGTTTTTAAATATGAATAATAAAAGTAACTCTTGGCTAGGCATGGGAATTGGGGTCAATATCCTTGTCTAATAACCAAATCTTGAGAATTATGAGGAACCAAAACCCTTAAGTCTACTTTTATACTTGAAGTACGTTAAATGGTTTGGTCAACATCAACCCATAAGGTCTAACCTCACTACTAATTAACCTAGTAGTAGGCTAGTGTCAATGGCTATCAAATTGACCACTAAGGGTTCCCAAATCATCAAATCCATTAGACCCAATGACTCAAGTTTACCTAATTCCCTCGGCTTAAGCCAAGAGTAAAAAGAACTACTCCATAATCAAGGTAAATAATTCATCAAACACATGGTGAGCATCAACAAAAGACATGTTCAAATTGCAATTAGATTGAAATTAACAAATACCCACTAACAAGATCAACATAAAATCATTCAAACAACACAATTAATCATAGAAATCATCAATGTAACATCAACAAAGCAAGATTCACAACATTCATGCAATGGGTATAAAGTAACAATTGACAAGAATCCATAAAACTAACACAAGATCTAAGCAAAATTATACTAAGAAATTCAAATTTAACAATCAAAACTAGTAATTAACAAGATCCAATTCAGAATTTAACAAGGGAAGATCAAATTAAAGCTAGATCTAGAGAGGAACAAGAGTTTCTCTCTCTAGAAAAACAAAGAACCCCAAAAACTAGAAAATGTGTCTTAGTGTAAAAATGATTGATCCCCCCTTCTTCCTAGCATCCTTGGGTGTTTTTCTCTGCAGAAACAGCTTGAATTTGGGCCTAATGAGCCTTAAAAATTGCCAGGCACGATTTCCTTTAATGAGGTTGATGAGCGGATAATTTATACACTTTTTGGCATTGTTTTTAGGTAGTTTTTAATATAATCTAGTTACTTTTAGGGATGTTTTCATTAGTTTTTATGCTAAATTCACATTTCTGGACTTTACTATGAGTTTGTGTGTTTTTCTGTGATTTCAGATATTTTCTGACTGAAATTGAGGGACCTGAGCAAAACACTGATAGGAGGCTGACAAAGGACTGGTGATGCTGTCGGAATATGACCTCCCTGCACTTGAAATGGATTTCCTGGAGCTACAGAACTCCAAATGGCGCACGCTCAATGGCGTTGGAAATTAGACATTCAGAGCTTTCCAGCAATATATAATAGTCCATACTTTATTTGTGATTAGATGGCGTAAACTAGCACTCAACGCCAGTTCCATGTTGTTGTCTGGAGTCAAACGCCAGAAACACGTCACGAACCGGAGTTGAACGCCCAAAACACGTTACAACTTGGCGTTCAACTCCAAGAGAAGCCTCAGCTCGTGGATAGATCAAGCTCAGCCCAAACATACACCAAGTGGGCCCTGGAAGTGAATTTATGCATCAATTACTTATTCCTATAAACCCTAGTAGCTAGTCTAGTATAAATAGGATAGTTTTCTATTGTATTAGACATCTTGGGACGTTTAGTTCTCAGATCATGGGGGCTGGCCATTCAGCCATGCCTGGACCTTTCACTTATGTATTTTTAATGGTGGAGTTTCTACACTCCATAGATTAAGGGTGTGGAGCTCTGCTGAACCTCAAGTTTCAATGTAATTACTATTATTTTCTATCCAATTCGATTTATTCCTGTTCTAAGATATTCGTTGCACTTCAACTTGATGAATGTGATGATCCGTGACACTCATCATCTTTCTCACCTATGAACGCGCGTGACTGACAATCACTTCCGTTCTACCTTAGACCGGGCGCATATCTCTTGGATTCCTTAATCAGAATCTTCGTGGTATAAGCTAGAATTGATGGCGGCATTCATGGGAATCCGGAAAGTCTAACCTTGTCTGTGGTATTCCGAGTAGGATTCCAGGATTGAATGACTGTGACGAGTTTCAAACTCCTGAAGGCTGGGCGTTAGTGACAGAAGCAAAAGAATCACTGGATTCTATTCCAACCTGATTGAGAACCGACAAATGATTAGTCGTGCTGTGACAGAGCATTTGGACCTTTTTCACTGAGAGGATGGGATGTAGCCATTGACAATGGTGATGCCCTACATACAGCTTGCCATGAAAAGGAGTAAGAAGGATTGGATGAATGTAATAAGAAAGTAGAGATTCGGAAGGAACACAGCACCTCCGTGCACCTATCTGAAATTCCCACCATTGGATTACATGAGTAACTTTATCTTTATTTCCTGTTTATTTTATTTATCTTTTGAATATCTAATCCAATCATATTTGAATCAGCCTAACTGAGATTTACAAGATGACCATAGATTGCTTCATACCAACAATCTCCGTGGAATTGACCCTTACTCACGTAAGGTATTACTTGGACGACCCAGTGCACTTGCTGGTTAGTTGTACGGAGTTGTGACTAAGTGTAATTCACGTGTGAGAGCTACCAAATTATTGGAGCCATTGTTGATGAACACAATTTCGTGCACCAGAGGTCACGTGTAGCTTCCTACGCGTGCGTGCCCTACGTGCGTGTGCGTTGATTGCTTTTGTGATCCACGCGTGCGCGCAAAGTGCGCATGCACGTCACTTGGAATTCTCTGGCCCGCACGGATGCTTCCATCCTTGTGCGCCACTTCCAGCTATCCTCATCAACTCGTGCGCGTGAAGTGCGCGTGCGCGTCGATGCTGAAGTTCCCAAAATCCAATTCTTCATGTTCCTTCCTCTTGTGCATGCTTTCTTTCTCTCTTCTAGGCCATTCTTACCCTATTAATTCTGAAATCACTCAACAAATACATCACGGCATCGAATGGAAATAAAGAGAATCAAAATATAGTAATTCTAAGGCAAAATTAAGCATGCTTTCCATCATAGAGCAATATTAGGAAGTGAACACAAAACCATGCATTTCTTGTGAATAAGTGCAAGAAATATTGACAAAAATCCCCAAATTAAGCACAAGATAAACCACAAAATTGGGATTTATCACATGTTCTCTTACTAAACACAACCAAAGTAGAGGAATGAAGGGAAATAATTTATTTAATACAACTACTTATATGCATGCAACTATACTAAATGCTATTTAACTATATTTACAATATGATTCCTATTGAGTTTGGCAAAAATAAACAAAAAATCTCAATCAATCCAAAGTAGAAACTTAGGGCCAAGACAAAGCAAATATAGCAATATGATCAATGTCTAAAGATTTGATTTGAAGTTTCCAAAATTAAGTTCAACAACTTGCAAGAAGATACAAGATAAGCAATGGAATCATAAAATTGAGCGATTGAACCCCTCACCGAATGTGTTTACACTCTAGTCGCTCATTGTTTAGGGCTTAATCACTCAATCCTCCCTTAATCATGTTTCTCAAAGATTTGTGACGTGGCGTAAAAATCACCGATTAAAAGTTTATAGAGAAAATAGCGTTGCAAGTATAGCTCTTAACCAATGAAGATTTTGCGTATCAATTTAAAAGAGTTGTCACAAAATTTAGAAATAAAAATACTGGGAGTATGAGTCCCAGGTTGTCTCCCAACGAGTTGCACAGAGAATGCTAATTTATTAATCAGGGGTTTTCAAGAGAGTTGAGTTGAATAATGAGTAATAGTTGTAAAATAAAAACTAAGAATGATTATTAATATTCTAAATAAAAGGCCTTGACAGGGGGAATGATCAATTGGAAGTTCTATCCTTGTTGGGATCTCTTAGGTGTAGCATCAAAAAGGTTGTTTTCACTTAGTCAACCCTTACTAAATAAAGGAAAGCCAAGTGATTGAGCTAGCTCTTATTCACAAATCCTAGTCCTCCCTTGGAAAGGTCTAGCATTAGTAAATACAGAACTAGCCAATAACTTCCAGTTTAACCTTCACTTAAGCCTTCCAACTCAAGTGTCTCCTTTTAATCAACCTCCATGTCAAGTAGGGAATCTACTCCATTGACATGAATATAATACTCAGAAAAATATAAGAAGAAGACATAATAAAATAAATAAAATAGAGACTGAAAGATTAATTTAAAAATAAAAGTAATCCTCTGTATCAACAATCCTTGAAAATAATCCAATTGTCACTTTTAGGAATATGGAATAAATAAAAGAGCAGGTGAGGAAATAAACTAGAATAGTATCTTCAACAGAGGTGATGACTCCTCAATATCCAAAGCAAAAAGCAATAAACTATGAATGTAAAGAGAACCTAGAGGGAGAGTAATTTCTCTCTAGATTCAGATCTAAAATCCTAAAACTATCCTAACGAGAATGTGTTGATGTTGTGTGTTGAGTCTCTGCAAGTTTCGTGGCTTTATTCTATGTTTCTGGGCCGAAAAACTGGGTCAAAATGTGGCCCAAAATTGCCCCCAGCATTTTCTGTTATTTTTGCAGATCGCGCAAGTCACACGTACGTGTCGGTCACGCGTGCACGTCATTCGGCGATTTTTCTTGTCATGCGTCCGCATCGTCCACGCGTGCACATCATTCGTATAGACTCCAATCTGTGCGTACGCGTCAGGCACGCGCACACGTCGCTGCGATTTCCTCCATTCCACGCGATCGCGTAAGCCACGCGCGCGCGTCGATGCTCGCTGGTCATCTCCTTAGTTTCTTGTGTTCCTTCTATTTTTGCAAGCTTCCTCTCCATTCTCTAAGCCATTCCTGCTATAAAGCCTGAAACACTTAACACACGGATCACGGCATCGAATGGTATAAAGGAGAATTGAAATACACAAATTAAAGTTCTTTAGGAAGCAAGTTTTCTACCATAGAACAATCTTAGGAAGGGATTGTAAAATCATGCAGTTCATATGAATAAGTGGGTAAAGACTTGATAAAACCACTCAATTAAACACAAGATAAACCATAAAATAGTGGTTTATCAATTTGCAAGTCGTCTAACAATCAACTAACATTTGATGCATGAATGCAAATATCATGAGGACTTTTGTGGGTTGTAATGGGGCTTAGGTAAGGGTAGGATTAATATGGTCAAGTGGGCTAATAGATTAGATCTTTGATTAACTCAAGTATCCCACCTAATCCTATATCATCCTATATATATAACAAAACAACCTAACTACCCATTTATCCCCTTTTCTCACATTCATTCATGCATCCTCTTTCTAATTTAACCACATATGCATCTCTTACATTCTTATTATCATTTTTTTCTTTTTTTTACAAAGTATATACACAATTTTTTTTCTTTTTTTATCAACAAGAAGAGATGCATATGTTTCAAGTAATAGATGCATGAGTATTTACCCATTTTTCCAAATATTCTCAATGAACACTGATGAATGGATAATTTATACGTTTTTTGGCATTGTTTTTAGGTAGTTTTTAGTATGATCTAGTTACTTTTAGGGATGTTTTCATTAGTTTTTATGCTAAATTCACATTTCTGGACTTTACTATGAGTTTGTGTGTTTTTCTATAATTTCAGGTATTTTCTGGCTGAAATTGAGGGACCTGAGCAAAACTCTGATAGGAGGCTGACAAAAGACTGCTGATGCTATTGGAATCTGACCTCCCTGCACTCGAAATGGAATTTTTGGAGCTACAGAACTCCAGATGGCGCGCTCTTAATGGCTTTGGAAAGTAGACATCCAGAGCTTTCCGGAAATATATAATAGTCCATACTTTATTCGTGATTAGATGACGTAAACTGGCGCTCAACGCCAGTTCTATGTTGCTGTCCGGAGACAAACGCCAGAAACACGTCACGAACCGGAGTTGAACGCCCAAAACACGTTACAACTTGGCGTTCAACTCCAAAAGAAGCCTCATCTCGTGGATAGATCAAGCTCAGCCCAAACATACACCAAGTGGGCCCTGGAAGTGAATTTATGCATTAATTACTTACTCCTGTAAACCCTAGTAGCTAGTCTAGTATAAATAGGATAGTTTTCTATTGTATTAGACATCTTGGAACGTTTAGTTCTCAGATCATGGGGGCTGGCCATTCAGCCATGCCTGGACTTTTCACTTATGTATTTTCAATGGTGGAGTTTCTACACTCCATAGATTAAGGGTGTGGAGCTCTGCTGAAGCTCAAGTTTCAATGCAATTACTATTATTTTCTATCCAATTCGTTTTATTCCTGTTCTAAGATATTCGTTGCACTTCAACTTGATGAATGTGATGATCCGTGACACTCATCATCATTCTCACCTATGAACGCGCGTGACTGACAACCACTTCCGTTCTACCTTAGACTGGGCGCATATCTCTTGGATTCCTTAATTAGAATCTTCGTGGTATAAGCTAAAATTGATGGCGGCATTCATGGGAATTCGGAAAGTCTAACCTTGTCTATGGTATTCCGAGTAGGATTCCAGGATTGAATGATTGTGACGAGCTTCAAACTCCTGAAGGCTGGGCGTTAGTGACAGACGCAAAAGAATCACTGGATTCTGCTCCAACCTGATTGAGAACCGACAAATGATTAGCCGTGCTGTGACCGAGCATTTGGACCTTTTTCACTGAGAGGATGGGATGTAGCCATTGACAACGGTGATGCCCTACATACAGCTTGCCATGGAAAGGAGTAAGAAGGATTGGATGAATGTAATAAGAAAGTAGAGATTCGGAAAGAACACAGCACCTCCATGCACCTATCTGAAATTCCCACCATTGGATTACATGAGTAACTTTATCTTTATTTCCTGTTTATTTTATTTATCTTTTGAATATCTAATCCAATCATATTTGAATCAGCCTGACTGAGATTTACAAGATGATCGTAGATTGCTTCATACCAACAATCTCCGTGGGATCGACCCTTACTCACGTAAGGTATTACTTGGACGACCCAGTGCACTTGCTGGTTAGTTGTGCGAAGTTGTGAATTAAATTTTAGACACCATGATATTGAGCACCAAGTTTTTGGAGCCATTATCGGGGAATTAATTCCATACAACAATAAGGAGTACGAATCACAATTCCGTGCACCAAGTTTTTGGCGCCGTTGTCGGGGATTGTTCGAGTATGGACAACTAACGGTTCGTCTTGTTGCTCAGATTAAGTAATTTTCTTTTTATTTTTCTTTTCAAAAAAGTTTTCAAAAAAATATTTTTCAAAATTTTCCCCTTTGTTTTCGAAAAATTTTCAAAATTTTTTTTAGAATGAATTCTAGTGTTTCATGAAACATGTTTTAGCTTGGCTGGCTACTGAGCCATGTCTAACTCATAGGATTTTGATTGAGGACTATGAATTCATTACTTCCTTTTTCCAAAATATGTTTTCGAAAAATTTAGTAAGAAAATCCATAAAAATTAATAAAATCATAAAAACCAAAAATATTTTGTGTTTCTTGTTTGAGTCTTGAGTCAATTTTTAAGTTTGGTGTCAATTGCATGTTTTTAAAATTTATGCATTATTTTTTCGAAAATTCCATGCATTCATAGTGTTCTTCATGATCTTCAAGTTGTTCTTGGTAAGTCTTCTTGTTTGATCTTGATGATTTCTTGTTGTGTGTCTTTTATTGTTTTTCATATGCATTTTTGCATTCATAGTGTCCATGCATTAAAGATTTCTACGTTTGGTGTCTTGCATATTTTCTTTGCATAACAAAAAAATTTTTCAAAAATATGTTCTTGATGTTCATCATGATCTTCAAAGTGTTCTTGGTGTTCATCTTGACATTCATAGTGTTCTTGCATGCATCTTGTGTTTTGATCCAAAATTTTTATGTTTTGGGTCATATTTGTGTTTTTCTCTCTCATAATTAAAAATTCAAAAATAAAAAAATATCTTTTCCTTATTTCCCTCCAAATTTTTGAAATTTTGGGTTGACTTGGTCAAAAATTTTTAAAAATTAGTTGTTTCTTACAAGTCAAGTCAAATTTTCAATTTTAAAAATCTTATCTTTTCAAAACTTTTTCAAAAATCAAATCTTTTTCATTTTTATCTTAGTATTTTTAGAAAATTCTTTAAAATATTTTTCAAAAATATTTTTCTTAATTTTATCTTTATTTTCGAAAATATAATCAATAATTAATGTTTTGATTAAAAAATTTGAAGTTTGTTACTTTCTTGTTAAGAAAGGTTCAATCTTTAAATTCTAGAATCTTATCTTTTAGTTCCTTGTTAGTTAAATAATTAATTTTAATTTTAAAAATTAAATCTATCTTATCTTATCTTTTTATCATATCTTTTTCAAAATTTTATCTTTTTCAAGAATTTGATTTTAAAATATATTTTCTAAACTTCTTATCTTCTTATCTTCTTATCTTTTCAAATTTGATTTTAATATCTTTTTCAACTAACTAATTAACTTTTTGTTTGTTTCTTATCTTTTTCAAAACCACCTAACTACTTTTCCCTCTTCAATTTTCGAAAATATCTCATCTCTTTTTCAAAAATTCTTTTTAATTGTTTTAAATTTTAATTTTAATTATATCTTATCTTTAATTTTCGAAAATCATTAACTACTTTTTCAAAATTATTTTCGAATTCTCCCTTTCTTCTCTTCTTCTATTTATTTATTTATTTACTAACACTTCTCTTCACCTCTCTTCATCTCCAATCACTGCCTCTATCCTCACCCTTGTGATTGGATTCTCCACTTTTATTCCTTTCTTCTTCTACTAATAATAAGGATCCTCTTTGTCCAGATATAGAGGATTCTTCTTCCTTTTCTTTTTCTCTTCTCTTTCATATGAGCAGGAACAAGGAAAAAGACACTCTTGTTGAAGCTGATCTTGAACCTGAAAGGACTCTGAAGAGGAAACTAAGAGAAGCTAAATTACAACAATCCAGAGATAACCTTTCTGAAATTTTCGAACAAGAGAAGGAGATGGCAGCCGAACCCAACAACAATAATGCAAGGAGGATGCTTGGTGATTTCACTAAAACAACGTCCAAGTTTGATGGAAGAAGCATCTCCATTCCTGCCATTGGAGCAAACAATTTTGAGCTGAAACGTCAATTAGTTGCTTTAATGCAACAGAACTGCAAGTTTCATGGACTTCTATCTAAAGATCCTTACCAGTTTTTAACTGAGTTCTTGCAGATTTGTGAGACTATTAAAACGAATGGAGTAGATCCTGAAGTCTACAAGCTCATGCTTTTCCCTTTTGCTGTAAGAGACAGAGCTAGAACATGGTTGGACTCACAACCTAAAGATAGCCTGGACTCCTGGGATAAGCTAGTCACGGCCTTCTTGGATAAATTCTTCCCTCCTCAAAAGCTGAGCAAGCTTAGAGTGGATGTTCAAACCTTCAAGCAAAAAGATGGTGAATCCCTCTATAAAGCTTGGGAAAGATACAAAAATATGACCAAAAAGTGTCCTTCTGACATGTTTTCAGAATGGACCATATTAGATATATTCTATTATGGTCTATCTGAGTTTTCCAAAATATCATTGGACCATTCTGCAGGTGGATCCATTCACTTAAAGAAAACGCCTGCAGAAGCTCAAGAACTTATTGACATGGTTGCAAATAACCAATTCATGTACACTTCTGAGAGGAATTCCGTGAATAATGGGATGCCTCAGAGGAAGGGAATTCTTGAAATTGATGCTCTGAATGCCATATTGGCTCAGAACAAAGTGTTGACTCAGCAAGTCAACATGATTTCTCAAAGTCTGAATGGATGGCAAAATGCATCCAACAGTACTAAAGAAGCAGCTTCTGAAGAAGCTTATGATCCTGAGAACCCTGCAATAGCAGAGGTAAATTACATGGGTGAACCTTATGGAAACACCTATAATTCATCATGGAGAAATCATCCAAATTTCTCATGGAAGGATCAACAAAAGCCTCAACAAGGCTTTAATAATGGTGGAAGAAACAGGCTAAGCAATAACAAGCCTTTTCCATCATCTTCTCTGCAACAGACAGAGAATTCTGAGCAGAGCCCCCCTAATTTAGCAAATTTAGTCTCTGATCTGTCTAAGGCCACCTTAAGTTTCAAGAGTGAAACAAGGTCCTCCATCAGAAATTTGGAGGCACAAGTGGGCCAGCTAAGTAAGAAAGTCACTGAAACTCCTCCCAATATTCTGCCAAGCAATACAGAAGAAAATCCAAAAGGAGAGTGCAAGGCCATTGATGTAATCAATATGGCCGAATGCACAAGGGAGGAGAAGGACGAAAATCCTAGTGAGGAAGACCTCCTGGGACGTCTCTCAAACAAGAAGAAGTTCCCTATTGAGGACCTAAAAGAATCTGAGGCTTATATAGAGACCATAGAGATTCTACTAAATCTCCTTCTTCCATTCATGAGCTCTGAAGACTATTCTTCCTCAGAAGAGGATGAAGATGTGACTGGAGAGCAAGTTGCTCAATATCTAGGAGCCATCATGAAGCTAAATGCCAAGTTGTTTGGTAATGAGACTTGGGAAGGTGAACCTCCTTTGCTCATTAGTGAACTAGATACATGGGTTCAGAAAACTTTACCTCAAAAGAGACAAGATCCTGGCAAATTCTTAATACCATGTACCATAGGCACCATGACCTTTGAAAAAGCTCTGTGTGACCTATGGTCAGGCATAAATCTTATGCCACTCTCTGTAATGGAGAAGCTGGGGATCATTGAGGTGCAGCCTGCCTTATTCTTATTACAATTGGCAGACAAGTCATTAAGACAAGCTTATGGATTAGTAGAGGACATGTTAGTAAAGGTTGAAGGCCTTTACATCCCTGCTGATTTCATAATCTTAGACACTAGGAAAGAGGAGGATGAATGCATCATCCTTGGAAGACCTTTCCTAGCCACAGCAGAAGCTGTGATAGATGTTAACAGAGGAGAATTAGTCCTTCAATTGAATGGGGACTACCTTGTGTTTAAGGCACACGGCTATCCTTCTGTAACAAGGGAGAGTAAGCATGCAGAGCTTCTCTCAGTATAGAGTCAAACAGAGCCCCCACAATCAAACTCTAAGTTTGGTGTTGGGAGGCCACAACCAAACTCTAAGTTTGGTGTTGAACCCCCATATCCAAACTCTAAGTTTGGTGTTGGGAGTCCACAACATTGACCTGATCACCTTTGTGGCTCCAAGAGAGCCCACTGTCAAGCTAGTAACACTAAAGGAGCGCTTGTTGGGAGGCAACCCAATTTTTATTTATCTAATTTTATTTTTCTTTTTATTGTTCTTTTATGTTTCATTAGGTTCATGATCATGTGGAGTCACGAAAAAAATACCAAAATTAAAAACAGAATAAAAAATAGCAGAAGAAAAATCACACCCTGGAGAAAGGGCTGGCGTTCAACGCCAGAACAGAGCATAGAGCTGGCGTTGAACGCCAGAAACAAGCATGGAACTGGTGTTCAATGCCAGAAACATGCTGCACATGGGCATTGAACGCCCAGAACATGCATCACCTCGGCATTTAAATGCCAGAATTGTATGCAAAGGCGTTTTACATGCCTAATTGGTGCAGGGATGTAAATCCTTGACACCTCAGGATTTGTGGACCCCACAGGATCCCCATCTACCTCAACTCACCTTCTCCCTTCTTTACCACTCACATCCATCCATCCTACCCACCCTACATGGCCAAAACACAAACATCTCTCCCTCTCTCCCATATCTTTTTCTCCTTCTTCTATTCTTTCTTCTTTTGCTCAAGGGCGAGCAACATTCTAAGTTTGGTGTGGTAAAAGCGTAGCTTTTTTGCTTTTCTTGCTTTTCCATAACCATTGATGGCACCTAAGGCCAGAGAAACCTCAAAAAAAAAGGAGAAAAGAAAGAGAAGAGAAAAGAGAAGACAAAAGCTTCCACCTCTGATTCATGGGAGATGGAGAGATTCATCTCAAGGGTCCATAGCTCAGTAGAAGAGCATTTGACTGCACATCAAGAGAGCATGAGAAATTCCCTCTTCAAGGAATTCCTGAGATACCTCAGGGGATACATGTTCCTCCACATAATTATTGGAAGCAACTAAGGATAGGAACACCAAAATCACTATAGATCATGCAACAGAAGCACGGAAGAGACATAAAGGAGCTCAAAAAGCACCATTGGACTTTCAAAAGGCGCCACCCTCACTAAGGTGGACTCATTCCTTAACTTCCTTATTCTTATCTCTCTGTTTTTCGGTTTTTTTATGTTACATGTTTATCTATGTTTTGTGTCTCTACTTCATGATCATTAGTATTTAGTAACTATGTCTTAAGGCTATGAATAATTCCATAAATCCTTCACCTCTCTTAAATGAAAAATGTTTCTAATTCAAAAGAACAAGAAGTACATGAGTTTCGAAATTATCCTTGAATTTAGTTCAATTATATTGATGTGGTGACAATACTTTTTGTTTTCTGAATGAATGCTTGAACAGTGCATATTTTTGATCTTATTGTTTATGAATGTTAAAATTGTTGGCTCTTGAAAGAATGACGAACAAAGAGAATGTTATTGACAATCTGAAAAATCATGAAAATTGATTCTTGAAGCAAGAAAAAGCAGTGAAAAAGCAAAAGCTTGCAGAAAAAAATTTGCGAAAAAAAAAATTAGAAAGAAAAAAAAAAGAAAAAGCAAGTAGAAAAGGCCAATAGCCCTTAAAACCAAAAGGCAAGGGTAAAAAGGATCCAAGGCTTTGAGCATCAATGGATAGGAGGGCCCAAGGAAATAAAATCCAGGCCTAAGCGGCTAAATCAAGCTGTCCCTAACCATGTGCTTGTGTCATGAAGGTCCAAGTGAAAAGCTTGAGACTAAGTGGTTAAAGTCATGATCCAAAGCAAAAAGAGTGTGCTTAAGAGCTCTGGACACCTCTAACTGGGGACTCTAGCAAACCTGAGTCACAATCTGAAAAGGTTCACCCAGTCATGTGTTTGTGGCATTTATGTATCCGGTGGTAATACTGGAAAACAAAGTGCTTAGGGCCACGGCCAAGACTCATAAAAGTAGTTGTGTTCAAGAATCAACATACTTAACTAGGAGAATCAATAACACTCTCCGAAATTCTAAGTTCCTATAGAAGCCAATCATTCTAAACTTCAAGGGAGAAAGTGAGATGCCAAAACTGTTCAGAAGAAAAAAGCTACAAGTCCCGCTCATCTAATCAGAATTAATATTCATTGATATTTTATAATTTATAGTATATTCTCTTCTTAGTATCCTAATTGATTTTCAGTTGCTTGGGGACAAGCAACAATTTAAGTTTGGTGTTGTGATGAGCGGATAATTTATACGCTTTTTGGCATTGTTTTTAGGTAGTTTTTAGTATGATCTAGTTACTTTTAGGGATGTTTTCATTAGTTTTTATGCTAAATTCACATTTCTGGACTTTACTATGAGTTTGTGTGTTTTTCTGTGATTTCAGGTATTTTCTGGCTGAAATTGAGGGACATGAGCAAAATTCTGATAGGAGGCTGACAAAAGACTGCTGATGCTGTTAGAATCTGACCTCCCTGCACTCGAAATGAAATTTTTGGAGCTACAAGAATCCAAATGGCACGCTCTCAACGGCTTTGGAAAGTAGACATCCAGAGCTTTCTGGAAATATATAATTGTCCATACTTTATTCGTGATTAGACGATGTAAACGGGCGCTCAACGCCAGTTCCATGTTGTTGTTCGGAGACAAACGCCAGAAACACGTCACGAACCGGAGTTGAACGCCCAAAACACGTTACAACTTGGCGTTCAACTCCAAAAGAAGCCTCAGCTCGTGGATAGATCAAGATCAGCCCAAACATACACCAAGTGGGCCCTGGAAGTGAATTTATGCATCAATTACTTACTCCTGTAAACCCTAGTAGCTAGTCTAGTATAAATAGGATAGTTTTCTATTGTATTAGACATCTTGGGACGTTTAGTTCTCATATCATGGGGGCTGGCCATTCAGCCATGCCTGGACCTTTCACTTATGTATTTTCAACGGTGGAGTTTCTACACTCCATAGATTAAGGGTGTGGAGCTCTGCTGAAGCTTAAGTTTCAATGCAATTACTATTATTTTCTATCCAATTTGATTTATTCCTGTTCTAAGATATTCGTTGCACTTCAACTTGATGAATGTGATGATCCATGACACTCATCATCATTCTCACCTATGAACACGTGTGACTGACAACCACTTCCGTTCTACCTTAGACTGGACGCATATCTCTTGGATTCCTTAATCAGAATCTTCGTGGTATAAGCTAGAATTGATGGCGGCATTCATGGGAATCCGGAAAGTCTAACCTTGTCTGTGGTATTCCGAGTAGGATTCCGGGATTGAATGACTGTGACGAGCTTCAAACTCCTGAAGGCTGGGCGTTAGTGACAGACGGAAAAGAATCACTGGATTCTACTCCAACCTGATTGAGAACCGACAGATGATTAGCCGTGTTGTGACAAAGCATTTGGACATTTTTCACTGAGAGGATGGGATGTAGCCATTGACAACGGTGATGCCCTACATACAGCTTGCCATGGAAAGGAGTAAGAAGGATTGGATGAATGTAATAAGAAAGTAGAGATTCGGAAGGAACACAACACCTCCATGCACCTATCTGAAATTCCCACCATTGGATTACATGAGCAACTTTATCTTTATTTCCTGTTTATTTTATTTATCTTTTGAATATCTAATCCAATCATATTTGAATCAGCCTAACTGAGATTTACAAGATGACCATAGATTGCTTCATACCAACAATCTCTGTGGGATCGACCCTTACTCACGTAAGGTATTACTTGGACGACCCAGTGCACTTGCTGATTAGTTGTGCAAAGTTGTGAATTAAATTTTAGACACCAGGATATTGAGCACCAAGTTTTTGGAGCCATTATCGAGGAATTAATTCCATACAACAATAAAGAGTACGAATCACAATTCCGTGCACCAAACACCCAAAGTAAACTAACTACCAATGTCTTCCCACAAATTCCCCCCCCCCCCACACTTGATTAACACATACACTCAAACCCAAGCTAATCAAAGATACAATTCATGGTCATAAATGGTTTTTCACTTAGGCTGAATGATGTGCTTAAAATTAGAACAAAAGGGAATTAAAGGCTCAAAAGTGGTTTACAATGGTAGATGTAAGGGTTGGCCATATGGGTTAAGTGAGTTCAATTCAAAAATGGCCTCAATCATACTAAATGCATTCAAAACATCAAATAAAGGACATATAGACTAAAGCAAATCTAAGATCACAATCATAAAGGAAGTATAACACACAAGAACAAAATTGTGATTGAAAATATGCAACCACACAATCAAAGCTCAAATCTCACTTGGTATTTGTTCAAGCTCTTTTCTATGTTCCATATAAAAGATACTTCAAGCAAGTTCAAAAATAAGTTTTCAAATTCAATCAATGGAACGCCCTACAAGAGATTTCTTGAAAATTCTTTGTTGTTTTACCAAACTTATTTCCTATACTAAGCAACATGCAAATATGTACTACCATAATCCTATAAGCATTAAAGAAATATATACAAACAAACCAAACAAAGTGTAAATAAAAACAAAAATTGCAAAAATTGAAGAAAAAGTACAAAAAGAGTATTGCAAAGTGTCTAAGAAAAGAATTTTACCCCCCTCGAAGTTGGCAGTCCTCCCCTACACTTAACTAATGCATGGGCCTTCGTGCATGCACACGATCTGAGGGTGTCTCTAAAGAGCTCCACCTACAGTTGGCAGATGCGGGGGCTTGATGAGCGGATAATTTATACGTTTTTTGGCATTGTTTTTAGTATGTTTTTAGTATGATCTAGTTAGTTTTTAGTATATTTTTATTAGTTTTTAGTTAAAATTCACTTTTCTAGACTTTACTATGAGTTTGTGTATTTTTCTGTGATTTCAGGTATTTTCTGGCTGAAATTGAGGGACCTGAGCAAAAATTTGATTCAGAGACAGAAAAGGACTGCAGATGCTGTTGGATTCTGACCTCCCTGCACTCGAAGTGGATTTTCTGGAGCTACAGAAGCCCAATTGGCGCGCTCTCAACGGTGTTGGAAAGTAGACATACTGGGCTTTCCAGCAATATATGATAGTCCATACTTTGCCCAAGATTTGATGGCCCAAACCGGCGTTCAAAGTCACCTTCAGAATTCCCAGTGTTAAACGCCGGAACTGGCACCTAAGTGGGAGTTAAACGCCCAAACTGGCACAAAAGCTGGCGTTTAACTCCAAGAGAAGTCTCTACACGAAAATGCTTCAATGCTCAGCCCAAGCACACACCAAGTGGGCCCGGAAGTGGATTTTTATGTCATTTACTCATCTTTGTAATTCTTAAGCTACTAGTTCCCTATAAATAGAACCTTTTGCTATTGTATTTAGAATCTTTTGATCATGTTTTGATTATTGAACCCTCTTTGGGAGGCTGGCCTCACGGCCATGCCTAGACCTTGTTCTTATGTATTTTCAACGGTGGAGTTTCTACACACCATAGATTAAGGTGTGGAGCTCTACTGTACCTCGAGTATTAATGCAATTACTATTGTTCTTCTATTCAATTCAGCTTGTTCTTGTTCCAAGATATCACTTGTTCTTCAACTTGATGAATGTGATGATCCGTGACACTCATCATCATTCTCACCTATGAACGTGTGACTGACAACCACCTCCGTTCTACCTTAGATTGAGTGAATATCTCTTGGATTCCTGATACACGATGCATGGTTGATCGCCTGACAACCGAGCGCTCGCCTGACAAACGAGCCAGCCATTCCGTGAGATCAGAGTCTTCATGGTATAGGCAAGAACTGATGGCGGCATTCAAGAGAATCCGGAAGGTCTAACCTTGTCTGTGGTATTCTGAGTAGGATTCAATGATTGAATGACTGTGACGAGCTTCAAACTCCTGAGGGCGGGGCGTTAGTGACAGACGCAAAAGAATCACTGGATTCTATTCCGGCCTGATTGAGAACCGACAGATGGATAGCCGTGCCGTGACAGGGTGCGTTGAACATTTCCACTGAGAGGATGGGAGGTAGCCACTGACAACGGTAAAACCCTTGCATAAGCTTGCCATGGAAAGGAGTAAGAAGGATTGGATGAAGACAGTAGGAAAGCAGAGAGACGGAAGGGACAAAGCATCTCCATTCGCTTATCTGAAATTCCTACCAATGAATTACATAAGTATCTCTATCTTTATCTCTATGTTTTATTCATCATCTACACCTATTTGAGTCTGCCTGACTAAGATTTACAAGGTGACCATAGCTTGCTTCATACCAACAATCTCCGTGGGATCGACCCTTACTCGCGTAAGGTTTATTACTTGGACGACCCAGTGCACTTGCTGGTTAGTTGTGCGAAGTTGTAGTGATCACAATTTCGTGCACCAGGGCTCAAGTTGCATGGAAATTGCCAAGTCTTAAGCTTTCTCAGCATCTCCATCCTCGGTTTCCTCCAACCTCTCCCGGCTTTTTGCTTTTATGTCTCATCCTTAAAAAGAATGAATGGAGTATAGTTAAGAATCATAGGGCAAGTAGCACAAAAAGGTAAAAGAGAGAGTAAATAAGCATCTAATTGAGGAAGTTTGCATAGTGGTGTGGAATACACACAACGGCCGGTTAAAGTAGCATCCATACAATGAAAAAGTAAGCATGAGTTCCTCAATTAAATGGCCTAAGATGCAAGCAATAGATGAGCATCAATTAAGGACAAGCAAACTTAGGCAACTACGAACAAGAGTGAAGTGAATGTGGGAATTATTGGATATTAAAGTTGTGCAAGTGAAAGAGTAAAATTGATATAAAATAGCACAACAAACAATAACCAATGCAATGATGAGGAGAAACTACTTATTCATTCTTAAGAATAATCATATAATCACATGGGAAGGTGCTTGCTACAAAAAGTGACAAGTCTTGATAAGAATCAAGTCAAGTCAACTCAAACAAATGCAAAGCATTAACAAGGAGCAGATACCTTGTGATGTGATTATATTGACTTAAAAACCATGATGAACAAGCAATTCCGTTCAATTCACTAAATTCAACATGTACTTAATAAAAATTGCACCAAATAAGAAACAAAAAGTCAATTTCTAAATCAATTTGGTGCTAGCAACTCAAAGCATTAAACGGGTACATTATTGAAATTTCAATCCCAAATAACATCATCATTAAACAGGGCATGCGAGCGCTGCTAGTAGAGAGGGCGTCAAGACGCGTGCATACGCACAGGGTTGTGCGCACAGGGTTGTGTGCACACTCGAACCACTTTTTTTTTTTTTAGGTCGGATCATGTGTGCGTGCGCACACAGGTCCGTATGTGCGCACAAGAGCATAAGGGGCAGGGGTTCACATGCACAGGCTGTGCCAACACTCCCACCAGAGTGGTTGCAAGTTTGCGTGCAGACGCACAAGCCTGTGCGGCCAGACAGATAGTGCGAAAAAGGGCATGTGTGCATACGCACAGGTACGTGCGGACGCACAGGTTACAGAAAACAGGGGAATGCGCGCGCACAAGGCGTGCTGCCGCTGCGAACAGTGGGCATAAAGGCTTGTGTGCGTACGCACAAGTGGATGCATATGCACAGAAGGTGAATTTTCGTTGTTGTGTGTGTGCGCACAAGGGTGTGCGCACGCACATGCCCTGTTTTTCCCAAAAAAATTTCTTCAAAATTCTAAGGTACCAACCCTTAGTTCGATCAAAATCTCAATACCAAACATGCAAGAACCCATAAATTCATGATCCAAACCAAAATTAACTTACAAATATCAAAATTAAACTAATTCTAAGCTAACCAACCAAACAAACATGCAATAAACCAAAATATATACAAAAAGATAAGAGTAGGAATAATGTTACCAAACACTTTTATTTAATGTCTTTAAGTTAGACAATTGGGAGAGCCCCTTGCTATGGTGGCTTGTGCTTGACTTTCCCACCAAATGCTAGAATGTTCAATGTCCTACGGGATCCCAATTCTAACCATCAACAAAAACAAAAGGGAACTAAAGAGCAAGCTATTTACATGTTAACATATATACAATAGCTAAAAACAAGTAAGCAACATATGTACAATCAACCAAAATAAGCTATTTACATATTAACATATTTACAATATCCAATAACAACACCATTGCAACTCCCCGGCAACGGCGCCAAATTTGATATAAGAGAATTTATCGTCGATCTATCATTGAAAGTATAGTCTAGACCAACAATTAAATCCCACATCAAATGTTTTAAACTCAAATTATAATAACCGAGATCAAGAGTACTTCAACCTCGGGTCGTTCTCCCTAGGAGTTGTAATGAATTGTACATTTATTGGCTATGAGAGAGCATGGAGAATTGTGAATGCAAGTAAGAGAGCAAGAAATGTAAATAGCAATGAAGTAACTTTGCATGCAAGAAAGCAAAAGTCAAAGCAAGTAAAAGCAATGAAAATAGAAATTAAATGCTAAAAAGGACTCTTGGCAAGAATTGGGTAATTGGGGATTCCTATCCTAGTTGTGGACCATAAACATGGCAATTGTGTGGAATCAATCCAAGCTAGTCAATCCTCCTTGAGAATTAGTCAAAAGAGTGTAATTGATCTCAATCCAAAGTCCTAGGCAACTCACTAATTACTTAGTGAAAGACTAGCGTCAATGGAAACCAAATCAATTAACTATTCCCACACTATGCGGAATGGACATCCACAACTCAATTCCACCCAAACTACACAATTTCTCAACCAAGAGTGCGAAAACTAAACATGAAAGAAATTAAACATCAAAGCAATAAAAGTCAAAAGCAATAAAATGCAAGGAAAGAAAACTTCAAATGCAAGAAAACCTCTTGACAAGTAATTGAGGACTAAGGCTACCTATCCTAGTCATTGACTGCAAACATATGATGATTATGAAGAGTTAATCCTACTTAGTCAATCTTACATCGAAGATAAGTCAAATAGGCATAGTTAATTCCAATCCCTAAATCCTATGTCAACACTAAGGGGTCACATAGAGTCAAGGGAGACCAAATCAACTAACTACTCTAATATATCAAACAAGAATGGACATCAATGACTCAAGGAACACCAAAGTCAACAATTTCAAGCCAAGAGTGGAGAAAAACTAAGTAAAAATTAAGCCAAGCATTTTATCAAACACTTGGTGTGCATGGAAATAAAATAACATTAAATTGCATTAAAAATAAAAGCTAACTACCAAAAGTAAGAAAATAACAATAACAATTAAAGAAAGCATTAAATAAGCATAAAACATAAATTGCATTAATTGAAAATTAAAATAACAACATGAAAATGACAAAATAAATGAAAATAACAAGAGAAATGAAGAAGAACAAAGATGCAATAACAATAAATGACAAGGAAAAGTAAATAAAAACAAGAATTAAAAGTAGCAATTACAAGAAATTAAACTAAAAACCCTAATTCTAGAGAGAATGGGGAGCTTTTCTCTCTAGAAAACAACCTACATAATGCTAAACTAACCCTAATTGCTTCCCCCTTCATTCCTCTTCACTTTGGCCTTAAATAGCTTCAAAAAATGAGTTGGATTGGGTTTTGGGGGCCCAGAAATCGCTGCCAGTAAGTTGCCATTAATGAGGTCACGTGCAGGGACCTGTGCAAACGCACAGACATGTGCATCCGCACACATGCTGAATTCTGACTTGTGTGTATGCACAAGTACCTATGCGTACACACACTTAGACTTATGTCCACTATAGTAAATTGCATATCATTTTGAAGTTCCGGACGTTAGCTTTCCAATACCGCTGAAACCGCCTCATTTTGACCTCTATAGCTCAAGTTATGATCAATTTAGTACAGAGAGGTCAGTGTTGGCAGCTTTCCAATTCTTTCATTTCTTGAATTCTTCCCTTTTGCATGCTCTTTTCCTCACTTCTTCAACCCATATTTGCATTGGAAACCTGAAATCCCTTAACAAATACATCAAGGCACTAAATGAGATTAAAGTGAAAAAAATTGACAAAATTACGCACACAAGAGCATGTTTTCACTTTCAAGCACAATTTAGGAAGAAATCTCAAAAGCATGCTATTTAGGTGAATAAATGTGGGTTTATGTGATGGAATCCACTCAAATCAAACCAAAATATATCGTAAAATATGGATTCATCATAGGGGTTTCATTCTAAAAACTCTTTTATAATTTAGAATTGTTAAAAATAGATATTGGTGTGAGAAATACACTTTTCAGTGATTGTATAAGTATTATGTATTGTCTGGCTGTTTTTGGATAATTATGACTGTTTGGTTCATTGATTTATAGTTTGGATTTGTTGAACGGACGGTTGCTGAATATGTTTTTTTTTAAGTTTTGGAAATGAGTTTGATTTGTTGAAAACAATTTGATTTTGGATTGGTTTGATTTGGAATGGTTTGGTTGGGACCCAAAAAGGATGGTAAAGTCCAAGTTTTAGACGAGGTGCTATCGAAATTTCTATAATATCCGAGACTTTGTTTGAAATGTTATTTTGAAAATAGTGAATTATGCTCTGAATTGAATTAACGATAAATGAATTATGGTTGAACTTATTTTATTAAGATAATTATTATATTTCGAATGTAATTTAATTAAGAAAATAATTATGTTTTAAAGCCAATTTGAAGAGGAAAATACTTATGTTTTGGAATTTGATTAAGTAAGCATATTTGAAGGAGTTTTAGTGGATTTAAAAGGAAACTTGAATTTCGATTGACTAAATTCACTTGACGACGTTTTAGGAAAAGTTTGAAGTATTTTCAAAAACTTTGATTTAGCAAAACTAATACAATATTCGAGCCTTTGGAAATGCTTCAGATTTCATAATGAAATTGAAATTTGTTTTCGGTTTAAATGATTTGGTTTTGGTTTAAGTAAGTTGGTTTTAAAATTAGTTTGGTTTTGGTTTAAATTCTATCTTATTTATTCAAATCAAGAAGCTTAGATTTTAGAGGTTTTCAATGAATTTAAGGAATTGAGATAGGTTGTTCTCCTCTAAAGTTTTGAGTCTTTGGTTTGGAATTTTATTACCAAATCCAGATTTAGAATTAATGATTTTCGGTGAATTTTGGAAGAGATTTATAATTGATATGATTTTGATGATATTGTCATTTTCGGAGAATGTTAACAAAAAGAATGGGTTTTGATTTTAAAGAAAAATTGATTTGAGAAATTGGAAATTGATGATGAGTTTGAGTATGTGATTGTGAAATGCATTGTCCACCATCGTAGGGGCTGTGGAAGTCTCTCGCCTACGTTCGGATGTGAGGGCTTGATAAACCCCAATTTTGTGGTTTATCTTGTGCTTAATTTGGGGGATTTTATCACATTTTTCCACATTTATTCAATGAAATAGCATGGTTTTGCAATTCTCCCTTGATTTGTGCTTAAATGTGAAAACATGCTTTTTAGACCTTAAAATAGCTAAATTCAATTCACTTTAATTCCATTCGATGCCTTGATGTATTTGTTGAGTGATTTCAGATTCATAGGCCTAGTATTGGATGGAAGAAGTGAGGAGAAAAGCATGCAAAGTGGGAGAATTCATGAAGAAATGAAGGAACCGTAAAGCTGTCAAGTCCGACCTCTTCACACTCAATCGATCATAACTTGAGCTACAGAGGTCCAAATGAGGTGGTTCTAGTTGCGTTAGAAAGCTAATATCCGGGGCTTCGAAATGATATAAAATTTGCTATATGTTACTTCGTGTTCAAGGATGCGCACGCGCCATGTACGCGTGCACGTCGATGCTGCTCGTGGCCCACTAAAGTAAAATCGCCCCCAGCGATTTCTAAAGCACTTTGGGCCCAATCCAACTCATTTCTAATGCTATTTCATGCAGAATTCAAGTTGGGGCAAAGGGGGAGCAATTGTTTGTAGCTTAGCATCATGTAAGTTAGTTTCTAGAGAGAGAAGCTCCCACATCTCTCTAGAATTAGGTTAGGGTAGGTTAATCTCTCTTAGATCTAGGTTCAATTTCATGTTTTCATCTTAATTCTTCTATGAATTCTTGCTTCTACTACTCTATTCTTCTTAGTTCTCTTGTCAATTTTACATTTATGTCTCTTTTATGTTTATGAACAATCATGTTGGATCTTGTTTACTTTTAATGCAATTTAATGTTTGTTGTTCTTTTATTGTTGATTTGAGTGGTGAATTTACTTTTCTTGTAATTTGTAATTGTTAGATTTATTATTCTTACATTTTTACCATGCTTTCCATTTGTACCCACCAAGTGTTTGACAAAATGCTTGGTTGGGCTTTAGAGTAGATTTTGAGCATTCTTGGCTTGGAAAGAGTAATTAGGCAATCTTGAGTCATAAAAAACCCAACTCATGTTGGTGATCTAGAGTTTTTAGCTAATATTGTTGCCATTGACGCTAATCTTTTGCTAATTTAATTAGTAAGTTGATTAGGACTTTTGGATTGAGATTAGCTAGTCTTTTTAGACTTTCTCTCATGGAAGATAATATGATACCTTCTTCCAATGTTGGAGATGACGTAATGAGATAAATTCTTGTTTATATTTGTGACATGATTAATTAGTCTTGTTTGACATTCTCCCTATGTGAAGATGACATGATACCTTCTTCCGTTTGTTGGAGTTGACTAAATAAGATGAATTAATCAATGCATGACTAGGATAGAAAGCCTATGATCTCAACCCTTGCCATGAATGTCTCTCTTTATTACTTGCGTTCTTTAATTGCTTACTTGATTTACTTTTCTTGCCCATTTAATTTCTTGCCCCCAACATCAAATCAAAACCCCCTTGTCCCCTCATAGCCAATAATCATACACTTCATTGCAATTCCTCGTGAGACGACCCGGAATCTAAATACTCTGGTTAATTCTTATTGGGGTTTGTACTTGTGACAACTCAAATTTTTTATGTAAGAATTGTTTGATGGTTTGGAGCTATGCTTACAACGAAGTAGTTCTTATTTCTAAAAGAAGGAAATCTAGACCATCGAGCAAAGCTCATTATCAAAATGGCGCCATTGCCAGGGAATTGCAATGGTGTTATGTTATTGGTTATTGTATATATGTGAATAGTGTGAATAGCTTGAATTTTGGATTGCTTGTTAGTTTTGCTAGTTTAGGATATTGTTTCATTATTTCTTATTAGCTTTTGTCTTTATTCTCTCTTTTTACCATGAATTCTCACTTTGGCTATGAGTGTGATTACAACTATGTTGTAGGTAATGGGAGCTACAATGAAGACGTGTATCAAGGATGGGACAATCAAAGGTGGGAGGAGCCATATGCATATGATCAATCCTCTTGGCAACAACCTCCACCAATGTGCTATAAAGAAGGGTCATTCTATGATGCATACCAATCAAATGGCTATGGTGAATCTCCTTGTGATTTTTAAGAACCACCCCCATATGCCTATGAGTCATATCCTCAACATGAACCTCAACCACACTCACAAGCCTATTTTCACCAAACACCTCCATATGACCATGATCCTTACCCACCATACCAACCTTCTTTTGAATCATATGAGCCATACATGGAACCACAATTCCAAGATTACTACTCCCAAGAACCACCTCAATATACACCACCATACCCATACCAAGAAGAACCACCTTCCTATTATGAACCCTTTCTCCAAGACAATGAGTCCTTCTATCCACTTCAATCTCCAATAGATGCCATCCGTGATGTTCTTGCTCAAGGACAAGAAGAGATGAAAAGGAATGTGCAAAACTTTATGGCCACCCTAAATGCGGTAACAAATCAATTAGCCTCCCAATATTTGAGCACTCAAGGAACTCCCATAGCTACATGTGGAGAATCTAATGAAGAACATAGCATGAAGGAGAGATTGGAAATTTCGGTAGATAAGGAGGAATGTAATTTTATGTTAGAACAATTGGAGAAGCCTATGATCATCGTGGACAAGGAAGAAGTGGTTGAAGACTTAGGAGATGCGGAACCTCCATGGGAACCTCGAGTTGAAGAAAATTCCTCCAAGAAGATTGAGTTTGATGTTGTGGAGGACCGTGCACAACCTCCAAAACAAACTTCGAATGAAGACTTGGAGGGAATGAAGCAATAATTGAGTTCCCGTGGTGATGAAGACCATGCATCCGATCTTCTTGGTGAAGAATCCTTTGAATTTGAAGAACCTTCTCCCAATGAATTTGAAAGTGATGTGGAGGTAGATTTCTCTCGTCCTCCAATTTATGACTTGAATGATGAGAAGAGTTAGATAAAGTTGATGAACAAAGGATTAAGAATGAAGAAGTTTATGAAGAGGTGTAGATTCACAAGGAAGCACACAAGGGAGTATAGCGTACAAGGACATTGGAAATTTCTCTCCCCAAGCCACCACCATCCATTCTTTCATTCAAGTGGGTAAATTCCTTATACTTAACCTTTAGTATTCCCCTTAAATATGGTTTGATTGAAATGGATGGTCAACTTAGACATATTTGTGGCTTTAAGAGTAAAAAGGAGATGGTTAGTGGTTGGAAATGCCATTCTAGGTTCACCATGGTTACATGTTCAAAGCTCAACTGCAAGGTTTGGTATAGAACTAGATTGCTTGGATCTAGGATGATGTTTGGTCACTTCTTTGAGAATTCTAAGTCTCTACCACCCGGATGGAACAATGATGATCAACTTAAAGACGGGTGTCAAAACAAGGTGTGGGATCCCGGATCACACAAGGAGAATCAACTTTGGGAGCCCATGGTTTGTGAAGAACTCCATCAAGGCTTGGAGTTATTAACTTTAGATGATGAAGCACAATGGAGATCCAAGTATTGGTAGATGTTCAAGGATGGATTCAAGCACAAGCCACCTTGATGGAAGCTCCCCATAAGTCCAACTTAAGGACAATAAACAAAATTGCTAGGTAGGAGACACCCCACCATGGTAACATCTTTCTTTTTTTCTTTTTGTAAATATTGCTAATAATTAGTTTAATTTTATGTTTTGTTTGGTTAGATGTGTTTATTTGGGAGTTTAGTATGTTAAATAAGGTTTTATGATGTTTTGGTAGTTGTTTGGAGGTTTGGAATGCTTGGTTTGGTGCAAAAACATAGAAAAATTTTGAAAAATAGAGCACCATCCACGCGCACGCGCACTCCACGCGTATGCGTGACCCAAATAATTTCAACCATCCACGCCCACGCGTCATGCACGCGCACGCGTGGATTGAAGTTTTCCACTTCCCATACATTCACCCGAGAGTTGTGCCTGTAGTGTGCCAACTTTGTGCCCAATGCACGCGTACACGCACTTCACGCGTACGCATTGTTTGCGAAATAACCCATCGACTCGCACGCATACCTTAAGCGTACGCGTCGCTACCATTTCATCAATCCACGCTTACGCGCACATGACGCGCACGCGTGGATTGCCCTGTCACTACAAGAAAAATACCCATTCAGCCACACTTTTTTTAAGCTACATTTAAAAAGCGTAGCCTATTCATAGAATAGGCTACGCTTTTCTCCGTGTTGCCTTTTTATAAGAGAAAAGAATACACAAATGCGGCATCATTTAAAAAGCGTAGCCTTAGGTATTATAGAAATCACTTATAAAGCGTAGCCGTAGGTTAATATCTATAGCTTCACTTTTCGTATCAAAGGAGACGCTTTTAAAGGGTAGCCTATTTTTTAAGTTTTGGGTGCACTTAAAAAGCGATGCCTAATGTATCTAGAGTAAAAAATTTGACACTTAGTGAAATTTTTTCCTCTTTCCTGAAAGCAAACTCATCACACTTAGTAAAATTTTTGTGATTCAATTCCCTCCAAATGTCACTCAATCACCTTCGTCCTCTTTCGTAAACCCTTAGTCTCACTTTCTCCTTAAAGCTCACTCATCACCTTCATCGCGAAGTAGAAGCCCTCGCTATCGTTGCCCTACAAGAAGAAACCCTGTAACTCTCGCCATTGACCGTCGTCGCCTCCCACTCCCCACTCACCCCCCACTCCCTACTACTGACCGACACTCCTCTTCACCATCGCTTGCACTGATCGTCATTGTGCCACCCTCACCATCGTCGCTGAGCCGCTCTCACCATCGTCGCTGCGCCGCTCTCGCCATCGTCATCTCCGTGTTTCTCATCTTTGCTGTGCTGACATCATTGAATAGGTATGTATTGATTTCTATTTGCTTCTGAAATTGATCAGAGGCTTAGGGTTCCTATTTTAGGGGTTTTAATTTAGGGGTTTTAATATGTGAAATATGGGTTTGTGAACTGTAATTTGATAACATGCATGCTATTGTTGATCAAGATTTGTGGTATTTTAGGGTTTGTTTCTGAGACTGAATCCAAATGCAGCGTTAATAAGTTTTTATTTCTGTGATTTCTCAATGAATAAGTTGGCTTCTCCTTCTCTGTTTTCAGCTTCCGTTTCTATTTTCTCAATGAATAAGTTGGCAGCAACTCACCAATGAATTGTATCATATTGCTTTCCTGGTGGGTGCCGACTTTGAACAAAATTTTCAAGTTTAAATGTAACAATAGCAAATAGATCACTTTGCTCTGCAGACGACATATCTTTCAAAATTCATTTTGCATCTTCATTTGATGAAACAGTAGCACTGTTCTCTGAATTATCTGCATGGTCCTTGTCCTTTGAATTATCTGCATGATCCTTGTCCTCAAGTTTGGAAGGCTTTGCACGCTTATTTCCAGTAGATTTCAATCTAACAGCTTTTCTCAGATTCCAATATGCATGACAATCATTTTAGATGCATGACAATCATTAGTATTAGGGTAGTTGTTTTGGATTATTTATGTTAAACTATTTTGACATATATTATGTATTAAATATAAATACTTAACTCAACAGTAATGTGGAATTTTCTTATTAGGCACATATAGTGGAAATGTGGAACATTATTGTTAGAAAATATATATGGACAAACATAAAGTTTTTTGTTGCTAACTAAGCAATAAGAATGGTTTTTGTTTTGCCCTAATACAAATGAGCTTGGTGCTTGTAATGGATTAGTTATACTTTGGGTTTTGTAAAAAGGATTAGGATGAAGTATTGAAGTTACCTCCTTCTCTCTTTATATGTGACTATATGTTAATCAATTATTGTCAGGATTCTGAGGAGTGCTTTTATTTATTCTTTTTGCTTGTTTTGGCTAAAGTCTTTCTGACTCAAGAGCTGTAATCTTGTAGAACTTGATAGGAAGGAATTTGATTCAAGAGCTGTAATCTTGCATGTTTCTAAATTCTAAGTGGTCGGTTCAGTCCCCTATTGCAGCTCTTTTCCATTTCTTGAAGATAAGTATTGTTCATAAGTATAGCAATGGTCGTACTAATCAGGTGAGTTGCAGAAGGATCTAAATGTGGGTGTAGATGGTGAACTAGTGAACTAGTGAAGTCAAAGTTTATCAAGTGATTGCCCTAATATTGAATATTGAATGGCAGGGTCAACAAGATTTCACGTTCAGAAATCAGAGGAGGAATGGAGGGCCATTCTCTGTCTGTCTCTGTCTGTCTCCCTCATGAATTCACAGACAGTAGAGAGAGGGCAAGGAACAGAGGAATAGCCAAAGCACCAGGGAGCAAAAACAAGAGTGTTCTTCAAGTTTTTGGCTCTTCATCAACCATAGCACCAAGAGAAAGAGAATGATGGCCAAGGAGGGAGCTGACTGAAGCTTAAGAGGGAGCTGCGTTCCACTCACCCAACTGTTCTTCGAGCTTCTTTGCTAGGTGAGGACAGCGACTTCATCTTCTTTCTTTTCTCCTCTAATTCAAAATTCTGATAATTCTCTTGCTCCATTTTTTTTCAGTTTATTCAATTTCTGTTAACACAACTACCACCACAAGCAAAGAGAGGTGAGTGATTTTCTCTCCTCTGTGTTTAATTTGGTCGAATGGCCTTATGAAATGTAACCAAAATTCTGGTTCTTGGAACGGTTAAAGTTTGGGCTCAAGAGAAAAACAGGGACAAGTCTTGTGTATTTGATCAACAAAGAGGTAAGGGTTAAAATAGTTAGATATTGATTTTAGTTGTATTTGGTGATTAAATGGCAGAAACCTTTCCATTGAGTATGCTTATTGACCAGTCAACTGCTTGATTCTTGGATCTGTATGTGAATGATTGTTGCTTTCTTAATCAGCACAGTTTACTTTGTAGTGGTAAATGGTAATGTTCTAATAAACAAAATTCAAGTACTAATGGGGACTATTATTTATTTGTCTAGAGTAGTTTACTGATTTCATGTTAATTATTTTTGTTTCATGTGGATTATATATGCTGCAGTATTTTCGTGGCTCATTGCAATTTGTCAACTATTGTAATAACCAATTAGATTGGAAGATGGCGCATCATTAGAATTCCTAGGTTTAAATAAAGGAAGGCATTCAGTTACACAATGAGAAATTACATACTAAATGTGGTGTCCCTTGATGATCCGTTTTAGTCGTTTCAGGATACTTTCTTGAGCTAATTCATTCTAAATGTGGTGGTTAGAGTAGTCTTTTTAACATGGTATTTTTAAATTCAATATTCTAACTTAAAAAAACTGCTCTACTTCATTAGTGCTTCTGATCACTCTTGCTGGTTTCATTAGTGAATTTAGTTTATTATGCATATTATTTTTTATTATAAGGCATATTATTAGTGCTTTTGATTACTCTTGCTTATTTAATTTTTATTAGTGCTTCTAATCACTTTTGATTCCGAAGGATATGTGTGTGTGTGTGTGTGTGTGTGGCTTTTGATTTTAGGCAAGGTTGGAGTTCCCCGGCAATTGTTTGTAACAAAAAATCCATCTACTATCCCTTATGAAATCACTAAGGCTGGGATGAAGTTACCATTAGGTACCTATCTTTATTTTCTCATTGAGGTCTGTACTTTCTTTTGATTAGGGTGATGATTATTTAGAACGTGATATGTTTTATTAACTGAGATATATGTAGCATTTCAGAAACAAGCCAATCAACCAGGGTAAACAGAATCTATACATAGACATTTTTTTATTGCTATTATGCTCCCATATAATTCTCATAAAGTTTTTTTTATTATGGTTATGAAATCTGGGTTCTGATTTTCTGGTCTTCTGAAGGATATGTGTGTGTGTGTGTGTGTGGCTTTTTTCCCTTTTTTCTGAATTACTTAAAATGCACAAGTGTTAGCTTGGATCTGTCTTTTGGTTAGTCATCCTAATAAATGGGGTTGCTTGGTGGTTTAGTATTGAGGGTTGTTCTACCTACTCTGTTTAACTGTTTTGAGGGTATGGTTTATAATATTAGGAGTATGTATGGTCTATTCCAAAGAAATTTCCTTATTATGATTTTGCCCATGAAATTTTCTAACTCCAGTTTCTTTTCACTGGTTTAGGTGGATACCTTTTTGGATTATGATAATTTATCAAAGAGAATTGTCTTTACTACAGATCGGCCATATCAACCAGGTGAGCAGGTAAACATAGATTGAAAGATTAGAATTTGTTATCTAGGATAAAGTTAGAACAAAGCAAACAAGTTCCAAACAAGTTCCATTTTTGAACTGTGGAACACTAATGAAAAATAACTAAATGTACTACCATTTTTTTAAGTAAATTCGTTATTTTTTAGAATTTTATTTATTTACTGATATAGCTTCTGTTTTCATAATTGCCATAAGCCCATAACCTTTCGTTTCTTACTCTCTCTTGATGACTTTATATTATCTGATATGCCTTTAAGATATCATTCCAATGAATACTTTTAACTTTAATTGTTACCAACTTATTTTGTTCTATTTTTGGTCAGATCTCAATGTTTTCCAATACAGATTACTGGTTGGCCATTGGACTTAATGGCTTATGCTTATTTAGCTGTTAGTCCTCCAAGCATGATAGCGCGATCTGAAGAGGTATGAACTAAACTAACTTTTCTGATATTGTTGTTGTAGAACTCAACTAGTGATTCTTTTGACAGATGGCTACAGCAGCATCAAATAAAAGTACCGCCAAGAAAGATTCGAGATATCCTGAAATAGAGGAGCAAGCATTGTGCGAATCCAGTATATCAAAATACAACAATAATTTGTAATCCTCTTTATATTCATTGATACATGGAAAGTAGTAGTTTAGACATGTTTCATTTTTTTTACTCTATTGTTGAGTGATTGTTCAATTGGATAGTTGGATCCATTGTTTTATGTACTAATATATTGTAACATTACAGTGCTTGTGAATCTTTAGAATGTATTTGCTGTCTTTTGCTAGAATATTTTTTAGTTTAATATAATTGTGTATTTATTTTTATTTTATAATATTTAATTTATTTAATTAAAAATACATAATTATATATATAATCATATTATTAAATATTATGTTGTACAAAAAATTATTAGAATTATATATATATATATATATATATATATATATATATATATAGAAAATAAAAAAAAACAATGAGGGACCTAAGGCTATACTTATATAGAGTAGCTATAGTATACAAAAAAAAGAGGGACCTAAGGCTACGCTTATAAAAAGTAGCTATGGTATACAATATGATTACACTTTACAAGTGATGCAGTAGTGTTAAAAAGCGTAGCCTATTTTAGAAAAATGAAAGTTAAAAAGCGTAGCCTTTGGTCCTGGACAGCATCACTTGAAAAGCGTAGCCTATTCTCAAAAGTCAAAAGCGTAGCCCTTGGTGCAGAAAAGCGTAGCCTTTGAGAATAGGCAACGGCCGAATAGGAATCACTCCAAAAAGCGTAGCCGTAGCCCAAAAAGCGTAGCCGTATCCTAAGGCATCATTTTTTTTCACTTTGGCTACACTTTTTAAGTGTACCTGAATGGGTGTTTTTCTTGTAGTGTGTTTCACCCATCTTCTTTTTCTTCTCTTCTTTCCATTTCTTTCTCTCTCTCTTCTTCCCTTCTCTCACTCATCATCCAACACTACCAAACACTATCCATAACCACTTCTTTTAGTCTCCCGCTCACGTTACATGCATTGATTTGGAAAGTCTCTATGCACTTTTGACAAGAGCTGTGGCAGTTTCCCGCTTGTCGAGGTAGCGGTGCCGGCATAGGGGCTGAGGCAGTCTTCTGCCTACGTTGAGATGTGAAGGTTGTGGCACTCTCCTTCTCACATAACATTTCTGCTACCGGAGTGAACTCGAGCACTATAACCCGAAAGAGTGTGCCGGACACTATAACTCGCGGGGCTCAAGATATAGAAAGAGTGAGCAGGACACTATATCCCTGGTCGTGACAAAAAAGTAACATCCCAGGGATGTGTCGGGATAACATTTTGAACCGACAAGTGATATCACGAGCCAATAGGATAGACATTCATCATATGCATCTATGTGACATTATTTTGGTGTGTATATTGTAATTGGTTTGCCTATGTGAATAATTATGTTTAACTGCTAATTGCTATACTTGATGTAATTGCTTTGTTTGTATTTGAACCTCTCTACTTGTGTTTGTAACTGAAATTGGTTGGATTGTGGTGAATTGAATGTTGATTGAGTTGTTTGGGCCTGAGGCCGTGATTGATTATGTGATGGGTCGGAGGCCATGATTGGTTTGAGTTTTTGGTTTAGTAAAGTATGAAAAATCAAATTGATTCAGTATAGACTTAATGAACCTATACTTGGAACAGCTTGGTCATTCATTTTGTCTAGGAAAACTTTTAATATTGAATACAAAAGGTTTTGGGTTTTGAAGAATAAATGGATTTCTCTTTTAAAAAGGGATTTCAGATTTTTGAATGTAAACCTTTGGATTTTTTTTAAAGATACGTAAGGTGAACAACGATCACTGTATTCTAAAAACAGTTTTATTTTACGTATCTTATAAAAGCAATTCTATAACCCTATAGGGAGAACCAACAAGGACGATGTTCTCACTCTCCTACAGGTGTTTCCTTTTCATGATATGGGCGAATAAGTCAAGAAGTTTATTTCGATTCTATTTAGATGTTGCATTATATTGTTTAGATATTATATTTTTTCCTCACCTTTATCTTTACACTTTTTGTAAGAGGGATATGATTTGTATTATGTAATGCTTGTAAGTTAATATTATATATATATATATATATATATATATATATATATATATATATATATATATATATATATATATCTGGTTAAGTGTTGTATATGGCTTGTGAGTATGTATTTATGTTTTCAACAAAAAGTCTTTTAAAAGGTTACATGGTTTTAAGTTTTAGTCAGGCTACTATCTTAGTATTAAATATATTTAGAGTCATCATAATATTCGAGCTATTAGAGTGCCACAGCCGGAAAAGTGACATTCTAATAGTGAGGGTGTTATAGTACGGTGTCAGAGCAGTCCTTCCTATAGAGCCTGAGGAATGGACTGACTATGCTTCAATTGCATACTCTGAGTGCCTGTCATTTAGTAGGTCTTGTCGAATGACGAGAGTTAGAGCTTTATGTACACGACTGTCTATTGATTAATGCCGTTAGTCTATCATTGCATACTTCCTGGTATTAAGTTTGGCCGGCTTAATACTAGTGACTAATGTATCTGGAAGTAGTAATGGATTATCGTAGATGATATACGAGTTATAGGTAACGCGAATCGTGGGTTTTGCGGAAACGTTAGAGGTTGAAGTTTAGAATTCCAAGCTTTGAAGTTAGTAAGAGAATAGTGTATAGATGTTAAGCACATCGTTTTAACCCCATCCTATTTTATAGTCTTTTTGCCACCTTACTGTACCATCATATGTTTGAACCATGTCATCTTTTGTGTTGAGCCTGCCTTGTAACTTCTGCTTGCAATCACACCTCTACCCTTATATCTTTATAGTTTATACCATCTAAAAATACTAGTATTTGAAATTGTATGTATACTGGTGCATGAAATTGTAATCACACTTTTGCAATCCGCATAACTAACCAAGAAGTGCACTAGGTCGTCCAAGTAATACCTTACGTGAGTAAGGGTCGATCCCACGGAGATTGTTGGCTTGAAGCAAGCTATGATTATTTTATTATTCTTAGTCAGGAGATCGATTATGATTATCAGTTTGAATTACTAAAAAAATAGAAGAGCGTGAAATAATTACTTGTTGTGCAATAATGAAGAATATGTTGGAGTTTTGGAGATGCTTTGTCTTCTGAATTCCTGTAACATAATATTCCTCTCATGCAAAAGTGCAAAGTTCCTTCCATGGAAAGCTTTATGTAGGGTGTCACCGTTGTCAATGGCTACTTCCCATCCTCTCAGTGAAAATGGTCCAAATGCTCTGTCACAGCACGGCTAATCAGCTGTTGGTTCTCGATCATGTTGGAATAGAATCCATTGATTCTTTTGCGTTTATCATCACGCCCAACATTCGTGAGTTTGAAGCTCGTCACAGTCATCCAATCCCAGAATCCTACTCGGAATACCACAGACAAGGTTTAGACTTTTCGGATTCTCAGGAATGCCACCATCAATTCTAGCTTATACCACGAAGATTCTGATTAAGGAATCTAAGAGATACTCATTCAATCTGATGTAGAATGGAGGTGATTGTTAGACACATGTTCATGGATTGAGGAATGTGATGAGTGTCACGGATCACCACCTTCTCCCTAGTTAAGCGCGAATGAACATCTTAGATAGGAACACGCATGTTTGAATAGAAAAACAGAAATAATTGCATTAATTCATCGAGACGCTGCAGAGCTCCTCATCTCCAACAATGGAGTTTAGAGACTCATTCCGTCAAAGAGTATAAAATTCAGATCTAAAAATGTCATGAGATACAAAATAAATCTCTAAAAGTTATTTAAATACTAAACTAGTAACCTAGGTTTACAGAAAATGAGTAAACTAAGATGGATAGTGCAAAAATCCACTTCTGGGGCCCACTTGGTGTGTGCTGGGGCTGAGACTTAAGCCTCTCACGTGCATGGGCTGTTTCTGGAGTTGAACGCCAGGTTGTAATGTGTTTTTGGCATTGAACTCCAACTTGTAACCTGTTTCTGGCGCTGGACACTAGACTGCAACATGGAACTGGTGTTGAATGCCAGTTTACGTCGTGTATCTTCGTGCAAAGTATGAACTATTATATATTGCTGGAAAGCCCTGGATGTCTACTTTCCAACCCAATTAAGAACGCGGCAATTGGACTCATGTAGCTCTAAAAAATTCATTCCGAGTGCAGGGAGGTCAGAATCCAACAGCATCAGCAGTCCTTTTTCAGCCTAAATCAGATTTTTGCTCAGCTCCCTCAATTTCAGCCAGAAAATACCTGAAATCACAGAAAAACACACAACTCATAGTAAAGTCCAGAAATATGATTTTTGCTTAAAAACTAATAAAATTCTATTAAAAACTAATTAAAACATGCTAAAATCTATATGAAATTACCCCCAAAAAGCGTATAAAATATCCGCTCATCACAACACCAAACTTAAACTGTTGCTTGTCCCCAAGCAACTAGATAAATAAAATAGGATAAAAAGAAATTAAGAAGTAATAATATCTCAGAGTTTTAAGTGAAGCTCAGATTCTAATTTAGATGAGCGGGGCTAGTAGCTTTTTGTTTCTGAACAGTTTTGGCATCTCACTTTATCCTTTGAAATTCAGAATGATTGGCATCTATAGGAACTCAGAATTTAGATAGTATTATTGATTCTCTTAGTGTAGTATGTTGATTCTTGAACACAGCTACTTTATAAGTCTTGGCCATGACCCTAAGCACTTTGTTTTCCAGTATTACCACCGGATACATAAATGTCACAGACATATAACTGGGTGAACCTTTTCAGATTGTGACTTAGCTTTGCTCAAGTCCCCAATTAGAGGTGTCCAGAGTTCTTAAGCACACTCTTTTGCCTTGGATCACGACTTTAACCACTCAGTCTCAAGCTTTTCACTTGGACCTGCATGCCACAAGCACATGGTTAGGGACAGCTTGATTTAGCTGCTTAGGCCTGGATTTATTTCCTTGGGCCCTCCTATCCATTGATGCTCAAAGCCTTGGATCCTTTTCACCCTTGCCTTTTGGTTTAAAGGGCTATTGGCTTTTTCTACCTCTTGCTTTTTTTTTCACTGCTTTTTCTTGCTTCAAGAATCAAATTCATAATTTTTCAGATCAGCAATAATATTTCTCGTGATCCTCATTCTTTCAAGAGCCAATAATGTTAACATTCATAAAATTCAAGATAAAAAATATGCACTGTTCAAGCATTCATTCAGAAGACAAAAAGTATTGCCACCACATATAATTAATTATAATTTTTCTTATTAAGAACTCGAAAGATATAAATTACCTCTTTATTTTAAAAATCTACTATTTTATTCATGTTTGATGATGATGAGAAAAATAAATTATAACTTAATTGAAAATAAAATCAAAATAAATATACTAATTACCACTACTCTTATATAACTTCTAAGGTAAATTCCTATAGTAATAACTATCACAGAGTTAAAGCTAAGATTAGAACTCAACAACCTGTATTTTGTGAAGTGGATGTTCCTCTAGTCTGTGGGGTGCTTGGTCCTTCAAGAATTAATTTCTGATGCTTCAGTTCCCTCAAGTCACGCCCTTGCTCCTCTTGTTCCCTAAGCAATTTGCAAAGCATGCTATTTTGATTATTCTGTTCTTCCTTTATTTGGTCCATAGGTTCTTGCAACTTGGAAACAGATGCCTCAAGATGCTCCCAGTATTCAAATTGAGGGATTTCTGGGAGGAATTCCTGTGCTCTCCTCTTGATGGGGTCATCCTGCAACTGTTGTTTTTCCATTGATATTTTAGTGATTGGCCGCTCAACTGAGATATACTCAGTTATTCCCATCCTCACTCCAGTATCTTTGCAGATCATAGAAATTAAGCTTGGATAAGCCAATTTGGCATCTTTGGAGTTCTTGTTTGCTATTTTGTAAAGTTCACACGAGATTAGTTGATGAACTTCTACTTCTCTTTCCAACATGATGCAGTGAATCATCACTGCTCTTTTAACAGTGACTTCAGAACAGTTGCTAGTGGGCAATATAGAACACCCAATGAAGTCCAGCCAGCCTCTGGCGATTGGTTTGAGATCTTCTCTCTTGAGTTGAATTGGGATGCCAGTGGTGCTGGTGGTCCACCTGGCTCCAGGGATGCATATATCCTCTAGAATATTGTCCAGGCCCTTGTTTGTTCTCATCATTCTCCTATTAAAGGAGTCTGGGTCATCTTTCAGCTGAGGCAGCTTAAAGATCTCCCTAATTTTGTCAGGGTGGATGTGAACAATCTTTCCTCTGACCAAGGTCCGATAGTCATAGAGGGCAGTTCCATATATTCTCTGCCTGTCTGTTTGTCACAAATTAGCATAGAACTCCTAAACCATATTCCTTCCTACTTTTGTTTCAGGATTAGCTAGGATTTCCCAGTTCCTGTTTCGAATTTGCTCTTGGATCTCCGGATATTCATCTTCTTTCAGATCGAACTTGACTTCCAGGATCACTGATCTTAGACCCAATATTTTGTAGTAATGGTCTCAATGTTCTTTGGTTAAGAACTTCCCTTGAATCCAAAGTGGTTTTGGAATACTCTCTTTCTTACCTCTTGGAGTGGATTGTTTTCCTTTAGGAGCCATGATCTAAGTGAGTATATTTTTGTGATCACGGATGAACACACCAAACTTAGAGGTTTGCTTATCCTCAAGTAAAAGAAAAGAAAGGAGAGGGATAGAAGGAGAGCTAATGTCGAATGGTGGATGAGAGGAGGGAGGCCGAATGTGGATTTTAAAGGGAGGGGTGGGTTTTCGAAAATATTAAAAAGATAAGATAGAAGATATGATTTATAAAAGATAAATAAGAAAAAGATATAATTTAAAATTAAAAAGTTGTGATTGATATTTGAAAAAGATAAATCTGAATATTTGAAAAAGATTTTAAAAGATAATTGTGTTTGAAGAGAATTGGATTGGATTGGAAAAAAAATTGTGTTTATGCATTAAGATATATTTGATATTTTTGAAAAAGGGATTTTAGAAATTAGGGTTTTTAGAAATTAGAATTAAAATTTTTTATTTTTTATTTTTTGGAATTGAAGGATGATAGTTTGGAACATGTTTATGCAAGAAATCATAAATTGAAATATAGAAAATTAAAAATTTTGTGAAGTAAAAACGAATTTACCTCCTCTCCACCATCCTGGCATTAAACGCCCAAACGCTGCATATTTTGGGTGTTTAACGTCCATGTGCAGCTTCTCCTGGGCGTTCAATGCTCAGCTGTTGCTTCTTTCTGGCGTTGAACGCCAGGAACTCCTTTGTCACTGGGCATTTTTCTGAACACCCAGAACACTGCAAATCTGGCGTTAAACGCCCAGAAGGTGCTTCTTTCTGGCGTTCAATGCCCAGAAGATGCTCCTTTCTGGCGTTTAACGCCCAGATGGCTATCCTTACTGGCGTTGAACGCCCAGTAAGTGCTTCTTTTGGGCGTTCAACGCCCAAAATAGCTTTTACTGGCTTTTTCGCACCAGTGAGCTTCCTTTTTTGCTGTTTTATCCTCTGATTCCTTCTGTAACTCTGTGAACTTAAGCAGTTGCTATTTTACTTTGAAGATACTTGACATATACCTATAAAAATTAATTAATTAACAAATAAGCTTTGTAAATGGCTGGGTTGCCTCCCAACAAGCACTTCTTTATTGTATTTAGCTGGACTATTACTGAGCTTTAGTTATGTCTCAGTTTTGAGCATTCTTGCTCAAAATTGCTTTCAAGATAATGTTTGACTCTTTGTCCATTAACAATAAACTTTTTGTTAGAATCATTATCCTGGAGCTCTACGTATCTATATGGTGACACACTTGTAATCACATATGCTCCTTTGCACTGGGATTTCAATTTTTCGGGGAATAATCTGAGCCTAGAATTAAATAGCAGAACTTTCTGCCCTGGCTCAAAGACTCTGGATGACAATTTCTTATCATGCCATCTTTTTGCTTTCTCTTTGTAAATTTTTTTATTCTCGAAAGCATTGAGTCTAAATTCCTCTAGCTCATTTAACTGGAGCAATCGTTTTTCTCCAAGTAATACCTTACGTGAGTAAGGGTCGATCCCACGGAGATTGTTGGCTTGAAGCAAGCTATGATTATTTTATTATTCTTAGTCAGGAGATCGATTATGATTATCAGTTTGAATTACTAAAATAATAGAAGAGCGTGAAATAATTACTTGTTGTGCAATAATGGAGAATATGTTGGAGTTTTAGAGATGCTTTGTTTTCTGAATTCCTGTAACATAATATTCCTCTCATGCAAAAGTGCAAAGTTCCTTCCATGGCAAGCTTTATGTAGGGTGTCACCGTTGTCAATGGGTACTTCCCATCCTCTCAGTAAAAATGGTCTAAATGCTCTGTCACAGCACGGCTAATCAGCTGTTGGTTCTCGATCATGTCGGAATAGAATCCATTGATTCTTTTGCGTTTGTCATCACGCCAAACACTCGCGAGTTTGAAGCTCGTCACAGTCATCCAATCCCAGAATCCTACTCGGAATACCACAGACAAGGTTTAGACTTTCCGGATTCTCATGAATGCCGCCATCAATTCTAGCTCATACCACAAAGATTCTGATTAAGGAATCTAAGAGATACTCATTCAATATGATGTAGAACGGAGGTGATTATCAGACACATGTTCATGGATTGAGGAAGGTGATGAGTGTCACGGATCACCACCTTCTCCCTAGTTAAGCGCGAATGAACATCTTAGATAGGAACATGCATGTTTGAATGGAAAAACAGAAATAATTGCATTAATTCATCGAGATGCTACAGAGCTCCTCACCCCCAACAATGGATTTTAGAGACTCATGCCGTCAAAGAGTATAAAATTCAGATCTAAAAATGTAATGAGATACAAAATAAATCTCTAAAAGTTGTTTAAATACTAAACTAGTAACCTAGGTTTACAGAAAATGAGTAAACTAAGATGGATAGTGCAAAAATCCACTTCTGGGGGATGAGACTTAAGCCTCTCACGTGCATGGGCTGTTTCTGGAGTTGAACACCAGGTTGTAACGTGTTTTTGGCGTTGAACTCCAACTTGTAACCTGTTTTTGGCGCTGGACGCCAAACTGCAACATGGAACTGGCGTTGAACGCCAGTTTACATCGTCTATCTTTGCGAAAAGTATGGACTATTATATATTTCTGGAAAGCCTTGGATGTCTACTTTCCAACCCAATTGAGAACTTGCCAATTGGACTTCTGTAGCTCCAAAAAATCCATTCTGAGTGCAGGGAGGTCAGAATCCAACAGCATCAGCAGTCCTTTTTCAGCCTAAATCAGATTTTTGCTCAGCTCCCTCAATTTCAACCAGAAAATACCTGAAATCACAGAAAAACACACAACTCATAGTAAAGTCCAGAAATATGATTTTTGCTTAAAAACTAATAAAATTATATTAAAAACTAATTAAAACATGCTAAAATCTATATGAAATTACACCCAAAAAGCGTATAAAATATCCGCTCATCATATACATATGCTGAGATCTTTTTGCCTTTTTTTTAAATGTGTTCAAAAGTGAAGTGTTATGAAATTTCTTTCGTTTTGTATCAATTTTCGAGAACGAAAATTTTTATAAGGTGGGTAGAATGTAAGACCCAAAACTTTTGAAAATTTTATTATAAACTACTTTCAAATTCAATTATTTATTTATAGTTTTAATTTCAGAAATTCCTTTCTTAAAGATAATTAAAACAAGTTTTGATTAATTGAATTTGAAATAAATTAAGATTCTTATCCAGTTTTATAACTATTGAGTTATTTTCTGTAATTAAATTATAACATTAGTAGTTATGAAATAAAAAGAATTTTATATGACATAATTTAAATAATTGATATTTTTACAATTTAGTACTTGAAGTTTTAGGAATTAAAGAAAATTAATTATATTACATTATAATTTCAATTAGGGTATTTGATTTCAAATCAATTAGTATTTTGATACAACCAACAATATTCTTAAGTAATTTTAAGGATTAAATTATATTTCAAAATTTATATTCTATTTTCCAATTTTATTAAAATTACCCTACTCAAATTAAACCCAAAATCCTCAAATTAAAATTCTAAACCTAATTTTGCCATAACCCTAATTTTTCCCCTTTCTCGCCGCACACCCATTTTTCCCCCATTTCCCTTATTACATCAGTAAGCGCGCGCGCGCACACACACACACACACACACACACACACACACACACACACACACACACACACACACACACACACACACACACACACACACACACACACACACACACACACACACACACGTGAGAGAGCATGAGGATCGGAGAAGACGAGAAAAGGAGCGAGAAAGACCGTGCCGGTGCACTAAGCCTCGCTGCCGCCGTCGCGCCATCGTTGGACCGTGGAGGGAGACACTGCATTTATGGAAGGAGCCAAGGGAGAGAGAGGCGTGCGCGAGCCAGGATGCGCGAGAAGGAACCGCCGCTGCTGGGTTGCCGTTCTGCCATACCACCGTCGAAGCCAGTGTCACCCTGTCACTGCACCTTGCCTCCGCCGCTGCTGGAGCTTCGCCGTTCTACTGCCGTCAAAGCCAGGAGCCATCGCGTACCCATCGTTGATACTGGTTAGGGTGGCCGTTGTCGTGCTGGTCATCATGGTCGTCGCTGTCAAGCCGGTCTCGGAGAGGAAGCGTTGCTGCCGTGCCTCCATTGTTACTGAAGACGCCGGTTGTCGCTGGTGCTTGTGAGAGAGAAGCGCTTGAAGCGGTGTTGTGAAGAAGGCTGTTTCTGCCACCATTGGGGCTCCACTGCCGCTGATGCCATGGCCACCACACCTCTGACCACAGAGAACGATTCTGTGGCCACTGGGACCACCGTCGAAGCTTCTGTCTTTTGCTTCGGTCAGTATTCCTTAGTTATAGTAAGTATCTCTGTCTCGGAACCTTCCTCATTCATATCCCGTTATGCGTTTTAAGGTTTTCGCGATACTAACATTTTTAGGATTAAGTTATCTGGGCAGCATGTTGCGAGTAAGGACTGTTTCTACATCTGTGGAAGTGAGCGAAGCTGCGGTTGAAGCTGCCAGTGATTTGGGCTAAAAGAAAAGGTTCCATTAATGTGTTTGGGTTATGGTATCGATTTGTCAAGGTAGGGGTTTCTTTCTAAACACTCAATTTTTTAATTTGGAATTGTTATCCTTATAAATAGATATTGGTGTGAGAAATACACTTTCTAGTGATTGTATAAGTCTTATGTATTGTCTGGCTATTTTTGGATAATTATGACTGTTTGGTTGATTGAATTATAGTTTGGATTTGTTGAACGGTTGGTTGCTGAATCCGTTTCTTTAAAGTTTTGGCAATGAGTTTGATTTGTTGAAAACAATTTGATTTTGGATTGGATTGATTTGGAATGGTTTGGTTGGGACTAAAAAGGGTGGCAAAGTCCAAGTTTTAGGGGAAATGCTATCGAAATTTCTATAATATCTGAGACTTTGTTTGAAACGTTATTTTGAAAATAATGAATTATGCTTTGAATTGAATTACTGATAAATAAATTATGGTTGAAATTATTTTATTAAGAAAATTATTATATTTCGAATATAATTTAATTAAGAAAATAATTATGTTTTAAAGTCGATTTGAAGAGAAAAATACTTATGTTTTGGAATTTGATTAAGTAAGTATATTTGAAGGAGTTTTAGTGGATTTAAAAGGAAACTTGAATTTTGATTGACTATTTTCACTTGACGACGTTTGAGGAAAAGTTTGAAGTATTTTCAAAAACTTTGATTTAGCAAAACTAAAACAATTTCCAAGCCTTTAGAGATGCCTCAGATTAAGAATTAAATTGAAATTTATTTTCGGTTTAAATGATTTAGTTTTGGTTTAAGTAAGATGGTTTTGAAATTGGTTCGGAATATTTGGATACATGACTTTGTTTTGGTTTAAATTCTATTTTATTTATTCAAGTCAAGAAGCTAAGGTTTTAGAGGTTTTCATGAATTTAAGGAATTGAGACTGGTTGTTCTCCCCTAAAGTTTTGAGACTCTAGTGTGGGATTTTATTACCAAATTCTGATTTAGAATGAATGATTTTCGATGACTTTTGGAAGAGATTTATAATTGATATGATTTTGAAGATGTTGTCATTTTCGGAGAATGTTACCAAAAAGAATGGGTTTTATTTTAAAGAAAAATTGATTTGAGAAATTAGAAACTGATGATTATGAGTTTGAGTATATGATTGTGAAATGCATTGTCCACCGTTGTAGGGGCTGTGGTAGTCTCCCGCTTACGTTCGGATGTGAGAGCTGTGGTAGTCTCCCGCTCACGTTACATGTATTGATTTGGAAAGTCTCTATGCACTTTTGACAAGGGCTGTGGCAGTCTCCCACTTGACGAGGTAGCGGTGCCGGCATAAGGGCTGAGGCAATCTCCTGCCTACGTTGAGATGTGAAGGTTGTGGTACTCTCCTGCTCACATAACCTTTCTGCTACCGGAGTGAACTCGAGCACTATAACCCGAAAGAGTGTGCCGGACACTATAACTCGCGGGGCTCAAGATAAAGAAAGAGTGAGCAGGGCAATATATCCTTGGTCGTGGCAGAAAGGCAACATTCCACGGATGTGTCGGGATAACATTTTGAACCAACAAGTGATATCACGAGCCAATAGGATAGACATTCATCATATGCATCTATGTGACATTATTTTGGTGTGTATATTGTAATTGGTTTGCCTATGTGAATAATTATGTTTAACTGCTAATTGCTATACTTGATGTAATTGCTTTGTTTGTATTTGAACCTCTCTACTTGTGTTTGTAACTAAAATTGGTTGGATTGTGGTGAATTGAATGTTGATTGAGTTGTTTGGGCCTGAGGCCGTGATTGATTATGTGATGGATCGGAGGCCATGATTGGTTTGAGTTTTTGGTTTAGTAAAGTATGAAAAATCAAACTAATTCAATATAGACTTAATGAACCTATACTTGGAACAGCTTGGTCATTCATTTTGTCTAGGAAAACTTTTAATATTGAATACAAAAGGTTTTGGGTTTTGAAGAATAAATGGATTTCTCTTTTAAAAAGGGATTTCAGATTTTTGAATGTAAACCTTTGGTTTTTTTTTAAAGATACGTAAGGTGAACAACGATCACTGTATTCTAAAAACAGTTTTATTTTACGTATCTTATAAAAGCAATTCTGTAACCCTATAGTGAGAACCAGCGAGGACGATGTTCTCACTCTCCTACAGGTGTTTCCTTTTCATGATATGGGCGAATAAGTCAAGAAGTTTATTTCGATTCTATTTAGATGTTGCATTATATTGTTTAGATATTATGTTTTTTCCTCACCTATATCTTTACACTTTTTGTAAGAGGGATATGATTTGTGTAAGAACCGGAGTTTTCACGAAAAAATTGTTTAATTAGAATAGAATAGTTTAATTGCCCAAAATCGGATCCAAAAATTTAGAGTGAGAATTTGGGGATATAAACATGATGTTTGGACTCAGTAGATTTTTTTGAGTTAAAAAATGTGTTTTCTGCGAAAAACCGCAAAAAAATTGTGAACCGGCAGTCGGACCGGTTGAACCGATTCAAGTCTGCCCGGTACTGTGTGAGCAAAGGTGAAAACAGTCAAAAACCTTAGAAAAATATTAGAAGGCAAAAAGCAGGCGTTAATTTTAAAGGTTTGGTCCAAAGTTGGGCCAAACGGGCTAAAAAAGCTAACGGGTTGGACCCGGCCCAAGTTGGGTCCAAGCCCAACATATATAAAGGTTCATTAAATGAACCCATTCAACACACCACACCACACTCACAAACACAACACACCAGATGAGAAAGAAGAGTCACTATTCACTTCTCACTTCAATCTGCGATATCTCGAGCTACGGTGCTCTGATTTGTGTGCCGTTAGCGACTACACGAAGCTCTCGCTGAGCCCATCACTTCCATTCAAGCTTTGTGCTAAGATTTTTGAGTTTCCTTGCCTAGTTTTCATGCCCTTGTGAAATTCGAATTTTTGGGTTTGGTTTTAAGTGAAATCTTATGTTTTGGGTGTTTAGGTACACTTTAGCACTTGATTGCTTGTGGTTTTAGCTTCCAAAACTATTGGTCAAGGTAAGAGCTCTTGAAACCCTTGTGATTTAATGATTATGTTGAGCCCTAGATTGATTAGTGATGATTTTTGTGTATATAGCTTGATTGTTGTGAGTTTGGGAGCTTTTGGAGGCTTGCTTGTGGTTAGAAGCTCAACTTGTGCACTTTTAGGGTTTTGGTTTGTATTAGAAATCAACCAAGGTATGGTTTGGTTTCCTTTATGTAGTATATAATATTCATGGACACTTAGGCTAGTGGCCTGTAGGTTAGGTTTGAATTAAAATGGTTGTTGAGTGTTGAATGTTGATGTATGATGATTAATATTGATATGATGAGGATGAATGATTGTGTGGATTGAAAAGTGGTTTGATATGATATATGTGATGTTGAGGTTGTTGGAATAGTAATTGATGATTTAGAATGATTGATAAATGGCTACATTGATGTTGGTAGTTGGATATGGGAGATTGATATTGAAATTGATGATAGAATGAAGATTGGTGAATGTATTGGTGGGAAAATTGTTTGTGATGTTATATGTTTGATAATTGAGATTGAGAATGATGAAGTGTGATGAGAAAAATTGGTGTGAATGATGAATGGTGACCCAAAGGGGTAGATTGTGTTGAAATTGGAAGTGTGGTATTATTTTAGTTGGATGTGATTTGTGAAAGTTGGTAAATTGAGATTTTATGAGTGTTGGTAAAGGTTTGGTTTTTGGTAAACTTTGTTTGATTATAACTTTTGACTTGGCTTTCAAAATTTGTTGAAATTAGTTTAGAATTAAAATTTATTGAAAACTCTTCAAATTGATATAAAGTTTGTAAAATTTGGATTTTTGTAGAGAAAGTTACGATAATTCAAAGTTAGTGTCAAAATCTGAAATTCTGCAGAGTTGCAGAATTTTGTGATTTCTGGTATATGTGCACGCACAGCTCTGCGAAATTTTAATATGTGTGCATGCACAGACCTGTATGTACGCACATGCAGAGGCAGGCAATATGTTTAGAGCGTTAGCACAGCTTGTACGCGCACATACCCAATAAGGATTTACAACCTGTGCGCACGCACAGCCCTGTTCACACGCACAAGTTAGGAAGGTCAGTCTGTTGGGGGCGCTAGCACTCCTTGTGCGAGTGAACAGAATTATAAAGTTTGGTACCTCTGCGTATGTACACCTCTATGCGTATGCACACTTTTTGATACTTGTAAAACCCGGTTAATTAATGGCTAATTAACCCATAAATGAGAATTTATTCTAGAAAGCCCAAAATGTGATTTTTATGGCTAAATGTGATAGAGGAGGTTGAGACGAGAATTTCGATACCAATTTTATAGAATTCGGACCAAGATTGGACCGAACGAGCCAAACTGGGCCAACCGGACCCAAAGTGGGCCCTTGGCCCAACATAACTAAACCAAAACCCTAGTTTCAGCACTCTCTCTCCTCACTTATCACTCAAAAAACGCTGAAATGGAGGCCATGGAGGGGAGAACTCTCTCTCAAGTTCTTTCTCTCACTTGATCTTCAAACCACCATAACTTTTGATCTAGAGCTCCGATTGCCGCTTCGTTTGCGGCCACGCGTTCACCGCAGAGAGCTCTAGAAAACCCATACAATTAATCTTGAGGTAAGTGATGAGCGGATAATTTGTACGCTTTTTGGCACTATTTTTAGTATGTTTCTAGTAGGATTTAGTTAGTTTTTAGTATATTTTTATTAGTTTTTAGTTAAAATTCACTTTTCTGGACTTTACTATGAGTTTGTGTGTTTTTCTGTGATTTCAGGTATTTTCTGGCTGAAATTGAGGGACCTGAGCAAAAAATCTGATTCAGAGACTGAAAAGGACTGCAGATGCTGTTGGATTCTGACCTCCCTGCACTCGAAGTGGATTTTTTGGAGCTACAGAAGCCCAATTGGCGCGCTCTCAACGGCGTTGGAAAGTACACATCCTGGGCTTTCCAGCAATATATGATAGTCCATACTTTGCCTAAGATTTGATGGCCCAAACTGGCGTTCAAAGTCACCTTTAGAATTCCCAGCGTTAAACGCCGGAACTGGCACCAAAGTGGGAGTTAAACGCCCAAACTGGCACAAAAGCTGGCGTTTAACTCCAAGAAGAGTCTCTACACGAAAATGCTTCAATGCTCAGCCCAAGCACACACCAAGTGGGCCCAGAAGTGGATTTTTATGTCATTTACTCATCTTTGTAATTCTTAAGCTACTAGTTCCCTATAAATAGGACCTTTTACTATTGTATTTATCATCTTGGTAGCCATCTTTGAGTAGTTTTATGCTATCATAGATCATTGGGAGGCTGGCCTCACGGCCATGCCTAGACCTTGTTCTTATGTATTTTCAACGGTGGAGTTTCTACACACCATAGATTAAGGTGTGGAGCTCTGCTGTACCTCGAGTATTAATGCAATTACTATTGTTCTTCTATTCAATTCAGCTTCTTCTTATTCCAAGATATCACTTGTTCTTCAACTTGATGAATGTGATGATCCGTGACACTCATCATCATTCTCACCTATGAACGTGTGACTGACAACCACCTCCGTTCTACCTTAGATTGGGTGGATATCTCTTGGATTTCTGATACATGACGCATGGTTGCTGCTCGCCTGACAACCGAGCGCTCGCCTGACAACCGAGCCAGCCATTCCGTGAGATCAGAGTCTTCGTGGTTTAAGCCAGAATTGATGGTGGCATCCAAGAGAATCTGGAAGGTCTAAACCTTGTCTGTGGTATTCTGAGTAGGATTCAATGATTGAATGACTGTGACGAGCTTCAAACCCGCGATTGTGGGGCGTTAGTGACAGACGCAAAAGAATCACTGGATTCTATTCCGACATGATCGAGAACCGACAGCTGGATAGCCGTGCCGTGACAGGGTGCATTGAACATTTCCACTGAGAGGACGGGACTGTAGCCATTGACAACGGTGATGCCCAACATACAGCTTGCCATGGAAAGGAGTAAGAAGGATTGGATGAAGACAGTAGAAAAGCAGAGAGACAGAAGGGACAAAGCATCTCCATACGCTTATCTGAAGTTCTCACCAATGAATTACATAAGTATCTCTATCTTTATCTTTATGTTTTATTCATATATCATCCATAACCATTTGAGTCTTCCTGACTGAGATTTACAAGGTGACCATAGCTTGCTTCATACCAACAATCTCCGTGGGATCGACCCTTACTCGCGTAAGGTTTATTACTTGGACGACCCAGTGCACTTGTGGTTAGTTGTGCGAAGTTGTGTTTATGCCATGGTATTGAGCACCAAGTCTTTGGGGCCATTACTAGGGATTATTTGAGTTGTGAAAAGTAGTGATCACAATTTCGCATACCAAGTTTTTGGCGCCGTTGCCGGGGATTGTTTCGAGTATGGACAACTGACGGTTCATCTTGTTGCTTAGATTAGGTATTTTTCAGAGTTCTTAAGAATGAATTCTAGTGTTTCAAGGTGATGATCTTATCATCACCAAAGCTGATTGATTCTCATCAATTTAGCTCTTGAATGTAATGTCCTGCTAAAGCTTAGCTATCCATGTCTAATTCCTTTAGACTAAAGCTTTAGACTAACATTGCATGATTCCTGGAATTCTCATTAAGAATTTTGATACCTTTATTTTCTTTTCCACTTGATTTTCGAAAAATCCAAAAAAATTTCAAAATCATAAAAACCAAAAATATTTTATGTTTCTTGTTGAGTCTAGTGTCTCATTTTAAGTTTGGTGTCTTGCATGCATTGTTTATTTGATCTTAGTTCCATTTTCAAGTTAATAACACAGGGAATTGAAGATTCAGTCCATGCAGCAGAGGAATTGTACAGAAAAAGCTGGGCGTTCAAAACGCCCAGTGAAAAAGGAAAAACTGGCGTTTAAACGCCAGCCAGGATACCTGGCTGGGCGTTTAACGCCCAAAAAGGTAGCATTTTGGGCGTTAAACGCCAGAATGGACACCATTCTGGGCGTTTAACGCCAGGATGGCAAAAGAAGGAAGATTTTGTTTTCAATGCAAATTTTTTTCAGGTTTTCAAAATTTTTCAAAATCAAATCTTTTTCAAATCATATCTTTTCAATCAAATCTTTTTCAAAATCAATTTCTTTCCATTTTCAAAAATACTTGCTATCAATTAATGATTTGATTCAACATTTCAAGTATGTTGCCTTTTCTGTTGAGAAAGGTTTAATGTTTGAATCATATCTTTTCTTGTTAGCCAAGTCATTATTTTTTTTAAAATCAAATCTTTTTAAAAAAAAGTTTTCAATCATATCTTCTTCAAAATCTTTTTCAAAATGATTTTTAAAATCTTTTTAATTAATTTTCGAAAAATCTCTTCCCCTCTTCTCACATCCTTCTATTTATGGAGTACCACTCCTCCTCAATGCACAATTCGAACTCTATCTCACTAAGTTCAAATTCTTCTACCTCTTCCTTCTATTTTTTCTTTTCCTCTGACACCTCAAGGAATCTCTATACTGTGACATAGAGGATTCCACATTTTCTTGTTCTCTTCTCTTTTATATGAGCAGGAGCAAAGACAAAAGCATTCTTATTGAGGCTGACCCTGAACCTGAAAGGACCTTGAAGCGAAAGCTAAGAGAAGCTAAGGCACAACTCTCTGTAGAGGACCTAACAGAAATCTTCAAAGAAGAAGATCCCATGGCAGCCGAAAACAACAACAATGCCAACAATGCAAGGAAGGTGCTGGGTGACTTTACTGCACCTACTCCCGACTTCTATGGGAGAAGCATCTCTATCCCTGCCATTGGAGCAAACAACTTTGAGCTTGAGCCTCAATTAGTTTCTCTAATGCAACAGAATTGCAAGTTCCATGGACTTCCATTGGAAGATCCTCATCAGTTTTTGGCTGAATTCTTGCAAATCTGTGACACCGTCAAGACTAATGGGGTTGACCCTGAGGTCTACAGACTTATGATATTCCCTTTTGCTGTAAGAGACAAAGCTAGAATATGGTTGGACTTACAACCTAAAGACAGTCTGAACTCTTGGGAAAAGCTAGTCAATGCCTTCTTGGCAAAGTTCTTTCCACCTCAAAAATTGAGTAAGCTTAGAGTGAAAGTCCAAACCTTCAGACAGAAGGAAGGAGAATCCCTCTATGAAGCTTGGGAAAGATACAAACAATTAATCAGAAAGTGTCCCTCTGACATGCTTTCTGAATGGAGCATCATAGGTATTTTCTATGATGGTCTCTCTGAACTATCCAAGATGTCATTGGATAGCTCTGCTGGAGGATCTCTTCATCTGAAGAAGACGCCTACAGAAGCTCAAGAGCTAATTGAAATGGTTGCAAATAACCAATTCATGTACACTTCTGAAAGGAATCCTGTGAACAATGGGACGAATCAGAAGAAAGGAGTTCTTGAGATTGATACGCTGAATGCCATACTGGCTCAGAACAAAATATTGACTCAGCAAGTCAATTTGATTTCTCAAAGTCTGTCTGGAATGCAAGCTGCACCAGGCAGTACTAAGGATACTTCATCTGAAGAAGAAGCTTATGATCCTGAGAACCCTTCAATGGAAGAGGTGAATTACATGGGAGAACCCTATGGAAACACCTATAATTCTTCATGGAGAAATCATCCAAATTTCTCATGGAAGGATCAACACAGACCTCAACAAGGTTTCAACAACAATAATGGTGGAAGAAACAGGTTTAGCAATGGCAAGCCTTTTCCATCATCTTCTCAGCAACAGACAGAGAATTCTAAGCAGAGCCACTCTGACTTAGCAACCATGGTCTCTGATCTAATCAAAACCACTCAAAGTTTCATGACTGAAACAAGGTCCTCCATTAGGAATTTGGAGGCACAAGTGGGACAGCTGAGCAAGAAAATTATTGAACCTCCTCCTAGTACTCTTCCAAGCAATACAGAAGAAAATCCAAAAGGAGAGTGCAAGGCCATCAACATGGCCGAATTTAGAGAGGAGGAAGAGGCAGTGAACGCCACTGAGGATGACCTCAATGGACGTCCACTAACCTCCAATGAGTTCCCTAATGAGGAACCATGGGAATCTGAGGCTCAAAATGAGACCATAGAAATTCCATTGGATTTACTTCTGCCATTCATGAGCTCTGATGAGTATTCTTCCTCTGAAGAGGATGAGTATGTCACTAAAGAGCAAGTTGCTAAATACCTTGGAGCAATCATGAAGCTAAATGACAAGTTATTTGGTAATGAGACTTGGGAGGATGAACCCCCTTTGCTCACCAAAGAACTGGATGACTTGTCTAGGCAGAAATTACCTCAAAAGAGACAAGATCCTGGGAAGTTTTCAATACCTTGTACCATAGGCACCATGACCTTCAAGAAGGCTCTATGTGATCTAGGGTCAAGTGTAAACCTCATGCCTCTCTCTGTAATGGAGAAGCTAGGGATCTTTGAGGTACAAGCTGCAAGAATCTCACTAGAGATGGCAGACAACTCAAGAAAACAAGCTTATGGACTTGTAGAGGATGTTTTGGTGAAGATTGAAGACCATTACATCCCTGCTGATTTCATAGTCCTAGAGACTGGGAAGTGCATGGATGAATCCATCATCCTTGGCAGACCCTTCCTAGCCACAGCAAGGGCTGTGATTGATATTGATAGAGGTGAATTGATCATTCAAGTGAATGAAGAATCCTTTGTGTTTAAGGCTCAAGGATATCCCTCTATCACCATGGAGAGGAAGCATGAAGAGCTTCTCTCAAATCAGAGTCAAACAGAGCCCCCACAGTCAAACTCTAAGTTTGGTGTTGGGAGGCCACAACCAAACTCTAAGTTTGGTGTTGAACCCCCACATTCAAACTCTAAGTTTGGTGTTGGGAGGTTCCAACATTGCTCTGAGTGTCTGTGAGGCTCCATGAGAGCCCTCTGTCAAGCTACTGACATTAAAGAAGCGCTTGTTGGGAGGCAACCCAATGTTATATTTTATCTATTTTCCTTTGTTATTTTATGTTTTCTGTAGGTTGATGATTATGGGAAGTCACAAAATCAATTGAAAAAGCAAAAATAGAATGAAAAACAGGAAGAAAAATAGCACACCCTGGAGGAAGATCCTACTGGCGTTTAAACGCCAGTAAGGGTAGCAGTTGGGCGTTTAACGCCCAGTCTGGCACCATTCTGGGCGTTTAACGCCAGAAAGGGGCACCAGACTGGCGTTAAACGCCAGGAAAGGGCAAGAACTTGGCGTTAAACGCCAGAAATGGGCACCATCCCGGTGTTTAACGCCAGAATTGGCAAAGGGTGCATTTTTTGCACGCCATTTGGTGCAGGGTTGAATTTTCCTTGACACCTCAGGATCTGTGGACCCCACGGGATCCCCACCTACCCCACCACCCTCTCTCTTCTTCTTCACCCATTCACCAATCACCTCAACACCTCTTCCCCAAAAACCCTTCACCTATCAAATCCCATCTTTCTCTTCACCACTCACATCCATCCTTCATTAAACCCCACCTACCTTACCATTCAAAATTCAAACCATTTTCCCTCCCAAACCCACCCTTACATGACCGAACCCCACCCCTCTCTCCACCCCTATATAAACCCATCTTCACCCCTTCATTTTCACACACCCTAAACACTACTTCTCCCCCCTTTTGGCCGAACCACAAAGCCACCTCCATCTCCTCTATTTCTTCTTCTTCTACTCTCTTCTTTCTTCTTTTGCTCGAGGACGAGCAAACCTTTTAAGTTTGGTGTGGTAAAAGCATTGCTTTTTGTTTTTCCATAACCATTTATGGCATCCAAGGCCGGAGAAACCTCTAGAAAGAGGAAAGGGAAGGCAAAAGCTTCCACCTTCGAGTCATGGGAGATGGAGAGATTCATCTCAAGGGTGCATCAAGACCACTTCTATAAAGTTGTGGCCTTGAAGAAAGTGATCCCCGAGGTCCCTTTCAAACTCAAAAAGAGTGAATATCCGGAGATCCGACATGAGATTAGAAGAAGAGGTTGGAAAGTTCTTACCAACCCCATTCAACAAGTCAGAATCTTAATGGTTCAAGAGTTCTATGCCAATGCATGGATCACCAAGAACCATGATCAAAGTGTGAACCCGGACCCAAAGAATTGGCTTACAATGGTTCGGGGGAAATACTTAGATTTTAAGTCCGAAAAATGTAAGGTTGGCATTCAACTTGCCCATGATGCAAGGAGATGAACACCCTTACACTAGAAGGGTCAACTTTGATCAAAGGTTGGACCAAGTCCTCACAAACATTTGTGAAGAGGACGCCCAATGGAAGAGAGATTCAAGAGGGAAGCCGGTTCAACTGAGAAGGCACGACCTCAAGCCCGTGGCTAGAGGATGGTTGGAGTTTATCCAACGCTCAATCATTCCCACTAGCAACCGGTCCGAAGTTACTATAGACCGGGCCATCATGATTCATAGTATCATGATTGGAGAGGAAGTGGAAGTTCATGAGGTTATAGCCCAAGAACTCTATAAGGTGGCGGACAAGTCCTCTACCTTGGCAAGGTTAGCCTTTCCTCATCTCATTTGTCACCTCTGTTATTCAGTTGGAGTTGACATAGAAGGAGACATCCTCATTGATGAGGACAAGCCCATCACTAAGAAAAGGATGGAGCAAACAAGAGACCCCACTCATCATGAAGTCCCTGAGATACCTCAAGGGATGCACTTTCCTCCACAAAACTATTGGGAGCAAATCAACACCTCCCTAGGAGAATTAAGTTCCAACATGGGACAACTAAGGGTGGAGCACCAAGAACACTCCAGTCTCCTCTATGAAATTAGAAAAGATCAAAGAATCATGAGAGAGGAGCAACAAAGGCAAGGAAGAGACATTGAGGAGCTCAAGCACTCCATAGGATCTTCAAGAGGAAGAACAAGCCGCCATCACTAAGGTGGACCCATTCTTTAATCTCCTTGTTCTTTATTTTCTTGTTTTTCGAATTTTCATGCTTATGCTTATCCATGTTTGTGTCTTATGATCATTAGTGTCTTAGTGTCTATGCCTTAAAGTTATGAATGTCCTATGAATCCATCACCTTTCTTAAAAAAAATGTTCTTAATTGAAAAAGGGAAGAATTGCATGAATTTCAGATTTTATAACAGATTAATTATTATGATGTGGTGGCAATACTTTTGTTTTCTGAATGTATGCTTGAACAGTGCATATGTCTTTTGAATTTGTGGTTCATGAATGTTAAAATTGTTGGCTCTTGAAAGAATGATGAAAAAGGAGACATGTTACTGAGGATCTGAAAAATCATAAAAATGATTCTTGAAGCAAGAAAAAGCAGTGAATACAAGCGAAAAAAAAAGAAAAAAAAAGAAGGAGAAAAATGAAAAAAAAAAGAGGAAAAAGAGAAAAAGAAAGAAAAAAAGAAAGAAATAAAGTTGTGATCCAAGGCAAAAAGAGTGTGCTTAAGAACCCTGGACACCTCTAATTGGGGACTCTAGCAAAGCTGAGTCACAATCTGAAAAGGTTCACCCAATTATGTGTTTGTGGCATGTATGTATCCGGTGGTAATACTGGAAGACAAAGTGCTTTGGGCCAGGGCCAAGACTCATAAAGTAGCTGTGTTCAAGAATCATCATACATAACTAGGAGAATCAATAACACTATCTGGATTCTGAGTTCCTAAAGAAGCCAATCATTCTGAATTTCAAAGGATAGAGTGAGATGCCAAAACTGTTCAGAGGCAAAAAGCTAAAAGCCCCGCTCATCTAATTAATACTGATCTTCATAGATGTTTTTGGAATTCATTGCCTATTCTCTTCTCTTTATCTTATTTGATTTTCAGTTGCTTGGGGACAAGCAACAATTTAAGTTTGGTGTTGTGATGAGCGGATAATTTGTACGCTTTTTGGCACTGTTTTTAGTATGTTTCTAGTAGGATTTAGTTAGTTTTTAGTATATTTTTATTAGTTTTTAGTTAAAATTCACTTTTCTGGACTTTACTATGAGTTTGTGTGTTTTTCTGTGATTTCAGGTATTTTCTGGCTGAAATTGAGGGACCTGAGCAAAAAATCTGATTCAGAGACTGAAAAGGACTGCAGATGCTGTTGGATTCTGACCTCCCTGCACTCGAAGTGGATTTTCTGGAGCTACAGAAGCCCAATTGGCGCGCTCTCAATGCCGTTGGAAAGTAGACATTCTGGGCTTTCCAGAAATATATGATAGTTCATACATTGCCCAAGATTTGATGGCCCAAACCGGCGTTCAAAGTCACCTTCAGAATTCCCAGCGTTAAACGCCGGAACTGGCACCAAAGTGGGAGTTAAACGCCCAAACTGGCACAAAAGCTGGCGTTTAACTCCAAGAAGAGTCTCTACACGAAAATGCTTCAATGCTCAGCCCAAGCACACACCAAGTGGGCCCGGAAGTGGATTTTTATGTCATTTACTCATCTTTGTAATTCTTAAGCTACTAGTTCCCTATAAATAGGACCTTTTACTATTGTATATATCATCTTGGTAGCCATCTTTGAGTAGTTTTATGCTATCATAGATCATTGGGAGGCTGGCCTCACGGCCATGCCTAGACCTTGTTCTTATGTATTTTCAACGGTGGAGTTTCTACACACCATAGATTAAGGTGTGGAGCTCTGCTGTACCTCGAGTATTAATGCAATTACTATTGTTCTTCTATTCAATTCAGCTTCTTCTTATTCCAAGATATCACTTGTTCTTCAACTTGATGAATGTGATGATCCGTGACACTCATCATCATTCTCACCTATGAACGTGTGACTGACAACCACCTCCGTTCTACCTTAGATTGGGTGGATATCTCTTGGATTTCTGATACATGACGCATGGTTGCTGCTCGCCTGACAACCGAGCGCTCGCCTGACAACCGAGCCAGCCATTCTGTGAGATCAGAGTCTTCGTGGTATAAGCCAGAATTGATGGCGGCATCCAAGAGAATCTGGAAGGTCTAAACCTTGTCTGTGGTATTCTGAGTAGGATTCAATGATTGAATGACTGTGACGAGCTTCAAACTCGCGATTGTGGGGCGTTAGTGACAGACGCAAAAGAATCACTGGATTCTATTCCGACATGATCGAGAACCGACAGCTGGATAGCCGTGCCGTGACAGGGTGCGTTGAACATTTCCACTGAGAGGACGGGACTGTAGCCATTGACAACGGTGATGCCCAACATACAGCTTGCCATGGAAAGGAGTAAGAAGGATTGGATGAAGACAGTAGGAAAGCAGAGAGACAGAAGGGACAAAGCATCTCCATACGCTTATCTGAAGTTCTCACCAATGAATTACATAAGTATCTCTATCTTTATCTTTATGTTTTATTCATATATCATCCATAACCATTTAAGTCTGCCTGACTGAGATTTACAAGGTGACCATAGCTTGCTTCATACCAACAATCTCCGTGGGATCGACCCTTACTCGCGTAAGGTTTATTACTTGGATGACCCAGTGCACTTGCTGGTTAGTTATGCGAAGTTGTGTTTATGCCATGGTATTGAGCACCAAGTCTTTGGGGCCATTACTAGGAATTATTTGAGTTGTAAAAAGTAGTGATCACAATTTTGCATACCAGTAAGCCATGTTTTGCTCTTCGAAATTCCAGCCTTGTTTTCGAGTTTTATGAGCAAAAATGTTGAGATTTTGGGCTCTTTGATGTTATAGGACCCAACTCTCTTGAAGGAGAAGGTTAATCTTGTCTCCTTGGACCTTGGGTGTGGTAAGATTCTCAACCCTAGTGTAATTTGTTATTCTATGATGTTTGGATATTGAGATGTTGTGTATGGGTATGATGATTGTGGCTTAGGTTGTGTATGTGTGAATATTGGAGCTTGATTGGTGATATTGAAAAGCTTGAAAAAGGGATTTAGTGGTGAAAAATCTGTTCTTGGAGGTGTTGAGGCCTTGAGAGCTTGTGGATAAGTGATTTGGAAGTGCTCCGGTTGAGCTTGGGAAATCGGCTAAAGTATGGTTTCGGTTTCCCGTATCTAATATGTAATGTGGTAGGAAATACTTAGGCTAGAGGCCCTAAGATAGGCATTGAATGGTTGATGTTGTCGAATGATTGAGATATATGATGTGGTCATATATGTGATGATGATTAATGATGCCTTGATGGTATGATGAATGAGAAATATGCATGTTGTGATATATGCTTGATGATTGTTTATGGTTGAATTGTGGGTTGAACCATGTTAATGGTGAGTATGATATTAATTGTATACCATGATGATTTATTGGAATTGGTGTTGTTGAGAATTGGCATGAGGAAGAGTATATGATATGTCAACGTGTTTGGGTTTGAGCCACTTGGGTGAAGTGGGTTAAAATGATGAGATAGTGATTTTGTAAATTGTGGTAAAGTGTCAATGTGTGAGTTGAGGAGGCTTGATATTGAACTTGATATATTTTGATTGATTTCAAAGAAAAGGGATGAAATTGGCATGTTTGATTGATTTTGAAAAGAGTTGAAAATGACTTGTTTTGAAAATGGCACTTTGTGGTTTTGTATGAAAAACATGGTTTTTGGGCATACTTTGACGGGACATAACTTGGACGGATCTCTGTTTTGCGCCAAATCTGTTTAGAAATGAAATTGGATCCGGGATGTCCATGCCGTTCGAAGAACGGATGAAAAATGGTTTAAAATGAAGAAGTTATGTCCATTGGAAGATAGGGGTTTGAATCTGTGAATTCTGCAGGTTTTAACTTAGAAAATTTTTAGCAGAAATACCCCTCGCGCGTAGGCGCACTTGGCGCGTACGCGCCGATCTTCCAGAAAGCGCCATCCACGCGTGCGCGTGATGTGCGCGGGCGCGCCGATTGTGCTGCACCCAATGCCCAGCCATTTTCCAGAGAGTTGTGCCAGAACTGTTCCAGCTTTGTGCCTGGGGCACGAGAGCACCCACGCGTACGCGTGGTTGACGCGTGCGCTTCGCTTGGCTATTTTTCAATCCACGCGTTAGCGTGCATGACGCTTATGCGTCGATGAGTTTTCGAGGCCATCCACGCATGCGCGTGGAGTGCGCGTACGCGTGGCCCTGTTTTCATCCCAAAGTTGATTTTTGAGTTTTAAAAGCCAAATTTCATACTTCTAAGCCTCCGATCTCACCACTTATGTCTTAAATCATTATGATATGTCTAGCTATGAGAAGAAAGGCTAGTGAATGTGGTAACTTGCGAGTGAAGCAAGGGAAATATGAATGATCAATGAGGATCAAGCATGATTATGTGAGATGCGGAGGATGGTGGTGGAAGTGCTTGTTATGCCATGGGCCGAAATGCTGTAATTGTTAATGAAACGGCTGGTTATGGATTTAACCGTGAGCCGGGTGGCTGGTTATGGATTTAACCGTGAGCCGGATGGCTGGATTATTGCCGTGTTACGGCGGAGCCATGATTATGGCTAAGAATAAATGCATATATATGCTGTTGAATGAATTGTGAATGTTGCACTTCCACTGTTGGAGATGAGAGTTTCCCTGGGAGAAAGCAGTGGCTAGCCACCACGTGCTCCAGGTTGAGACTTGAAGCTTTTTTGACCCTATGTTGTCCGGGTGGCCGGGCACTGTGAAATTCCCGGACGAGCTCACCCCTATAAATATTCACCAGTGACGGTGATGGATAAATATTCACCAGTGAGGGTGATGGATATGGATCATGATTATGATCAAGTTTATTTTAAGTATGACTCAAATTGGGGAGACACGACAGAAGGACAGTCCAATGGTTAACTGCCAGGACTTGTCGGGTTGGCTCTATAACCGACAGATGATATCATCAGCCACTAGGGACAGGCATTCATCATATGCATACAATATGAATTGTTTGAGATTGCATACTTGACTGCATATTATTTGCTAATTGTCTAAATGCCTTAATTGTTCCTACTTGTATATTTCTTGTTTGATATAACTGTGTTTGCTACATTATATCCTGCTGGTGGTTGGGAGGTTTGAAGGAATTGGAAAGGGAAGTATTAGTTAGACTGAAGAATCTTTAGTCAGATGCCCTTTTATAGTTTAGCTTGTTTATAAGCTTTGATATTATCTGGAGGAAGTTCTAGGATTGCCTTCGGCTTTCCTCTATTATTATGTATTATATATGTGGAAGCTGTTACCATACTGGGGACCTCTGGTTCTCACCCATGCGGATTTTGTGGTTTTCAGATGCAGGGCGTGAGGTTTCCCGCTGAGGCATGCTGGAGACTTCTAGATTTGCGAAGATCCTTTGTTCTCGGGACTATGTTTTGGTTTATATGTTTTTCTTAGATACTTTTATCTCCATTAAATAATATAAACTGTGATTACTCCTCTTATGGGAGATACTAGAGAATAGGTTTTCTGTATTTGTGTCCCTTTGGGTTTCCTTTGGGGTTTTCCTTATTTTATCATATGTATATATATTGCTATGCTCGGACTGGTTATCTTCGCAGCCGGATTTTGAGTCTTGATATTCCTGTTTTTGACACTCCTTTGTATATATAATCTCACGTTGGTTATTCATGTTCGTTACGTTATCGGTCGGAGTGTTGCGCTTTCGAGTTGCGATTTTTTGTTTACCCCTTTTTCTATAAAGGCTCCTAGTTATAATCATTCATTCATACTACTATACGTACTAAATTTTTATTTTAAAAGTCATAATACCTTGCCATCTCTGAATTATGACTTAAGCATAAGACTCTGTATGGTAGGGTGTTACATTATGGTATCAGAGCAGTTCGTTCCTGTAAAGCCTGAGGGATGGACTGACTATGCTTCTGTGCATTCTCTGTGTGTGTGTGTGTTATGTGCTATTAGTATATCTACTTGATATAACTGGCATAAACGTTCATGAGCATGCATTTGGGACTTTGAAGTACTAGACTTCCGATATTGAGACTGATCAACTTAATATCGATTGTTTGGTATGTCGAGGAACCAGATGGCGCCTCGTGGACGCGGTAGAGGTAGTGTGAGAGGTCGTACAAATGCTTGTGCGTCGGAGAATAACCCTAATGACCCGGTGAACTTTATGACTGCGTTGGAGAACATGGCTGCTGCTATGCAAGCCACTGCTGAGGCTCTTGGTCAACAGATGAACAACCATGGCAATGACGGAGGTGGAGTTCAGGGCCCGATGACACTGGAAAACTTTTTGAAGGTTAATCCGCCTAAGTTCAAGAGGACTACTAGCCCGACTAAGGCTGATACATGGTTTCAGGCTATAGAGCGAGCACTGCAAGCACAAGTGGTACCTGAAGGGCAGCGTGTCGAGTTTGCTACCTATATGCTCACAGGTGAAGCGTTGCATTGGTGGCAAGGCATCCGACGTCTTCTGCAGCAGGGTGATGACTATATCACCTGGAATGTTTTCCAAGAAGAGTTCTATAAGAAGTACTTTCCGACTTATGCTAGGACAGCTAAGGAACTTGAGTTACTGCAGCTGAAGCAGGGTACCATGTCCATATCAGAGTATACTGACAAGTTTGAGGAGCTGTTCAGGTTCTCTCGTATGTGCCAAGGGACTCCGGTGGAATATGAGGAATGAAAGTGTGTTAAATATGAAGGAGGACTCCGGAGCGATATTTTCAGTTCAGTGGGACCAATGGAGATTAGGACCTTCTCCGAGTTGGTAAACAAGTGTAGGGTTGCTGAAGAGTGTGTGAAAAGGGCAACCGCTGAGAAGGGAGTCACAAAGGATCATTCCCACAGAACCGAGGGAAGAGCTTTGCACCTAGAGGTCCGTCTTTCAAGAGGGGAAGCTCTTTCAGGAGGCCCAACAACAACAACTCCCAAGGAAAGAAGTTTGGGAAGCAGCCTCAGGATGATCAAGTTTGTACTAGGTGTGGAAGTCACCATCCGGGAGCACCATGCAAGGCCGGATGGGGTTTGTGCTACAATTGTGGAAAGGCGGGGCATAAAGCCGTAAATTGTCCGGAGAAGCAGAAACAAGGTGCTGGAAAGGCACAACAGACTGGTCGGGTGTTCACCACCTCAGCTATAGGTGCCGAGGGATCCGAGACACTTATTCGAGGTAACTGTGAAATGGCTGGTCAAACTTTAAATGGTTTATTTGATTCGGGAGCATCACATTCATTCATTCCATTTGAGAAAGCCCATGAGTTAGGACTGAAGATTGTAACTTTAGGTTATGATCTAAGAGTGCACAATGCTACCCATGAAGCCACAGTAACTAGGCTAGGATGCCCGGAAGTTTCCTTTAGGTTCAAGCAGCGTGATTTTATTCATAATTTAGTCTGCTTGCCGATGATCGGTCTTGATCTTATCTTGGAATTGGACTGGTTATCTAAGAACCATGTCCTGCTTGATTGTTCTACAAAGTTGGTGTATGATGAGCGGATAATTTGTACGCTTTTTGGCATTGTTTTTAGTATGTTTTTGGTAGTTTTAGTTGAGTTCTTAGTATATTTTTATTAGTTTTTAGTTAAAATTCACTTTTCTGGACTTTACTATGAGTTTGTGTGTTTTTCTGTGATTTCAGGTATTTTCTGGCTGAAATTGAGGGACCTGAGCAAAAATCTGATTCAGAGACTGAAAAGGACTGCAGATGCTATTGGATTCTGACCTCCCTGCACTCGAAGTGGATTTTCTGGAGCTACAGAAGTCCAATTGGCGCGCTCTCAACGGCGTTGGAAAGTAGACATCCTGGGCTTTCCAGCAATATGATAGTTCATACTTTGCCCAAGATTTGATGGTCCAAACCGGCGTTCAAAGTCACCCTCAGAAATCCCAGCGTTAAACGCCGGAACTGGCACCAAAATGGGAGTTAAACGCCCAAACTGGCATAAAAGCTGGCGTTTAACTCCAAGAAGAGTCTCTGCACGAAAATGCTTCAATGCTCAGCCCAAGCACACACCAAGTGGGCCCGGAAGTGGATTTTTATGTCATTTACTCATCTCTGTACACCCTAGGCTACTAGTTTTCTATAAGTAGGACCTTTTACTATTGTATTAAGAATCTTCTGATCTTTGGAACCTTTTTCTTTAGATCTTTTGATCACTTTAGGAGGCTGGCCTCACGGCCATGCCTAGACCTTGTTCTTATGTATTTTCAACGGTGGAGTTTCTACACACCATAGATTAAGGTGTGGAGCTCTGCTGTACCTCGAGTATTAATGCAATTACTATTGTTCTTCTATTCAATTCCGCTTGTTCTTTGTCCAAGATATCACTTGTTCTTCAACTTGATGAATGTGATGATCCGTGACACTCATCATCATTCTCACCTATGAACAAAGTGACTGACAACCACTTTTGTTCTACGAGCAACCTAGGCTCTAGTGTTTATCTCTTGGATTCCTGATACACGATGCATGGTTGATCGCCTGACAACCAAGTGCTCGCCTGACAAACGAGCCAGCCATTCCGTGAGATCAGAGTCTTCGTGGTATAGGCAAGAACTGATGGCGGCATTCAAGAGAATCCGGAAGGTCTAACCTTGTCTGTGGTATTCTGAGTAGGATTCAATGATTGAATGACTGTGACGTGCTTCAAACTCCTAGCAGGCGGGGCGTTAGTGACAGACGCAAAAGAATCACTGGATTCTATTCCGGCCTGAATGAGAACCGACAGATGGATAGTCGTGCCGTGACAGGGTGCGTTGAACATTTCCACTGAGAGGATGGGAGGTAGCCACTGACAACGGTGAAACCCTTGCATAAGCTTGCCATGGAAAGGAGTAAGAAGGATTGGATGAAGACAGTAGGAAAGCAGAGAGACGGAAGGGAAACAATCTTCATACACTTATCTGAAGCTCTCACCAATGATATACATAAGTATCTCTATCTTTATCTTTATGTTTCATTCATCATCTATACCCATTTGAGTCTGCCTGACAAAGATTTACAAGGTGACCATAACTTGCTTCATACCAACAATCTTCGTGGGATCGACCCTTACTCGCGTAAGGTTTATTACTTGGACGACCCAGTGCACTTGCTGGTTAGTTGTGCGAAGTTGTAGTGATCACGATTTTGCACACCAAGTTTTTGGCGCCGTTGCCGGGGATTGTTTTGTGTACGGACAACTGACGGTTCATCTTGTTGCTTAGATTAGGTATTTTTCTTCAGAGTTCTTAAGAATGAATTCTAGAGTTTCATGATGATTTGTTGAAATCTGGCTGGCTGAGAAGCCATGTCTAATCTTATTGGACCGAGGTTTCAACTAATCATCACAATAGCTTGTTGATTTCTATCAATCTTGCTACTGGAGTGATGATCTGCTAAGGCTTGGCTGGCCATTGGCCATGTCTAGTGTTTGGGACCGAAGCTTTCTTTGAAAGCTTGGCTGGCTGTGAAGCCATGTCTAATTCCTGGACCGGAGTCTTAGACTAGCATTGCAATGATTCCTGGAATCCAAATTAAGAATTCTGAAACCTTTATTTTTCTTTTCATATAATTTTCGAAAAAAGCACAAAAAAATTTACAAAATCATAAAAACCAAAAATATTTTATGTTTCTTGTTTGAGTCTAGTGTCTAATTTTAAGTTTGGTGTCTTGCATGTATTGTTTATGTGATCTTGGTTCTATTTTCAAGTCAATAGTACAGGGAACTGAAGATTCAGAACATGCAGCAGAGGAATTACACAGAAAAAGCTGGGTGTTCAAAACGCCCAGTGAAGAAAGACAGACTGGCGTTTAAACGCCAGCCAGGGTGCCTGGTTGGGCGTTTAACGCCCAAAAGGGTAGAGTTTTGGGCGTTAAACGCCAGAATGTGCACCATTCTGGGCGTTTAACGCCAGGATGGCACAAGGGGGAGGATTTTGTTTTCAAATCAATTTTTTTTCAAGTTTTCAAAGTTTTTCAAAATCAAATCTTTTTCAAATCATATCTTTTCAATCAAATGTTTTCAAAATCAATTTCTTTCCTTTTTCAAAGATACTTGCTAACAATTAATGATTTGATTGAACATTTCAAGTATGTTGCCTTTTCTGTTGAGAAAGGTTTAATGTTTGAATCATATCTTTTCTTGTTAGGCAAGTCATTAATTTTTAAAATCAAATCTTTTTAAAATGTTTTTCAAATCATATCTTCTCAATCACATCTTTTAAAAAAAAACCAATCATATCTTCTTAACCACATCTTTTTCAAAATAGTTTTCAATCAAATCTTTTTGATTTCTAATTTCAAAATCTTTTTCAAAAATCACTTGATCTCTTTCCCACTCTTGGTTTTCGAAAATTAATTAGTATTTTTTTCAAAATGTTTTAAAATCTTTACTTAATTTTCGAAAATTACTTCCCTTCTTCTCACATCCTTCTATTTATGGACTAACACTATCCCTTAATGCAAAATTCGAACTCCATCTTCTTTGATAAGTTCGAAATTTCTACCTCTTTCTTCTATTTTTCTTTTCCTCTGACACCTAAAGGAATCTCTATACTGTGACATAGAGGATTCCACATTTTCTTGTTCCCTTCTCTTTCTTATGAGCAGGAGCAAGGACAAAGGCATTCTTGTTGAAGCTGACCCTGAACCTGAAAGGACCTTGAAGCGAAAGCTAAGAGAAGCTAAGGCACAACTCTCTGTTGAGGACCTGACCGAATTCTTCAAAGAAGAAGAACCCATGGCAGCCGAAAACAACAACAATGCCAACAATGCAAGGAAGGTGCTGGGTGACTTTACTGCACCTACTCCCGACTTCTATGGGAGAAGCATCTCTGTCCCTGCCATTAGAGCAAACAACTTTGAGCTTAAGCCTCAATTAGTTTCTCTAATGCAACAGAATTGCAAGTTCCATGGACTTCCATTGGAAGATCCTCATCAGTTCTTAGCTGAGTTCTTGCAAATCTGTGACACTGTCAAGACTAATGGGGTTGACCCTGAGGTCTATAGACTTATGCTATACCCTTTTGCTGTAAGAGACAGAGCTAGGACATGGTTGGACTCACAACCTAAAGAAAGCCTGGACTCTTGGGAAAAGCTAGTCAATGCCTTCTTGGCAAAGTTCTTTCCACCTCAAAAATTGAGTAAGCTTAGAGTGGAAGTCCAAACCTTCAGACAGAAGGAAGGAGAATCCCTCTATGAAGCTTGGGAAAGATACAAACAATTAATCAGAAAATGTCCTTCTGACATGCTTTCTGAATGGAGCATCATAGGTATTTTCTATGATGGTCTCTCTGAACTGTCCAAGATGTCTTTGGATAGCTCTGCTGGAGGATCTCTTCATCTGAAGAAGACGCCTACAGAGGCTCAAGAACTAATTGAAATGGTTGCAAATAACCAATTCATGTACACTTCTGAAAGGAATCCTGTGAACAATGGGACTAGTCAGAAGAAAGGAGTTCTTGAGATTGATACTCTGAATGCCATATTGGCTCAAAATAAAATATTGACTCAACAAGTCAATATGATCTCTCAAAGTCTGTCTGGAATGCAAAATGCACCAAGCAGTACTAAGGATGCTTCATCTGAAGAAGAAGCTTATGATCTTGAGAACCCTTCAATGGAAGAGGTGAATTACCTAGGAGAACCCTATGGAAACACCTATAATTCTTCATGGAGAAATCACCCAAATTTCTCATGGAAGAATCAAGAGAGACCTCAACAAGGTTTCAACAACAATAATGGTGGAAGAAACAGGTTTAGCAATGGCAAGCCTTTTCCATCATCTTCTCAGCAACAAACAGAGAATGCTAAACAGAACCCCTCTGACTTAGCAACCATGGTCTCTGATCTAATCAAAACCACTCAAAGTTTCATGACTGAAACAAGGTCCTCCATTAGGAACTTGGAGGCACAAGTGGGACAGCTGAGTAAGAAAATCACTGAACTCCCTCCTAGTACTCTCCCAAGCAATACAGAAGAAAATCCAAAAGAAGAGTGCAAGGCCATCAACATGGCCGAATTGGAGAGGAAGGAGAGGCAGTGAACGCCACTGAGGAAGGCCTCAATGGGCGTGCACTGACCTCCAATGAGTTCCCCAATGAGGAACCATGGGAATCTGAGGCTCAAAATGAGACCATAGAGATTCCATTGGATTTACTTCTGCCATTCATGAGCTCTGATGAGTATTCCTCCTCTGAAGAGGATGAGAATGTCACTGAAGAGCAAGTTGCTAAATACCTTGGAGCAATCATGAAGCTAAATGACAAGTTATTTGGAAATGAGACTTGGGAGGATGAACCCCTTTTGCTCACCAAAGAACTGGATGACTTGTCTAGGCAGAAATTACCTCAAAAGAGACAAGATCCTGGGAAGTTTTCAATACCTTGTACCATAGGCACCATGACCTTCAAGAAGGCTCTGTGTGACTTAGGGTCAAGTGTAAACCTCATGCCTCTCTCTGTAATGGAGAAGCTAGGGATCTTTGAGGTACAAGCTGCAAGAATCTCACTAGAGATGGCAGACAACTCAAGAAAACAAGCTCATGGACTTGTAGAAGATGTTTTGGTGAAAGTTGAAGACCATTACATCCCTACTGATTTCATAGTCCTAGAGACTGGGAAGTGCATGGATGAATCTATCATCCTTGGCAGACCCTTCCTAGCCACAGCAAAGGCTGTGATTGATGTTGATGGAGGTGAACTGATCATTCAAGTGAATGAAAAATCCTATGTGTTTAAGGCTCAAGGATATCCCTCTGTCACCATGGAGAGGAAGCATGAAGAGCTTCTCTCAAATCAGAGACAAACAGAGCCCCCACAGTCAAACTTTAAGTTTGGTGTTGGGAGGCCACAACCAAACTCTAAGTTTGGTGTTGAACCCCCACATTCAAACTCTAAGTTTGGTGTTGGGAGGTTCCAACATTGCTCTGAGTATCTGTGAGGCTCCATGAGAGCCCTCTGTCAAGCTATTGACATTAAAGAAGCGCTTGTTGGGAGGCAACCCAATGATTATATTTTATCTATTTTCCTTTGTTATTTTATGTTTTTTGTAGGTTGATGATCATAAGAAGTCACAAAATCAATTGAAAAAGCAAAAACAGAATGAAAAACAGGAAGAAAAATAGCACACCCTGGAGGAAGAACTCACTGGCATTTAAACGCCAGTGAGGCTAGCAGTTGGGCGTTTAACGCCCAGTCTGGCACCATTCTGGGCGTTTAACGCCAGAAAGGGGCACCAGACTGGCGTTAAACGCCAGGAAAGGGCAAGAACCTGGCGTTAAACGCCAGAAATGGGCACCAGCCCGGCGTTTAACGCCAGAATTGGCTCAAAACGTGATTTTGCATGCCATTTGGTGCAGGGATGACTTTTCCTTGACACCTCAGGATCTGTGGACCCCACAGGATCCCCACCAACCCCACTACTCTCTCTCTTCTTCACCCCTTCACCAATCACCTCAACACCTCTTCCCCAAAAAACCCTTCACCTATCAAATCCCATCTTTCTCTTCACCACTCACATCCATCCTTCATAAAACCCCACCTACCTCACCCTTCAAATTCAAACCACTTTCCCTCCCAAACCCACCCATACATGACCGAACCATGACCCCCCAATCTCCTATATAAACCCTTCTTCACTCCTTCATTTTCACACAACCTAAACACCTCTTCTCCCCCTCTTTGGCCGAACACAAAGCCATTCCCTTCCTCCTCATTTCTTCTTCTTCTACTCTCTTCTTTCTTCTTTTGCTCGAGGACGAGCAAACCTTTTAAGTTTGGTGTGGTAAAAGCATTGCTTTTTGTTTTTCCATAACCATTTATGGCATCCAAGGCCGGAGAAACCTCTAGAAAGAGGAAAGGGAAGGCAAAAGCTTCCACCTCCGAGTCATGGGAGATGGAGAGATTCATCTCAAGGGTGCATCAAGACCACTTCTATGAAGTTGTGGCCTTGAAGAAGGTGATCCCCGAGGTTCCTTTTTCACTCAAAAAGAGTGAATATCCGGAGATCCGACATGAGATCCGAAGAAGAGGTTGGGAAGTTCTCACCAACCCCATTCAACAAGTCGGAATCTTGATGGTTCAAGAGTTCTATGACAATGCATGGATCACCAAGAACCATGATCAAAGTGTGAACCCGGATCCAAGGAATTGGCTTACTATGGTTCGGGGGAAATACTTGGATTTTAGTCCGGAAAATGTAAGGTTGGCATTCAACTTGCCTATGATGCAAGGAGATGAACATCCTTACACTAGAAGGATCAACTTTGATCAAAGGTTGGACCAAGTCCTCACTGACATTTGTGAAGAGGGCGCCCAATGGAAGAGAGATTCAAGAGGGAAGCCGGTTCAATTGAGAAGGCATGACCTCAAGCCCGTGGCTAGAGAGTGGTTGGAGTTTATCCAACGCTCAATCATTCCCACTAGCAACCGGTCCAAAGTTACTCTAGACCGGGCCATCATGATCCATAGCATCATGATTGGAGAAGAAGTAGAAGTTCATGAGGTTATAGCCCAAGAACTTTATAAGGTGGCGGACAAGTCCTCTACCTTAGCAAGGTTAGCCTTTCCTCATCTCATTTGTCACCTCTGTTATTCAGTAGGAGTTGACATAGAAGGAGACATTCTCATTGATGAGGATAAGCCCATCACTAAGAAAAGGATGGAGCAAACAAGAGACCCCTCTCATCATGAGATCCCTGAGATACCTCAAGGGATGCACTTTCCTCCACAAGATTATTGGGAGCAACTGAACACCTCCCTAGGAGAATTGAGTTCCAACATGGGACAACTAAGGGTGGAGAATCAAGAACACTCCATCATCCTCCATGAAATTAGAGAAGATCAAAGAATCATGAGAGAGGAGCAACAAAGACAAGGAAGAGACATTGAGGAGCTCAAGCACTCCATAAGACCTTCAAGAGGAAGAACAAGCCGCCATCACTAAGGTGGACCCGTTCTTTAATCTCCTTGTTCTTTATTTTCTTGTTTTTCGAATTTTAGTGCTTATGTTATCTATGTTTATGTCTTATGATCATTAGTGTCTATGCCTTAAAGTTATGAATGTCCTATGAATCCATCACCTTTCTTAAATAAACAATGTTCTTAATTGAAAAAGGGAAGAATTGCATGAATTTTGAATTTTATAACAGTTTAATTATTTTGATGTGGTGGCAACACTTTTGTTTCCCGAATGTATGCTTGAACAGTGCATATGTCTTTTGAATTTGTGGTTCATGAATGTTGGCTCTTGAAAGAATGATGAAAAAGGAGACATGTTACTGAGGATCTGAAAAATCATAAAAATGATTCTTGAAGCAAGAAAAAGCAGTGAATATAAAAAATAAAAAAAAAGAGAAAGCAAGCGAAAAAAAAACGAAAAAGAAAGAAAAAAAAAAAAAAAAGAAAAAGAAAGAAACAAAGTTGTGATCCAAGGCAAAAAGAGTGTGCTTAAGAACCCTGGACACCTCTAGTTAGGGACTCTAGCAAAGCTGAGTCACAATCTGAAAAGGTTCACCCAATTATGTGTCTGTGGCATGTATGTATCCGGTGGTAATACTGGAAGACAGAGTGCTTTGGGCCACGGCCAAGACTCAATAAGTAGCTGTGTTCAAGAATCATCATACTTAACTAGGAGAATCAATAACACTATCTGGATTCTGAGTTCCTAAAGAAGCCAATCATTCTGAATTTCAAAGGATAGAGTGAGATGCCAAAACTATTCAGAGGCAAAAAGCTAAAAGCCCCGCTCATCTAATTGATACTGATCTTCATAGATGTTTTTGGAATTCATTGCATATTCTCTTCTTTTTTATCTTATTTGATCTTCAGTTGCTTGAGGACAAGCAACAATTTAAGTTTGGTGTTGTGATGAGCGGATAATTTGTACGCTTTTTGGCATTGTTTTTAGTATGTTTTTGGTAGTTTTAGTTGAGTTCTTAGTATATTTTTATTAGTTTTTAGTTAAAATTCACTTTTCTGGACTTTACTATGAGTTTGTGTGTTTTTCTGTGATTTCAGGTATTTTCTGGCTGAAATTGAGGGACCTGAGCAAAAATCTGATTCAGAGACTGAAAAGGACTGCAGATGCTGTTGGATTCTGACCTCCCTGCACTCGAAGTGGATTTTCTGGAGCTATAGAAGCCCAATTGGCGCGCTCTCAACGGCGTTGGAAAGTAGACATCCTGGGCTTTCCAGCAATATATGATAGTCCATACTTTGCCCAAGATTTGATGGCCCAAATTGGCGTTCAAAGTCACCCTCAGAAATCCCAGCGTTAAACGCCGGAACTGGCACCAAAATGGGAGTTAAACGCCCAAACTGGCATAAAAGCTGGCGTTTAACTCCAAGAAGAGTCTCTGCACGAAAATGCTTCATTGCTCAGCCCAAGCACACACCAAGTGGGCCCGGAAGTGGATTTTTATGTCATTTACTCATCTCTGTACACCCTAGGCTACTAGTTTTCTATAAGTAGGACCTTTTACTATTGTATTAAGAATCTTCTGATCTTTGGAACCTTTTTCTTTAGATCTTTTGATCACTTTGGGAGGCTGGCCTCACGGCCATGCCTAGACCTTGTTCTTATGTATTTTCAACGGTGGAGTTTCTACACACCATAGATTAAGGTGTGGAGCTCTGCTGTACCTTGAGTATTAATGCAATTACTATTGTTCTTCTATTCAATTCCGCTTGTTCTTTGTCCAAGATATCACTTGTTCTTTAACTTGATGAATGTGATGATCCGTGACACTCATCATCATTCTCACCTATGAACAAAGTGACTGACAACCACTTTTATTCTACGAGCAACCTAGGCTCTAGTGTTTATCTCTTGGATTCCTGATACACGATGCATGGTTGATCGCCTGACAACCGAGTGCTCGCCTGACAAACGAGCCAGCCATTCCGTGAGATCAGAGTCTTCGTGGTATAGGCAAGAACTGATGGCGGCATTCAAGAGAATCCGGAAGGTCTAACCTTGTCTGTGGTATTCTGAGTAGGATTCAATGATTGAATGACTGTGACGTGCTTCAAACTCCTAGCAGGCGGGGCGTTAGTGACAGACGCAAAAGAATCACTGGATTCTATTCCGGCCTGAACGAGAACCGACAGATGGATAGCCGTGCCGTGACAGGGTGCGTTGAACATTTCCACTGAGAGGATGGGAGGTAGCCACTGACAACGGTGAAACCCTTGCATAAGCTTGCCATGGAAAGGAGTAAGAAGGATTGGATGAAGACAGTAGGAAAGCAGAGAGACGGAAGGGAAAGCATCTTCATACACTTATCTGAAGCTCTCACCAATGATATACATAAGTATCTCTATCTTTATCTTTATGTTTTATTCATCATCTATACCCATTTGAGTCTGCCTGACTAAGATTTACAAGGTGACCATAGCTTGCTTCATACCAACAATCTCCGTGGGATCGACCCTTACTCGCGTAAGGTTTATTTCTTGGACGACCCAGTGCACTTGCTGGTTAGTTGTGCGAAGTTGTAGTGATCACGATTTCGCACACCAGTGTACTTTATGCCGGAAGATACAGAAGGGCCGGTCATGGTGAATAATTATTACTTGAATTCGATGATGGTGAACTGTTCCGGAACCGAATGTCAGGGTATCATGTTGTTAACCGCGGGCGTTTCGGGTGATGATCAAAGGTTGGAACAGATTCCGGTTGTGTGTGAGTTTCCGGAAGTGTTTCCCGATGATATTGATGAGTTTTCACCTAACCGAGAGGTTGAGTTTGCTATTGAATTGGTGCCCGGGGCGGGACCAATCTCAAGTGCTCCTTATAGGATGTCACCGTTAGAGATGAACGAGCTAAAGTCTCAGTTAGAGGATTTGTTGGGAAAGAATTTTATACGACCAAGTGTCTCTCTGTAGGGTGCTCCAGTGTTACTGGTGAAGAAGAAGGATGGGAGTATGCAGCTCTGTGTGGATTACAGGCAGCTGAACAAGGTTACAATAAAGAATAAGTACCCATTGCCGAGAATTGATGATCTCATGGATCAGTTGCAAGGAGCTGGAGTTTTCTCCAAGATCGATTTGCGATCCGGTTATCACCAGATAAGGGTGAGGGTGAGGATATCCCTAAGACCGCTTTCAGGACTCGTTATGGTCATTACGAGTACACGGTAATGTCCTTCGGGTTGACGAACGCTCCTGCGGTATTCATGGATTACATGAATAGAGTTTTCCATCCGTTTCTGGATAAATTCATTGTTGTCTTCATTGATGACATACTGATTTATTCCAAGACTGAAGAAGAGCATGCGGAACACTTGAGGACCGTGTTGCAGATTCTAAAGGAGAAGAAACTCTATGCAAAACTGTCTAAGTGTGAGTTTTGGAAGAGTGAGGTGAAGTTTTTGGGCCATGTGGTGAGTAAGAAGGGAATAGCCATAGATCCAACTAAGGTGGAGGCTGTGATGGATTGGAAGTAACCAACCACCGTAACAGAGATAAGGAGTTTTCTGGGCTTAGCTGGCTATTACCGAAGGTTTATCAAGGGCTTTTCACAGATAGCTTTGCCAATGACAAAGTTAACCCGCAAAGACACTCCGTTTGTTTGGACTCCTGAGTGCGAGGAGAGCTTTCAGGCATTGAAGAAAAAGTTGACCACTGCACCTGTGTTAGTGTTACCTGAGCCGAATGAGCCATTTGAGGTGTACTGTGATGCCTCATTAAAGGGTTTAGGGTGCGTGCTGATGCAGCATCATAATGTGGTGGCGTATGCCTCACGACAGTTGAGACCTCATGAAGTTAGTTACCCTACGCACGATTTGGAACTCGCTGCGGTTGTGTTTGCCTTGAAAGTGTGGAGGCATTATCTCTATGGGGTTAAGTTCCAAGTTTTCTCTGATCATAAGAGCTTGAAGTATCTCTTTGATCAGAAAGAGCTTAATATGAGGCAGAGAAGGTGGATGGAATTGTTGAAGGACTACGACTTTGAGTTGCATTACCATCCGGGAAAGGCGAACGTAGTGGCGGATGTATTAAGTCGGAAGTCGTTATATGCGGCTTGGATGATGCTTCAAGAGGAGAAGTTGCTCAAGGGATTCGAGAGTCTGAAAATTGGTGCTCGAGAAGTATCCGGAACTTTGTGTTTGAACCGATTAGAAATCTCAAGTGACTTTAAGTCCCAACTCCTAAAGGCTCATCAAAATGATGAAGCGTTATGGAAGGTGTTACCGGCTATTGAGCAAGGAAAATAGTGGAGAGTATCGGAAGAAAAAGATGGGTTATGGAGATTTAAGGGTAGGATTATTGTGCCGGATGTTGGCTCCTTGAGGCATGATATCTTAAAGAAGGCACACAAAAGTGGATTCTCCATTCACCCGGGAAGTACTAAGATGTACCATGATTTAAAGGCGATGTTTTGGTGGCCGGGTATGAAGAATGATGTGGCGGAATATGTTTCAAAGTGCTTAACTTGTCAAAAGGTAAAGATTGAACATCAAAGACCTTCCAGGATGTTGCACCCTTTAGAGATTCCACAATGGAAGTGGGAAAGTATTGCAATGGACTTCGTGTCAGGATTGCCAAGGACTAGGGCTGGATTTGATGCTATTTGGGTGATTGTGGACCGACTGATGAAGTCAGCTCACTTTTTGCCCATTCGTATGACTTACACCCTTGAGGAGCTAGCACAGTTGTACGTAAAGGAGATTGTGAGACTTCATGGTGTACCTGCTACTATAATCTCTGATAGAGATCCTCGTTTCACTTCAAGGTTTTGGGGTGCATTTCAGAAAGCTTTTGGAACCCGATTAAGCTTGAGCACGGCTTACCATCCTCAAATAGATGGTCAATCCGAGAGGACAATCCAAACACTAGAGGATATGTTGAGAGCTTATGTTTTGGACCAACCGGCGAGTTGGGATCGGTATATGCCATTAGTGGAGTTTGCATACAATAATAGTTATCATGCGAGCATTGGAATGGCTCCGTATGAGGCCTTGTACAGGAGGAAATGTCAATCTCCGCTATGTAGGTATGAAGCTGGAGAGAAAAGCTTGTTGGGACCGGATATGATAGCTGAGACTACTGAACAAGTCAAGAAAATCCGAGATAGGATGCTTACGGCGCAGAGTCGTCAAAAGAGTTATGCCGATCAGAGGCGAAAGCATTTAGAATTTGAGGAAGGAGACCATGTTTTCCTTAAGGTTACTCCAACTACAGGAGTAGGTAGGGCGATTAAGGCAAAGAAGTTGAATCCTCGATACATTGGTCCATTTCAGATCCTGGAGAGGATTGGACCGGTGGCGTATCGGATGGCTCTACCACCTCATCTTTCGAATCTGCACGACGTGTTTCACGTGTCGCAGCTTCGGAAGTACACTCCTGATGCTAGCCATGTGTTGGAACCTGAGTCGGTTCAGTTAAGGGGAGATTTGACGCTTCCAGTGGCTCCGGTCAGAATTGATGATACTAGTATCAAACGGTTGTATGGAAAAGAGGTTTCATTAGTCAAAGTGGCTTGGAATCGAGGCGGTGTTGAGGAACACACTTGGAAACTTGAGTCGGAGATGCAAACAGATTATCCGCATTTATTCTCAGGTAATTGCATTTGAATTTTGTGGGCGAAATTCCCAATTAGGTGGGTAGAATGCAAAACCCGGTTAATTAACGGCTAATTAACCCATAAATGAGAATTTATTCTAGAAAGTCCAAAATGTGATTTTTATGGCTAAATGTGATAGAGGAGGTTGAGACGAGAATTTCGATACCAATTTTATAGAATTCGGACCAAGATTGGACCGAACGGGCCAAACCGGGCCAACCGGACCCAAAGTGGGCCCTTGGCCCAATATAACTAAACCAAAACCCTAGTTTTCAGCACTCTCTCTCCTCACTTATCACTCAAAAAACGCTGAAATGGAGGCCATGGAGGGGAGAACTCTCTCTCAAGTTCTTTCTCTCACTTAATCTTCAAACCACCATAACTTTTGATCTAGAGCTCCGATTGCCGCTCCGTTTGTGGCCACGCGTTCACCGCAGAGAGCTCTAGAAAACCCATAAAATTAATCTTAACGTAAGTCATGTTTTGCTCTTCGAAATTCCAGCCTTGTTTTCGAGTTTTATGAGCAAAAATGTTGAGATTTTAGGCTCTTTGATATTATAGGACCCAACTCTCTTGAAGGAGAAGGTTAATCTTGTCTCCTTGGACCTTGGGTGTGGTAAGATTCTCAACCCTAGTGTAATTTATTGTTCTATGATGTTTGGATATTGAGATGTTGTGTATGGGTATGATGATTGTGGCTTAGGTTGTGTATGTGTGAATATTGGAGCTTGATTGGTGATATTGAAAAGCTTGAAAAGGGGATTTGGTGGTGAAAAATCTGTTCTTGGAGGTGTTGAGGCCTTGAGAGCTTGTGGATAAGTGATTTGGAAGTGCTCCGGTTGAGCTTGGGAAATCGGCTAAGGTATGGTTTCGGTTTCCCGTATCTAACATGTAATGTGGTAGGAAATACTTAGGCTAGAGGCCCTAAGATAGGCATTGAATGGTTGATGTTGTTGAATGATTGAGATATATGATGTGGTCATATATGTGATGATGATTAATGATGCCTTGATGGTATGATGTATGAGAAATATGCATGTTGTGATATATGCTTGATGATTGTTTATGGTTGAATTGTGGGTTGAACCATGTTAATGGTGAGTATGATATTAATTGTATACCATGATGATTTATTGGAATTGGTGTTGTTGAGAATTGGCACGAGAAAGAGTATATGATATGTCAACGTGTTTGGGTTTGAGCCACTTGGGTGAAGTGGGTTAAAATGATGAGATAGTGATTTTGTAAATTGTGGTAAAGTGTCAATGTGTGAGTTGAGGAGGCTTGATGTTGAACTTGATATATTTTGATTGATTTCAAAGAAAAGGGATGAAATTGGCATGTTTGATTGATTTTGAAAAGAGTTGAAAATGACTTGTTTTGAAAATGGCACTTTGTGGTTTTGTATGAAAAATATGGTTTTTGGGCATACTTTGATGGGACATAACTTGGACGGATCTCTGTTTTGACCCAAATCTATTTAGAAATGAAATTGGATCCGGGATGTCCATGCCGTTCGAAGAACGGATGAAAAATGGTTTAAAATGAAGAAGTTATGTCCATTGGAAGATAGGGGTTTGAATTTGTGAATTCTGCAGCTTTTAACTTCGAAAATTTTTAGCAGAAATACCTCTCGCGCATAGGCGCACTTGGCGCGTACGCGCTGATCTTCCAGAAAGCGCCATCCACGCGTGCGCGTGATGTGCGCGGGCGTGCCGATTGTGCTGCACCCAATGCCCAGCCATTTTCCAGAGAGTTGTGCCAGAACTGTCCCAGCTTTGTGCCTGGGGCACGAGAGCACCCACGCGTACGCGTGGTTGACGCGTGCGCGTCGCTTGGCTATTTTTCAATCCACGCGTTAGCGTGCATGACGCTTATGCGTCGATGAGTTTTCGAGGCCATCCACGCGTGCACGTGGAGTGCGCATACGCGTGGCCCTGTTTTCATCCCAAAGTTGATTTTTGAGTTTTAAAAGCCAAATCTCATACTTCTAAGCCTCCGATCTCACCACTTATGTCTTAAATCATTATGATATGTCTAGCTATGAGAAGAAAGGCTAGTGAATGTGGTAACTTGCGAGTGAAGCAAGGGAAATATGAATGATCAATAAGGATCAAGCATGATTATGTGAGATGCAGAGGATGGTGGTGGAAGTGCTTGTTATGCCATGGGCCGAAAGGCTGTAATCGTTAATGAAACGGCTGGTTATGGATTTAACCGTGAGCCGGGTGGCTGGTTATGGATTTAACCGTGAGCCGGATGGCTGGATTATTGCCGTGTTACGGCAGAGCCATGATTATGGCTAAGAATAAATGCATATATATGCTGTTGAATGAATTGTAAATGTTGCACTTCCACTGTTGGAGATGAGAGTTTCCCTGGGAGAAAGCAGTGGCTAGCCACCACGTGCTCCAGGTTGAGACTTGAAGCTTTTTTGACCCTATGTCGTCAGGGTGGCCGGGCACTGTGAAATTCCTGGACGAGCTCACCCCCATAAATATTCACCAGTGACGGTGATGGATAAATATTCACCAGTGAGGGTGATGGATATGGATCATGATTATGATCAAGTTTATTTTGAGTATGACTCAAGTTGGGGAGACACGACAGAGGTACAGTCCAATGGTTAACTGCCAGGACTTGTCGGGTTGGCTATATAACCGACAGATGATATCATCAGCCACTAGGGACAGGCATTCATCATATGCATACTATATGAATGTTTTGAGATTGCCTACTTGACTACATATTATTTGCTAATTGTCTAAATGCCTTAATTGTTCCTACTTGTATATTTCTTGTTTGATATAACTGTGTTTGCTACATTATATCCTGCTGGTGGTTGGGAGGTTTGAAGGAATTGGAAAGGGAAGTATTAGTTAGACTGAAGAATCTTTAGTCAGATGCCCTTTTATAGTTTAGCTTGTTTATAAGCTTTGATATTATCTGGAGGAAGTTCTAGGATTGCCTTCGGCTTTCCTCTATTATTATGTATTATATATGTGGAAGCTGTTACCATGCTGGGGACCTCTGGTTCTCACCCATGCAGATTTTGTGGTTTTCAGATGCAGGGCGTGAGGTTTCCCGCTGAGGCATGCTGGAGACTTCTAGATTTGCGAAGATCCTTTGTTCTCGGGACTATGTTTTGGTTTATATGTTTTGCTTAGATACTTTTATCTCCATTAAATAATATAAACTGTGATGACTCCTCTTATGGGAGATACTAGAGAATAGGTTTTCTGTATTTGTGTCCCTTTGGGTTTCCTTTGGGGTTTTCCTTATTTTATCATATGTATATATATTGCTATGCTCGGACCGGTTATCTTCGCAGCCGGATTTTGAGTCTTGATATTCCTATTTTTGACACTCCTTTGTATATATAATCTCGCGTTGGTTATTCATGTTCGTTACGTTATCGGTCGGAGTGTTGCGCTTTCGAGTTGCGATTTTTTGTTTACCCCTTTTTCTATAAAGGCTCCTAGTTATAATCATTCATTCATACTACTATACGTACTAAATTTTTATTTTAAAGGTCGTAATACCTTGCCATCTCTGAATTATGACTTAAGCATAAGACTCTGTATGGTAGGGTGTTACAAAACTTCTCCTGGGCATGCGCACGCACACCCCTGTGCGTACGCACACGCCCTGTTTCTCAAATTTAAAACGTGTTTTCAACTATTTCACCTTTCCAACAAGATTGCAAGCTTCTATGACATGATTTTAAGACTCTTGGGCTTATTCTTGAGCATTGAAACATGGGAAAAGTCTTAGGAGAATTTATTTGGATTTTACGTTAGAAAGTTTACAAATGGAGGTGTAGGTTTATGGTGTACTGAGGATGGGTATGGTGGAGTAAGAAAGGAGGACGGTACTGGAATTGAGGAGCTGATGAACTATTAGTTCGGAATGGAAATCATGAATTGATGATGGTTGTGATGAGTCGAGGACTCGAAGAGAAATGATGATCTTGATGGATGTTGAGAGTGTGCGGGGCCTATATCCCCGGCGTAGCAGATTTTTTCTGCTGCGTGACTAGTTGTTGTTGAGAGTGCGCGGAGCCTATATCTCCAGCGTGGCAGATGTTTTTGTCGCATGACTTGTTGAATGTTGAGAGTGTGCAGGGCCTATATCCCCGGCGTGGCAGATTGTTCTACTGCATGATTTGTTGTGGTTGGTTCTTTCTCTACTACAGAAAGTGTGCGGGGCCTATATCCCTGGCGTAGTAGACTCCCTACTGCATGAGTGTGTAGGACACTATATCTCTGACGTAGTAGATTCGCTGCTGCATGAGTGTGCAGGACACTATATCTCTGGCGTGGCAGAAGAGGCTACATCCGGGAGGATGTGTCGGGTTGGCATTTACGGACCGACAAGTAATATCACGAGCCAATAGGACAGGCATTCATCATATGCATCTCTTATATGCATGCTTATTTACTTTGATTACTTGAGTTTGCCTAATTGTATAATATGTCTACTTGCTTCTTGAATTTCTTGTTATATATTTGAATATTACCTGTGTTTTCTTTGCTTGCATTATCTGTGTTTGTTTGATGCTGAGGAGGTTAGGTAGGCGGTGGCGACGGGGTCGCACGGAGGGTAGGTTGGTGAAGGCTGTGAGACAGTGGTGATTAGTCTAGTTAGTAATCCCCTAAGTTAGATTTACATTACCCTGTTATTATGTTATGGTTTAAGTTATGTTTCAATGTTTTAGTTAAGCTTTATGATGAATCTCTTGGTGGATATGAAGTCTAGGATTGCCTTTGGCGTCCCAGAGTCTTATATCTTACTTCACTGGGCACTGTTACCATACTGAGAACCTTCAGTTCTCATACCATATTCTGTTGTTGTTTTTCAGATGCAGGTCGCAACCCACCTCGGTGAGTTGCATTGATGGTGACAGAAGCGGAGGATCATGGATACTTTTTGGAGTCTTTTGTTTTATTTTGTATATGTCTCTCATCTTTTGTATTTTTCTTTTGCCTAGAGGCCTGTATTGAGAGAGAAAATTTTGTATAAGCTATTTTTATTGTCATATTTCTGTATGGTCTATATATTGCTAGCCGGCTTAAACTTCGGGAGTCTGGCTAGATTCTTATGCTATTATACTATTATCTTTTGTTATATTATATCTATATCTTGTGCTTTAAGTTAGTAGCTTTGTTAGTACGTTTTGTGCTTCTTAAATCATGTTTTTGAGCTACATCCTTCATCGGGCTTCTAGATTATATTAATTCTTTCTATATATTATATGTATAAGCTTTAAGACTGTCGTAACCTTTGATTAACATTTGCTTTACGACGTGAGGTAAAGCTTAGGCTAATTAGGGTGTTACAATTTGTATTATGTAATGCTTGTAAGTCAATATTATATATATTCTGGTTAAGTGTTGTATATGGCTTATGAGTATGTATTTATATTTTCAACTAAAAGTCTTTTAAAAGGTTATATGGTTTTAAGTTTTAGCCAGGCTCCTATCTTAGTATTAAAGATATTTAGAGTCGTCATAATGTTCGAGTTATTAGAGTGACGCAGCCAGAAGTGTGACATTCTGATAGTGAGGGTGTTACAAGTGGAGTGAGGAGCGAGGAGGGTGAGGTGAACACTAGAGGGAGGAAGGTGAAAGGGAGAAATGGTGATTGATGAGCGGATAATTTATACGCTTTTTGGCATTGTTTTTAGGTAGTTTTTAGTAAGTTCAAGCTACTTTTAGGGATGTTTTCATTAGTTTTTATGTTAAATTCACATTTCTGGACTTTACTATGAGTTTGTGTGTTTTTCTGTAATTTCAGGTAATTTCTGGCTGAAATTGAGGGACTTGAGCAAAACTCTGAAAAAGGCTGACAAAAGGACTGCTGATGTTGTTGGAATCTGACCTCCCTGCACTCGAAATGGATTTTCTGGAGCTACAGAACTCCAAATGGCGCGCTCTCAACGGCGTTGAAAAGTAGACATCCAGAGCTTTCCAGCAATATATAATAGTCCATACTTTATTCGGAAATTGATGATGTAACTTGGCGTTGAACGCCAAATACATGCTGCTGTCTGGAGTTAAACGCCAGAAACACGTCATGATCCAGAGTTGAACGCCCAAAACACGTTACAACTTGGAGTTCAACTCCAAGAGAAGCCTCAGCTCGTGGATAGATCAAGCTCAGCCCAAGCATACACCAAGTGGGCCCCGAAAGTGGATTTATGCATCAATTACTTACTCATGTAAACCCTAGTAGCTAGTCTAGTATATATAGGACATTTAACTATTGTATTAGACGTCTTTTGACCACGTTTCATCTTTGGTCTCAGTTTTGTTTTATTCTTCATCTTAGGAGGCCATTGAGCACGTTTAAGGGGGCTGGCCATTCGGCCATGCCTGAACCTTTCACTTATGTATTTTCAACGGTGGAGTTTCTGCACACCATAGATTAAGGGTGTGGAGCTCTGCTGTACCTCAAGTTTCAATACAATCACTATTATTTTCTATTCAATTCTCTTTTATTCTTATTCCAAGATATACGTTGCACAACACTTTGATGAATGTGATGATCCGTGACACTCATCATCATTCTCACCTATGAACGCGCGTGATTGACAACCACTTCCGTTCTACTCTAGGCTGGGCACATATCTCTTAGATTCTCCAACAGAATCTTCGTGGTATAAGCTAGATAGATGGCATTCATGGGGATCCAGAAAGTCTAACCTTGTCTGTGGTATTCTGAGTAGGATTCCGAAATTGAATGACTGTGACGAGCTTCAAACTCCTGAAGGCTGGGCGTGATGACAAACGCAAAAGAATCAATGGATTCTATTCCAACCTGATTGAGAACCGACAGATAATTAGCCGTGCTGTGACAGAGCATTTGGAACGTTTTCACTAAGAGGATGGGATGTAGCCATCAGCAAGGGTGATGCCTCCAGACGATTAGCCGTGCAGTGACAGCGCATAGGACCATTTTTCCGAGAGGATTGAAAGTAGCCATTGATGATGGTGATGCCCTACATACAGCTTGCCATGGAAAGGAGTAAGAAGGACTGGATGAAAGCAATGAGAAAGTAGAGATTCAAGAGGAGCACAGCATCTCCATACACCTATCTGAAACTCCCACTATTAATTTACATAAGTATTTCTATCCTTTTTATTTTCTATTTATTATTAATTTTCGAAACCCAAAACCATTTAATCTGCCTAACTGAGATTTACAAGGTGACCATAGCTTGCTTCATACCAACAATCTCTGTGGGATCGACCCTTACTCACGTAAAGTATTACTTGGATGACCCAGTACACTTGCTGGTTAAGTTGAACGGAGTTGTGTCCACACATAGGTGCCATAATAATGATCCCATACAACAACAAAGAATACTACATTGATGTGATCACAATTTCGTCCACCAGTGATGATAAAGGGTATCTGGTCCAAGTATTAGAAAAATGATGATTTTAAAACGTTTTGTATGTTGAGGATAATATTAATAAGAATAAAAGGTTGGGGACAATTTTGACTTTGATCTAAGATGTTAAGGACGAAAAAAGTACTTAACGCTTAGGTTTTATTTTTACAAAAAATTAACACTACCATAAAATTTTAACTTATATATATATATATATATATATATATATATATATAATATTTAAGTAAATTTATTTTTACGAAACTTTTGCAAGTTCCCATGGTATCACTTAATTAATTAATTAAAATTAAAATAAATTAATATAGTTATTAATTCTTGTATAATAATATTATTAAAATTTATAAATTAAAAAAATAATTCACTATTTAAAATAGTTAATATTTGAAAAAAATTAACAACTTCATAGATAACAATAATACACAACATATAATTGGAGTTCGAACTAATTTGCAACATTACTTAATATAAAGAAAAATATAGTTAAACTCTATAGTTGACGATGCGCATTGTGAAATTATCATATATTCAATTAAGTCTTCTTTTAGTTGTCGCTGTAGCCTATTTTAAAGTTAGACTTTTTTAGAGAAATTGATAGTATAGTACAAATTTTTTTTTTTTTCTAACTGAGATTGTGAGAAGCCGTTTTTGACATTGTTAATTCATCATATTTTAAGTCTTGACTAAAATTTTTAATATAAATATCTCTTTTATCATAACAATTATATTATGCAATATACAATAAATTCTTATTATGTTTGCAAATTTCTTTTTTTTTAAAACTAAATTATATATAATTACAAAGCGTACTTACAATTATAATACTCTGAATACTTGTTCTATATTTTTTCTTTGTCTTTTTTAATATTATACAGATAACTTGAAGAAAAAAAATATTAATAGAACAATAGAACTTTGGTAGTTTTTTTTTTTTTTTATTGCTAACTTGCCACGTAGCAAAGTCTCATGTCCAAACTTCCTAAAAAAGAACTACTCTTCCTCAGTCCAAAGAAAAGAAACTCCTTACTTTTCTTCTCCAACGGTTGGATTGTTGAATTCTCACAAATAGTAAGTAAAAACTCTACTTTTGTGAATTGTGACCACCTTAGTTACTCTTAGTCTCTTATATTGAATTTACGATAAGTTAAATGTGTGACCACAGTACTTTTAAACAATAATAATTATCTTATTTGATTTAATATTTATAATTTTATATATATAATATTTATAATTTTATATTTATTATATTCAACAATAAAAATTGTTTTATATATTTATTTAAGGATTAAGTACTTTTTTCGTCGTTAAAATCTAGAGTAAAAATCAAATTCGTCCCCGACCTTTTTTTTGTTATTAAAATCATCCTCAACATTACTAGTCGTTTTAAAATCATCTTTTTTATAATAATACTTTGACGATTTTACCCTTAAAACAAAAAACTCCTCTTCCCCACATTCACCACTAACCCCCTGTCCCCTGCATCAACGCACATCTCTCTCTCTTCCTCTCTTTTTCATCTCTAACACCACCACTACTATACCACCCGTTAACCTTAACTCTAACACCAATCATAACTCTTCATCTATCACAATGTCAGTCACCCTCTCATCTAAACAACAACAACAAATGACAACTGATGAATAAAAATTTATTGTCGATCTAGATTTCATAAAATAGAATTCCATCGTTAAAAGTATAGTCTAGACCAATAATTAACTTCCAAATCAAATATTTTAAATCCATATTATAATAACCGAGATCGAGAGTACTTCAACCTCAGGTCGTTCTCCTTAGGAGTTGCAATGAAATATACATTTATTGGCTATGAGAGAGCATGGGGAATTGGGAAAGTAAGAAAGCAAAAAATGTAAATAGCAAGAGAGCAATTAAATATGCAAGAAATGTAAATGGCAACTCTTGGTGAGAATTGGAGAATTTAGGATTCCTATCCTAGTTATGGACCACAAACATGGCAATTGTGTGGGATCAATCCAAATTAGTCAATCCTCCTTGAGAATTAGTCAAAAGAGTGTAATTGATCTCAATCCATAAGTCCTAGTCAACTCACTAATTACTTAGTGAAAGACTAGCGTCAATGGAAACCAAATCAATTAACTATTCCTACACAACGTGGAATGGACATCCACAACTCAATTCCACCCAAACATCCAATTTCTCAACCAAGAGTGTGAAAAGTAAACATGTAAGAAATTAAATGAAAATCAATAAAGGTCAAAGAAATTAAATGCAACAAAAAGAAACTTCAAATGCAAGAAAATATCTTGGCATATAATTAAGAGCTAAGGTTACCTGTCCTAGCCATTGACCACAAATACATGATGATTATGAAGAGTTAATCATACTTAGTCAACCTTACATCGAAGATAAGTCAAGTAGGCATAGTTGATTTCAATCCCTAAGTCCTATGTCAACACTGATGGGTCACATAGAGTCAAGGGAGACCAAATCAACTAACTACTCTAATATATCAAACAAGAATAGACTTCAATAACTCAAGGATCACCAAAACCAACAATTTCAAGCCAAGAGTGAAGAAAAACTAAGTAGAAACTAAGTCAAGCATTTTATCAAACACTTGGTGTGCATGAAAATAAAATAATATTAAATGGCAATAATATAAATTCTAAAACTACTAAAGCAAGAAAATAACAATAACAACTAGAGAAAGCAATAAATGACATGGAAATATAAATTTGTATTACTTGGAATTAAAATAACAAAAGTGTTCATAACATGAAAATTGACATAAAAGAGAAAATAACAAAAGAGATGAAGAAGATAAAGACAATAAAGCATAGAAACATAAATGAAACTACACTAAGACAAGAATTAAAGTGCTGAAATTAAAAGGAAACTAAGCTAAAAACCCTAATTCTAGAGAAAGGAGGGAGCTTCTCTCTCTAGAGAACTACACTAAAACATGATAAAAGCTAACCTAATTGTCCCCTCCCCCCTTCATTCAACTTCACTTTGGCCTCATATAGCTTTGGAAATGAGTTGGATTGCGTTCTGGAGGCCCAAAAATCGCCCCCAACGATTTGTAATTAATGAGCTGATGTAATTCGGGTCATGCGTACGCGTCGCCTGGCAAAAAATCTATCCATGCGTACGCGTCGCTCGCAAATCCTTCCTGTGCATCCGCACGAGAACTTGTGCGCACGCACGCGTGCTGAAACTTCCAAACTCCATTCTTCATGGTTTCTTCCCTTTTGCCTGCTCTTTTCCGCACTTCTTCAACCCATACTTACCTTGGAAATCTGAAATCACTTAACAAATACATCAAGGCACTAAATGGGATTAAATGAATCAAAGTTGACTAAATTAAGCCCAAAAGAGCATGTTTTCACTTTTAAGCACAATTTAGAAAGAAATCTCAAAAGCATGCTATTTGGATGAATAAATGTGGGTTTATGTGATGAAATTCACTCAAATCAAACCAAAATATATCGTAAAATATGGACTCATCAATTTCTCCATACTTAAACCAAGCATGTCCTCATGCTAAACAAACCAAAGGAGATGAATGAAGGGGTAATTATTAATGCAACTACCTATATGCATGTATCTATACTAAATGCTATCTATATATATCTACACTATGATTCCTATTGAGTTTGGTAAAAACAAACAAAAGAATCTCAATCAATCCAAAGTACAAACTTAGGGCCAAGACAAGAAAATATAGCAATATAATCAATGTCCAAAGATTTGATTTGAAATTTCTAAAATTCATTTCAACAACTTGCAAGAAGACATAATATAGGCAATGGAAACATAGAATTGAGCAATTGAAACCCTCATCGGATGTGTTTACACTTTAATCGCTCAGTGTGTAGGGTTTAATCACTCAATCCTCCTTTAATCATGTTTCTCAAAGATTTGCAAGTCGTCTAACAATCAACTAATATTTGATGAATGAATGCAAATATCATGAGGACTTTTGTGGGTTGTAATGGGGCTTAGGTAAGGGTAGGATCAATATGATTAAGTGGGTTAATAGATTGGATCTTTGATTAACTCAAGTATCCCACCTAATCCTATATATCATCCTATGTTCATAACAAAACAATCCTAGCTGCCCATTTTTTCCTTTCTCACATTCACTCATGCATTTTATTTTCAATTCAACCACATATGTATCTCTTATTTTCATTCTTATTATCATTCTTTTCTTTTCTTTTCTCTCTTTTTTTTATATTGCCAAAAAGGAGATGCATATGCTTCTAAGTAATGAATGCATGAGTATTTTCCCACTTTTTCAAATATTTTCAATGAATACCCAAAGCACTAACTACCAACGTTTTTTCACAAATTCCCCCCACACTTAATTAACACACACACTCAAACCCAAACTAATCAAAGATGCAATTCAAGGACATAATGGTTTTTTCACTTATGGTGAATAATGTACTTAAAATGAGAACAAGGGGAACTAAATGCTCAAAAAGTGGTTTACAATGGTAGATGTAAGGGTTGGCCATATGGGTTTGTGAGCTATACAAAGATAGCCTCAATCATACTAATTCCAATCCAAAACAACAAATATAGGATATATAGACTAAAGCAAACCTAAGATCACAATCATAAAAGGAGTTTATAACACACAAGAACAAAATTTGTGATTGAAAATATGCAACTACACAATTTAAACTCAAATCTCACTTGGTATTTGTTCAAGCTCTTTCCTATGTTCCATAAAAAGATACTTTAAGCAAGTTCACAAATAAGTTTTCAAATCTAATCAATGGAATGCCCAAAAAGAGATTTCTTGAAAATTCTTTGTTGTTTTACCAAACTTATTTACTCTACTATGCAAATACAAATATAACTATAATAAAACTATAAACAAGCTAAGATATATACAAGCAAATCAAGCAAAGTATAATGCAATGAAATACTAACAAATATTTAGAAAAAAGCATAACTATTAAAACAAGAAAATAATGCAAAGTGTCGAGAAAGAGAGAATTTACGCCCCAAAATTGCGGATCCTCCCCCATACTTAAACATTGCACGGTCCTCCGTGCATGAACAAGATCCATGGGGAATGTCTCTAAGTTCCTCCACTTTCGGTCGGTGGATGCGGGGGCTTGGATTGTTGGATCGTCCTTCTCCTCCACCGGCTCCTCGCCTTTATGTCTCATCCTTGAAAAGAACGAATAAAGTGTAATTAGGAGCCATAGGGCAAGTTGCACAAAAGGGTAAAAGGGGGGAAGTCAATAAGCATCTAATTGAGTAAGTATTTATAGAGGTGTGGTATGATAAAAGACAATATGTATATTCTAAGTGTGCGCACACTTTAGAATATACACATTGACCGGATAAAGCAGTATCCACACAATCGAAAGAAATAGCATACGTTCCTCAATTAAGTCGCTTAGGTTGCAAGAAAAGAATAAGCAAAACTTAAGCTACACACAACCCTAGGTAACCACAAAAGTGAATTGAGTATTTGATATTGGTTATTGAAATTGTGCACGTGAAAGCGCAAACTTAGTATAGAATAGCACAATCACAACAACCAATCCATTAATGAACGAAAACTCCCTATTCATCATGAAACACAATGAAAAAGTCACATGGAAAGGTACTTGTTACAAAAAGTGATAAGCTCGATAAAAATCAAGTTAAGTCACTCAAAAAAATGCAAAGCATTAACAAGGAACAAGTACCGGACATGTGATGAATTTGATATGAAGATCATGATGAATAAGTAATTTCAACTTAATTCACTTAAGTAAGAGTGCACAATTCAAGATGCCAAACAAAGATAAAGTCTAACACATATGGTCGCGACAACATATGAATCAAACTCACGATTTAACTAGGCAATGAAATAAAGACTGAATGCTCAGTGCACATATTCATTAAGCTTGAGACCAAATTCAAGCAATAGCGACCCAATCAACATCAAGCAAACACTTGCAAATTTATTGAATTAACAAACAAATAAAACAAAACTAGTATAATCACTAAAGTAGAAATAGAATGCAAGCAAAACAAGGTAAAGCAAGTAGAGAAGAGGGTAAAAGTAAGAGAAGAGAAGGGTGGAAGAGAGAAGAAGAAAAGAAGTAGAGAGAAGAGAAGAAAAGAAGTGTAGTGGTGAAAAAACAGGGGCGTGCGTACGCACAAAGGTGTGTGCGCACACACAGGGAGTCACGCGTACGCATCCTGGACGCGTGCGCGTGGGGTGGCAAAAAGTGGAAGGTGACGCGTACGCGTGGGTCACGCATACGCGTTGATGAGAAAAATGAAAATTGTTGTGCGTTCACACTGTACGTGCTGACACCGCAACCAGAGGCTTTGTTTAGAGGTGTGCGTGGGCACAGGGCTGTGCCCACGCACAGAAAGCCAAATTTTTTTTTTTTTGGAAAAGGATCAAGTGTGCGCGCGCACACAGGTCCGTGCATGCGCATAAGAGCATAAGGGGCAGGGGTTCACACGCACAGGCTGTGCCAACGCTCCCACCAGAGTGGTTGCAAGTTGGCGTGCGGGCGCACAAGCCTGTGCGCTCGCACAAAGAGTGCGAAAAACGGCATGCGTGCGTACGCACAGGTACGTGCGGACGCACAGGTCACAGAAAATAGGGGAATGCACGCGCACAAGGCGTGCTGGCGCTGCAAGTGGGCATAAAGGCTTGTGTGCATACACACAGGTGGGTGCGTACGCACAGAAGGTGAATTTTCGTTGTTGTGTGCGTGCGCACAAGGGTGTGCGCACGCACATGCCCTGTTTTTCCCAAAAAAATTTCTTCAAAATTCTAAGGTACCAAGCCTTAGTTCAATCAAAACTCAACACCAAACATGCAAGAACCCATAAATTCATGATCCAAACTAAAATTAACTTACAAATATCAAAATTAAACTAATTCTAAGCTAACCAACCAAACAAACATGCAACAAACCAAAATATATGCAAAAAGAGGAGAGTTTGTGTAACACCCTAATATTCAGCTCCTTATGCTCGAGTCATAAGTCAATGATATTACGGTGGTACGACTCTCAGGTGGATTATTAATATATAAATATAGTTAATTTTGAAAGGAGTATTAATCGAGAAGCCTGAAGAGAGTAGAAATAAAATCGCACAGACGTATCACTCACGTTTCGACAACGAAAAGTTAAACTGTGAAGCCGAAAGCGATAAACGGACAGACATAAAGGAGATTAAGAGACAGATAACAGATAGATATATATAACGTAAGTAAATAGCCACTAGTCGCGACCCGCGAAGTTTAGGCCGGCTAGGGTACAGTACAAAAGTAGTTGACAACAATGTATCCTAATCTCTCCCAAAGAAAACATGAGAGCCTCTATAGGCAAGTTCCAAAAGAGTTCAATACATAATATAATCTTTTCAAAGCAAAGATGGAGAGATTCTAATCATAAACACAAGGTAGAGGAAATAATATCTTCGCCGTCTCTCAGACGAACCGCAGCTCACTTCTGAGCACCTGAACCTGTATCTGAAAAACAAGAGATATATACGGAATGAGAACCCCGGGCCCATGGGTTCCCAGTACGGTAAAAGTGCCAAATAAATCCAATGCACGGCAATAAAAACTCACTAAGCATCCTAAACTCCTTTTCACCAAATATCCAGCCTATATTCTCACTAATCCATAAATAGGCATCTGACGTAAGGGGATGCTAAATCTAGTTCATATTACACATGTTTTCCCAATCCACTGATTCTTTCACGAATCGGACTCAGAACCATAAGCAAAGCCATTACCAGTTGCTCTGCCTCAGCAGCTCTATATCAATACATCATACCCTCGCCTGGAGCCAGTGAAATCACATCACTATGTCCACCCAGGGGGGCTCAAATGATCTCATTCGAAAATCATCATCATTATGCAATCGCATTATCAATTCATCTCATCAAGAACAGCCCCCAACATCCACCAACACCATCATGAGGGATCTCTCAGTTGTACAAACACAAGCAATACAGTCAAGTAATACACAAATAAGGTACAAGTAGAACAAGTAGCATGTAATCAGGTAACATAGCATATATGATATGGAAATCCAAAACAAATAGGCAAACCCAAACAATTCAAACATATGCAAATGATGTATGCCTGCCCTATGGCTGATGATATCATCTGTCGGTTATCAAGCCAACCCGACGTGTCCGGTAGCTAACCCGGGCACAGTCTCTCTGTTGCGTATTAATATCATTAGAGGGAATATGTGCCCTGTCACCATTAAAGGGTATCTGCGCCCTGTCGCCATTAGAGGGTATCTGCGCCCTGTCGCCATTAGAGGGTATCGGTGCCCTGTCACCCTTACAACCAGAGAGAAAACACAAGTGTTGACCCGGAGCAAGCGGGACGAACCACAACCCTTGCTACTACCCAGGTAAACTCGTATCTCAGATAGTGGAAGTGCAATTCACAATTATCAATAATTCAGCATAAACATGCATGAATTCTCATCCATGGATCAACATCCATATCAGCCATCCGGCTCACGGTTAAATCCATAACCAGCCAATATTCATAGCATACACAGCTATTCCGGCTCACGGTTCAATCCAGAACCAGCCAATATTCATAGCATACACAGCTATTCCGGCTCACGGTTCAATCCAGAACCGGCCAATTTATAAACAATTACGGCCCTTCGGCCAATGGCATAACAAGCACTTCCACCACCATCCTTCACATCTCACATAATCCTCAATGATCCTCATTGATTATTCATTTTCCCCTTGCTTCACTCGCAAGTCACCTCATTCACTAGCCCTTTTCTAATAGCTAGGCATATCATAAAGATTTAAGATATAAGTGGTGAGATCGGAGGCTTAGAAGTATGAGATTTGGCTTTTAAAACTCAAATATCAACTTTGGCATGAAAACAATGCCACGCGTACGCGTACTCCACGTGCACGCGTGGTTGTCCTTAAAAACTCATCGACGCGCAAGCGTCGTGCACGCTAACGCGTGGATTAAAAATTTGCCAAATCGACGCGCACGCGTCAACCACGCGTACGCGTGGATACTCTCGTGCCCCAGGCACAAAGCTGGCACAGTTCTGGCACAACTCTCTGGAAAATGGCTGGGCATTGGGTGCAGCACTATCGGCGCGCCCGCGCACATCACGCGCACGCGTGGATGGCGTTTTCTGAAAGATCGGCGCGTACACGCCAAGTGCGCCCACGCGCAAGGGGTTATTCTGCTAAAAATTTACTAAGTTAAAAACTGCAGAATTCACAGCTTCAACCCCCAATCTTCCGACGGATATAACTTCCTCATTTTAAATCGTTTTTCACCCGTTCTTCGAACGGCATGGACATCCCGGACCCAATTTCATTTCTAAACAGATTTGGCACAAAACAAAGATCCGTAGTCCAAGTTATGTCCCGTCAAAGTATGCCCAAAAACCATGTTTTCATATAAAACCACAAAGTGCCATTTTCAAAACAAGCCATTTTCAACTCTTTTCAAAATCAATCAAAACATGCCAAATTTCAACCCTTTTTGAAACCAATCAAAATATACCAAAATCAACATCAAGCCTCCTCAACTCATACATTAACACTTTACCCCGAATCACAAAACCATCATATAACCATCTTTACCCATTTCAAGCAAATGGCTAAATTCCAAGCATATCAACATGTCCTACATCCTTCCTCATCTCAATTTCCAACAATACTATTTCCAATCAACCATCATTATACATAATCAATATCATAATCACTATCACGTGGTTCCACCCACAAATCAACCTTAATCATTCCTCAAACATATATCACAATATATATACCTCTCATGCATTATCATACCATCAAGGCATTAATAATCATACTCACATATATGACCACATAATAAATCTCAACCAAAATCAAACATACCTCATCTATACAATTTCACCCAAAATTACCAATTTCCACACTTCAACTCCTCAAACCTCATTATCCAATAACCAACCCAATCATTCATACATTCATTATATGAAATTCATCCAATCACTTGTGTCATCATACAATGCACACATCAACTTACCTTCCTTACCTCTTTCCGGCCTCCGGCCCAAAATTTACGGCCTCCGGCCCAATTTCACAATTTAAATGCATAAACCACAAATTAATACTCATTACCCAATACATCAAATTTTCAATACACCAAGCATACAAGGCCACACAATTCTCAACCCAAATCATCAATTCACATTACATACCAACTATGCGTATTAGCATCAACCATTTACACAATCCAAACTTAATCCTAGGGGCATCTAGCCTAGGAATTCTCATCACACTACACGGTACTTAAATGGAACTTAAACCGTACCTCTTGTAGCCAAATCAATTGAGCCTCTTCTTTGGAAGTCTCCACCAACCTTAGCCCTAAGCCTCACCAAAGCTCCTCAAGCAACACCAATCTCCCAATTGTGCACCAAGATCATCAAATACACTAACATAACCAATATCACATACATACATCAACCTAGGGCTCATAAAAATGACAAATCACAAGGGTTTGAGCACTTCTTACCTCAGCCCATATGAAGTAGGGATAGAACTCACTTAGAATCCATGTTGGAGTATCCCTAAACACCCAAAATCACAAGATTTCAACACTAACTTCCCAAAAACGTGTAACAGTGGGGAATTTCGAAAACTGGGCAGAGATGAATGGAATACTCACCACAAAACTTAGATAGAATTGTAGAGGATGAGAAGAGCGACGCGTGGCCGCAAACGGCTCGTCAATCGGAGCTCCGTAGCTCAAGTTATGGTGATTTGAAGATCAAAGAGAGTTAGGTTTTCTCTCTTCTCTCCTCTCTTCACTATTTCAGCGCCCCAACCCTTCTCTTTAGGGTAAAATGAGCTGAAATGCTCATAACTAATGTTTATATATGTTGGGTCTTGGGCCCACTTAGGCCCAGTTCACTTATTTTTGTCCGTTGGCCCAATTTTGGACCAAAACCCTTAAGATTAGCGCTCTAAATCGCACTTCAAATATTTCTACCTCTCCTAATTATAATTCCTCATTTCTTAATCTTATTTACCCATAATCAATTTTCTCAGCTGTAGTACCAGACAAATCTCAGCCGGTACTTCCGGTCAAAATTCTACTGCGCGCTTTTACGCAGAAAACTATGTTTTCCGACTCGAAAAAATTCACTTAATCCAAATATCATATTTAAATCATCAAATTCCAATTGCAAAATCTTCCAACCATATTCGCTCCTACTTAACTTATTATTTAATCAATTTCGGTTAGGCCGGGTTTTACATTCTACCCCCCTAACAGAAATTTTCGCCCTCGAAAATTCCATCCATCACTACGAGTACGCGAGCATAGTCTGCCTTTATATCAACGTATAACAGTTTCCAAGGTCCTTTTTACTCTGCGCGCTTCCGTTGCCGCACTCTGATCTCTCTATCCCTGAGGGTCTCGGTCGTTCGTTCAACGCCGACCAACAGCCTCGTCCCCTACTTTTACCGGCTCATCAACTCACACCCTATTAAATCTCGAATCATGTCATCAATAAGATTGCCATCATCGTTAATCATAGCCATTTTTTTTTTTCACATCACTATAATCAATCAATGATCATCACCACACCTTAATCATACTCCATCACTATCCTCTCTCTCTCTCTGCCAAGCCAATTCCTCTAATCACAGCTCAACTCCAAGCATAATCTCCAAACTTACTTTCTTATTCTCAAACCCTCAAATTTCTTCATGACTTGCTGATATAAAGCCTCTGGCTTATCAATCAAAAACCCCTTTCATTTCTAGAAACCAAATGAGTTCGGAATAGCGAGTTAACAAAATCATAAGAGTTCGCATTTCCTTTAATAATCTATAAAAGCATTTGAGACACATCTCTTTTGTTAAAATTACTCATATCAAAAATCATCTTCAAAACCAAAACCAACACTCTTTCAAATTCTTGGGGAAAAATTTTCAACAGTACCTCTCCAAAAATTGGAGTTTACCACCTGTCACGGGTTCCCTCAAACCAATCTCAATACCGCATCGACATTTCGATTTAATGGTTTTCACATTCGTCTTTCAAAACCAATCATTATAAATCTCAAACTAAAACCAAGATCACTATGACCAAACATCACAGTACTCATCTCTCAACACCACAACTTGCACTCTCTCATCATCTAAATCCAATTGTGCATTAATGATAATTTCCTCATCCGCTTTAGAACCATCAAAGCTTGCAGCCGCAATCATTTCCAACTAATTTGGGATCATTACTTACAGTAACCCGCTTAACCCTTCTAATATTCAAACATAAGATACTATAATAAACTTTTACAGCTCTTATTCGTAGCTATCCTGTGTTACTGCTTCCACAAGTTTCCGTTGCTTTATTCGGATCTCTCGTCTAGTACGAGCTCTATCACTTATTTCCTCAAGTACTCAACCACAACTTAGCATGACTGGCATTCACTAGATTTCTATCTATGATAGCCAAAACCACATACCAACTTAATCGTACTTTTAACACGTTGTTACCAATCTTTCGCTTACCAATTCCTAAACTGTCGGATCTAACGGTATCACCCGTTGTTGTAGTGAACACACGACCTTGTTGTTGGCTCTTGGTAGTATTCCGGTTGACCTCCTTAGGACATTTCTAGGACACATGTCCAACTCCTCTGCAACCATGGCAAAGTCCCAATCTACCTCGTCACGGAGTTCCCGAATGATGGCTTTGACATCACCCACCAGTCATTCCATTCTGAGGTTGCTTTCCGTTAAAGGCCTACCTAATCATTTATGCTCACCAAACATTTTATTAAGATAACTTAGGGTTATCTAGAACAGATCATAATTTTTCATTCGACCATGTATTACGAGTGAATACCAGCCTTCAGCATTATGTAAAGTGGTAAAGAATTAAGTTATCAGTTTTCTTATTACCTTGGGTACGAAAATCGGACCTGGCAGTCTCCCGATCCTTCCGGTGTGGGCAATCTCTGACCACATGTCCTAGCTTTCCGCAATTGTAACACAAACCCGAACCATAACGACACGGTCTATTTGGGTGATGACCTCCACATCTCTGACAGCTCGAAACATCAGAAGCAGCCGCTGCCCGTTTTCCCTTACCGTTTCTTTGGACTCCTCACTCGTCGCAAAGTCATTTCGCCTTTGAGGAAAACGTTGTAGGTATCCTCTTCTCTTAAACTCTTGACCCCTTGTTGGGTATTCTTGATTGTGCTCCCTGCGGTGGGGCTCCCGACGGTCATTCTTCGCCTCAACAGCCTTCCTCACACATTCTTCAGCAATACGGCTCTTGTTCACAAGTTCGGAGAAGACCCTAATCTCCATCGGTCCAACGGAGTTCAGGATTTCACTTCGAAGTCCTCCCTCATACTTAATACACTTCCATTCCTCAAAGTCTCCTGGAGCTCCCTGACACATGCGGGAAAACCTGAATAGCTCCTCAAATTTGTCTGTATATTCAGATACGGACATAGCACCTTGCTTCAGCTGTAGTAACTCCAATTCCTTGGCGGTTCTGGCAGAATTCGGAAAGTACTTCTTATAGAATTCCACCTGGAAGGCATCCCAAGTGATAGGATCATTCCCCTGTTGCAGGAGCCGTCGAGCCCCTTGCCACCAATGCGATGCTTCTCCCGTGAGCAGATAGGTAGCAAATTCAACACGCTGCTCTTCAGGCACCAACTGCGCTTGCAGTGCTCGCTCCATGGCCTGAAACCAAGTATCAGCTTCAGTCGGATTGGTGGTTCCCTTGAACTTAGGTGGATTAACCTTTAAGAAAGTTGCCAGTGTCATCGGGCCCTGAGCTTCCCTTCCACCATTGACATTATTGTTTATCTGTTGTCCAAGAGCCTCTGCAGTGGTCTGCATAGCAGCAGCCATATTCTCCAAAGCTGCCATAAGGCTTACTGGGTTATTCGGGTTGATTTCTGGTTCCTGAGTACTCGTACGATCTCTCTCACGTCCACGACCGGGTCCACGAGGCGCCATCTGGTTCCTCTACACACCAAACAATCGATATCAAGTTGATCAGTCTCAATATCGGAAGAATAGTGCTTCAAAGTACCAAAGGTACACTCATGGACTTCATGCTAGATGTATCAGTTAGATACCCTAACTAGCACAGGCACAGACTCAGAGTATGCATTGAAGCATAAGCAGTTCCATCCCTCAGGCTCACGAGGACGAACTGCTCTGATACCATAATGTAACACCCTAATATTCAGCTCCTTATGCTCGAGTCATAAGTCAATGATATTACGGTGGTACGACTCTCAGGTGGATTATTAATATATAAATATAGTTAATTTTGAAAGGAGTATTAATCGAGAAGCCTGAAGAGAGTAGAAATAAAATCGCACAGACGTATCACTCACGTTTCGACAACGAAAAGTTAAACTGTGAAGCCGAAAGCGATAAACGGACAGACATAAAGGAGATTAAGAGACAGATAACAGATAGATATATATAACGTAAGTAAATAGCCACTAGTCGCGACCCGCGAAGTTTAGGCCGGCTAGGGTACAGTACAAAAGTAGTTGACAACAATGTATCCTAATCTCTCCCAAAGAAAACATGAGAGCCTCTATAGGCAAGTTCCAAAAGAGTTCAATACATAATATAATCTTTTCAAAGCAAAGATGGAGAGATTCTAATCATAAACACAAGGTAGAGGAAATAATATCTTCGCCGTCTCTCAGACGAACCGCAGCTCACTTCTGAGCACCTGAACCTGTATCTGAAAAACAAGAGATATATACGGAATGAGAACCCCGGGCCCATGGGTTCCCAGTACGGTAAAAGTGCCAAATAAATCCAATGCACGGCAATAAAAACTCACTAAGCATCCTAAACTCCTTTTCACCAAATATCCAGCCTAGATTCTCACTAATCCATAAATAGGCATCTGACGTAAGGGGATGCTAAATCTAGTTCATATTACACATGTTTTCCCAATCCACTGATTCTTTCACGAATCGGACTCAGAACCATAAGCAAAGCCATTACCAGTTGCTCTGCCTCAGCAGCTCTATATCAATACATCATACCCTCGCCTGGAGCCAGTGAAATCACATCACTACGTCCACCCAGGGGGGCTCAAATGATCTCATTCGAAAATCATCATCATTATGCAATCGCATTATCAATTCATCTCATTAAGAACAGCCCCCAACATCCACCAACACCATCATGAGGGATCTCTCAGTTGTACAAACACAAGCAATACAGTCAAGTAATACACAAATAAGGTACAAGTAGAACAAGTAGCATGTAATCAGGTAACATAGCATATATGATATGGAAATCCAAAACAAATAGGCAAACCCAAACAATTCAAACATATGCAAATGATGTATGCCTGCCCTATGGCTGATGATATCATCTGTCGGTTATCAAGCCAACCCGACGTGTCCGGTAGCTAACCCGGGCACAGTCTCTCTGTTGCGTATTAATATCATTAGAGGGAATATGTGTCCTGTCACCATTAGAGGGTATCTGCGCCCTGTCGCCATTAGAGGGTATCTGCGCCATGTCGCCATTAGAGGGTATCGGTGCCCTGTCACCCTTACAACCAGAGAGAAAACACAAGTGTTGACCCGGAGCAAGCGAGACGAACCACAACCCTTGCTACTACCCAGGTAAACTCGTATCTCAGATAGTGGAAGTGCAATTCACAATTATCAATAATTCAGCATAAACATGCATGAATTCTCATCCATGGATCAACATCCATATCAGCCATCCGGCTCACGGTTAAATCCATAACCAGCCAATATTCATAGCATACACAGCTATTCCGGCTCACGGTTCAATCCAGAACCAGCCAATATTCATAGCATACACAGCTATTCCGGCTCACGGTTCAATCCAGAACCGGCCAATTCATAAACAATTACGGCCCTTCGGCCAATGGCATAACAAGCACTTCCACCACCATCCTCCACATCTCACATAATCCTCAATGATCCTCATTGATTATTCATTTTCCCCTTGCTTCACTCGCAAGTCACCTCATTCACTAGCCCTTTTCTAATAGCTAGGCATATCATAAAGATTTAAGATATAAGTGGTGAGATCGGAGGCTTAGAAGTATGAGATTTGGCTTTTAAAACTCAAATATCAACTTTGGCATGAAAACAATGCCACGCGTACGCGTACTCCACGCGCACGCGTGGTTGTCCTTAAAAACTCATCGACGCGCAAGCGTCGTGCACGCTAACGCGTGGATTAAAAATTTGCCAAATCGACGCGCACGCGTCAACCACGCGTACGCGTGGATACTCTCGTGCCCCAGGCACAAAGCTGGCACAGTTCTGGCACAACTCTCTGGAAAATGGCTGGGCATTGGGTGCAGCACTATCGGCGCGCCCGCGCACATCACGCGCACGCGTGGATGGCATTTTCTGAAAGATCGGCGCGTACGCGCCAAGTGCGCCCACGCGCAAGGGGTTATTCTGCTAAAAATTTACTAAGTTAAAAACTGCAGAATTCACAGCTTCAACCCCCAATCTTCCGACGGATATAACTTCCTCATTTTAAATCGTTTTTCACCCGTTCTTCGAACGGCATGGACATCCCGGACCCAATTTCATTTCTAAACAGATTTGGCACAAAACAAAGATCCATAGTCCAAGTTATGTCCCGTCAAAGTATGCCCAAAAACCATGTTTTCATATAAAACCACAAAGTGCCATTTTCAAAACAAGCCATTTTCAACTCTTTTCAAAATCAATCAAAACATGCCAAATTTCAACCCTTTTTGAAACCAATCAAAATATACCAAAATCAACATCAAGCCTCCTCAACTCATACATTAACACTTTACCCCGAATCACAAAACCATCATATAACCATCTTTACCCATTTCAAGCAAATGGCTAAATTCCAAGCATATCAACATGTCCTACATCCTTCCTCATCTCAATTTCCAACAATACTATTTCCAATCAACCATCATTATACATAATCAATATCATAATCACTATCACGTGATTCCACCCACAAATCAACCTTAATCATTCCTCAAACATATATCACAATATATATATACCTCTCATGCATTATCATACCATCAAGGCATTAATAATCATACTCACATATATGACCACATAATAAATCTCAACCAAAATCAAACATACCTCATCTATACAATTTCACCCAAAATTACCAATTTCCACACTTCAACTCCTCAAACCTCATTATCCAATAACCAACCCAATCATTCATACATTCATTATATGAAATTCATCCAATCACTTGTGTCATCATACAATGCACACATCAACTTACCTTCCTTACCTCTTTCCGGCCTCCGGCCCAAAATTTACGGCCTCCGGCCCAATTTCACAATTTAAATGCATAAACCACAAATTAATACTCATTACCCAATACATCAAATTTTCAATACACCAAGCATACAAGGCCACACAATTCTCAACCCAAATCATCAATTCACATTACATACCAACTATGCGTATTAGCATCAACCATTTACACAATCCAAACTTAATCCTAGGGGCATCTAGCCTAGGAATTCTCATCACACCACACGGTACTTAAATGGAACTTAAACCGTACCTCTTGTAGCCAAATCAATTGAGCCTCTTCTTTGGAAGTCTCCACCAACCTTAGCCCTAAGCCTCACCAAAGCTCCTCAAGCAACACCAATCTCCCAATTGTGCACCAAGATCATCAAATACACTAACATAACCAATATCACATACATACATCAACCTAGGGCTCATAAAAATGACAAATCACAAGGGTTTGAGCACTTCTTACCTCAGCCCATATGAAGTAGGGATAGAACTCACTTAGAATCCATGTTGGAGTATCCCTAAACACCCAAAATCACAAGATTTCAACACTAACTTCCCAAAAACATGTAACAGTGGGGAATTTCGAAAACTGGGCAGAGATGAATGGAATACTCACCAAAAAACTTAGATAGAATTGTAGAGGATGAGAAGAGCGACGCGTGGCCGCAAACGGCTCGTCAATCGGAGCTCCGTAGCTCAAGTTATGGTAATTTGAAGATCAAAGAGAGTTAGGTTTTCTCTCTTCTCTCCTCTCTTCACTATTTCAGCGCCCCAACCCTTCTCTTTAGGGTAAAATGAGCTGAAATGCTCATAACTAATGTTTATATATGTTGGGTCTTGGGCCCACTTAGGCCCAGTTCACTTATTTTTGTCCGTTGGCCCAATTTTGGACCAAAACCCTTAAGATTAGCGCTCTAAATCGCACTTCAAATATTTCTACCTCTCCTAATTATAATTCCTCATTTCTTAATCTTATTTACCCATAATCAATTTTCTCAGCTGTAGTACCAGACAAATCTCAGCCGGTACTTCCGGTCAAAATTCTACTGCGCACTTTTACGCAGAAAACTATGTTTTCCGACTCGGAAAAATTCACTGAATCCAAATATCATATTTAAATCATCAAATTCCAATTGCAAATTCTTCCAACCATATTCGCTCCTACTTAACTTATTATTTAATCAATTTCGGTTAGGCCGGGTTTTACAGTATGAACAATGTTACCAAACACTTTTATTTAATGTCTTTAAGTTAGACAATTGGGAGAGTCCCTTGCTATGGTGGCTTGTGCTTGACTTCCCCACCAAATGCTAGAATGTTCAATGTCCTCCGGGATCCCAATCCTAACCATCAACAAAAACAAAAGATAACCAAAAGCAAGCTATTTACATATTAACATATATACAATAGCTAACAACAACACCATTGCAACTCCCTGGCAACGGCGCCAAATTTGATGAATAACAATTTATCGTCGATCTAGATTTTCACAAAGTAGAATTCCATCGTTGAAAGTATAGTCTAGACCAACAATTAACTCCCAAATCAAATGTTTTAAATCCAAATTATAATACCGAGATCGATAGTACTTCAACCTCGGGTCATTCTCCCTAGGAGGTGCAATGAAATGTACATTTATTGGCTATGAGAGAGCATGGGGAATTGGGAAAGTAAGAAAGCAAGAAATGTAAATATCAAGAGAGCAATTAAACATGCAAGGAATGTAAATGGCAACTCTTGGTGAGAATTGGAGAATTTAGCATTCCTATCCTAGTTATGGACCACAAACATGGCAATTGTGTGGGATCAATCCAAATTAGTCAATCCTCCTTGAGAATTAGTCAAAAGAGTGTAATTGATCTCAATCCATAAGTCCTAGTCAACTCACTAATTACTTAGTGAAAGACTAGTGTCAATGGAAACCAAATCAATTAACTATTCCCACACAATGCGAAATGGACATCCACAACTCAATTCTACCCAAACATCCAATTTCTCAACCAAGAGTGTGAAAAGTAAACATGCAAGAAATTAAATGAAAAGTAATAAAGGTCAAAGCAATTAAATGCAAGGAAATGAAACTTCAAATGCAAGAAAACATCTTGGCATGTAATTGAGAGCTAAGGTTACCTATCCTAGCCATTTACCACAAACACATGATGATTATGAAGAGTTAATCCTACATAGTCAACCTTACATCGAAGATAAGTCAAGTAGGCATAGTTAATTTCAATCCCTAAGTCCTATGTCAGCACTAATGGGTCACATAGAGTCAAGGGAGACCAAATCAACTAACTACTCTAATGTATCAAACAAGAATAGACATCAATGACTCAAGGATCACCAAAACTAACAATTTCAAGCCAAGAGTAAAGAAAAACTAAGTAGAAACTAAGCCAAGCATTTTATCAAACACTTGGTGTGCATGAAAATAAAATAATATTAAATTGTAATAAAATAAATTCTAAAACTACCAAAGTAAGAGAATAACAATAACAACTAGAGAAAGCAATAAATGACATGGAAACATAAATTTGCATTACTTGGAATTAAAATAACAAAAGTGTTCATACATGAAAATTGACATAAAAGAGAAAATAACAAAAAAGATGAAGAAGATAAAGACAATAAAGCATAGAAACATAAATGAAACTACACTAAGACAAGAATTAAAGTGCTGAAATTAAAAGAAAACTAAGCTAAAAACCCTAATTCTAGAGAGAGGGGGGAGCTTCTCTCTCTAGAGAACTACATTAAAACATGATAAAAGCTAACCCTAATTGCCCCCCTCCTTCATTCAGCTTCACTTTGGCCTCAAATAGCTTCAGAAATGAGTTGGACTGGTTCTGGAGGCCCAAAAATCGCCCCCAGCAATTTGCAATTAACGAGATGGCGTAATTTGGGTCACGCCCACGCGTACGCGTCGCCTGGCCAAAATTCCATCCACGCTTATGCGTCGCTCGCAAATCCTTCCTGTGCCTACGCATGAGAACTTGTGCGCACGCACGCATGCTAAAACTTCCAAACTCCATTTCTTCATGGTTTCTTCCCTTTTGCCTGCTCTTTTCCTCACTTCTTCAACTCATACTTGCCTTGGAAACCTGGAATCATTTAACAAATACATCAAGGCACGAAATGGGATTAAAGTGAATTAAAGTTGACTAAATTAAGCACAAAAGAGCATGTTTTCACTTTTAAGCACAATTTAGGAAGAAATCTCAAAAGCATGCTATTTGGATGAATAAATGTGGGTTTATGTTATGAAATCCACTCAAATCAAACCAAAATATATCGTAAAATATGGACTCATCAACAACAACAATTCAATTTTGAAGTGAGAATCACAAACGGTTAAGCAACGGCGGAATTAGTTCGACAGAGTGTGGAAGAGCTTAATGGCTTCGAATAGCAGCGTCGTCTCAAGCAGAACTTGGTATCACCGGAATAACACTCACACTTGGTAGGCTCCAACGGCATAAGCGACGAACCAGCTATAATCGTGATAGACCAGCAGCAACAGCAGGGAACATGGCAATAACCCCTCCTTTTGTCACATACCCTCTCTCTCTCTCTCTCTCTCTCTCTCTCTCTCTCTCTCTCTCTCTCTCTCTCTCTCTCTCTCTCTCTCTCTCTCTCTCTCTCTCTCTCTCTCTCTCTCTCTCTCTCTCTCCCTCCGGTGAGCCAGTGGCAGTAGCAGCGACTTTCCTCCTCGTTGTACTTCCCATCGCATTCCTAAACCCTCACTTTCTTTGTTGGGGCTTGTTGAGGTCTAAGTGTGGTTTTGTGTTGGGTGTCGGGTTTTGTTGGGTAAGGGATTCAAGTGAAAAGAATTAAGGATAATTGGTGGTGGTGGTCGTGGTGGAGAGAGAAAAAGACAGAGAGAAAGATGATGAAGATGCAAGGGGATAGAGGGGATTAGTGGGAAAGAGGTTTTTTATTTTTGTTTTAAGGGCAAAATCGTCAAAGCATTATTATTTTTTATGAAAATGATGATTTTAAAACATTTAGTAACGTTGAGAATGATTTTAATAACAAAAAAAAGTCGAAAATGAATTTGATTTTCACTCTAGACTTTAGAGACGAAAAAAATACTTAATCCTTTATTTAATTATTTTAATAATAATTAAATATTAAAAAATACCAATAATTAGAAAAAACAAAAGGAATAACTTTAACTGCTTTGAGCTAATCTTTTATTAACTTCCAAACATCTTTTTTTTTTCAATAATATATATCTGACAAAAAGATGCATTTTTCTTGGCGTTGTAAACAAAAAAAAAAGTTATTCCACATAATTAACAGTTTTACAATCAACAGATAACTAACAAAATTATTAATTATCTAAATTATTAATCACCAAAAAGACCTTCGTATGAATAACATGAATCAAAACTGGCCTCGTTCTTTTTACTAACTTTGGCAACAGTTTTTTTTTTTTTTTTTTAATCTATGTCTGCATTAATCCTTCTCTTGTTGTTCTCTGTCTGCCTTCAATACTTTATGCTCACAAACCACCGCCAGCTGCTGGAATAATTGATAAACAAATTGATTCGTCTGCTTTAGACATTTTAATTAAATATAAAAAAAGGGCATGATGAGGGTCCAATTTGACAAGCTTTCTGATCATTTGCCTATTAGTTTTAGGTGCAAACAATGATAATCACTAGAATTAAGATACTTATATTATTTTGATGCATCTACTCATCTATGATGTAATCATTTGTGAAGCCAAATTAGCTTCTGTCACCCCTTACATCAGATCATGTGTGTCTAATGGCATGGTTATAGGTTAGCTTCTGGTAATTTCCGATTTTCCGAAACCTTTTCATTTGTAATGGTGCTGTTGGACAAACACCTAACAAATCTGATCTCTGGTTGTTTAAACAAACAGTTAATAATTCCAGAGTCAAATCTTATCCTATGAGTACTAATAACTTAGCCGCATGTCTTCATCAGCTTGGCTGCTGGTTATGGATGTGCATAGCTTGGAGCCTTTGACTTTATTTGTTTATGCATCCAACTAAGATAATTTAAACTAGTGTTGGCATATCTAGGTTTTGGTTCGGTGGAATTTGATTTGATTTAGTGTGTTGACTACTTATTAAATTGAAGGTTATTGTTACACTATCTTGTCGATCCAAGCCTGAATTTTTTCAAATTGTTGCGAGACAATCGGGCAATAATCATGTGCTCTGCCTCTCCATCAATAATCAATTTATTCTCATATCTTGATTTATGCAGATCCTAACTACTCTTATCCAGTACAACTTTCCAAGGAGAAATGCTCAACTACTAACCAAATTCATCTTAAAGTGAAAAAAGAATAGCCCTTTATTAATAATGAGAATACAAATATGTTGTTGTGGACTCTCATAAGTATACAAGTAATGTAATCTTAGAAACGCTATAAACTTCTTTCACCGTATAAAGGAACAGGATTTGGTGTGGTGAAAAAAGAAAAAAAGAAGAAAGAATTGGGCGACTACTCAGTTGGTAGCATTGACAAGGGGCGAGTGAGGGATCGGTGAGTGAGGTGACATGATGATATCATCAAACCTTCGGTTCTTGATGAGGCTAAGCCTCAAGCTATCTTGCCAGCAACGCTTCTTATCAGGAACAACGACATCCTTGTTCTTAAGGACGAAGGTGTGAATCCTCTGAAGAGAAACCTTAACAGCCTCATCATCCATGTTGGCATAGCACACCCTGAACCAGCCTGGCTCAGAGCAATGAAAAGAAGCACCGGGAGAAACATTGATCTTAACTTCGTGAATGATGACTTGCCACAGCTCCATCTCAGCCTCAAATGTTGCCTTCTTGAGAAGCCGACGAAGATCCATCCACAAGAACAACCCAGCATTACTTGGCAAACACTTAATTCCAACTTGACCCAATCCCTTTGTGAAAACCCTGTACCTTTCTCCCAACCTCTTTGCACTCTCCGCAAGGAACCTCCCCACGAACTCATCGTCGTTGAGCATGGAAGCCAGAAGATGCTGAGTTTGTGAAGACACCAATCCGAAGCTGGACATCTTGCGTGCGCACTGGACAACCTTGTCGTTGTAGGAATATATGATACCCACCCTGAAACCAGGGAAGCCCATGTCCTTGGAGAGGCTATAAACAATGTGAACGAGGTCACGGTCGCATTCCATGTCTGTTTCTTCCTCCAATATCTCAGCGATGCTTATGAAGCCCGGGTGGCTGAAAACCGTGGCGGCGTAGATTTCGTCGCATACCAAGTGGATGCGCTTATCGTTGATGAATTTGACGATGGTTCTAAGGGTGGCTCGGTCCAAGATTGTGCCTAATGGGTTTGACGGGTTCGTAATGAGTAAGCCTTTGACTCTGATGTTGTCTTGTCGAGCTTTGTCGTAAGCATCTTCCAAGGCTTGCTTTGTCAACTTGAAATTATTGGAGCTTTCACATGTGACTGGAACGAGTTGTACCCCTGTTCGCCACCTCAAATCCCTATCAAAACCTGGATAGTAGGGAGTAGGCACCAAGAAGGCATCGCCGGGGTCAGCCAAACAGAACGTTGTCACCTCGTGTGCTCCGGTGGCTCCACCGCTCATCACAATTCTCTCTGCCTCAAACTTCACTCTGTTGCCTCTGCTTTTAGCCATGAATTTAGCCACACCCTGTTCAATCATTATTTATTGTTAGTGTATGTCCCATCATATCGAATTACAAACATGCTATTTATATACTAAAATCAGTCATCAATATATTTGTGTATAAATACGTGTGTAGTTTAATTTATTTTCAATATATATTTATATTTCAATATATATTTTATATTAGTGACCGATTTTGATAACTGATTTTAGTATAATTATTACGTCACTACACTACCACTCACTTTTCTGAACTCTGGGAGACCATGATAATCCTGAAAGTTAGCTATGGCTTTGAAGTCAGTTACTCCTTCAGGTGTGCAAATGGAGGCCTCCGGGTTACTCATCACCCATTCTTCAACCAAATCAGCAGTTAACTGCAAGTATATATGAATCTTCGTCAGCATACATAACATATAGTTTGTTCAGAATAATTGAATTCCTAGCTATGTTTATCTGTACCTGATTCTCTGCAAGACCCATTTGGATAACACCGTGAGGATTATTGGTGGGGTGATAAGGGTTTTCATCATAAGCCTTCCACCCGTCAAAGTAAGGTGAGTCTTCGCCATGACCGTTGCCGGTGGCTATCTTTGACAACAATTGGGATTGCTCCTTGCTCATGACTCCCATGATATAGATACTTGTTAATAATTAATTAATAGCTTGAGATGTATCGAGATAGAGAAGCAAAGGGGATTAGTAGGAAGTAGGAAGTAGTAGTGTGATGAATGAATTAACGAATTAATGAATTAATGAATTAATGAATGAATGAAGGTGAATTAGGAGTGGGAGAGAGGGTCGGAATTTATAGGCGAAGGGCACAAAATGGAAGACAAAAGTCTTACTAAAATAAGAATGAAGTTTCGGTGAAGGAGAGTGGGGGAGGACTCTGATATGATACAATCATATAAATGTATTTATCAAAAGGGTTGAAAATTAGGCAATTACACTACTATGTGTATTGGTATTTGGTAGGCAGTCAATATCGACATTTATTTTATTTAGAAAAATGTTCAAAGTCAGCACAATTTTATTGATTTTGATTGGTATTTTTAGTTATTAATTTAATTTTTTAAATTTAATATTTTAATAATATATTTTTAAATATTAATGACTAAGAAAATAAATGGGTGATTCATTTCTTTTATATTTATTTCTAAGTCTCGTAATAGTATTAATAATAATTGTCCAACTACTCTGCCAACTGCCACTTGTGTTTCTCTTCTTCGCATTTAACATTACTGGTTCCCACTCAATGCAAGTATTCCCTCGCTCTACTGTATTACATCGTATCTAGATTATTTAAAGAAGGAGGAGTGCCAAACCCTTTCATCTCATCGCTTATACTTTATTGTACAAAAATACATAAATGTACATGTGTGTGTAATTTATTTAGTTTTTAAGGTTATCATTATTTTCTTATCTTTTAACCCAATTATAAATTATTTTATTTTTTAAATTTAATCTGAATTATATAATTAACAGACAAAATTTAAAAGTTGTGATTCGTTATATTATAATCGATTTTTATTGTATATTATGAATCATAATTTTATTTTATTTTATCTTCATTTTAAATTTGTAAACAACTAGATTAGTAGTCATCATTGCTGATTTAACGACCAAGCGTCCATGACATCAACGATGTCATTCACCTACAGTTTATGTACAAACACTTTTTACCTCTTAAAAGTCTTTGTTCTAAATTATTTTTTTTATTGATTTGAGCGTTAAAATACTTTTTATTAGGATATTTATGAATCAGATCGTATCCGTATATTTGCGATAAATATACGCATTCGATTAAAAAATTACAGATACGATTCGATCCATAAATTGATCGGATCGGATAGAATCCGATCCGCATTCTTTACGGAACGGATCGCAGATATCTGTTTTACATTTGCGTATCCGATCTGCGGATCTGTAAATCTGCACAATAATAATTATATATATATATATATATATATATATATATATGTTTGGTATTATATTTACGTGTTTGTATGTTTTAGTTAGTCATTATTATTCGTATATTGTATTATTTTATTTTTGTTATTTAGAAAAAAATTGATTAAAAATATTTTAAAAATAAATAAATTTAAAAGTGTGAAAAAATATTTTTATTGAATTTTTTACATAAAAATATGATTAGAGAGAATGTTCAATTATGCAGATATATCCGATATCCGATTCGATTCGATCCGCACATTTGCGGATCGAAAGGGATCCGACATAAAAAAAACGCGGATATCATATTCGATCTAATCCAATGAAAATTGTGCGGATCAGATCGAATTTTTGGCCATATCTGATCTGATTCGCATATATCCTTATTTTTTTGTGGGTACTCAAGCTCTCTATTTTTCTTTAGCCAGAAGCATATCTCACCCATTAAAAAATAAAAAAAGAAAACTCAATCATGGCTGAACGAGTTACCCGCAAAGTGAATAACTATATTTACAAAAACAAAGATATTATACAAAAAAAATAAATATAATTCTGTTTTTAATTAAAAAATAAATTATTGATGATGAAAGTAATGAGAGTAAAAAGTAAAGTTTTAAAAATTTTGAAAAGAATAATTAAAAAATGTAATAAAATATGTTTTCATATCTAATGTTTGTATTTTAATTTTTTAATTAGATATTAAATACAGTATATTTCATTAAAAAAATTATAATATATAAATATATAAACGACATATATATATTACTGTTTTTATATGTGATGGATATAAGTATTAAACATGTCTAAATCTAAACGACTAAATTTTACCAACGCAACAAACTGGTCGCATTCTACTCAAATACTATCATCACTGTTGGAAATACTAGTATGCTCTTTTTGGAGGGTTTCATATAATCATAACTTGGTCGCCTCATTGCCTGCATGCCTAATACGCAGAGTCGCAGACTAATAAATAAGCAACTAGTTTAGATGCCCTATTAATTATCTCAACCAATTCAGTGGTTATACCGCGTTCTACATTTTCCATTTTAAGTACTAGTTTTGGCATCTTTATAACAAAATAAATATTTCATCTGCTTTCAAAGAAATTTATTAGAGGACCCAACACAAAGAAATAAAAGATATTAGTATCATCATCATTACTGTTCCGTGTGTAAAATTCAGTCATTTTTTTATTAAATTCCGTTATGTTTTCTACCAGAGCAATGCTAGGAAATTAAAAGGGTATTAACAAAAAATTAGTCAAATATCTTTAGGTGAATTTAAAATTTTTACGAGTTAATATACATGGATGTTTTTTCTGCTAAATATCAGAATATTTTTTTCATACTAAATGGGTGTTTTTTTATATATTTTTCGAATTTTTTGTATTACAAATATAAATGTCTCTATTTCTTTAAGAATTTCATAATTTTTTTTAAATTTTATAGATATTTAATTATTTTTGCTAAAATATAACTGGATATTTCTTTTGTTAAGTATTAGGATATTTTTTTCATATTAAATGAATGTTTTTTTATATTTCTATAATTGTTCAAGGACTCCTTTTGATTAAGATCAAGTGTGTAATTTGTAGTCTCTTTAATCATCAAAACGGCATCTAATATCCCAAAACGCAAATGTCGATGATAGAAGACATAGGCATGTGTGCGAAAGGTTGCTGAGCCAAACTTTGTTGAACTGGTTGCAGGGTAGGACGGTGGTTAATTGGGCCAGGTTGTTGATTGAGATTATAAACCGGCTGCTGTTGGATAGGAGGAGTACATTGGCCTTAAACAAGTGAAGCCATATGCAGTCTCTGTAATTGCTTTCGGTCGAAGGAGCTAGTGGAGGTGACGAAGATGTGTAGGGAGATGAAGAGGATGGTGCCGGAGATATTGGAGGTGGAGGTTGATTCGAAGGGAGGGCTGGAGATAGTAGAGGCCGCGATAAGGGTTTATGCGAAAAAGGAGAGTGTGGTTATGCAAGGAATAGAGGCGGCGATGAAGAGATTCTTCTTCGGTTACAAGCAGGTTGTGGTGGCGGTGATGGGGAGTGCAGAGGCTGGCAGGAACCGAGTTGGTTCCGACGACTCGCTGATAGAAGAGGAGTGGATCGCGGTGGGGAGGTGGAGAGGGCCTGACGATAAAAGAGAGAAGTCTGTGTGTGATTGTTGGAGGTGAGTAGGTTAATGTGAGAGAAAAGATGAACGCTTTTATAGATTTTAATTAGGTTTACTTAATCTTTTAAATTTTTTAAATTTTGAATTTAAAAAATTTAAAATTAATTAATTATTAATATAAATTAATGTAATTTTGTTTAGTTTTTAGTTGGTAACCTTTTGGTTCCATATACTTTTCTTTTTTACAAAATATATATTATTTTAACGGAATTATCACAATAACATAATATATTAAAATGAACAATAATGTTACGTAACCAAATTATTTTAGTAGCTAAGTTTAATCAATTTGATTTAATAATGTAAAAATTGATAATATAAAGCTTTAGTTGAATAAGAAGAAAAAGAAAAAGAGACAGAAATAGAAGAAGAAAAAATGAATTAATTACAAAAATAACTTGTTCATTTGACATTTTTATAAAACAGATATCAAAATAATAAGCTACTAGAAGAGCTATAAGAGAAAAAGGTAAAAGAAGGGTAAATTTTAAATTTTAAATTTTAAATGCTTCAAAAAATAAAATTGAAAAATAATTTTATAATAATAAAAAATTTACTAATATTAACAAGAGAAGAACTAGATTAAATTTTAAAAAGAAGGGGCAAAACAAAATTTCATAATTAAAAAATTAAAATAAAATTTTAAAGGAAAGTAACCTAAAATTTAAATATACTTTATAAAAAAACTAGAATTTTGGAGGGCCATTACACCCTTCTCTATGTGAGGCTCTGTCTCTGAATATTAACTAATTAAAATTAATTTTCCATACCTATTTATAATTAAAACACACACACACACACACATATATATATATATATATATATATATATATATATATATATATATATATATATATATATATATATATGTCACAGTCCAATACGTGTCTAAAAGAAATAAATATACTCCGGGATAAAAAAATGGATACACGTCGTCGTTTAGTTTTAATGGCTCCGGCAAAAATCGGTATTGGGTCCCCATGTTGGGCAAAAATGTGTATCATCGCATTATAATTAAAATTATATCCAAATTAAAGTGGCATGCAATTAGTACAGAGTATGTCCCGCGGAAAGATAAGTGTATGTTTAGGTATGTCTAGAACGAATTCAACAATTATCTATTTATTGAATGAACTATATTTATATAGATTATTAGATTTTTTTAGATAAAAATTAAAGGTTAATATAAAAAAATAGTATTGATAAACTCTAATAAATATAAAATATACTAATATATAAATAAATATTTTAAATAATAATATTTTAATATACAATATTTTAAAAGGCAATATAATCTTTTATTTTTAAATAATTAAATATAAATATATGAATATTTTTTACTTTTTAAAATTAATTATTATATAAAATTTTTTTATAATATTAAAAAATTATATTAAAATAATATTTTAAACTATAACAAACATAAAAATTTAAAATAATTAAAATTTTATTTTATATTACTTGACAAATAATTAGATTATTATATTTAAAATTTATTAACTAACTACGTTTATTAAAGATATTATTATATAATATAATTTTTTATAAAAATATTTTAAAAATATAATTTATTTAAAATATTATATATAATACATAAAATTATTAATTTTTTTCATTTTTTTCAATTAAAAAAAACAGAATAAATAATATAATTTTATATACATATCTAAATAAAAAAATTATTTGTTCTAAAAAATATAAAATAAATAAATACAAAAAATATAAGTTTTTTTATTCATTAAAATTAATTTTTAAACAAATTTTTTTATAATATTAAAATAATATTTTAAATTATAACATAAAAATATAAAATAAATAAAATTTATTTTATATTACTTGATAAATAATTAGTTTATTATATTTAAAATTTATTAGCTAATTATTTTGTTAAATATACTATTATATAATATAATTTTTTTATCAAAATATTTATAAAAGTAAAATTTATTTAAAACGTTATATATAATACATGAAAATATTAATTTTTTTGTTTAGGTATGTATTTAAAATTATATTATTTATTCTATTTTTTTAAATTAAAAAATTAAAAAATTAATATTTTCATGTATTATATATAATATTTTAAATAAATTATTTTTTAAAAATATTTTTATGAAAAATTATATTATATAATAATATCTTTTATAAAAGTAGTTAGTTAATAAATTTTGAATATAATAATCTAATTATTTATCAAGTAATATAAAATAAAATTTTAATAATTTTATATTTTTATGTTACAGTTTAAAATATTATTTTAATATAATTTTATAATATTATAAAAAAGTTTTGTATAATAATTAATTTTATTAAATAAAAAATACTCATATATTTTATATTTATATATTTTATATTTAATTATTTAAGAATAAAAAATTTGTTATCATTTAAAGTATTATGTATTAAAATATTGTCATTTAAAGTATTTATTTATGTATTAGAATATTCTATATTTATTAGAATTCATCAATGCTCTTCTTTTATATTAGTTTTTGATTTTCATCTAATAAAATCTAATGGCCTATATAAATATGACTCATGCAATAAACACATAATTGTTAAGTTCATTTTAAACATACCCTATGTTTAGTGTGTTTGCCTCATAACACTATGGTTAGTGGAACAAATTTAAAATGCTATTTTAGTTCTAATTTTTGGGCACAAAAAGAAAACAAAACGTTTGTGGAGCTCTTGTAGCTAACCAACAGGAAGCAAGTGGGATTGAGGGCCACCTTAAATAATTATTTGCCTTGGCTTTATTCAATATAAAGCAAGTTTAGATTATCAAAGGAAAAGAGAAATGTGTGCATATAAGGAAACTAAAATAGTGGAATAGAGCTGGCCAATATTGTTCATTTTACAACTTAAAATCAAACTAAAGATTCCTGAACTTTAAACAACCGACCAAAAAATAATTTACTCTCACAAGCGTGATTATTTTACGATGAGCCCCTTGGATTATTCCGAAAAGGGTCATCTTCGATCCTCTCTGGACTTCTAGATCATTAATATTTAATTTCTTCAATTTTATACACTGTACTGAGGGTCGTACGAAGATACAAGAGGTGATTTTTCATATTTTATAGGGAAGTGACGTGAATGGATTAAGGGAGTAACTATAATATATATTGAGTTAAATACGAATTAATTTGAGTTGATTAAGTATTTAGTTTATTCGTGTGTTTAAATAAATATTAAAAAATTATCGAATTTTAGTTCAAATAATATAATTTTTTTATATTGGTTTAGAAGTAGTAAATTTAAGTCTCACTTTTAATTTTAAAAAAATAAATAAATATTAAAAATTTATGAATATATTAGTAAATAATAAATTTTTAAATAAAATTTAAATTTATAATAAAATAATTCTTGACATTTTGAATTAGAGAATTAAAACAAATATTGAGTTAAATAACCGACGTAAAACTTGATGATATATATCTGATCTGAAACACGTGCGGGGGAGTCCACGTAAATTCCTACATGGAGAATGCATATTTGACGTGAGGAGTGAGGAGAGAGATGATCATGCAGATGCAGCAGCACGAAATTCTTCTTTTTAATGAGTTTCACACTTTCTTCCATTTTTCAGATTCATTCACTTTGGTGCATCTTCCAAATCACCGCACGCGGGGTTAGCTAATGCTTTTTTTCTTTTCAAAATTTTATAACACCCTGCTGCATAAGATGTGATTCTTCATTTATGCGCGACTATCCCCCTTGGCTCGTTCAAAAAGTGCCATCATCACTTTTTATTAAAAAATGATATGTGAATATAAAAAATAAGTCACTGCATCGATTATTATGTATTTATATATAGTGTTTAATTTTTTTAATATATATTTTATATTTTTATATATATTTTATATAAATAATTGATTTAATAGTTAATTTTTTATATATATTTAACATGTTTTTTTTAGTATTTTGAGCATTTCGGCTCATAGTTAAATGATTAAGTTTTATGCATTTATGTTTTGAATCTTAGGTTCAACATTTATTTCCTTTCATTTATTAAATCACTAAAAAAATCTAAATAAATTTTATAATTATATCTTCCTCAAAATGAATACATATTTTTTTATAAATATTAAGAAACTAATTTTTTTGAATTTAAATACTCTAAAGTGAGAAAGTTGATAAATTAATACATTAAAAAGTTAATCACTATTAAATTTATAATTTTTAATAAAATGTATTTTTTATTATTTTAATTTAAAAATAGTTAACCTCTTATTTGATCACTTTATTAACTTTTTTATTTTAAAAATCTTAATTTAATTTTTTATTAGTCAAGTTATTATTTTTCTGAAAATATTGGCCCGATGCCTAGCATCTTCTTCTTTTATGTTTATATCTATCTCCACAATTAATTTGGTAAGAATGTATTTGTATACTAAAATTAACTATTAAAATTAATAATGTATTTATGTATAAATATATATTTTAATTTATTTAAAATATATATTTTATATTTATTATATATTTTATATTAATAATTAATTTTAGTGTATATCTAACATAATTATTAATTTGGTATTAAAATAAAAAAGAATAGCAAATAAAAAAAAGGTAAACTAATCTTATGTAAGTGGATCACTGTATACTATATAGCTCGCCCACTAATAAATAATTAAAATTTTTTTATCGAGATAAGTTATACTTTAATAATAGGAGAACAAAAAAGTGAATACTATAAAAGACATTTGATATTCAAATAAGTAAATGTATAATAAATTTTGTATTGTTATTGTAGTTTAAATAAATATCTTACCTTCTTTTTAAATTTGGAATGAAATGTTAACAGTTATATTTTTAAATAATTTGTCTTAATAAAAAAAAATAACATATTAGAGTGTTTCGATATTTATTTTAATATCTGTTATTAATAATCCATCTATAACATATATAATTAAATTATAATGTGTAATTAAATTATAACGGTTATATCATAAACAATTAATGAATAGTTTATCTTATATGAATATGATGGAGTACAGTTGTGCATTTTAAATATGAGAGTATCTTATTATCGTATCTGGATATATAATCTATATTTTTTTCCTACATAAATTTAGACGAAAGAAGTGTCAATATCAAATTAGGTTTAGAAAAACAAATATATACTATCTAATCACCGGCGAATCTGAGCCCTATAAAGAAAAAGAAAAAGAAAAAGAAAAATATATCGTGTTAGCTTGCTTAAAAAGAACCGTGTTATGAACATCCAAACAATGAGACACCTTTTGTGCATATATTTTCGGTTAAATTTTGAAATTCATTCAAAAAGGAAAAACAATGAAAAAAATAATCAAGGGAGAGAAAATAAGAGAGAGAAGATTTATATTTTAATGTCTACTAAAATCAAATATTCAAACTTTATTTCTCTTAAAAAATACGATGAATAGAAGTTTGGATAATTAAAAAGATTATTAATGCATTTTGAAAAAGATAAAAGGTGCAAATAATTACTCTTAAATCTACATTTGAATCATTGATAAAATATAATAAATAAATAAATAATGATTAAATTTATTTAATTAATAATAAATACAATACTCTTTATTACCTATTAAAAAAACACTTTAAGATAAGCTTAGTTCACATATACCCTTAAAACTTTCATGAAGTGGGAACTATTTCTCATATAACGATAACATCACATTACATAATAGACAACTAAATAATTTAAAAATAATTTTTTGAAATGCCTATTCTTTTTCCAAATTTATAATTACAATAATACCTACAATTATCTGGTAATAGATGCGTATTACACATGAATATTCCTTTTAGATATTCCAAGTTCCACGTGTGGGAGTTCAGAGTTGGAGATCATGTACCTACACGAAAAACTTCTGTTTAACGAGTTTAAAGTTTAAACCGTACCATTGGTAGGTTCATTCATTTCATGCATGTTCCAAGCCTAAACGCAAGCGTGGACGGCTATATATATATATAGTGCTTTTAATTTTATTTTTTAAAGAAAAGTGGATAAGAATTAAAATCTCTACTTACTATTAATTTGTGTTATTATAACAAAAAAATTAATAAACAATAATAATAAAAATAATCTATAATACTAAATTAATAAATATCAAATAATACAAAAATAAAATATTACTATTCTAAAAACGAATTAGAGTTGTTTATAGGAATGTCAATAGATAGAATAGGATATAATTTAAACTTTACCCTAATTCTATCTGTGGGTTTAAATTTTCTCTAAAACTCAATTATACTCTATCTGTGAGTTGAGAATCTCTCAATCCTAACTATATTCGCATTCTAAGATTTCACATCCAACCTTACTTACTCAAGCCGACCTATAACAAATTAATTTTTTAATCAAATATAATATTTAATCATTTCATATTTTATAAATATATATATATATATATTAATAAAATAAAAAATACAAAATTAAACCCATATTAAAATTAAAAATAACAAAAATCATAATAAAATTTTGTTAAAATTACAAAAATAAGAGAATTTAAGTTCAATTTCTATCAACTTTATTATATATGTATAATAATTTTTAATTATATATTATATAATATATCAAGAAAAGAAGTTAGGTTAGGTATAAATCTGTACTCGATCCTATCTAAAGTTCAATCAGCTCCACTCTTAACATAATTTACTGTAGATTAAATTATCAACCATATTCAAATTGATTAAATCAGATTTTAATCCGTAGATAAAATTAGTATTGTCAGCCCTAATTGTTCGCTTATTATTTTTACTAAAAGGGAGGAATGCCTTTTTCAATCATACTTTTTGTGGACACCTATATGAATATAAAGATGATAAACTTTTAGATGTTCATGAGTATCATATAAATTATACTCAGAAATAATAATAAAAAAATACGAGAAACAAATTAAACTTTATTTTAACAATAATTTATATCTTAATTTCTCATTCTGAAAATAATTGTCACTGTACATATATGTAATATTCTACGAATTTACATTACAAGCGAGATTATTTGTATTGATAGTTAAATCGTCGTTAATAATTTTTTTTTACGATTTTACCATCAGTAAAAGTGCGTTGACGAAATGGATAGACCATCGGTAGAAGTCTCAACAAAAAAAAACTTGGCCTATTTTAACGACACTTTTGTGTTTTAGTGACGGTATCATCAGAACAGCCATTAGTAATAAGGCTAAATGTAGTAATGACATGACACTATAACATAAACGAGTTAAAACGGTTATATATGAGATAAACTTTTTTATTTGTTCATAAAGGTAAAATCTACTAGAAAGTTTTGAATCAAGTAAAAAATAAAGACAATATTAAAATAGATTTAATTTGATAATCCGTCAAATTCGTTAAAAAAAACTGGTTGAATTGAGATTTTATTGTTCAATTTAAAAAAAAAAATCATACTCATAATAATAAATTTTTGGGTTTTATGCAATTTGACATCACAACATCTCTAGTGACGTTCACCTTTCAATATTTCTGGTGACATTTATCTTTTTTCTTGGCATTTTTACTCTCATATACTTGTCATTTAGTATCTTTGCTTTCGAATTTTTCTACTTACTATTTTTCACTCAACTATGTTGCAGTATCTCAACAGCGTCATCTTTGAGACATATTCTTTTCCATCGGTATCAATAGGTAATTTATTTTTTTAATTTTTTTAGTTTTTTTTATTTTATTTTTTCTTTATTTGTTTTTTGGCCCTCCTATATATATTTTTAGGTTGTGTGACTTAACATTTTTTTAAAGCAAAGATGATTATTTTGTTTTTTCTTGTCACAAAACTTTGCTATTATTTTTGTATTGTATTGGTGTTGTAAATTCTTTTTGTTCCAAAATTGTTTGTTTAGTGAAAATTAAGTTAAAATTATTATTTTTATTTTTGGTAGTAATTTGAACTTGTAAATTGTGATGAACTAACGTTTTTAACGTTGAAAACTTAGAAACAAATAAAAGATATAAGGAATTGCTGCAACTTTACTATTTTTTTATTTGCATTTACATTATAATTTTTATTGGATTATTTTAATTATTTTGCTATATAGAAAGAAAAAAAAATCAAATTAAAGGAATTAGCACACTAATTTATTAATTCGCTATGTCTATTTTATATTGACAAATCAGACTCAAAAAGAAAGCTAGCTAAACGGGACAAGTCACATAATCTATTTTATCATCTCTAAATATTAGCAATATAATTTTATGAATAAAAAAGCTTTTATTAATGAAATAAATAATGTCTAAGGATAAAAATCTAATATTTAAAAATATGGCTTTGAGTATCAATAGTCTATATTTTCTTTTTCTTTGGAAAAAAAAAAGCAAATCGATAAACGTTATTGATGGTCATTATTACCTTCTCAGGTTTGGCAACAATGACCCTCTATTTTTTTCTCCCCTCTAAATTCTTTCTCTCTCTTTCTCCTCTTTTTTTCTCTCTTCTTTTCCTCTCTCCTTTCTCCAAATTTTACCTAATTTCCATTTCTATTTTAGATTTAGATGTTTCTCACTATAATTCTTTTTTATTCTCTTTAATTTTCTCTCATTTACTTTTCTGTTTTTTCCCCTCTTCCTTAGTTTCTTTTATTTTTTTTTTAATTTATTATTTTCTTATTTTTTTAGATTTTTTTAAAAATTTTAGATCTTAATAATCTTTTAGTAATTTTCTCTTTTTTGTAGTATAATATTTTTTTATGGTATTATATTTCTTTTTTTAGGTGTTTTGAATTTGGTTATATAAATTCTCTAAATCTAGAAAAGAAAATATAAAAAAAAGTTTTTGTTTATAGAAATTTTTACGAATTGAAAAAAAATATTCAAATCTACTCTTGGAGAAAAAAAGTATCCTGTTGTGTTATAGTATTTTGATGTAAATTCAAAAACAAAAAATTTAATTTTATCTTTATTTTGTTTATTAAGATTTATTGTAAGTGAATATTATATCTCTTCTTAGTTTATAATATAATATAGGAAATATTTGTCTTCTTTTTTATATATAGAATTAATAATTTTGTTATTATCTGTAAGTATTATTTAACGATTTCTATGAATAAAAGTTAACTCTTCAGTAAAAAAAATCTAAGTAAGATCAAAAAATAAAACAATAAATATGAATAGTAATACAAATTCTGGCAGAAGTTAATTTATTAATGGAGATGAAAATCGTGATATACAGCATTATTGATGCATGGCGTGTAATCCAGAAATGTGAATCTGTCATGGCCAGTAACCTAAAAAACACAAATTACGTTTTTTCAGAGACTCCAAAATGCAAAAGCTGCAACATCTGCAGCTGCTGCAAAACGCAACTTCTGTTTGTCAACGAAGGCCAGCCATAGGATGAAATGTGTCCAAGCTCCATGCAACCTGCTGTTTTGACCACCTTGGGACCGCACAAAATGCAGGTTGTGTTTGTCAAGAAGCAATTGAAAATTGCAGGTTGCGATTACCAGCACCGAGCATGCATGTGCGATACGTGGTGGAAGAGGGTCTTTAGCGGGCCTTTAGAATGCAAAAACATAGGTGGAAGGGGAAAGAGTGAAAAGAAAATGCAAGCCACCACTTCCAGGGAGAGATTCAAACGCTGAGGGAGAGGAAAAGAGTTTGGACAACAGTGTGGGAGGAAGAAGAAGAGTAGATATCGGACTATGAGCAGCACTTTCAATAACCGGCCTACGGTCAACAGTTTTCGGCATATGAGGAGCAACAACTGTACATACAAGAACTACAACAACATCAGGCAGTGGAGCCTTACATACCATAGATGGTCATTTCGGCAGATGGTCAGTTCAATCCGTTTGGTGGGCTTGATTTGATCAGCTTCTCTCAGCTCATGAGAGAGACAACTTATCTATTTCTGGCACCAGAGCAGCAAGGGTTTGCTGGTATTGAGCCATCTATTGGTCGTCACGCCACATCAGGTCATGCCAGTGACTTCGACTTGGATCGTTCGTCGGGTCATATAGATCCTCCTCATCTTTCCGCATCGCCGCGGACTGATGAGCGAAAATTGTTCGTGGTAAAGAATTTCACAATTGAATTCTCGTTGTAAAGTATAGTTCTAAACCAACAAACAATTCCTTCAATCAAACATTTGGTTGTCACAAGTAATAAACCCTAATAAAAATAACTGAAGTATTCAAACCTCGAGTCGTTCTCCCTAGGAATTGCAATAAAGTATTTTTGTTATTGGCTACGAAGTATGTTTGGGGTTTTTGAATTAAGAGACTGGTGCACGAAATTGTGATCAGCAATGGCGCCATCAACATGGTACGCTCAATTGCAATCTCAACTCTTTATCACAACTCCGCACAACTAACCAGCAAGTGCACTGGGTCGTCCAAGTAATAAACCTTACGTGAGTAAGGGTCGATCCCACAGAGATTATTGGTATGAAGCAAGCTATGGTCACCTTGTAAATCTCAGTCAGGCAGATTCAAATGGTTATAGATGATTTATGAATAAAGCATAAAATAAGGATAGAGATACTTATGTAATTCATTGGTGAGAATTTCAGATAAGCGAATGGAGATGCTTTGTCCCTTCCGTCTCTCTGCTTTCCTACTGTCTTCATCCAATCCTTCTTACTCCTTTCCATGGCAAGCTGTATGTTGGGCATCACCATTGTCAGTGGCTACAGTCCCGTCCTCTCAGTGAAAATGTTCAATGCGCTCTGTCACAGCACGACTAATCATCTGTCGGTTCTCAATCAGGTTGGAATAGAATCCATTGATTCTTTTGCGTCTGTCACTAACGCCCAGCCTTCAGAAGTTTGAAGCTCGTCACAGTCATTCAATCATTGAATCCTACTCAAAATACCACAGACAAGGTTTAGACCTTCCGGATTCTCTTGAATGCCGCCATCAATTCTAGCTTATACCACGAAGATTCCGATTAAGGGATCCAAGAGATATACATTCAAGCCTTGTTTGCTTGTAGAATGGGAGTGGTTGTCAGGCACGCGTTCATAAGTGAGAATGATGATGAGCGTCACATAATCATCACATTCATCATGTTCTTGGGTACGAATGAATATCTTAGAACAAGAATAAGCTGAATTGAATAGAAGAACAATAGTAATTGCATTAATACTCGAGGTACAGCATAGCTCCACACCTTAATCTATGGTGTGTAGAAACTCCACCGTTGAAAATACATAAGAACAAGGTCTAGGCATGGCCATGAGGCCAGCCCCATGATCTAAGATAGCATAAGACTACTCAAAGATAGCTACCCCGATATGAATACAATAGTAAAAGGTCCTATATGTAGAGAACTAGTAGCTTAGGATTTACAAAGATGAGTAAATGACATAAAAATCCACTTTCGGGCTCACTTGGTGTGTGCTTGGGCTGAGCATTGAAGCTTCTATGTGTAGAGACTTTTCTTGGAGTTAAACGCCAGCTTTTGTGCCAGTTTGGGCGTTTAATTCCCATTCTTGTGCCAGTTCTGGCGTTTAACGCCGGGCAATTTTGAGCAGATTTGGAACGCCTATTTGAGCCATCAAATCTTGGGCAAAGTATGGACTATTATACATTGCTGGAAAGCCCAGGATGTCTACTTTTCAACGCAATTAAGAGCGCCCCAATTGGGTATCTGTAGCTCCAGAAAATCCACTTCGAGTGCAGGGAGGTCAGAATCCAACAGCATCTGCAGTCCTTTTCAGCCTCTGAATCAGATTTTTGCTCAGGTCCCTCAATTTCAGCCAGAAAATACCTGAAATCACAGAAAAACACACAAACTCATAGTAAAGTCCAGAAAAGTAAATTTTAACTAAAAACTAATAAAAATATGATAAAAACTAATTAAAACAAACTAAGAACATACTAAAAACAATGCCAAAAAGCGTATAAATTATCCGCTCATCAGAGACAAGAAAATTAAATTGCAAAAGAAATAAACCAACACTAAGAAAGCTCTTGGTAAGGTATGAGAACTAGAAGTCCTATCCTCATTATCATCATCAATTGTGACAACAATTGTTCTTTGCTCCACTTAGTTAACCTCTAACTATGAAGGCAAGTCAAGTGAAGATAATCAATTTGGATCCACAAGTCCTAGTCAAATCCTAAGGAAAGACTTGCTTTAGTGACATGCAAATTAATTAGAAATTTCCAATTATAAATCAACAAATGAGGTTGATAACTCAAGAGTCACTAATTACTCAACTCAAGCCAAGAGGAGAAAAATCTACTCTAACATCCTTCCAAATATTTTGTCAAATACTTGGGAGGCATAAAAGAAAAATAAGATTACATTGCAAAGAAATATAAAATCTAATACTACCTAATACAAGCAATCAACAACAACAATAAAAGAAAGCACAATTAACATGAATTACCTCAAATTGTATTAAAGGAAAATAAAAGGAACAAGAGTGTATCAACAACAAAGTATACAAACAAAGAAGATGAATACAAAAGAATGAAGGAACAAGATGTAGGAACAAGAAATTGAAAGGGAAAAGTAGATCAAGACATGAATTAAACCTAGCTCTAAGAAGAAATGAACCTAAACCTAATCCTAATTCTAGAGAGAAGAGAGAGCTTCTCTCTCTAGAAACCTAACCTAAATCATTATAAAACTCAACTAACACTAAAACTAAACTACTTGGTAACTAACTCCCCCATCCCCCTTCAATCTTTGGGTTTAATAGCATCAGAAGTGAGTTGGATTTGGGTCAGGAAAGCCCAGAAATCGCCCCCAGTGGATTCACTTTAAGTGGGTCACGTGCGAGCACCGACGCATACGCATAGGTCACGCGTACGCGTCGATGGCATTTCCTATCCACGCGTGCGCGTCTGCTGCGCGTACGCGTCGCCATGCGACTTCACTTTTCCATGCGTGCGCGTCTGCTACGTGTGCACATTGATCTCAACATCCCAAATCCTTGTTTTTTCATGGATTCTCCGCTTTGCATGCTTTTCTATTCAATCCTTTGATCCATTCCTAGCCTTTTCAACCTGAATTCACTAACAAACAAATCAAGGCATCTAGTGGAATCACAGAGAATTCAAAATTAACAAATTAAAGGTCTAAAAAGCATGTTTTCACACTTAAGCACAAATAAAGGAGAATCTACAAAACTATGCTTATTCATTGAATAAATGTGGAAAAAAGTGACAAAAACTCTCTAAATTCAACACAAGATAAACCCTAAAAATAAGGTTTATCACGCACCGAATATTTCGACTTGAATGAATACCCGCAGCTGGAAGAGGGATTTATGGGACATGACCTCCAGCACGAGTCTCATGATGGTGGATATAGTGCTCTGGGCATGAGTGGTTCGAGTTTTTGCGATGCTGGTGATGCCAGCATGCCAGATGTCGGTGTTGGTGATGCCGGTATTTCTCAAGGTCATCCGTATAATTTACGGATATAGACTGCGCCTCCAGATAAATACACCCCATCTCAGTACACGAAGAAGACGTCCAGGAAGTAGGTTGTTGCAGTTTAGTTCAGTCCATTTGAGTTTAGCATTTTATTTAGTGTTGTAGATCATACAGTATATTTATATGTTTTTATTAGTCATCATAGCTATTATTGTGTATTTAGATTTGTATCGTAGCTATTAGGTTGTTTGACTTTTTTATCTAACTTCGTAGTTATTATTCAATGTTTAATGCATACATAAATAAGTTGCTCATAGACATAAAAAGCTTACACACTAGTTTGAACTAGGTAATAAAGGTACATAAAAAGTTACATAAAAAGTTACTAACTAGTTTAAAATGCGTTAACATACAAAAGGCTTAATCAAGATTGACCCTCAGCGGAGATTGGACCTGCGCGCTGGGGACATCGATTTCGGCTATGTCCCTCCTGTCCACATATAGTACACTCGCGAGAACCACGCATATCCGCGATTCCATCTCATTCAAGCAGCGAGTTGATTTGGGTCTTCTTTTGGTCGCACTCCTCAACGTCCAATTCGCGATCACCTTCGCTCCTTCATACGAAGCCCACGTAGATGGGTCACCCATCGGGACAAACTCACTTCTGTAGACCTTGCAAATTTCAGACATCTTGTACACGTCATGCACATATACTTGCCAATCAAGATGCTGGTTAGCGCAACATGCGAGGACGTGGCGGCATGGGAGTCGCTCGACCTGGAAATGGCCATAATCACAGTGTCATTGCGCAAGGTTAACAGTGTAAATGGAACCATCTTGCAGTTCGCAATCTCAAATATCTCGTTGCGCCTGCCGAACAAATTGACCACAATGTTTCCTGCACGTCGAAAACTTTCTTCAACTCTTTTCGTGGCAAATTCTGAATACGTGAATTCATTGCGTATATGCTCATGAGCCTCGACACTCTTCCGAGTGAACAATTCATTTAGCCGATAGAAGGTAGACCTAACATTGGCAGTCACAGGGAGGTTGCCTGCACCCTTTAGGACAGAATTAATGCACTCTACCAAGTTTGTCGTCATATGTCCCCAACGATGACCTCCGTCAAATGCCAACACCCATTTTTGAACACCAATCTCATCGCACCATTGAGTATATGCCTCACCCCGCTCTTTAAGCCTTTGGTAGTTTTTGTTGTACTTCTGTTCCCTCCTAGAATAGCCTATGAACAAACCATGTAATCATAAGCAGATGTTTAAAACTTACTATGAAAATGCTAAGAACCATGAATGCAGTTACATATGTTAACCACGAGCTTATGCAAATACGGAGCCTTGAACCTCCTTAAGAAATTGGACCCGATGTGCCTGATGCAGAACATGTGCCACGCTCTTGGTGATGACCATGCACTGTTACTGCGAGCTATTGCTGCGTCGATGGAGTTATGGCGGTTAGAAATGATGCCGACGCCATCAAGGGTAACAACATATTTCCGCAAATTGTTTAGAAAAAACTCCCACGCATCTGCCGTCTCATCCTCGACTATCGCAAACGCAATAGGCACAATGTTTTGATTTTCATCTTGTGCAACCGCCACTAGAAGTGCACATTTATATTTTTTGTACAGGTGTGTGCCATCAACCTGCACCAATGGCTTGCAGTGTCTAAATGCTACAATACAAGGATAGAAGCTCCAAAAACGCGATGGAGAACTCTTACACCTTGAACCTCCTCACTCTCACGGTAAACGGGAAGCATTTTGATTTGAATGCGAGACCTTAGCATCTTCGCAATCATTGTTTTCAACCATACTGGCAGAATTTGGTAAGAAACTTCCCAATCACCGAAAATTTTTGCTACAGATTTCTGCTTTCCCAACCAAGCCTTGTGGTAAGTTACAGTGTAGTTGAACTTGGATTGAACTTCTGCAATAACAGACTTCACCTTTATCGATGGGTCTCCTTCGACCAACAGCCTAATAGCATCTGCAATTGTGTCTGAGTCCAACTTGGCATAATCTTGTGAGATCGTCCCTATAGTGCATGTGTGTTTGCCATTGTATCTCCTGATCTCCCAACAAGCTTTCTTTCAAATCAAGCTAGTTCGGATAAGCCAATCGCACCCGGCACCATAACCCTTGCATTTCGCATAGAATGTCTGCGACTTAGACTCATACACAGTGTAATCAACTCCTCTAGAGATAGTGTAGGTTTTATTGTAGATATCACCGACTCTCAAGAACCAAATTCCATTCCGACATTAAACTCACCATCTTCCACCGCAACGTTGCCTTCACCTATGACATGCGAACCATCATCAGTCAGACAAGGCAAATAAAATGCACACTAGTGATAACAAGAATTAATAATCATAACATACCCATATTCGCATACTCCAAAATTTCGGGGCATGCATGGCTTTGAGATCCAGAGTCCGCATAAAAGACGGACACCAAAGAGATGCTGGATTACAGCTCTATCATCGGCACGTGAAATCAGGTTTGTTGATAAATACAGAACATCTGCTGTATACTTACATCATTAGTGATGGACATTATTTGAAACTGTATCAGCCTACCAAATACTTGTACAGGATTCTTGTATAAAATATCGCTCACCCTTTTCGAAATGTGACTTTGTATGTTATCACAAAGACCATTTTCTAACTCTACAAAATTCATGGTGCATGGAATAGCAAATGACAACGGACATTCACAAATAAAAGTCACTCCTTCGTGTGTGTTTAGTATAATCTCACCGTTATAATACACTCGCAAATTTGCAACACCTTCCATAACTTCAACCCCACCTAATCCGACTTTTTTTGACACAAGTAACTATGAAAAAAAATTCAAAACTATGACATATACGGAAGAGAGAAGAATAGGAGTAGAAGTGAAGTGAGGGACTCCAAATGAACTCCGAATCGTATTTATAGGCAACATTCTTGATTAAAATATTTTTTCCTCCAAAAAAAATTTCTGACACTTGAAAAATGCAACCTGTGTTTTGCTTATTTCAAAAAAAAAAAATCTGACACCCCAAAAAATGCAGGTTGTGCTTTGTTGTTTCAAAAAATTTAAAATATTATCCAACCATAAAACGCAAGATGCATTTGGACAGACCACAAAAAAAAAAAAAAAATTAAATACCTAAAAACAATAAAACGGAGGCTGCATTTTATTATTCTGATGGAAAAAAAAAACTATTGAAAATAGTAGAACGCAAGTTACGATTTATACTAACACTATAGCAAAAAAAATTTTGTTCATCCATCTATTTCATTGCACTACACCATTATTGTTTCTATATACAAAAAAAAGTATTTTGTTGTATTATAGTATTTCTATGTAAATTCAAAAACAAAAAAAAAATTTAATATTATCTTTGTTTTTGTTTATTAAGATTATTTATTGTAAGTAAATATTATATCTCTTATCAGTTTATAATATAATATAAAAAATATTTGTCTTTTTTTTATATATAGAATTAAAAATTTTGTTATTATTTATAAGTATTGTTTAAGGATTTCTATGAATAAAAATTAACTCTTCAGTAAAAAGAATCTAAGATCAAAAAATAAAACAATAAATATAAACAGTAATACAAATTCTGATATTAAACAAAGAATAATTCGCACATGGGGGTGGCCCAGACACACAAGAATGTGATAACAACATAAATGCTCCAATGACAAGGAGCAATCTTTTGTAGTCAAATACTCAAAACTCGAAAGCCTTCACTACAAATGTTTATGTTTGGTTTTCTAGGCAACCCTCGGTCAATTGCAATTTCACCCGTCTATTATTTGAATTTGAATACTCCAAAGAAAGTCCAAACAGAGTCTGGTCAAAATATATCTTTGGCTGCAATTGTAGCCCACGTGGAGTTTATATGAGTCAAACGCCATCAGTTTTTCCAAAGAAAAATGAGAGTTGCAATTTGCAAACATAAATACTTAACTTATACTTCAGTCCAAAGAACAACTACTGGCCAAATTTTTTCAAGCATAATTTTTCTTCACTCCATAAATAATTAAGGCCGTCGTCATAAACATTTTTTCCGTAGTAATGATTCATTTTTAATTTATATAGCAGACGTTGCAACCCCACCCCAAAAACCAACCCAATGGATAACGAGTCCCAAATGCTCGCATGCATCCGGGGGAAACATGAGTTATTACTTGTCTTTATTATTATTATTCAATAGAATAATGATGATAGATTATAGTCATAGAAATTACTAATAATTTTCTATATAGTGAAACATTCAATGTCAAACTTGTATAGAATACAATTTGTTAATACTAAAGAAACAAAAAAAGGGGGTTAGAATTTGTTTTATTTTATATTTATTAGTTATTATAATAATTAATAAATATTAAATAAAATAAATTTTTATTAATTTTGACTAATTTTTTTGTAATTAAATATTTTTATTATTTTATAAATTTATTGATTTTTTAGATTCAATTGATATAAATCACTTAAAAAAATGCATATAAAAAATTAACTAATATATATTATTTAACGTATTTTTAATATATCGTTTTTTTTTTTTTTTTTACAAAAGATAGGAAACTCAAACTCGCAACCTCTTAATTGAGTATGAAGAGACTATACCATTTAAACTATTACTCTTGACTATTTTTAATATATCTTTTAGTGTGTCTTTATATTAGATGCGTATTCTTAAACTTTGATGTATTTTAAATATAAAAAAATTAAATATTGTAATTGAATTTTTTTAATTTTAAATATTTTTGGTTGTATTTTAAAATGATATATTTGGAAAAGATAGTGAACTTATCTTCATTAATAAAATATGTAGTGGACTTTATCAATTATTAGTTATAGGAAAATGCGTGATAAAACTACTAGCTTCTATTTTACTATTGCTACTTCTTTTCTCTAAATTTATATAAAAATACAACACAAAAAATTATATAAGAAGTGATATTATAAAAAACGAAAATGAAATGATCGTTTTTTTAATTATAACTGTTAATTAATTCATACAAATATATTTTGAAGTGAACTAAAACGAGACGCATTACAAGAAAAATGTCGTAGGGTTATTGACGGATATGATAATAAATTAGTCGATCATAAAAAAGTTACTATCGAATTATATTTTTTTGATAATAAATTTGTCGGTAATATTTGAATGAAAAAAAAAAAGAAAAATTGGCGGGGTATTATTGTCAGAATTATCGATAAATTTATCCGTCGGTAAAGCTCAATTAATGGAACGCTTCGTTTTGGTCATACGCAATGTATTACTGTCGAATTTATTCGCCGGTAAACTTAATCTACATTCAAAATGCGTGGCCTTCTCCTTTCACTTTCGAGAACACTCTTTTCTCTCTCTCTCTCCATTCTTCTCTGTCTTCTTTCTCCCATGCAATTATCTCTCTTCTTTCTCCCATGCAACTACTTCCAGCAACCTTTCCGGCCACCCTCTGCCAGCAATGTCCACCTCCATTTTCCTCTAAAGTCTGCGTCAAGTTGTCTGTATATATCATGTTTCGTTTCCCAAAACAGAGTTGCTCCCTCTGTCTCCGCTACCATTGGAAGAGCTGCCGTTGCCGTTCCCTTTGTCGCTGGAGTTGTGTCTCTCCTCTGTCGCTCAGGTAGGTTGCCCTCATCTATCATCTCTCTTCCTATTTCATCTTGTTTTCATTTCTTTAATAAAAAATTCTAATTTCCTTTTTGCCCTCGTTAATTTGATGGTGTGTCCCTTTCCTCTCCTAGAGCTTGAAGCTATGAGTTCTTCTGTCTACTACTCTGCAAGCTCTGCTGTCACCTTGTCATCGTCTTCTGCTTTTTGTTGCCATCTCTTTCAGACCTGCTTGCCTCCAGTTTCATTCTTTCTGGTGTTCAGGTATAGTGTGCGACTCTGTTACTCGATTAAGTTCTTCAGCATCTCGTTATTGATTGTTTTTCTTCAACCTCTGTTAGTTGTTCTTTTTGTTGCTAATTCTTCTTGTTAATTGTTATGTTGTCATTGTATAGATACTCACTTCTTGTAGTTATTGAATTTATTTGCTGTTATTGTTCATAATTACTTAAATTTTTTGCTAATAATTATTTAGTTCTCGTAGTTATTTCTGTTATGGTTCTTGTTGAATTGTTAAATTTTTTGCTAATAATTGTTCAAATTTTGCTAATAATTCTTTTGTTAATTTTTTGTTAGGTGTTATTAAATTTTTTACTATATAGTTATTGAATTTATTTGCCTAGCTGTTATTGTTCTTGTTGCCTATTTATTGTTCTAGCTGTTATTTATTTGTATACTAATTGCTGCATATTTATTAGTCTTGTTTGGATATTTCTTTTGTTATTTGACTTGTGCAAGCTTGGATGAGATTAGATAACACTTTGGTTGATTTAGAATTTTTAATTTGGTTGATATTTTTAAGGTTTATATTATAATATAATTATATTTTGTGTGTATTTTTATATTTTATATATTATTTTATTATAATTTGATTATTTCGATTGAACTACGATTGAACTTTTATTGATCCAATAAACCAGTAGCTAGATTGAATAATCATGCATTCTTTTAATATAGTACTAATAAATTGTGTCAGCTAAAGTTATAAGATATTGCTGCGACGGTTCTTGTGATTTTTCGATGGCAAACTGATGAGGTTTGATGCAAAACCTTACTACAGATTGATAAAACATACTGCTAGAATATACAGTGTTGGCGAAGCCTTAGTAATGCAACAAATTCAATACACTCTTGTAGCAGTAACGATGTAAAGTATAAGATCATGGTAATATAACAGATTCACTATACTAACCATTTGATTCTTCAACTACACTTGTAATTAGTCAAAGAATTGGGATTAAGATAGAAGAATGGGGAGAGACAATAAATTAATTAATTATTAGTATCATAAATAATTTAGTATGATTGATTCTTTATGTAATATAGTAGTATTAGTATTGCCTAATCTCTAATGCTTATCAGTATTGCTCTTTCGATTTCTAATTTAATTTTGTTCAATTTTTGTAATTGAAGGTTTGGTGCATTTTAAATTTGATTTTCTGCTTAACAGAATTCTCTTTTTTCTTTAATAATAATAAACTTTGATATTTAAACTTGTTTGTGAACTTTTAATTAAAAATTATAAACAAATTATTATAAGAAATGGTAAAACTTTGAATTTTATTAGTTTAGAAATTATTAAATTTAAATATTTTAAAATTATATATTAAATTTTCAAAAGATAAAATTTGAGTTTACAGTCGGATTTACCGCAAAAAAATCTAATGGTAACAAGCTTCAAAATTTCACAATTAAAAGTTTATATCCGTTAATAATTAGTAACGAACGAAAAATTTTGTCATTAAACAATTACCAATGAAATTTATACTTTTAAATTTATTCCGTCGCTAAATCCGTTAATAAATTTGTTGATATCCGACGACTTTCTTATAGTAGAGGGAGCTGATGATGAAATTGTTTTCCTTTGAAAAAATTAAAATTTCTCATTTTCAATAGAAAAATCTCTCATTAAAATCCTTTGAATTTTGAAGTTTCTTTTAGAAGATATCCAAATACATTATTTTGTCATTAAAAATTTTAAACATTTTCTAAAATTACTTTTCTTTATTTAATTATTCCGATCCATCCAAAAAATGATGAATCGCCACACGAAATAATGTATCGGAATCAAATGATCTTTTGCTAAGGTGTTTTTAAATTATAAAAATTAAATGTGGATAATTTTTGTAATTAGAATAATTGTTAACTAACACATTATCGTTAAATTTTAATTCCAGATAACTCAATCGATAATTAATCATTTTTTTTCAAATTTTAAAATTTTTTACAAATTATTTTATCAATAATAAAGATCAGTACTATTTTATTAGTACTAAAATCTTTTAGATACCAATTTGATATTTATCTTTTTTTCAATCCAAAAAACTTTTATGATACACTTAAAATCTTAAAAATCTTTTGGATAAAAACGGCCAATCTCATGGATATTTTAGGATTTAACTCTTAAATCTCTAGTTATTGTTGTTAAGTCTATAGGTTATTAGTTAATGAAAATGTTTTGTTTATAACGTTGAATCTTTTATTTGACTCCTATCGATCTTTTGTTTTATATTTATATATATAGTCCAGTTTATACAACGAACTAACTATGACCAAAGGTGAAAAGAGAAGAAGGAGAATAGAAAATAAATAATTTTGTTGATACTAAAATAAATAATGAATACACTTTCAAATTTATTTTCAAACTTTCAGATTCACTATTTGAACCAAATTTTAATAAATCATTCGTGGAGAAAGCAATGACCGAAAGGATTCACAAATAATAATAATAGAATATGGGAGTAAGTCTTTGAATATTTTATCCAAAGCCATTAGCTGTCCTTTTTATATTTTAAAGATGCAATGAAATTCGCAACTGCTTCATCTTTGGTTTGCTTTCAACAAACGCCAAGAGTATCAATATCCTATCCTATAATATTCCTTAAAAAGAAGGTTATTTCTATAGTTAAATTCCTACGTGCAATTTTCTGTATTTCTTCAAATTTTTCCTGCATCGTAATACCTACAATAACACCCTCCATCAAATACACCACATCACACTCCTCTAAAATTTATTGAATTCAAAATAAAAATTATAAAAAAAGTTTATTTTTATTATTTTCTTTTTCTTTTTCTTCGTTTATTTCAGTTCCTCTTCTTCTTTTTAATTTTCCTTAATCTGAATTGGAGGTGAAAATTATAAAATTCATATTTGCACCAAAATAGAGAATATCACTGTGCCTGATGACTCAAAACTTCAGAAAATTCGTCGCTGTGGAGGCAACGTAAACCGTGGTGATAGGTTTATAACAGTGGATGAGATGGTGGACAATGATATGGTGGTGGCGGTGGTGGTCACAGTGAGTGCAGCTGATATCGTGGTGGTCATCGATGTTGTGATAATGGATACGGAAGAGGAAGCGGCAGAAGATAGTAGATTGCTAGAAAGTTTTCAGTGGCGGACATAAAGAACACATGCAGTGAGACTATGAAAGCAGAAAACACATCAGCAATGACCAAAGCAGATCGATGAGATTTAATTGGGAAAAGCATCATTCATTCATTCATTGTTCAATCTTCCATGGCTGAAGGAATACAGTTTAATGTTTGCTTTAAAGGGTTTGCACGGGAAGCAAATGACATGGGACTTCTCCTCAAGGGGTCAAGGTCACGCTTGTTCTTCCTCTTCTCAGCAAATCATTGATAAGGAACATGAGTACAATGCCCACAAGTAAACTCCTCTCCCTCTTTTTCTCTTCAATTTATTTGGTGAAACTTCGCAAATACTATTGTTCTTATTTTTTGGGTGTCTCTTATTTTCACTTTCCCAATGCTATTATAATATTATTAGAGTTGTTAGTACTTGGGAATTAAATTAGTAATGACTAATAGTTAGTAGATAGAATATTTATAAAGTTAGTTGATAATATTTCTATAAATAGAATGACTCTTGTATCATATAACAACAACTTCAACACAATAACTTTACATATAATATTATCTATTTATTATGCTCTTTTCATAGAAATTTAACAGCTATTATTCATGTTATGTTCAACTTATCTAATCCTCTTTGATCAATTGATATCCTGAATTCTAATAAGAAAATTAAAAAAGAATTAATTGCGAGTAATGCACCTTTATTTATTGTAGCAGTCTATCAATTTAGTTTAGGCTAGAAATTTATGTTTGCTGCTTCAGATGAAAAGATTTATCCAGAAACGTATTTGTTGTATGCCATTGCTTATGGGATGTTAATTTATTGTTCTTTTTATACTATGAGTGTTCAGGTTAACTCTTTATTTAAATACTAAGAATTTTCCCATCTGTGTATATTAGCATATTTATTTAGTGAATTTGATATATGTAATATAATGCGGATTTTCAAATCACAACTACCGGCAAGTGCAACGGGTTATACCAAGTAATAAACTCACGGTGAGTTAGTGTCGATCCCACAAGGATTAATGGATTAAGCAAGCAATAGTCAATCAATTTTTCTAGTTAGACAATTAAAATTAGATTTTTAGAAAGCTTCGAGATAAACAGTGAAGTAAACAAGAGCAAACAGTAAGTGTTGAAAGATAATATGACTAAAAAAATTTAAGGTTTTAGAGATGTTGAGACTTCTAGATCAATACTTTTTACTTTTCACCTTAATCATGCAAAGATACATCCATGGCTAATCATTAATAATCAAACCCCAATCACTTGGTAATTCAATTTCTCTATAACCTAATTAATCGCTAATTCCTTAGTCAATTATTTAAGAAAAGAGTTAAAGCACGTTCGCTGATTTATAAGCCACACAATTTATAAGAATCTCCCCTAGTTGATTCGATGTCACCTATCAAGCCTAGTTTCAAAACTTAAGAGTTGTAAGAATAAGTTTTCAAGCTTAATTCGATTAATCAACTTTTTCAAGAAGTTAAAAGAATTCAAGTCAGAAGAGAATTGTTTCCCAACACATTCAAATTCCTTAAATGAAGAATGAAAACTTTTTCTTAAGAAGATATCAATGCATTAATCAAAGGTAGAAAAGCTAGAATATTAGTCCATAGGAATCAATAGAGCTCCTAATCTTAACCAATGAGATTAGTTGCTCATGTCTTTAGAGAAAACCTAAAAATAAAAATTGCGGAAGAAGAGAGGCCATCAGTCATTCTTCCCTTAAATACTAACTGTTTCGAGGGTTACCTGAAACTGAAGGTCGATCTTGGATGAGATCTTCTGATGTGACCGGAACTATCGCGTCCGACTTGCTGAGCCCGGAGATGCTGTTGATCTTTGGTCACCGGGGTGTGGTGGTACCTGCAAGAGACTCTGATATTTAAGTTAGCACGTGCTTTAGGCAGGTTTTTTGTGTAGAATCAGAGTATGAGTTATACCTGGGTGCTCCAGTGTATTTATAGTGGTGTTTGAGTGACCTCCCTTGAGATAAGTTAGTTATCTTATCTTATCTTTGAGCGAAGTCACCTTGTCTTTCAGGCCAGCCGCCTTTAGAGTAGGTTGCGTCTTTTTGTTTGGACCTACTTGGGCCTCTATGGCGATTTGGCCGACCTCTTTAGGAAGATGTCGGTAACGATCCAACCTTTACAATAGGCCGGTCGCTTTTGTATTCGTCCAGTCCAGATCATGTAGCTCGACCCAGGGTATGAACAGTGCCCCTGCTCGAGTTCGATCTTCCCCTTGAGGTCATGTTTTTTAGACTTCGACCCCTTTGAGAAAGTCAAGCTCGAGTATTTGCTTTGGTTGATCTTCTGAATAGCTCCTTCTAGGATCGCTTTCTGCTTTAATGCGAAGCGTTTCTTTCCTTTTTAATTGTAGCGTGCGTGCGGGATGCGTTTAGCTTTCTTGGGAATGCGTAAGGGCTTTAAAGGCTCATTTAATAGGGTTTTTTAATTTTCCTTTGCCGTTTCGTTCCCTCCTTTCAACTTTGAACTTAGAGAAGCTTTCTTTCTTCCCTTTGCTTTTTGTTTGCGAGATATCTTGTTCGTCTGGCTCCTTTGATTTCTTACCCCCAAGCTTCCTACTTTTCTCCTCAAAAGCGCTCATTGGTGTGGATTGCCTGTGTTTCTGTTTGAGCATTCTTTGCACTTATTCCTCTTTCTTCGCAGGTTGGTATTCTTCTTTCTCCTTATGCCTTAATAGTCATTTTTATGTATGTTTTTTACTGTTACATGCTTGCCTTTACGCGCAAAGTTCCAATCTTTATTGAGTTTGCTTTGAAAAGGTTGAACCTTTCTCGAAAGATTGTGTCCTTGTTCTGATCAAAGTCGTGATCTTCTTTATCCCTGCTACTCCGTTATCCAGGCTTTTTAGTCATAATCCAACAACTTTTTAGGTAGTGTTCCGATAGGGAACATTTTCTTTATAGTTTGTTTGGATGACCTTTTAGCGCCGTTTTGATTTGTGCTTCTGTTTTTTAAGTAATGTCTTTTTTCAAGACTTCATACCTTTCAGCAAAGCACTTCTAGCCTTTCTTTCGCCTTTGCGAGATGTCTTTTGTCCCTTTTAGTGATCCTTTCATATTGGTCCAACTTCTCTGTCGGGATTTCTCGAGTTATTTTTAGTAATCCCATTTTTAGTCAGACCTCGTCAGGTCGCTTTATATGGGTTACTTTTTTTAACTCCTTGCATTTATCCGAGCTTTTATCGCTTCACCTTGCCGACCTCTTTGTGATCGGTCGATGGATTTTGCTTTTAAGCGTAAATTAATGCGTCTTGGTAGGAAACTTTTTAGGGAATTGATAACTATCATTCATACAATAATAAGAGATAGAAATATAAATAAGAGTGTATACATGTGAGTGCTTACCCTTCTAAGTCGGGCAATTTTTTAGGTCTCGGCCTTGAGCTTCATTAAAAAACCTTTTTAGGAAAAAGAGTGCGCCTTTACCTAAGACCTTTACTATTTTCTAGCTATAGTACCTTCTTAGGTTACAGGCATGCCATGACCTTGGTAGCTCTCGCCCTTCGAGGTCGGACACCTTATAGTAACCTTTCCCCAATACTTCTGTAACTCGATATGGTCCTTTCCAGTTGGTTGCTAACTTCCCTTCTTCTGATCGGCCTGCCCCGATATCATTTTGGATTAAGATGAGATCGTTGGTGGCGAAGCTTCATTAGACTACCTTCTGATTATACCTTAAAGCCATTCGACGCTTCAGCGCTTCCTCTCGAATTCGAACTCTTTCTCGGACCTCTGGAAGTAGGTCGAGCTCTTCTCTTTGAGCTTCGGAGTTGGTATCTTTGTTGTAGAGGATAACTCTTGGGGATCCTTCTTCTATTTCCACGGGAATCATTGCCTCCATTCTGTAAGCAAGCCGGAAGGGCGATTCTCCAGTAGTTGAATGTGGTGTTGTCCGATATGTCCATAGGACTTGTGGGAGCTCTTCAGCCCAAACTCCTTTTGCGTCCTGTAACCTCCGTTTTAACCCAGCCAGTATGACTTTATTGGCGACTTCAGCCTGTTCGTTAGCCTGTGGGTGTTCTATAGAGGTGAATTGGTACCTTATTTTTAGATCAACTACCAAGTTCCTGAAGCCCGTGTCGGTGAACTGAGTGCCATTATTTGTGGTGATGGAGTAAGAAACCCCAAACCTTGTGACAATATTTCGGTATAGAAATTTTTTACTTCTTTGGGCAGTGGCAGTAACTAATGGCTCTGCCTCAATCCATTTTGTGAAATAGTCTATACCTACAGTGAGAAATTTGACTTGTCCTGGCTCTGGGGGAAGGGTCCGAGGAGGTCGAGCCCCTACTTTGTAAATGGCCAGGGTGAAGTAACGCAGATGAGCTCCTCAGGTGGAGCTATATGGAAGTTAGCGTGCTTCTGACGTGGTGGGCATGTCTTGACGAACTCTGTCGCTTCCTTTGACGAGGTCGGCTAGAAAAACCCAGCTCGAAGTACTTTTTTGGAAAGAGCTCGTGCTCTGAGATGGTTACCGCACATGCCGCTCTGAACTTCCTCCAAGACTTCCCTTGTTGCAGACGCATTTTATGAGGGGTGTGAAGATCCCTCTTTTATATAAGACATTGTTGACTATGGTGTAGTACTGTGCTTCCGTACTAGCCTTTTTGCCTACTTTTTATCTGCGGGTAGTGTTTCAAACTTGAGGTAGTTGATTATGGGAGCCATCCATCCTTGATCCTGTCCTAATACGGTTAGGACCTTTTCTTCTTCCGAGATTGATGGGCTTTGCAGTGTTTCTTGGATGAGGCTTCTATTATTTCCCCTAGTTTGGTGTTGGCTAGTTTCAAAAGTGCATCAGCTCAGGCATTCTGCTCCGAGGTATATGTCTAACCTCATATCCCCCAAATTGTCCGAGGTGTTCTCTGGTTTTATCCAGGTATTTTTTCATGGTGGGATCCTTAGCTTGATAGCTCCCTTCTATTTGTGAGGTGATTACTTGTGAGTCACTGAAGATGGTGAGCTTCTAAACTCCCACCTCCCTAGCCAGCCTCAAATCGGCCAGTAGTACCTCATATTCAGCTTGATTATTTGAGGTAGGGAATTCGAATTTTAATGAGAGCTCAATTTGGGTTCCTTGATCACTTTCTATAATTACACTTGCGCCACTCCTGATTTTGTTCGAGGAGCCGTCCACGTAGAGATTCCATTTTGTGAGAGTACCCGGGGTGTCAGTGTACTCGGTAATGAAGTCGGCCAGATACTGTGATTTGATGGCTGTTCGAGCTTCGTATTGAAGATCGAATTCGGATAACTCGACTGCCCACTGTAGAATTCTTCCAGCTAAGTCTGTTTTTTGTAAGATGTCTTTTATGGGCTGGTTGGTCCGAACTCTGATAGTGTGAGCTTAAAAGTATGGGTAGAGTCGTCGAGAAGTGAGTATAAAGGCGTAGGCAAACTTTTCTATCTTTTGATAGTTTAGTTCAGCCCCTTGTAGAGCCTTCCTGATGAAGTAAATGGGTTGTTGCCCACTTTCGTCTTTTCTGACTAATGTTGATGCTATTGCCCGACCTCCTATGGCAAGATATAATATGAGCTCTTCACCTTCCCGTGGTCGGGTAAGGATGGGTGGTTGCCCCAGAAATTTCTTAAAATCTTAAAGGCTTGTTCGCACTCTGGGATCCATTCAAACCTCTTTCCCTTCCTTAATGTTACATAGAAGGGGAGAGATCTTAAAGCTGATCCAGCTAAGAATTTGGATAGGGCTGCCAGTCTTCCATTGAGCTGTTGTACCTTTTTGACACAGGTCAGACTTTTTATGTTGAGTATAGCCTGGCATTTATCTAGGTTTGCCTCAATTCTTCTCTGGGTGAGCATGGAGCCCAAAAATTTGCCAGCTTCTATCGCGAAGGTGCACTTTGTGGGGTTAAGTCGCATCCCGTGCTTTCTTATGGTGTCGAACACTCTGGTAAGGTCAGACAACAATGATTCCTCACTTTATGTTTTTACCAGCATGTCATCTACAGAAACCTCCATTAGCTTTCCGATGTGGTCAGCAAAGACTTTATTCATCAATCTTTGGTATGTAGCTCCTGCGTTTTTGAGTCCAAACGGCATGATTATGTAGCAGTAGTTTGCCTTTGGGGTTAGGAACGAGGTCTTTTCTTGATCGGGTGGATACATTGGGATTTGGTTGTATCCTGAATAAGCATCCATGAAGGAGAGGTACTTGTATCCGAAAGAGGCATCCACTAGAGTGTCTATATTTGGGAGCGGGTAGGGATCTTTTGGGCAGGCTTTATTGAGGTCGGTGTAATCCGTACACATCCGCCATTTCTCATTTGACTTCTTTACCGAGACAACGTTGCCTAGCCACAATGGATACTCGACCTCCCTTATGAACCCTACCTCTAGTAAGGCTTGTGTCTGCTCTTCCACAACTTGGGAGCTTTCTGAGCTAAGCTTCCTACGCTTTTGTTGCACTGGCCGAGATCCAGGATATACTGCCAGTTTATGGCACATTATCTCGGGATCTATGCCGGGCATGTCTGCAGCCTTCCATGCAAAGAGATCGGCATTATCTTTTAGGAACTGTATCAGTAGCTCCTTTAGGTCTCCTGACGAACAGACTTTCTATCGGTAAAGAATTTCACAAATATAATCGTGTTGTAAGTATAGTTTCTAAACCAACAGAGAATCCTTTCGTACAAAATTTTGGTTGTCACAAGTAACAAACCCAGTAAAATTTATAAACCGAAGTATTCAAACCTCGGGTCGTCTTCTCAAGGAATTACAGGGAGGTATGATTTATTATTGGTTATGGAAAAAGATATATTTTATTTTGGGTTTTTGAAATAAGGAACGAGTAATTTAAATGACAAGAAAAATAAATTAATAATTAAGAAAACTCTTGGCAAGGTATAAGAAATTGAAGTCCTATCCTAGTTATCCTTATCAGGTGTGATAAGAATTGGACTCTGCTCCCACTTTAGTTAGCCCTTACTAAATAAAGGAAAGTCAAGCGAACTAATTAATTTGATCCTCAAGTCCTAGTTAACTCCTATGGAAAGACTAGAGTTATTGGAGTACAAATTAATTAGCAAAGAATTCCAATTTCAATCAACAGCTGAGTTTGATAACTCAAGTGTTACTAATTACTCAACCAAAGCTAAGAGTGTAAAAAGCTAAATTAAAGTCATAAATATGAAATACCTCAAATTGCATTAATAAAAGAAATCAAATCTAACATGAAAAAGTTAATAAATTAAATTGAGAAAATAAATAAAAGGAACATTGAAGCTGAAAATTGAGAAGTAGAAATCCTAATTCTAAAAGAAATCCTAAATCCTAATCCTAATCCTAAATCCTAAGAGAGAGGAGAGAGCCTCTCTCTCTAAAAGCTACATCTAAAAACCTAAAATTATGTATTATGAATGAATTATGATGAATGGATGCATTCCCCCACTTTATAGCCTCTAATCTGTGTTTTCTGGGCCAAAAACTGGGTCAAAAACAGCCCAGAAATTGCTGATTGCGAAATCTGCCACACTGGTTTTTGTCACTGCGATGCGTCCGCGTGGAGTATGCATTTGCGTCGCCTAGATGTATGGCCACCTTAGTAAATTATATATCATTTTGAAGCCCTGGACGTTAGCTTTCCAATGCAACTAGAACCGCATCATTTGGATCGTTGTAGCTCAAGTTATGACCGTTTGAGTGCGAAGAGGTCAGGCTGGACAGCTTAGCAATTTCTTCAACTTCTTGTATTCCTTCCACTTTTGCATGCTTCCTTTCCATCCTCCAAGCTATTCCTGCCCTGTAATCTCTGAAATCACTTAACACACATATCAAAGCATCGAATGGTAATAAAAGATGATTAAAATACACAAATTAAAGACTCTAGGAAGCAAGTTTTCAATCATAGAACAAATTCTAGGAAGGAATTGTAAAACCATGCAAATAGTATGAATAAGTGTGCAAAGGCTTGATAAAGACCACTCAATTGAGCATAAGATAAACCATAAAATAGTGGTTTATCATCTCCCTTTAAGGTTGCCCCTATGTTTGTTATTTTATCCCGGACATTCCCGATCTGCACTTCTTCAGTCTCACCTTCAGGTTGTGGACGAAGTTCTTTGCGAGCTTAAACTCCTCCGAGTTCGATAGTGTTGGCTTCTTTTCCTCCAGGGTTGCCTTTAAGGTTCAGACTTTCGTTGAAACAGTGTCGCGCGAGTTTTTGGTCTCCCTTTATGGTGGCGATCCCTTTTGGGGTTGGGAACTTCATGCACAGATGTGGAGTGGAGACCACGGCAGCGAGCTGGTTTAGCATTGTCCGACCTATTAGGGCGTTGTAGGTTGAGCTCACGTCAACTACGATGTAGTCTATGCTTAGCGTCCTAGACCGATCTTCCTTTCCAAAGGTTGTGTGGAGTGGGATGTACCCGAGTGGCTGAATTAGGGCGTCCCCGAGCCCAAATAGGCTATTTGGAGATGCTCTGAGCTCCTTTTCCTGTAGGCCAAGCTTATCGAAGGCAGATTTGAACAGTATATCTGCCGAGCTTCCTTGGTCGACCAATGTTCGATGGAGATGGGCATTGGCTAGTATTATAGTAATAACCACAGGATCATCGTGTCCCGGGATGGTACCTGCGGCATCCTCTTGGGTGAAAGTGATAGTGGGAAGGTCTGATGACCTATCTCCTTCTTCGACATGGTACACTTCCTTTAGGTGTCTTTTACGGGACGACTTGGAGATCCCCCCGCTTGCGAATCCCCCGTTGATCATGTGAACGTGCCTTTCCGGAGTGTGAGGGGGACGTTCAGCTCGTCCTCCCTCTTCGTCCCTTCTTTGCTTTTTTGGTTCATCCCTTGTAGTGGCCAGGAACGGATCTAACCTGCCCTCCTGGGCTAGCTTTTCTATAATGTTCTTCAGGTCGTAGCATTCGTTGGTAGAGTGTCCATAGATTCGGTGGTATTCACAATACTCCATCCGACTTCCTCCTCTTTTGTGTTTAATCGAACGAGGGGGTGGGATCTTTTCTATGTTGCATATATCTCTGTAGACATCCACAAGAGATACCCGAAGAGGAGTGTAGTTGTGGTACTTTCTAGGTTTCTTGGTAGGTTGATCTTCTTTCTTCCTGGATTCTTTTCCCTTATCCCGAGGTGGATAGGAGAATCCGGTTTTTGAGTTATCTCCCAATCGGGAGTTCTTCTCCATATTGATATACTTTTCCGCCCTTTCTTGAACCTCGTTCAGAGATGTTGGATGCTTCTTGGATATTGAGTGGCTAAAAGGTCCTTCTCTTAAGCCGTTGATGAGCCCCATGATGGCCGCTTTTGTTGGAAGACTTTGTATGTCAAGGCATGCTTTGTTGAATCTTTCAATGTAGCTGCGAAGACTTTTCCGATCTCCTTGTTTAATTCTCAGCAAGCTTGGAGTGTGCTTGGCTTTATCCTTCTGGATGGAGAACCTGGCGAGGAACTTTTTGGCAAGGTCGTCAAAACTTGTGATTAATCTTGGAGGCAAACTGTCGAACTACTTTATTGCTCTTTTTGTCAGGGTAGTCGAAAAAGCTTTACAACGGATTGCCTCTGAGGCATCCGTGAGATACATTCGACTTCTAAAATTTCTGAGATGATGGCTTAGATCTGACGTTCCGTCGTACGGGGTCATGTCGGGGGCTTTAAAGTTCTTTGGGACTTTAGCTTTCATGATTTCTTTTGTAAACGGGTCCTGGTTCTTATGAGGTCTATCTTTGTGATTTGATCGAGTGGTCTTCGTTTTGAGGTCGGCTTCGAGCTTAAGGAGCTTGTCTTCTAGCTCTCGGCGTTTTCTTGTTTCCCTTCGAAGGTCACTCTCGGCCTCTCGCTGATGTTCGACCTCCTGTTCAAGCTGTTTAAGGCGATCCTGCTGTTCACGGATGGCGTCTAAGATTTCCGTGTTTGGGGTTTGCTTGTCTCCCTTGGATTAAGGTATGTCCTTAGATGTGGCGTCTGTGTTCTTATTTGGCGTTCTGTCCACCAAACTAGAGTTGTTATCATTGTCCTGATTATCCGCCATGGTGATGGGATGACTTCTAGGTTCCCCGACAACGGCGCCAATGTTCCGAGAGTTACCTAAAACAGAAGGTCAACTCGGACGAGATCTTCTGATGTGATCGAAACTGTCGCGTCCGACTTGCTGAGCCCAGAGATGCTGTTGCTCTTTGGTCACCGGAGGGTGGTGGTACCTACAAGAGACTCCGATGCTTAAGTTAGCACGTGCTTTAGGTAGTTCTTTTGTGTAGAATCAGAGTATGAGTTATACCTGGGTGCTCCAGTGTATTTATAGTGGTGTTTGAGTTACCTCCCTTGAGATAAGTTAGTTATCTTATCTTATCTTTGAGCGAAGTCACCTTATCTTTCAGGCCAGCCACTTTTAGAGTGGGCTACATCCTTTTGTTTGGGCCTACTTGGGCCTCTATGGCGATTTGGCCGACCTTTACAAGAGGTCGGTAACGAGCCAACCTTTACAAGAGGTCGGTCGCTTTTGTCTTCGTCCAGTCCGGATCATGTAGCTCGATGATGAGCGGATAATTTATACGCTTTTTGGCATTGTTTTTACATAGTTTTTAGTATGATTTAGTTAGTTTTTAGTATATTTTTATTAGTTTTTAAACAAAATTCACATTTCTGGACTTTACTATGAGTTTGTGTGTTTTTCTGTGATTTTTAGGTATTTTCTGGCTGAAATTGAGGGACCTGAGCAAAAATCTGATTCAGAGGCTGACAAAGGACTGCAGATGTTGTTGGATTCTGACCTCCCTGCATTCGAAGTGGATTTTCTGGAGCTACAGAACTTTAAATGGCGCGCTCTCAATTGCTTTCGAAAATAGACATCCAGGGCTTTCCAGCAATATATAATAGTCCATACTTTATGTGAGTTTTGAAGATGTAAAATGGCGTCAAAATGCCAGCTCTCTGCCCTTTTCTGGCGTCAAAACGCTAGAACGAGCATAAAAGTTAGAGTTAAACGCTCAAACTGGCACCAAATTTGGTGTTTAACTCCAAGGAAGACCTCTACACGTGTGAAGCTCAATACTCAGCCCAAGCACACACCAAGTGGGCCTGGAAGTGGATTTCTGCATCATTTACGTATTTCTGTAAACCCTAGTAGCTAGTTTCATTATAAATAGGACCTTTTCCTATTGTATTTTCATCTTCGGATCATAGAGACAATTTTGGATATCATATTTTCATATTTGGGGAGGCTGGCCATTCGGCCATACCTGGACCTCCAGACCACTTATGTATTTTCAACGGTGGAGTTTCTACACACCATAGATTAAGGTGTGGAGCTCTACTGTTCCTCGAGTATTAATGCAATTACTACTATTTTCTATTCAATTCAAGCTTATTCTTGTTCTAAGATATTCACTCGCACTTCAACCTGATGAATGTGATGATCCGGGACACTCATCCTCATTCTCACCTATGAACGCGTGACTGACAACCACTTCCGTTCTACTTAAGATCGAGCGTGTATCTCTTAGCCTCCATTCCAAAATATCGGAGTCTTCGTGGTATAAGCTAGAATTATTGGCGGCCATTTCTGAGATCTGGAAAGTCTAAACCTTGTCTGTGGTATTCCGAGTAGGATCTGGGAAGGGATGACTGTGACGAGCTTCAAACTCGCGAGTGTTGGGCGTAGTGACAGACGCAAAAGGATCACTAGATTCTATTCCAACATGATCGAGAACCGACAGATGATTAGTCGTGCGGTGACAGTGCACATGGACCATTTTCACTGAGAGGACGGGAAGTAGCCATTGACAACGGTGATGCCCAACATACAGCTTGCCATGGAAAGGAGTATGAAGGATTGGATGAAGGCAGTAGAAAAGCAGAGATTCAAGAGGGATGAAGCATCTCCATACGATTATCTGAAATTCCCACCAATAAATTACATAAGTATCTCTATCTTTATTTTATGTTTTATTTATCTTTTAATTATGAAAACTCCATAATCCATTTGAATCCGCCTGACTGAGATTTACAAGGTGACCATAGCTTGCTTCAAGCCGACAATCTCCGTGGGATCAACCCTTACTCACGTAAGGTTTATTACTTGGACGACCCAATGCACTTGCTGGTTAGTTGTGCGAAGTTGTGAAAAAGAAGTGAGATTACAATTGTGCGACCAAGTTGTTGGTGCCATTGTGTATCACAATTTCGTGCACCACTCGACCCAGGGTATGAACACTAACCCTAAAACAAATTTAAAATTCAAACTTCAAATAGAATCAAAATTAAAACAAAATAAAATCCTTTTCATAAATATTTTCCTCCAACAAAGCCCTCAATATTTTCTTCTTGCAATCCTCAATTAATGCTTGTGATTAGTGGGTTTAAGTTGAGCCTTGAATCATCCACACAAGTGATAAAGAATTGGAGGTTTAGTGGCTAAGTTGAGGCCCCTGGAAGGTGACTAGAATCTCACATAACACGTGAGTCTTTCACGTTGCATGTAGAGCGCCACTATTGGTTCAATTCACTCTCTGCTTGCTCATGTTGGATGCGGAGTATCCCACGTAGAATGTGATATTAATTCCCTTCAATTTTTGCTTCTGTTTTGCTCAAGGAGTTCCACGTCCAAAAACTCAAGTCCCACACAAACTAGGTGTTGTTCGTACGCATGCCAGATACGTATGCATGATGTCTCTTAAATCTCTTGTTGTGCGTACGCATGCTAGATGCTTACGCATGATACCTCCTATTCGTTCTGGTTGTGTGTATGCATGCTAGTGTGTATGCATGACAAGCCCATGTCCCACGTGAAGGTTTTTACTTTCCACGTTGCCTTAGGCACCCCAAAATTTACTTTCTGTTTAGATCAAGCATGCCACGGCTGTGAACTTACGTCCCACGTAGAAGTGAAGTCATGCGTATGCATGATAGGCCAATTATCTATCTTTGGCGTATACATGCTAGATGCGTACGCATAGATCCCTTTTACACCCCAACGTGGTACGCCATGTCTCCCATGTTTCACACACGGCCACTGTGGGTTGTTTCTAGTGAGCCTCTTATTTAATCCAAAGAGCTTTCTGTTTGCTCCAGTTTTATGTACTTCTCAAGTGTTTGATGACACTTATCTTTTATTTTTTTTTCTTTGTTCCTTGCCAATTTCTTTCTAAATTTTCCCATAACCAATGAATTTAACTAACTTAAAGTAATGCTCATTTAAGCATGAAATCATTGCTTATCCAATAAGAATTCTTAGTAAATTAAATAAAAATTATGAAGAAAAAATACTAAAGATGCAAATATATCATATAACTAATACTTGTTTTTTCCTCATGCTTCTTCGAATAACGACAGTGGTCATTGTATAGTCTTTCGTTCCTTATTGTTGAGGCAATATACTTTTTTAATTCTAAGATAGTTGATGAGCGGATAATTTATACGCTTTTTGGCATTGTTTTTAGGTAGTTTTTAGTAAGTTCAAGCTACTTTTAGGGATGTTTTCATTAGTTTTTATGTTAAATTCACATTTCTGGACTTTACTATGAGTTTGTGTGTTTTTCTGTGATTTCAGGTAATTTCTGGCTGAAATTGAGGGACTTGAGCAAAACTCTGAAAAAGGCTGACAAAAGGACTGCTGATGCTGTTGGAATCTGACCTCCCAGCACTCGAAATAGATTTTCTGGAGCTACAAAACTCCAAATGGCGCTCTCTTAACGGCGTTGGAAAGTAGACATTCAGGGCTTTCCAGCAATATATAATAGTCCATACTTTATTTGGAAATTGACGACGTAACTTGGCGTTGAACGCCAAGTACATGCTGCTGTCTGGAGTTAAACGCCAGAAAAACGTCATGATCCGGAGTTGAACGCGCAAAACACGTTATAACTTGGAGTTCAACTCCAAGAAAAGTCTCAGCTCGTGGATAGATCAAGCTCAGCCCAAGCATACACCAAGTGGGCCCCGGAAGTGGATTTATGTATCAATTACTTACTCATGTAAACCTTAGTAGCTAGTCTAGTATAAATAGGATGATTTACTATTGTATTAGACATATTTTGACAGTTTAATCTTTTGACTGTTTAGCCTTTGATTATTCGGTCTCTTGATCATTCAGGGGGGCTGGCCATTCGGCCATGCCTGAACCTTTCACTTATGCATTTTCAACGGTGGAGTTTCTGCACACCATAGATTAAGGGTGTGGAGCTCTGCTGTACCTCAAGTTTCAATACAATTACTATTACTTTCTATTCAATTCTCTTTTATTCTTATTCCAAGATATACGTTGCACAACACTTTGATGAATGTGATGGTCCATGACACTCATCATCATTCTCACCTATGAACGCGCGTGACTGACAACCACTTCCGTTCTACCTTAGGCCGGGCGCATATCTCTTAGATTCCCCAACAGAATCTTCGTGGTATAAGTTAGATAGATGGTGGCATTCATGAGGATCCGGAAAGTTTAAACCTTGTCTATGGTATTCCGAGTAGGATTCTGGGATTGAATGACTGTGACGAGCTTCAAACTCCTAAAGGATGGGTGTGATGACAAACGCAAAAGAATCAAGGGATTCTATTCCAACCTGATTGAGAACCGACATTTGATTAGCCGTGCTGTGACAGAGCATAGGACCATTTTCACTGAGAGGATGGGATGTAGCCATTGACAACGGTGATGCCCTACATACAGCTTGCCATGGAAAGGAGTAAGAAGGATTGGATGAAAGCAATAAGAAAGTAGAGATCCGAGAGGAGCACAGCATCTCCACACACCTATCTGAAATTCCCACTATTGATTTACATAAGTATTTCTATCCTATTTTATTTTCTGTTTATTATTAATTATTCGAAAATCCATAAAACAATTTAATCTGCCTAACTGAGATTTACAGAGTGACCATAGCTTGCTTCATACCAACAATCTCTGTGGGATCGACCCTTACTCGCGTAAGGTTTATTACTTGGACGACCCAGTACACTTGCTGGTTAGTTGAATGGAGTTGTGAAAAGAAAGTGCTGAGTTAATGTTTTTGTGCACATACCAAAGAGCTAATATTGTTGATCACAATTTCGTCCACCAAGTTTTTGGCGCCGTTGCCGGGGATTGTTCGAGTTTGGACAACTGACGGTTCATCTTGTTGCTCAGATTAGGTAATTTTCTTTTCAAAAATCTTTTTCAAAATTTTTCTTTTATTTTTCGTTTTTCCAAACTTTATTTTCGAAAAAATTAATAAAAATTCAAAAAAATTAATAAAATCATAAAAATCAAAAATATTTTGTGTTTCTTGTTTGAGTCTTGAGTCAATTTTTAAGTTTGGTGTCAATTGCATGCTTTAAAAATTCTTCTTGCGTTTTTCGAAAATTCCATGCATTCATAATGTTCTTCACGATCTTCAAGTTGTTCTTGATAAGTCCTCTTGTTTGATCTTGATGTTTTCTTGTTTTGTGTCTTTTGTTGTTTTTCATATGCATTTTTTGTTTGTTAGTGTCCATGCATTAAAGATTTCTAAGTTTGGTGTCTTACATGTTTTCTTTGCATCAAAAAAAAAAAAAATTTCAAAAATATGTTCTTGATGTTCATCATGATCTTCAAAGTGTTCTTGGTGTTCATCTTGACATTCATAGTGTTCTTGCATGCATCTTGTGTTTTGATCCAAAATTTTTATGTTTTGGGTCATATTTGTGTTTTTCTCTTTCATCATTAAAAATTCAAAAATAAAAAAATATCTTTTTCTTTTTTCCCTCCAAATTTTCGAAATTTTGGGTTGACTTGGTCAAAAATTTTAAAAAATTAGTTGTTTCTTACAAGTCAAGTCAAAATTTCAATTTTAAAAACTTATCTTTTTAAAATCTTTTTCAAAAATCATATCTTTTTCATTTTTTTCGAAAATTTCAAAAATATTTTTCAAAATATTTTCAAAACTTTTTCTTATCTTTTATATCATATTTTCGAAAATATGCTAACAATTAATGTGATTGATTCAAAAATTTGAAGTTTGTTACTTTCTTGTTAAGAAAGGTTCAATCTTTAAATTCTAGAATCTTATCTTGTAGTTTCTTGTTAGTTAAGTCATTTTAAAAATTAAATCTTTTTTAAAATATCTTTTTCTTAAAATTTTTATCTTATCTTTTTATCTTTTATCTTATCTTTTTCAAAAATTTTATCTTTTTCAAAATTTGATTTCAAAATTTCTTATCTAAATTTCTTATCCTCTTATCTTTTCAAATTTGATTTTAATATCTTTTTCAACTAACTCTTTGACTTTTTGTCTGTTTCTTATCTTTTTCAAAACCACCTAACTACTTTTCCCTCTCTAATTTTCGAAAATATCTCATCCCTTTTTCAAAAATTCTTTTTAATTAACTAATTATTTTATGTTTTAATCTTAATTACATTTTATTTCTAATTTTCGAAAATCACTAACCTTTTTTTTAAAAAATTATTTTCGAATTCTCTTCCTCTTCTCTTCTTCTATTTAATTATTTAATTACTAACACTTCTCTTCACCTCTCTTCATCTAAAAATCCGAACATAATATATCCCTTGTGTTTGGATTCTTCTTCCCTTTCTTTTTCTACTAACATAAAGGAATCTCTATACTGTGACATAGAGGATTCCTCTTCTTTTCTTGTTTTCTTCTCTTTCATATGAGCAGGAACAGGGAAAAAGGCACTCTTGTTGAAATTGATCCTGAACCTGAAAGAACTCTGAAAAGGAAACTAAGAGAAACTAAATTACAACAATCCAGAAACAACCTTTCAGAAATTTTCGAACAAGAGAAGGAGATGGCAGCCGAAAATAATAATAATGCAAGGAGAATGCTTGGTGACTTCACAAAGCCAACGTCTAAATTTGATGGAAGAAGCATCTCCATTCCTGCCATTGGAGCCAATAACTTTGAGCTTAAGCCTCGGTTAGTTGCCTTAATGCAACAAAACTGCAAGTTTTATGGATTTCCATCTGAAGATCCTTATCAGTTTTTAACTGAGTTCTTGCAGATCTGTGAGACTGTAAAGACGAATGGAGTTGATCCTGAAGTCTACAGACTCATGCTTTTCCCTTTTGCTGTAAGAGACAGAGCTAGAATATGGTTGGATTCACAACCTAAGGATAGCCTGGACTCCTGGGATAAGCTGGTCACAGCCTTCTTGGATAAATTCTTTCCTCCTCAAAAGCTGAGCAAGCTGAGAGTGGATGTTCAAACCTTCAAACAAAAAGATGGTGAATCCCTCTATGAAGCTTGGGAAAGATACAAGTAGTTGACCAAAAGGTGTCCATCTGACATGTTTTCAGAATGGACCATATTAGATATATTCTATTATGGTCTATCTGAATTTTCGAAAATGTCATTGGACCATTCTGCAGGTGGATCTATCACCTAAAGAAAACGCCTGAAGAGGCTCAAGAACTCATTGGTTGCAAACACCAATTCATGTACACTTGAGAGGAATCCGTGAAATTCTTTCCTCCTCAAAAGCTGAGCAAGCTGAGAGTGGATGTTCAAACCTTCAAACAAAAAGATGGTGAATCCCTCTATGAAGCTTGGGAAAGATACAAGTAGTTGACCAAAAGGTGTCCATCTGACATGTTTTCAGAATGGACCATATTAGATATATTCTATTATGGTCTATCTGAATTTTCGAAAATGTCATTGGACCATTCTGCAGGTGGATCTATCACCTAAAGAAAACGCCTGAAGAGGCTCAAGAACTCATTGGTTGCAAACACCAATTCATGTACACTTGAGAGGAATCCGTGAACATGGGTGAACCTTATGGAAACACCTATAACTCATCATGGAGAAATCATCCAAATTTCTCATGGAAGGATCAACAAAAGCCTCAACAAAGCTTTAACAATGGTGGACGCAATAGGCTAAGCAATAGCAAGCCATATCCATCATCTTCTCAGCAACAAATAGAGAATTCTGAACAAAATACTTCTAATTTAGCCAATCTAGTCTCTGATCTGTCAAAGGCCACTTTCAGTTTCATGAGTGAAACAAGATCCTCCATTAGAAATCTGGAGGCACAAGTGGGCCAGCTGAGTAAGAAAGTCATTGAAACTCCTCCCAGTATTCTCCCAAGCAATACAGAAGAGAATCCAAAAGGAGAGTGCAAGGCCATTGATATAATCAATGTGGCCGAATGCACAAGGGAGGAGGAGGACGAAAATCCTAGTGAGGAAGACCTCCTGGGACGTCCCTCAAGCAAGAAGGAGTTTCCTATTAAGGATCCAAAGGAATCTGAGGCTCACATAGAAACCATAGAGATTCCATTAAATCTTCTTCTGCCATTCATGAGCTCTGAAAACTATTCTTCCTCTGAAGAGGATGAAGATGTGACTGGAGAGCAAGTTGCTCAATATTTAGGAGCTATCATGAAGCTGAATGCCAAGTTGTTTGGTAATGAGTCTTGGGAAAGTGAACCTCCCTTGCTAATTAGTGAACTAGATACTTGGATTCAGTAAATTCTACCTCAAAAGAAACAAGATCCTGGCAAGTTCTTAATACCTTGTACCATAGGCACCATGACCTTTGAAAAAGCTCTGTGTGATTGATGAGCGGATATTTTATACGCTTTTTGGGGGTAATTTCATATAGATTTTAGTATGTTTTAATTAGTTTTTAATAGAATTTTATTAGTTTTTAAGTAAAAATCATATTTCTGGACTTTACTATGAGTGTGTGTATTTTTCTGTGATTTCAGGTATTTTCTGGCTGAAATTGAGGAAGCTGAGCAGAAATCTGACTTAGGCTGAAAAAGGACTGCTGATGCTGTTGGATCCTGACCTCCCTGCACTCGAAATGAATTTTTTGGAGCTACAGGAGTCCAATTGGCGCGCTTTCAACGGCGTTGGAAAGTAGACATCCAGGGCTTTCCAGCCATATATAATAGTCCATACTTTGCGTGAAGATAGACGACGTAACTTGGCGTTGAACGCCAAGTACATGCTGCTGTCTGGAGTTAAACACCAGAAAAACGTCATGATCCGGAGTTGAACGCCCAAAACACGTCATAAACTTGGAGTTCAACTCCAAGTAAAGCCTCTACTCGTGGATAGCTTTAGTCTCAGCCCCAGCACACACCAAGTGGGCCCCAGAAGTGGATTTCTGCACCAATTATCTTAGTTTACTCACATGCTGTAAACCTAGGTTACTAGTTTACTATTTAAACAACTTTTAGAGAATTATTCTGTACCTCATGACATTTTCAGATCTGAATTACATACTTTTTGACGGCATGAGTCTCTAAACTTCATTGTTGGGGGTGAGGAGCTCTGCAGCGTCTCGATGAATTAATACAATTCCTTTATTTTCCATTCAAACACGATTGTTCTTATCTAAGACGTTCATTCGCGCTTAATTATGGAGAAGGTGATGATCCGTGACACTCGTCATCTTCCCCAAACCATGAACGTGTGCCTGACAACCACCTCCGTTCTACATCAGACTGAATGAGTATCTCTTAGATTCATTACGCAGAATCTTCGTGGTATAAGCCGGATTGATGGCGGCATTCATGAGAATCCGGAAGGTCTAAACCTTGTCTGTGGTATTCCGAGTAGGATTCTGGGATTGAATGACTGTGACGAGCTTCAAACTCCTGAAGGCTGGGCGTTAGTGACAGACGCAAAAGAATCAATGGATTCTATTCCAACCCGATTGAGAACCGACAGATGATTAGCCATGCTGTGACAGAGCATAGGAACGTTTTCACTGAGAGGATGGGAGGTAGCCATTGACAACGGTGACACCCTACATAGAGCTTGCCATGGAAGGGACTTTTCGTGTGTTGAAGGATTTTAAGGAAGAGTTGAAGTTCGAAGGACAAAGCATCTCCAAAACTCCAACATATTTCTCATTACTGCACAACAAGTAACGCTGTTATTCTCTTTTATTTTTCTAATCAAATCTAGTAATTTCACTTATAATCCTATTGGCCTCCTGACTAAGATTAATAAAATAAATATAGCTTGCTTCAAACCAATAATCTCCGTGGGATCGACCCTTACTCACGTAAGGTATTACTTGGACGACCCAGTGCACTTGCTGGCTAGTGGTACGAGATCATAAGAAATTTTGATTTTGATATTGAGATTAAGATTTCGTGCACCAAGTTTTTGGCGCCGTTGCCGGGGATTATTCGAGTTTGAACAACTAAAAGTTTATTTTATTTCTTAGATTAGGAATAATTTATTTTTATTTTTATTGTTATAGAGTCATTAAATCTTGATAGGATAGTTTCTTTTCAAAAATTTCTTTTCAAAATTTATTATTTTCCTTTCAATTAATTGCTAATTTACGTGAGTTTTGTGTCTTGTTCTAAGTTTGGTGTCAATTGCATATCTTATATTTTTCTTTAAAATTTTCGACTTGTGTTCTTTGTTCTTCATTGATCTTCAAGTTGTTCTTGTTTATTTTTCTTGTTTGATCTCAAGTTTTTCTTGTTTTGTGTCTTTTCTTATTTTTCTTGTGCTTTTTCAAAACATTAACTTTCAAAAATTATACTTTTATCCATAAAAATAACACATCTTTAAAATACATTACATTTTTAGCTCAGTTGGTTATAGCGGGGGTTTATGTTCTTAACAATTGGGCACCTTCTTTTTAAAATCTTTTTCAAAAATAATTTTTCTTTGATTGAATCTTGTGCCAAACTTTAAGTTTGGTGTTTTCTTGTTAATCTTTTTACAATTTTCGAAAATTTTATTAAAGTTTTCTAAAAATTTTAAGTTTGGTGTTCTTTCTTTTGTTCTTGGTGTTCTTGTGAATCTTCAAAGTGTTCTTGAGTTTTTCTTGTGTCTTGATCTTAAAATTTTTTAAGTTTGGTGTTCCTTGGTGTTTTCCCTCCAAAAATTTTTGAAAATAAGGAGCATTAGATCTAAAAATTTTAAGTCTTGTGTCTTTTGTGTGTTTTTCCCTTTCATCATAAAATTCAAAATTCAAAAAAAAAAATTTTTTTTAACTAATTTGACTTACATTTTTCGAAAATTTTATATAAAAATTCAATTTTCAATTTCAAAATATTCCCACTTTCTTTTATTTATTTTGTTTTTATTTTATTTTATAAAAATTAATTTTTATAAAATAAATAATATCAACATATATACCATCTCTTTTATTCCAACATGGAACTAAGTGGGAATGAACAGTCCAAGAGGACTCTGGGGTCATATGCTAACCCCACTACTGCTTCATATGGGAGTAGTATCTGTATACCCTCCATTGGAGTTAGTAGCTTTGAGTTGAATCCTCAGCTCATTATCATGGTGCAGCAAAACTGTCAGTATTCTGGTTCCACATGAAGAACCTACAGAGTTTCTGGCACAATTTTTGCAAATTGCTGACACAGTACATGATAAGGAAGTGGATCAGGATGTCTACAGATTATTACTGTTTCCATTTGCTGTAAGAGATCAAGCTAAGAGGTGGTTAAATAACCAGCCTAAGAACAGCATAAAAACATGGAAGCAGCTGTCAGAAAAATTCCTGAATCACTATTTTCCTCCAAAACGGATGACACAGCTAAGGCTAAGCATCCAAGGCTTCAAACAAGGGGATAATGAATCTCTTTATGATGCCTGGGAGAGATACAGAGAGATGCTAAGAAAATGCCCCTCTGAAATGTTTTCAGAATGGGTGCAATTAGACATCTTCTACTATGGGCTTACAGAAAAAGCTCAGATTTCTCTAGACCACTCAGCTGGTGGATCTATACATATGAGAAAAACAATTGAAGAGGCTCAAGAGCTTATTGATACAGTTGCCAGAAATCAACATCTGTACCTAAGCAGTGAATCTTCCATGAAAGAAGAAGCTAAAACAGTAACTGCTGAACTCAGTCCGGTGGATCAGGCTAATGAATTCAATCAGCAATTAGACTTTTTAACTCAGCAGCTAGCCGAATTCAAGGAAATATTACAGGAAACAAGAATGGCTAACAGGAATATGGAAGTACAATTAAAGCAGACAGAAAAGCAATTGTCAAAACAAATAGCAGAAGAATGCCAAGCAGTTCAATTAAGAAGTGGGAAAACATTAAATACCTCACTTCAAAGCAGCAGGAAACCAAGAAATGAACAAGTGGATACTCAAAATCTCTCTGAGGACAGTCAGAGCCCAAAGAGGAATAAAGCTGGCGCTGAACGCCCAGACCATGCTCATTCCTGGCGTTCAACGCCAGAAACAAGCATGAATCCGGCGTTGAACGCCCAAAGGGAGCACGGTTCTGGCGTTCAAACGCCAGTAACAAACAAGGAAGTGGCGTCTAACGCCACTCCAGCTCCCACCACTGGCATTCAATTACCAGTGGGGAATCAGTCACATACAAGTGCTGATAACAACCCTTCTAAAAAGGCTTCCCAACCCACTTCTGTAGGTAATAAACCTGCAGCAACTAAGGTTGAGGAATACAAAGCCAAAATGCCTTATCCTCAAAAACTCCGCCAAGCGGAACAGGATAAGCAATTTGCCCGCTTTGCAGACTATCTCAGGACTCTTGAAATAAAGATTCCGTTTGCAGAAGCACTTGAGCAAATACCCTCTTATGCTAAGTTCATGAAAGAGATCATAAGTCATAAGAAGGATTGGAGGGAAACTGAAAAAGTTTACCTCACTGAAGAATGCAGTGCAGTCATTCTGAAAAGCTTACCTGAGAAGCTTAAAGATCCTGGGAGCTTTATGATACCATGCACATTAGAGGGTACTTGCACCAAGCAAGCTTTATGTGATCTTGGGGCAAGTATCAACCTAATACCTGCATCTACTATCAGAAAGCTTGGTTTAACTGAAGAAATCAAACCAACCAGGATATGTCTTCAACTTGCTGATGGCTCCATTAAATACCCATCAGGTGTGATTGAGGACATGATTGTCAAGGTTGGGCCATTTGCCTTTCCTACTGACTTTGTGGTGCTGGAAATGGAGGAGCACAAGAGTGCAACTCTCATTCTAGGAAGACCTTTCCTAGCAACTGGCCGAACCCTCATTGACGTCCAAAAAGGGGAAGTAACCTTGAGAGTCAATGAGGAGGAGTTCAAGTTGAATGTTGTCAAAGCCATGCAACATCCAGACACCCCAAATGACTGCATGAGTGTTGATATTATTGACTCTCTGGTAAGAGAGGTCAATATGGCTGAGAGTCTCGAATCAGAGCTAGAGGACATCTTTAAAGACGTTCAGCCTGACCTGGAGGAGTCAGAGAAAATAGTAGAACCTCTGAACATCCCTCAGGAAGAGGAGAAACCTCCTAAACCCGAGCTCAAACCATTACCACCTTCCCTGAAATATGCATTTTTAGGAGAAGGTGATACCTTTCCTGTAATCATAAGCTCTACCTTAGAGCCACAGGAAGAGGAAGCACTAATTCAAGTGCTAAGGACACACAAGACAGCTCTTGGGTGGTCCATCAGTGATCTTAAGGGCATTAGCCCAGCTAGATGCATGCACAAGATCTTACTAGAGGGTGACGCCAAACCAGTGGTTCAACCACAAAGGCGGCTGAACCCAGCCATGAAGGAAGTAGTGCAGAAAGAGGTCACTAAATTACTAGAGGCTGGGATTATTTATCCTATTTCTGACAGCCCCTGGGTGAGCCCTGTCCAAGTCGTCCCTAAGAAAGGTGGCATGACAGTGGTTCATAATGAAAAAAATGAACTGGTTCCTACAAGAACAGTTACTGGATGGCGTATGTGTATTGATTACAGAAGGCTCAATACAGCTACCAGAAAGGATCATTTTCCTTTACCATTTATAGACCAGATGCTAGAAAGACTAGCAGGTCATGAATACTACTACTTCCTGGATGGATATTCAGGTTATAATCAAATTGCAGTAGATCCCCAGGATCAGGAGAAAACGGCATTCACATGCCCATCTGGAGTATTTGCATACAGAAGGATGCCATTTGGCCTGTGCAATGCACCTGCAACCTTTCAGAGGTGCATGCTCTCAATTTTCTCTGATATGGTGGAAAAATTTCTGGAAGTCTTCATGGATGACTTTTCAGTGTTTGGAGACTCATTCAGCTCCTGCCTTAACCATTTAGCACTTGTTCTAAAGAGATGCCAAGAGACTAACCTGGTTTTAAACTGGGAAAAGTGTCACTTTATGGTGACTGAAGGAATTGTCCTTGGGCACAAAATCTCGAATAAGGGGATAGAGGTGGATCAAGCTAAAGTAGAGGTAATTGAAAAATTACCACCACCTGCCAATGTTAAGGCAATCAGAAGCTTTCTGGGGCATGCAGGATTCTACAGGAGGTTTATAAAGGATTTTTCAAAAATTGCCAAACCTCTGAGCAACCTGCTAGCTGCTGACACGCCATTTATCTTTGATAAAGAGTGTCTGCAAGCATTTGAGACTCTGAAAGCTAAATTGGTTACAGCACCAATCATCTCTGCACCAGACTGGACATTACCATTTGAATTAATGTGTGATGCCAGTGACCATGCTATTGGTGCAGTGTTGGGACAAAGGCATGACAAGCTTCTGCACGTCATTTACTATGCCAGCCGTGTTTTAAATGACGCACAGAAGAATTACACAACCACAGAAAAAGAGCTACTTGTAGTGGTTTACGCCATTGACAAATTCAGATCCTATTTAGTAGGATCAAAGGTGATTGTGTACACTGATCATGCTGCTCTTAAATATCTACTCACAAAGCAGGATTCAAAACCCAGACTTATAAGATGGGTGTTGCTTCTGCAAGAGTTTGATATAGAAATAAGAGACAGAAAAGGGACGGAGAATCAGGTAGCAGACCACCTGTCCCGAATAGAACCAGTAGAAGGGGCGTCCCTCCCTCTCACTGAGATCTCTGAAACCTTTCTGGATGAGCAACTCTTTGCCATCCAGGAAGTGCCATGGTTTGCAGACATTGTAAACTACAAGGCAGTGAGATTTATACCCAAAGAGTACAGTAGACAGCAAATAAAGAAGCTGATCACGGATGCAAAGTATTACCTTTGGGATGAGCCGTATCTTTTTAAGAGATGTGCAGACGGAGTAATCCGTAGATGTGTGACTAAGGAAGAAGCACAGAAGATCCTATGGCACTGCCATGGATCACAGTATGGAGGACATTTTGGAAGTGAGCGAACAGCCACAAGAGTCCTCCAAAGTGGCTTCTACTGGCCTACTCTCTATAAAGACTCCCGAGTGTATGTACTTAATTGTGACAATTGCCAAAGATCCGGCAATCTACCTCACAGTTACGCCATGCCTCAGCAAGGGATCTTGGAGATTGAGTTGTTTGATGTATGGGGCATTGACTTCATGGGACCCTTCCCACCATCATACTCAAACACTTATATTCTGGTGGCAGTGGATTATGTATCCAAATGGGTGGAGGCTATTGCAACACCCACCAATGACACTAAAACAGTGTTAAAATTCCTCCAGAAACACATCTTCAGCAGATTTGGTATCCCTAGAGTGTTAATTAGTGATGGGGGCACTCATTTCTGCAATAAACAGCTTTATGCTGCTCTGGTTCGTTATGGAGTTAGCCACAGGGTAGCTACTCCATATCATCCACAAACTAATGGGCAAGCTGAAGTCTCAAATAGAGAACTCAAAAGGATCCTGGAACGGACTGTAATTAACCGTAGAAGGGATTGGGCAAGAAGCTTGGATGATGCTCTGTGGGCATACAGAACAGCATTCAAGACCCCTATAGGGACCTCTCCATACCAGCTTGTGTATGGAAAGGCATGTCACTTGCCAGTGGAACTGGAACACAAGGCCTATTGGGCAACCAGATTCCTAAACCTTGATGCCAAGTTAGCCGGAGAAAAACGATTGCTCCAGTTAAATGAGCTAGAGGAATTTAGACTCAATGCTTTCGAAAATGCAAAGATTTACAAAGAGAAAGCGAAAAGATGGCATGATAAGAAATTGTCATCCAGAGTCTTTGAGCCGGGGCAGAAAGTTCTGCTATTTAATTCTAGGCTCAAATTATTTCCCGGGAAATTAAAATCCCGGTGAAGAGGTCCATATGTCATTACAAACGTATCACCATATGGATACATAGAGCTTCAGGATAATGACTCTAACAAAAAGTTCATTGTTAATGGACAAAGAGTCAAACATTATCTTGAAGGCAATTTTGAGCAAGAATGCTCAAAGCTGAGACTTGATTAAAACTCAGTAATAGTCCAGCTAATGACATTAAAGAAGCGCTTGCTGGGAGGCAACCCAGCCAATCACAAAATTTAATTTTATTGATTAATTAATTGATTTTTTACAGGTATATGTCAAGGTATCTTCAAGGTAAAATAGCAATTAATTGGATTCACAGAGTTATAAGGGAAATTGGAAGCTCACTGGCGTGAAAAAGCCAGTAAGAAACATTTTGGGCGTTGAACGCCCAAAAGAAGCACCCACTGGGCGTTCAACGCCAGTAAGGGTAGCCTTCTTAGCGTTAAACGCCAGAAAGGAGCATCTTCTGGGCGTTAAACGCCAGAAAGAAGCACCTTCTGGGCGTTTAACGCCAGATTGACAGCATCCTGGGCGTTTAGAAAAACGCCCAGTAACAAAGGACTTCCTGGCGTTCAACGCCAGAAAGATGCATCAGCTGGGCGTTGAACGCCCAGGAGAAGCAACATTTGGGCGTTAAACGCCCAAACCATGCAGCAGTTGGGCGTTTAACGCCAGGATGGTGGGGAGGAGGTAAAATTCGTTTTTCCTTACAAATTTTCTAATTTTTTATGTTTCAATTCATGATTTCTTGCATAAACATATTTCAAATTATTATCCCTCAAATCAAATTAGTGTTCTAAAAATCCTAATTTCTAAAATCCCTTCTTCAAAAATATCAAATGTATCTTAATCCATAAAGACAAATTATTTTTCAATCCAATCAAACTCTTTTAAAATTTGTTTTCAAAACTCAATTATCTCTTTAAAAATATCTTTTTCAAAATTTAAAATTCGAATCTATCTTTTTTTCTATTCATATCTTTCTCTTTTTAAACAATATCTTTTTCTTATCATATCTTCTATCTTATCCTTTTCTTATTTTCGAAATTTCCCACCCCTCCCCATATATTGAGCTCGGCGCCCCACTCTTCATCACCTTGCCACACTTGCTCTCTTCCTATCCCTCTTCTTTCTTCTCTTTTGCTTGAGGACAAGCAAAGCTCTAAGTTTGGTGTGGTTATCCGTGATCACAAAAACATACTCATTAAGTTCATGGCCCCTAAAGGAAAGCAACCCACCCCAAGGGGCAAGAAAGAGAGTGCTCCAAAGCCCCTTTGGAATCAAGGGAAGTTCTTAACTAAAGAACATTCAGATCATTACTACAAAATAATGAGTCACAGATCAGTGATCCCGGAAGTCAAATTTGATCTGAAAGAAGATGAATATCAAGAGATTCAAGAGCAAATTCGAATCAGGAATTGGGAAATTCTGACCAATCCTGAAACGAAAGTGGGAAGAAACATGGTTCAGGAGTTCTATGCTAATTTATGGCAGACAGACAGGCAGAGAATAATTGGAGCTGCTCTCTATGACCATCAGACCTTAGTCAGAGGAAAGATTGTTCATACTCATCCTGACAAGATCAGGGAAATATTTAAGATTCCTCAACTAAAAGATGACCCAGACTCCTTTAACAGGAGAATGATGAGGGTAAACAAAGGTCTAGACAAGATTCTAGAGGACATATGCATCCCTGAAGCCAGGTGGACTACCAGCACCACTGGCACCCCAATTCAACTCAAAAGAGAAGATCTAAAACCAGTAGCCAGAGGCTGGCTGGATTTCATTGGGCGTTCCATATTGCCCACCTGCAACCGTTCTGAAGTAACCATCAAAAGAGCTGTCATGATTCACTGCATCATGTTGGGAAAAGAGGTAGAAGTCCATCAACTGATCTCATGTGAGCTATATAAAATAGCAAACAGGAATTCCAAGGACGCCAAATTGGCCTATCCAAGCTTAATTTCTATGCTCTGCAAAGATGCCGGAGTGAAGATGGGAATAACAGAGTATATTCCAATTGAGAGGCCAATCACTGGAATATCAATGGTCAGACAACAGCAACAAGATGATTCTGCCAAGAGGAGAGCACAGGAAGCCCTCCCAGAACTACCTCAATTCGAATACTGGGAACATCTTGAGGCTTCTATTTCCAGATTGCAAGAAGCTATGGACCAAATAAAGGAAGAACAGAACAATCAAAGTAGCATGCTTTGCAAACTGCTTAAGGAACAGAAAGAGCAAGGGCGTGATCTAAGGGAGCTAAAGCGCCAAAAATTAATCCTTGAAAAGCACCCCACAGATTAGAGGGACATCTACTCCTCAAAACAACAGGTTGCTGAGTTCCAATTTTTCTGCTTTAACTTAGTGATAGTAGTATTATAGAAATTTACCTTAGGAGATATTTAGTAGTAGTAATTAGTATGTCTATTTTGATTTTATTTCCAATTAAGCTATAATTTATTTTTCTCATCATCATCAGGCATAAATAAAGTAGTAGAATTTTTTTTTTAGAATAAAGAAGTAATCTATATTTTTCGAGTTCTTAATAATAAAAATTATAATTAATTATGTGTGGTGGCAATACTTTTTGTTCTCTGAATGAATGCTTGAACAGTGCATAACTTGTACTTTGAATTTGATGAATATTGGCTCCTGAAAGAATGAGGAACACGAAAATATTATTGATGATCTGAAAAATCATGAAATTGATTCTTGAAGCAAGAAAAAGCAGTCAAAAAAAAAGAAGGAGAAATAGAAAAAGCCACGAGCCCTTAAAACCAAAAGGCAAGGGTAAAAAGGATCCAAGGCTTTGAGCATCAATGGATAGGAGGGCCCAAGGAAATAAAATCCAGGCCTAAGCGGCTAAACCAAGCTGTCCCTAACCATGTGCTTGTGGCATGCAGGTCCAAGTCACAAACTTGAGACTGAGTGGTTAAAGTCGTGATCCAATGCAAACAGAGTATGCTTAAGAGCCCTGGACACCTCTGACTGGGGACTCTAGCAAAGCTAAGTCACAATCTGAACAAGGTTCACCTAGTCATGTGTCTGTGGCATTTTTGTATCTGGTGGTAATACTGGAAAACAAAGTGCTTAGGGCCACGGCCAAGACTCATAAAATAACTGTGTTCAAGAATCAACATACTACACTAGGAGAATCAATAATACTATCTGAATTCTGAGTTCCTATGGATGCCAACCATTCTGAAATTCAAGGGATAAAGGGAGATGCCAAAACTGTTCAGAAACAAAAAGCTACAAGCCCCGCTCATCTAATAAGAATCTGAGCTTCATTTAAAACTCTAAAATATTATTACTTCTTAATTTCTGTTAAAACCTATTTTATTTATCTAGTTGCTTGAGGACAAGCAACAGTTTAAGTTTGGTGTTGTGATGAGCGGATATTTTATACGCTTTTTGGGGGTAATTTCATGTAGATTTTAGTATGTTTTAATTAGTTTTTAATAGAATTTTATTAGTTTTTAAGCAAAAATCATATTTCTGGACTTTACTATGAGTGTGTGTATTTTTCTGTGATTTCAGATATTTTCTGGCTGAAATTGAGGAAGCTGAGCAGAAATCTGACTTAGGCTGAAAAAGGACTGCTGATGCAGTTGGATGCTGACCTCCCTGCACTCGAAATGGATTTTTTGGAGCTACAGGAGTCCAATTGGCGCGCTCTCAACGGCGTTGGAAAGTAGACATCCAGGGCTTTCCAGCAATATATAATAGTCCATACTTTTCGTGAAGATAGACGACGTAACTTGGCGTTGAACGCCAAGTACATGCTGCTGTCTGGAGTTAAACGCCAGAAAAACGTCATGATCCGGAGTTGAACGCCCAAAACACGTCATAACTTGGAGTTCAACTCCAAGTAAAGCCTCTACTCGTGGATAGCTTTAGTCTCAGCCCCAGCACACACCAAGTGGGCCCCAGAAGTGGATTTCTGCACCAATTATCTTAGTTTACTCACATGCTGTAAACCTAGGTTACTAGTTTACTATTTAAACAACTTTTAGAGAATTATTCTGTACCTCATGACATTTTCAGATCTGAATTACATACTTTTTGACGGCATGAGTCTCTAAACTTCATTGTTGGGGGTGAGGAGCTCTGCAGCGTCTCGATGAATTAATACAATTCCTTTATTTTCCATTCAAACACGATTGTTCTTATCTAAGACGTTCATTCGCGCTTAATTATGGAGAAGGTGATGATCCGTGACACTCGTCATCTTCCCCAAACCATGAACGTGTGCCTGACAACCACCTCCGTTCTACATCAGACTGAATGAGTATCTCTTAGATTCATTACGCAGAATCTTCGTGGTATAAGCCGGATTGATGGCGGCATTCATGAGAATCCGGAAGGTCTAAACCTTGTCTGTGGTATTCCGAGTAGGATTCTGGGATTGAATGACTGTGACGAGCTTCAAACTCCTGAAGGCTGGGCATTAGTGACAGACGCAAAAGAATCAATGGATTCTATTCCAACCCGATTGAGAACCGACAGATGATTAGCCGTGCTGTGACAGAGCATAGGAATGTTTTCACTGAGAGGATGGGAGGTAGCCATTGACAACGGTGACACCCTACATAGAGCTTGCCATGGAAGGGACTTTTCGTGTGTTGAAGGATTTTAAGGAAGAGTTGAAGTTCGAAGGACAAAGCATCTCCAAAACTCCAACATATTTCTCATTACTGCACAATAAGTAACGCTGTTATTCTCTTTTATTTTTCTAATCAAATCTAGTAATTTCACTTATAATCCTATTGGCCTCCTGACTAAGATTAATAAAATAAATATAGCTTGCTTCAAACCAATAATCTCCGTGGGATCGACCCTTACTCACGTAAGGTATTACTTGGACGACCCAGTGCACTTGCTGGCTAGTGGTACGAGATCATAAGAAATTTTGATTTTGATATTGAGATTAAGATTTCGTGCACCAGTGATCTGGGGTTTGGGATAAATCTTATGCCACTCTCTGTAATGGAGAAGCTGGGGATCATTGAGGTACAACCTGCCTTGTTCTCATTACAATTGGCAGACAAGTCATTGAGACAAGCTTATGGAATAGTAGAGGACGTGCTAGTAAAGGTTGAAGGCCTTTACATCCCTGCTGATTTCATAATCTTAGACACTAGGAAGGAAGAGGATGAATGCATCATCCTTGGAAGACCTTTCCTAGCTACAGCAGGAGCTGTGATAGATGTCAACAGAGGTGAACTAGTCCTTCAATTGAATGGGGACTACCTTGTGTTTAAGGCACATGGCCATCCCTCTGTGGCAAAAGAGAGTAAGCATGAAGAGCTTCTCTCAGTTCAGAGTCAAGAAGAGCCCCCACAGTCAAACTCTAAGTTTGGTGTTGGGAGGCCACAACCAAACTCTAAGTTTGGTGTTAAGATCCCATATCCAAACTCTAAGTTTGGTGTTGGGACTACACAACATTGACCTGATCACCTTTGTGGCTCCATGAGAGCCACTGTCAAGCTATTGACATTAAAGAAGCGCTTGTTGGGAGGCAACCCAATTTTATTTATCTAATTTTTATTTTATTCTATATTATTGTTATTTTGTGTTTTATTAGGTACATGATCATGAGGAGTCACGAAAAAATCATAAAAATTAAAAACAGAGTCAAAAACAGCAGAAGAAAAAAATCACACCCTGGAGGAAGCACAGGCTGGCGTTCAACGCCAGTAAGATGCATCTGGCCGGCGTTCAACGCCAGAACAGAGCATCATTCTGGCACTGAACGCCAGAAACAAGCAACATTCTGGCGCTGAACGCCAGGAATGTGCCTAGAGAAGAAAAGCTGGCGCTGAACGCCAGTAACAAGCATGAAACTGGCGTTCAACGCCAGAAACATGTTACATGTGGGCGTTGAACGCCCAGAACGTGCACCAATGGGCGTTTAAACGCCAGAATGGTGTGCAAAGGCATTTTACATGCCTATTTGGTGCAGGGATGGAATTCCTTGACACCTCAGGATCTGTGGACCCCACAGGATCACCTCAGGATCTGTGAACCCCACAGGATCCCCACCTACTATATTCCCACCTTACCTCATAATCCTATTTTTGTGATTACTCTTCCCCATGTCACACTTCCCAACACCCTTCACCAATCACCTCAATCTCTCTTCCCAATTACCCCCTTCACCACTCACATCCATCCACTCTTCCTCATAAACCCAACCCACCTTCAAAAATTCAAAACCATTTTTCCCACCCATTCCCACCCTAAATGGCCGAACATATACTCTCCCCTCTTTCTATATATACCCTTCCATTCTACTTCATTTTCACACAATACTACCCCCTCTTCCATACCTCGGCCGAACCTACATCTCTCCTTCTCCTCCATATTTTCTTCTTCTTCTTCTTCTTCTCTTCTTTCTTCTCTTGCTCGAGGGCGAGCAAAATTTTAAGTTTAGTGTGGTAAAAGCATAAGCTTTTTGTTTTTCCATTACCATCAATGGCACCTAAGGCCGGAGAATCTTCTAGAAAAGGAAAAGGGAAGACAAAAGCTTCCACCTCCGAGTCATGGGAGATGGAAAGATTCATCTCCAAAAGCCATCAAGACCACTTCTATGATGTTGTGGCAAAGAAGAAGGTGATCCCTGAGGTCCCTTTCAAGCTCAAGAAAAATGAGTATCCGGAGATCCGACATGAAATCCGAAGAAGAGGTTGGGAAGTCCTAACCAACCCCATGCAACAAGTCGAAATCTTAATGGTTCAAGAGTTCTATGCCAATGCATGGATCACTAGGAACCATGATCAAAGTACGAACCCGAGTCCAAAGAATTATCTCACAATGGTTCAGGGGAAATACTTAGATTTTAGTCCGGAAAATGTGAGGTTGGCATTCCACTTGCCCATGATGCAAGGAGATGAACGCCCCTACACTAGAAGGGTCAACTTTAATCAAAGGTTGGACCAAGTCCTTATGGACATATGTGTGGAAGGAGCTCAATGGAAGAGAGACTCCAAAGGCAAGCCAGTCCAACTAAGAAGACTGGACCTCAAGCTTGTGGCTAGAGGATGGTTGGAGTTCATTCAACGCTCCGTCATTCCCACTAGCAACCGATCTGAAGTTACTGTGGATCGGGCCATCATGATTCATAGCATCATGATTGGAGAGGAAGTAGAAGTTCATTAGGTCATCTCCAATGAAATCTACAAAATAGCCGACAAGCCCTCCACCATGGCACGGCTAGCTTTTCCTCACCTTATTTGCCATCTATGTTACTCAGCTGGAGTTATCATAGAAGGATACATCTCCATTGAAGAGGATAAGCCCATCACCAAGAAGAGGATGGAGCAAGCAAGAGAGACCCTTCACGGTTCTCAAGAGATGCATGAGGAAGCTCATCATCAAGAAATCCCTGAGATGCCTCAAGGGATGCACTTTCTTCCCAACAACTATTGGGAACAACTCAACACTTCCTTAGAAGATTTGAGCCACAATGTTGAACAATTAAGGGTGGAACATCATGAGCACTCCATCATTCTCCAAGAAATAAGAGAAGACCAAAGAGCAATGAGGGAGGAGCAACAAAGGCAAGGAAGGGACATAGAAGAGCTTAAGAACATCATTGGTCCTTCAAGAAGAAGACGCCACTAAGGTGGATTCATTCCTTGTTCTTATTTCTTCTGTTTTTCGGTTTTTTATGTTGTATGTTTATCTATGTTTTGTGTCTCTACTTCATGATCATTAGTATGTAGTAACCATGTCTTAAAGTTATGAATAAAATCCATTAATCCTTCACCTCTCTTAAATGAAATATGCTTTAAATCAAAAGAACAAGAAGTACATGAATTTCGAATTTATCCTTGAATTTAATTTAATTATATTGATGTGGTGACAATACTTTTTGTTTTCTGAATGAATGCTTGAACAGTGCATATTTTTTATCTTGTTGTTTATGAATGTTAAAATTGTTGGCTCTTGAAAAGAATGATGAACAAAGAGAAATGTTATTGATGATCTGAAAAATCATGAAATTGATTCTTGAAGCAAGAAAAAGCAGTGAGAAAGAAGAAGCTTGCGAAAAAAAAGTGGCGAAAAAAATAGAAAGAAAAAAAAGAAAAAGCAAGCAGAAAAAGCCAATATCCCTTAAAACTAAAAGGCAAGGGTAAAAAGGATCCAAGGCTTTGAGCATCAATGGATAGGAGGGCCCAAGAAAATAAAATCCAGGCCTAAGCGGCTAAATCAAGCTGTCCCTAACCATGTGCTTGTGTCATGGAGGTCCAAGTAAAAAGCTTGAGACTGAGTGGTTAAAGTCGTGATCCAAAGCAAAAAGAGTGTGCTTAAGAGCTCTGGACACCTCTAACTGGGGACTTTAGCAAAGCTGAGTCACAATCTGAAAAGGTTTACCCAGTTATGTGTCTGTGGCATTTATGTATCCGGTGGTAATACTAGAAAACAAAGTGCTTAGGGCCACGGCCAAGACTCATAAGTAGCTGTGTTCAAGAATCAACATGCTTAACTAGGAAAGTCAATAACACTATCCAAAATTCTAAGTTCCTAGAGAAGCCAATCATTCTGAACTTCAAAGGAAAAAGTGAGATGCCAAAACTGTTCAGAAGCAAAAAGCTACAAGTCCCGCTCATCTAATTATAATTAATATTCATTGATATTCTGGAATTTATAGTATATTCTCTTCTTTTTATCCTAATTGATTTTCAGTTGCTTGGGGACAAGCAACAATTTAAGTTTGGTGTTGTGATGAGCGGATAATTTATACGCTTTTTGGCATTGTTTTTAGGTAGTTTTTAGTAAGTTCAAGCTACTTTTAGGGATGTTTTCATTAGTTTTTATGTTAAATTCACATTTCTGGACTTTACTATGAGTTTGTGTGTTTTTCTGTGATTTCAGGTAATTTCTGGCTGAAATTGAGGGACTTGAGCAAAACTCTGAAAAAGGCTGACAAAAGGACTGCTGATGCTGTTGGAATCTGACCTCCCAGCACTCGAAATAGATTTTCTGGAGCTACAAAACTCCAAATGGCGCGCTCTTAACGGCGTTGGAAAGTAGACATTCAGGGCTTTCCAGCAATATATAATAGTCCATACTTTATTTGGAAATTGACGACGTAACTTGGCGTTGAACGCCAAGTACATGCTGCTGTCTGGAGTTAAACGCCAGAAAAACGTCATGATCCGGAGTTGAACGCGCAAAACACGTTATAACTTGGAGTTCAACTCCAAGAAAAGTCTCAGCTCGTGGATAGATCAAGCTCAGCCCAAGCATACACCAAGTGGGCCCCGGAAGTGGATTTATGTATCAATTACTTACTCATGTAAACCTTAGTAGCTAGTCTAGTATAAATAGGATGATTTACTATTGTATTAGACATATTTTGACAGTTTAATCTTTTGACTGTTTAGCCTTTGATTATTCGGTCTCTTGATCATTCAGGGGGGCTGGCCATTCGGCCATGCCTGAACCTTTCACTTATGCATTTTCAACGGTGGAGTTTCTGCACACCATAGATTAAGGGTGTGGAGCTCTGCTGTACCTCAAGTTTCAATACAATTACTATTACTTTCTATTCAATTCTCTTTTATTCTTATTCCAAGATATACGTTGCACAACACTTTGATGAATGTGATGATCCGTGACACTCATCATCATTCTCACCTATGAACGCGCGTGACTGACAACCACTTCCGTTCTACCTTAGGCCGGGCGCATATCTCTTAGATTTCCCAACAAAATTTTCGTGGTATAAGTTAGATAGATGGCGGCATTCATGAGGATCCGGAAAGTCTAAACCTTGTCTATGGTATTCCGAGTACGATTCTGGGATTAAATGACTGTGACGAGCTTCAAACTCCTGAAGGCTGGGCGTGATGACAAACGCAAAAGAATCAAGGGATTCTATTCCAACCTGATTGAGAACCGACAGATGATTAGCCGTGCTGTGACAGAGCATAGGACCATTTTCACTGAGAGGATGGGATGTAGCCATTGACAACGGTGATGCCCTACATACAGCTTGCCATGGAAAAGAGTAAGAAGGATTGGATGAAAGTAATAAGAAAGTAGAGATCCGAGAGGAGCACAGCATCTCCACACACCTATCTGAAATTCCCACTATTGATTTACATAAGTATTTCTATCCTATTTTATTTTCTGTTTATTATTAATTATTCGAAAACCCATAAAACAATTTAATCTGCCTAACTGAGATTTACAGAGTGACCATAGCTTGCTTCATACCAACAATCTCTGTGGGATCGACCCTTACTCGCGTAAGGTTTATTACTTGGACGACCCAGTACACTTGCTGATTAGTTGAACGGAGTTGTGAAAAGAAAGTGCTGAGTTAATGTTTTTGTGCACATACCAAAGAGCTAATATTGTTGATCACAATTTTGTCCACCAATAGCTAATAATAATTGTCATTCTTATATGCAGCTAGTATAAGACCGGACCTTTCTAGAGGCTATATGGTTTTGAATAAGTAAAAGATATTCTGTACAATATTCCAATCAGTTTGTCTTAGAGATCTAATACTTTTAGTGTCTATGGTTCATACAAAATCTAAATTGATCCATCTTAGCCATAGACAAAAAGATGTGGCTACAATTTCTATTTTGCTGGGAACTATTTAAGGTTGAGACCTTTATTCCATAGTTAAAAGAGACTGATTAGTAAGAAGATTTGTGCTTCAAATTTTTATAGCTATACTTATGTAGAAGTATCTGAATTGATAATAATACTAAAATGCTTTGCTTATAAAAATCTCTGTTTGGTTGAATAAATATTATATCTCGAGAAATATAAAAGCTATAAGCCGCAATTATTAGTTTATCCCTAAAACATTAACTTATTTTCTCTACATTCTTTTTTTTCCATGTACATTATATCCAATAGTTTGTATTGCTCTTATTATACAAGGCATTTTTAATATTTTTATGTTGATTAGATAACATGTCATATTTCATTTGCTTTAATGTTACTCTATTAATTGTTAAACCAATTATCTTTCACGAGTCATAAAAAATTTTAAGTTTTCATTGTTTTTTAATTTTTTAGTATTATTTATTAAAAAATTTGTTTAAACTGTATAAATTAATAATGGACAAATGTATCGCAAATGAAACAATACATATACTTTATATGTGTAAATTAATTCATATATGCATTGTTAGATGACGTTAATCATAGGAAAGGACTCATCATCTTCATTGTGTATGTTATTATCTATCACTATTAACAGGTTTTAGAATTAAACTTTAACAACTATGAAATTATACTTGTCCAAGCAATTTTTTGTTGCTCTTTCAAAGATAAAATCAAATTAGGCTAAAGGGTATTAATTGAGAATACAAAAGTGTTCCATAACGTTAGTTATTTATATATAATTTTAAAACCTATTTAATGATATAATTTTTAGACATTTCCATTATTCTACAAATTCATAACTTTTTGGATCAATTAAGTATGGATACTTATAAATACGTTCACAACTTTAGTCTACAATTGTTCTATAATAATGTGTTTATTATAATTTAACAGCATTCATATTCTTAACTTATATGCTCTTACAATTTTCTTAAGAGTAAAATTAGATGACTTTATTCTTATAATTCAATTTAAAACAAGAGGCCCATTTTTAATAAAATTAGATAACTTCATCCGTCCTTTTCTTGCAAGACTTCATTCAATACTAACACTTACATGTTATTTTGTATTCATATAAATTTTCTGCAGTTCTCTTTGGTGACAATGTTGCAAAACGGGTTGCATCCTTTATTTAATATATTTACGACTAGAATTAATTTGTTTTATGTTAGAAATGCATGCAACCATTATAGTAACACTTTCTCCCCTTGTTATATAAGAAAACTTAACTCCGGTACAACTCTTTTCCCATTGGCCAATTGGTTTATGATCTATTATTCTGTTCGCACGCTATCGGAGAGCTTGGAGACTGTTCTTATACTTGTATCTCTATTCTTTTGGCCCTGCATGAGATCTTCTAGTAGATGATCCACTATTTCAACGAAGTGGGGGTATAGTTTTGGCAGAATTAACCTGTGCAATCCAACCAACAAGCACAATCATATGACTGTATGTTGGCCTCCTTGAATTTTCAAAGGCGCGTTCAAAATTGATACTCCTTTTTTTGGAGGTCACACCCATTGGGTATGATTAATACGGAATGAGAGATTTTCTCATTTCATAATGTTTTATCTTCCATATCTATCCAAATACAAAGTTGGGTTAGATTATTGGAACTCTTATTCCAGCAATATATTATAGGGAACTTATTTTATTGCATTGAATGTCGTCACAATAATTTAACATTTCGTCTTTCAAATGTCAATAACAGATGTCTGATTTAGGGTGAATTATTTTTATTCTTTTGTATCAGGATGTTGGTGTTTGTACTTACCAACTTATTAGATTGTCTCATGTATGGCATTGTCTCATGTATGGCACATGGATTTCAGTACCTCTTAGTTTTCTAAAATTCAATTTCCTTTCTTCAAGAAGAGACTAATATGGAAGTCACTAATGGCATTGGTACTTCACTCAGAGATTTTTAGTGATGATATTCCCTTTCTTACCATTTTGCATAGTTGATATCATTTATTCAATACAGTGGATATATGCTGGTCTTCTTGCTTGGATTCTGAGTTTATACATTGTACCTGTAATACCCTACCACACAAAACCTTATGTTATAGTCGTAAGTCAAAGGTGGTAAAGTATTATGATCTCTAAATAAAAAATTACACACATTCATATAGAAGGATATAATTCAACTAGGAGCTTGTGAAGGAAGGATAAAATAAAGTGGTAAATTGTCATCACACACATAACATTAAATATAAAAGTGTCGATATACAGAAATGAAATATATATATATATATATATATATATATATATATATATATATATATATATATATATATGATTCAAAAGAGATACACAGATACTAGTCTCGATCTGCGAAAAGGAAAGATCAGCTAGAAAATATACTACAAAATCAGAAGGATAACCAAAGGTACAATCCTACCTCTCCAAAAGTCAACCTCAAAGAGGGATATACAAATACATATACAAAAGTGAAGAAATAAACAGTACTAAGCACAGAATACAGAATACAAAAGAGTCTTCGCCATCCAAGAGGATCTAGCACGCTCAGCGAGGTGCCATATTGATAGGGGATAAATGTCGGTCTAGAAAATCCAAAAGTTTTCAAACTCGAATGTCACAAGTATAGCCTAAACCGACAAGTGATCCTCAATCAAAGTTTAAAAGAGTATCACAAGAATCAAATCAATTACCGGGACTAGGATCCCGGATCGTTTTTTTAGGACTTGCAATCGAGTGCACATTATTGATTAGAAAATTTGGGGGGTTTTGAATTGCTTGCGAAAAAAGTAAAATGACTAAAATTCAAAAGTAATTAACAATTAACAATTAAAATGGGAGAATTAGGAATACCAAGCAAGTAATTGACTATCTAACAAGAATGTAACTAAGACGGCAACAATAAAATGGCATATGACTAAGAAATATGAATTTAAAGTAAAAGAACTAAGAAATTAAGGTCAACAAAAGGGATTAACAATCACTTAATCTAAAAAGCCTTGGCTAGGGGTGAGAACTAGGCTTCATATCCTTGTTGTCAACCACAAATATGGTAATTAGCAAGAGTAATCCTACTTCATTATCCTTTAATAATGAAGGAAAGTCAAGTAAGCATAATTGATTTCAATCCTCAAGTCCTAGCCAACTCACTAATTTAACTTAGTGAAACACTAGCGTCAGAGAAAACCAAACCAATTAACAACTCTCAATTACCATCTAGAATTGGACATTAACAACTCAATGATACCCAATTACTCAACTCCCAAGCCAAGAAAGAAAATCTACTCCATATTCAAAGTAAACATTCTATCAAACACTTGGTGAGCAAGCAAAACGAACATCATAAAATTTTGAAAATAAAGCACAATTAAATCTACCCACTACCAATTGGCAAGGATCACAACTCAATTAACACATATAAATCATGAAAACTTTAATACATTAATAAAAATTCAAAATTAACAAGATTCAATAACCAACAAAGTAAGAGAAAGTAGCTAACAAAGTTTCTAAATGAAATTAAGCTAGAGAAACTACAATTAAAGCAACAAAGGGGAAATTCAACAAGATCCAAACTAGGAATTGAGATCAAATGTAATCAAAATGCACTAAAATTCTAGAGAGAAGGAAGAGTTTCTCTCTCTAGAAACCTAGGAACAAAAACTAGCTAAAAATTAAGTAAATGTGTATATCCTTGTGTGCTTCCATTCCTCCTTTAATTTTTGGCCTTTCTCCCTTTAAAATTAGGTTGATTTTGGCCCAAGAAAGGTCCAAAAATCACTGGCACATGCAATTCTAAGAAAATCACGCGCTTCATGTCACGCGTATGCGCGAACCATGCGTACGCATAAGCCAAGCGGATGCGTGAGCGCTAGATCCTCAAAACTTCAATTCTTTAAGTTTCTTCCACTTTTGCATGCTTCCATTCCATCTTCCAATCCATTCTTGTCCTATAGATCCTGAAATTACTCAACAAACGTATCACAGCATCGAATGGTAATAGAAGAGAATTAAAAATTAACATCTTTAAGGCTTAAGAAGCATGTTTTCAACTACAAAACATAATTAGGAATAAATCATAAAAGCATGCAATTAATATGAATAAGTGAGAAAAGAGTTGACAAAATCCACTCAATTTAATCCAAAATAAACCATAAATTATGGTTTATCAATCTTCCCACACTTAAACATTAGCATGTTCTCATGCTAAACATTAGAAGACCAAAAGAATAAAGGGAATGGTAAGACTTATAAAATGCAACCTATCTATATGAATGCAACTAATGCCACTATTGAAAAATGCTTCTACCCATTAGGTTACAAATAAATCAAATCTCCAAGAACATATGTGAGCACATAGGGCCAAGGTAGTATGGTGATCAACAAACAACTTCCACTAACTTTATTTTCAAAGCAAAATGTAAACAAACTTGCAAGATGAAAGCTCATGAAAGCAAGAAATATAAAATTGAGCAATCGAACCCTCACCAGAAGTGTTGTGCTCTAATCTCTCTAGTGTTTGAGGGTTAATTCTCTCCATTCTCTTCTAATCTTGCTTTTTAAAACTTGTTCTTCTTCTACCAATCAACAAGTGTTCAATACATGTATACAAATATCAAGAGGTCTTTCTAAGCGTTGTAATGGGGCCACGGTCAAGGTAAGATTGTATTTAGTTAAGTGGACTAAAATTTGAATATTTGATTAAACCAAACTTTCCACCTAACCTAACACAACCAATTTAACTATTATGCGAAGCCTAACTACATATTATTCACCTCTTTTTCACATATTCATGCATTCTTTCAATTTATGTTACATATGTGGTGCGTGTACGCAACCCCCACACTTCCCCAGGCAGTACCAGCAAGTGCACTGGGTCGTCCAAGTAATACTTGAGCAAGTCAGGGTCGATCCCACGAGGATTGTGGCTTGAAGCAAGCTATGGTTGTCTTGCAAGTCTTAGTAAGGTGGAATCAGAAGGTTTATGTTTAGATGCAGTTTGATTGTGAAATTGAGAGTTAGAGTTGCTTTGCCTTTTTGAATTAACTCTGGTACTACTGCTCTCCTTGCTTGTGAGTGATTTCTTCAATGGCAGGCTGTATGTGATTGACACTAGTTCGAGCAGCTGCCAATATTCCTCCGGATCTGAATCCCAGGTTTAGTGTGAATCCATCTCTACTTGAGGGTAAAGTTCCAGTAGGCTATTCTCCTTAATGATCCTACTCAAAACGCCAAAGATAAGGTCGGATCTTTCGGATTAGAGAATGCTACATCTTTGGGTTCTAGCCTCTACCACAGAGACCCTAATCTCCCTGAAAATTGGCTGAACTGATGTCTCGAGAAGTCCCCAATGAAGCCATAGATTAGCCGTATGAGAGATGTATATTCAAGCCGTTGGTCGTCCTTGTCTAGTGAAAGACGCATTCTGACCCAAGTAGACGTGGGTGTTTGTCAGGCATGTTCGTCTTAATTGATAAACAGAGCTAATTGGTTAGATCATCCTATTCACCATGATGAAGTACGAATATGCATCTTAGAATTAATCAAACACGGATCGAAGAGAAATAGTAGTACTTTTATTAATTCATAGGACTCAGGAGGGCTCCTCCCCTCAACCTATGAGGTTTAGAAACTCATACTGAAAGAAAACTACAATGTAAAACGTGTATGATGGTAAAAGTGAAGTAAAAGTGTGCGTATAACATGAATTAAGTCCCTTAAATACTAAACAGATGATTAGTAAGGGTAAAACAGTCTATTTAGTGCTAAAATCCACTTCTGGGGCCCACTTGGTGAGTGTTTGGGCTAAGCTTTGATGAGATCCACGTACTATGAGGCTCCTTGGGCATGGAACGCCAGCTAGGGGGTCCTCTCTGGGCCTTTGGATGCTGCGCTCTGCTCTTTGGGCGCTGGACGTCTAGAATGGGGCAGAAAGCTGGTGTTGGACACCAGTTTTGGGCCTTCTAATCCAAAGCAAAGTTTAGACTATTATATATTTCTGGAAAGCTCTGGAAGTCAGATTTTCATAGCTTTTAAGATTGCTCTATTTGGTCTTCCGTAACTCTAGAAAAGCTCTTTTGAATGCAGGTAGGTTAGATCCGGACAGCATCTGTAGTGGTTTCTCTGTCTCTAAATCAAACTTCTGCTCCAGCACCTCAATATCAGCCAGAAATTACCTAAAATTGCTCAAAAATACAAAAACTCATAGTAGAATTCAAAAAATATGATTTTAACACTAAAACCTATAAACTTCAATAAAAACTAAATAAAAACTACTAAAACTATATAAAAATGATGTCAAAAAGCATACAAAATATCCGCTCATCACAACACCAAACTTAAGTTGCTTGTCCCCAAGCAACTAAAAACACAGTAGGATAGAAAAGAAAATTAAGATACAATAAATTTCTAAGTTTCAAATGAATCTTAGTTAAAATCAGATGAGCGGGTCTTAGTAGCTTTTTACTTCTAAATAGTTTTGGCATCTCACTATCCATTGAAACTCAGAGATGTTGGCATCTTTAGGAACATAGAATCCAGATGATGTTATTGAATTTCTTAGCTAAGCTTATTTTGATTCTTGAACACAGCTTTCTGAGTCTTGGCTGTGACCCTAAGCACTCTGTTTTCCAGTATTACCACCGGATACATTCATGCCACAAACACTCTACCTGGTTAAACATTTTCAGATTGTGACTCAGCTTTGCTAGAGTCCCCAGATAGTGGTGTCCAGAGTTCTTAAGCACACTCTTTTTGCTTTGGACCACGACTTTAACCACTCAGTCTCAAGCTTTTCACTTGAACACCTTCACGCCACAAGCACATGGTTAGGGACAGCTTGGTTTAGCCACTTAGGCCAAGATTTTATTTCGTTGGGCCCTCCTAATCACTGATGCTCAAAGCCTTGGGCCCTTTTACCCTTGCCTTTTGGTTTAAAGGGTTATTGGCTTTTTGCTCTTGCCTTTTGATTTAAAGGGCTTTTGCCTTTTTCTGCTTGCTTTTTATTTTTTCTTTCTTTTTATTTTTTGCCACTTTTTTTTTGCTTGCAAGCTTTTTCTTTTTCTTTTTACTGCTTTTTCTTGCTTCAAGAATCAATTTTCAGATTTTTCAGATTATCAATAATACTTCACTTTCATCATCATTCTTTCAAGAGCCAACATTCATAAATTTCAACTTCAAACATGCACTGTTTATTTCATACATTCAGAAAACAAAAGCAAATGACACCACATCAAACTAATTAAACTAATCTTATTTTAGACTTGAAATTTATGCATCTCTCAATTCTTTCCAAATAAAAAATTTTTATTTAAATAGGGTGAGAGATATATGGAATATTTTACAACTTTTAAGACATTAAATGCAAATGATCATGCAATAAGAACGAATCTACTTGGATGATGGTAGCTAGTGCTCCTCCTTGAGGATCCAATATAGTGCTTGATCTCTTTTATGCCACTCCTTTGTCTTTGTTGAGGTTGCTGCACAGGTTCATGTGCATGCTCTCTAGTTTGCTCCACCCTCTTCTTCTATACTTAAGAGTGGTAGAAGTCACAAAGTAAAGCTTTTGCAACACCAAACTTAAGAGTTTTGCTCGTCCTCGAGAAAATATGATCAATGGAAAAGAAGAAGGTAGGGTAGGTGGAGCTTCCGTGAGACCTCTTGGTCCTGAGAGGCTAGAGAATTTCAGATTCTTTGCTTTTCTGCACTGGCATTTGAATGCCTAAGGGCTACTCCCTGGCTGGCATTTCAACGCTAGCAATGCTCCCCGCTTGGGGCGTTGAATCCCCAGCAAGGCTTCCTGGCTGGCGTTCAACTTTGACACTCCACTTAGAGTGTTCTATTTTTACTACTGTGAACTCTGTCTCTTGACTGATGCACATGATCATGACTCTAACAAGTGAAAGAAAATGAAAGAAAATAAATATGGTTGAGTAAGGTTGGGTTGCCTCCCAACAAGCGCTTCTTTAATGTCATTAGCTTAACAGACAACTCCTTTCAAGGAGGAAGATAGTCATAGAGGAATAAATTCTCACTCCTTACTGGAAGCTTCCTTCCTATACTCTCATGGAATAGCATAATACGCTCAAAAGATAAGATTTTGTTCACTGCGTAAGGCAGGGTTGGGCTTGCAGCAATATGCTGGTGTCCTTTCTTTTCACTTCCCTCTTCCATGGTGAATACCATGATGGGATAAGTGAATACTGGTGCGCGTAAATTGTGATCATCAACAATGACGCCAATAGACTTGGAGCTCTCAAACGTGAATCACACTTTGTCACAACTTCGCACAACTAACCAGCAAGTGCACTGGGTCGTCCAAGTAATACCTTACGTGAGTAAGGGTCGATCCCACGGAGATTTTTGGTATGAAGTAAGCTATGGTCATCTTGTAAATCTCAGTCAGGCGGATTCAAATGGTTATAATGGTTTTTGAATATAAAGATAAATAAAGCTTAAAGTAAAGATAGAGATACTTATGTAAATCATTGGTGAGAATTTCAGACAAGTGTATGGAGATGCTGTGTTCCTTCTGAATCTCTGCTTTCCTACTGCTTTCATCGAATCATTCTTACTCATTTCCATGGCAAGCTGTATGTAGGGCGTCATCGTTGTCAATAGCTACTTCCCATCCTCTCAGTGAAAATGATCCAAATGCTCTATCACAGCACGGCTAATCATCTGTCGGTTCTCGATCATGTCAGAATAGAATCCAGTGATTCTTTTGTGTCTATCACCACACCCAACAATCGCGAGTTTGAAGCTCGTCACAGTCATTCAATCCCTGAATCCTACTCGGAATGCCACAGACAAGGTTTAGACTTTCCAAATTCTCAAGAATGGCCGCCAATGGATTCTAGCTTATACCACGAAGATTCTGATTAAGGAATCCAAGAGATACACGCTCGATCTAAGGTAGAACGGAAGTGGTTGTCAGGCACGCGTTCATAAGGACGGATGATGATGAGTGTCACAGATCATCACATCCATCAGGTTGAAGTGCAGCGAATATCTTAGAATAAGAATAAGCTTGAATTGAATAGAAGAACAATAGTAATTGCATTAATTCTCGAGGTACAACAGAGCTCCAAACCTTAATCTATGGTGTGTAGAAACTCCACTATTGAAAATACATAAGTGATGGTCCAGGCATGGCCAAATGGCCAGCCCCCAAAATGTGATAAAAGGATCAAAAGATAATCCAGAGATGAAAATACAATAGTAAAAAGTCCTATTTATACTAGACTACCTACTAGGGTTTATAGAAATAAGTCTAAGTGTAGAAATCTACTTCTCGGGCCCACTATGGTGTGTCCTTGGGCTGAGCTTGAGCTTTACACGTGCAGAGGCTTCTCTTGGGGTTAAACGCCAAGTTGTAACGTGTTTTTGGCGTTTAACTCTAGTTTGTGACGTGTTTCTGGTGTTTTACTCCAGAATGCAGCATGGAACTGGCGTTGAACGCCAGTTTTCATCGTCTAAACTTGAATAAAGTGTGGACTATTATATATTGCTCGAAAGCCCTGGATGTCTACTTTCCAACGCAGTTAAGAGCGCGCCATTTGAAGTTTTGTAGCTCCAGAAAATCCATCTTGAGTGCAGGGAGGTCAGAATCCAACAGCATCAGCAGTCCTTTTTCAGCCTGAATTAGATTTTTGCTCAGGTCCCTCAATTTCAGCCAGAAAATACCCGAAATCACAGAAAAATACACAAACTCATAGTAAAGTACAGAAATGTGAATTTTACATAAAACTAATAAAAACATCCCTAAAAGTAGCTAGATCCTACTAAAAACAATGCCAAAAAGCGTATAAATTATCCGCTCATCACAACACCAAACTTCAATTGTTGCTTTTCCCCAAGCAACTGAAAATCAAATAGGATAAAAAGAAGAGAATATACTATAAATCCCAAAATATCAATGAATATTAGTTCTAATTAGATGAGCGGGACTTGTAGCTTTTTGCTTCTGAACAGTTTTGGCATCTCACTTTATCCTTTGAAGTTTAGAATGATTGGCATCTATAGGAACTCAGAGTTCAGATAGTGTTATTGATTCTCCTAGTTAGGTATGTTGATTCTTGAACACAGCTACTTTTATGAGTCTTGGCCGTGGCCCTAAGCACTTTATTTTCCAGTATTACCACCGGATACATAAATGCCACAGACACATGACTGGGTGAACCTTTTCAGATTGTGACTCAACTTTGCTAAAGTCCCCAGTTAAAGGTGTCCAGAGCTCTTAAGCACATTCTTTTTGCTTTGGATCACGACTTTAACCATTCAGTCTCAAGCTTTTCACTTGTACCTGCATGCCACAAGCACATGGTTAGGGACAGCTTGATTTGGCCGCTTAGGCCTGGATTTTTTTTCCTTGGGCTCTCCTATCCATTGATGCTCAAAGCCTTGGATCCTTTTTACCCTTGTCTTTTGGTTTTAAGGGCTATTGGCTTTTTCTGCTTGCTTTTTCTTTTTCTTTTATATATTCTTTTTTCGCCCTTTTTTTTCACTGCTTTTTCTTGCTTCAAGAATCAATTTCATGATTTTTCAGATCATCAATAACATTTCTCTTTTTCATCATTCTTTCAAGAGCCAACAATTTTAACATTCATAAACAACAAGATAAAAAATATGCACTGTTCAAGCATTCATTCAGAAAACAAAAAGTATTGTCACCACATCAATATAATTAAACTAATTTCAAGAATGAATTTGAGACTCATGTACTTCTTATTCTTTTATATTAAAAACATTTTTCATTTAAGAAAGGTGAAGGATTCATGGAATTATTCATAGCCTTAAGACATAGACACTAGACACTAATGATCATGTAATAAAGACACAAACATAGACAAACATAATGCTCAAAAACCGAAAAACAGAGAGATAAGAACAAGGAAGTTAAGGAATGAGTCCACCTTAGTGATGGTGGTGCCTTCTTCTTGAAGGACCAATGGTGTCCTTGAGCTCCTCTATGTCTCTTCCTTGCCTCTGTTGCTTGATCCCTAATGATTTTGGTGCTCCTATCCTTAGTTGCTCCCAATAATTATGTGGAGGAAAATGTATCCCCTGAGGTATCTCAGGGATTTCTTGATGAGGGAATTCCTCATGCTCTTATTGAGGTCCATGAGTGGGCTCTCTTGATGTGCAGTCAAATGCCCTACTACTGATCTCTGGACCCTTGAGATGAATCTCTCCATCTCCCATGACTCGGAGGTGGAAGCTTTTGTCTTCCCTTTCCTCTTTCTAGAGGTTTCTCCGTTCTTAGGTGCCATAAATGGTTATGGAAAAACAAAAAAAGCTATGCTTTTACCACACCAAACTTAGAATATTGCTCGCCCTCGAGCAAAAGAAGAAAGAATAGAAGAAGAAGAAGAAGATATAGAGGAGAGAGAGAGGTGTATGGGTTCGGACATTTAGGGTGGGTTTGGGTGGGAAAGAGATGTTGAATTTGAAGGTAGGTGGGGTTTATGGGGAAGAGTGATTGAGGTGATTGGTGAAGGGTATAGTGTTATAGGATTGTGTGAAGAAGAGAGAAGTGGGGTAGGTGGGGATCTTGTGGGGTCCACAGATCCTGAGGTGATCCTGTAGGGGTCAACAGATCCTGAGGTGTCAAGGATTTCTCATCCCTGCACCCTTTAGGCGTGTAAAATGCCCTCTGTATGCAATCCTGGCATTTAACGCCAGACTGCAGCATGTTTCTGGCATTAAACGCCACTTCCATGCTTGTTTCTGGCCTTTAATGCCAGCTCTCCTCAGAGTGTAATCCTGACGTTAAAACGTCAGACTGCTGCTTGTTTCTGGCGTTCAACGCCAGATTTATGCTCTGTTCTGGCGTTTAAACGCCAGTAAGCTCTTCCTCCAGGGTGTGCTTTTTCTTCTGCTGTTTTTGATTCTGTTTTTAATTTTAGCAATTGTTTTGTGACTCCACATGATCATGAACCTAATAAAACATAAAAGAACAATAAAAATATAGATAAATAAAAATTGGGTTGCCTCCCAATAAGCGCTTCTTTAATGTCAATAGCTTGACAGTGAGCTCTCATGGAGCTTCACAGATGTTCAGAGCATTGTTGGGACCTCCCAACACCAAACTTAGAGTTTGAATGTGGAGGTTCAACACCAAACTTAGAGTTTGGTTGTGGCCTCCTAACACCAAACTTAGAGTTTGATTGTGGGGGCTTTGTTTGACTCTGTATTGAGAGAAGCTTATCATGCCTCTTTTCCATGGTTGCAGAGGAAGATCCTTGAGCTTTAAACAGAAGGTAGTCCCCATTCAATTGAAGGACTAGCTCTCCTCTGTCAACATCAATCACAGCTTCTGCTGTGGCTAGGAAGGGTATTCCAAGAATGATGGATTCATTCTCATCCTTCCTAGTGTCTAAGATTATGAAATCAGCAGGGATGTAAAGGCCTTTAACCTCTACCAACACGTCCTCTACCTATCCATAAGCTTGTTTTATTGACTTATCTGCAATCTCTAATGAGATTCTTGCAACTTGTACCTCAAAGATCCCCAATTTCTCCATTACAAAGAGTTGCATAAGATTTATACCTGACCCTAGGTCACATAGAGCCCTGTCAAAGGTCACGGTGCCTATGGTATAGGATATTAAGAATTTACCAGGATCTTGTTTCTTTTGAGGTAGAGTTTGCTGAACCCATGTATCTAGTTCACTAATGAGCAAAGGAGGTTCACCTTCCCAAGTCTCATTACCAAACAACTTGGCATTCAGCTTCATGATGGCTCCTAGATATTGAGCAACTTGCTCTTTAGTTACATCTTCATCCTCTTCAGAGGAAGAATAGTTCTTAGAGCTCATGAATGGTAAAATGAGGTTCAATGGAATCTCTATGGTCTCTAAGTGAGCCTCAGATTCCTTAGGTTCCTGAGTTTGGAACTCCTTTTTGTTCAGAAGACATCCCAGGAGGTCTTCCTCACTTGGATTCATGTCCTTCTCCTCCTCTTTGGATTCGGCCATTGTGATTATGTCAATGGCCTTGCACTCTCTTTTTGGATTCTATTCTGTATTGCTTGGGAGAGTACTAGGAGGGGTGACGTTAGGATTTTTGCCAGTAAAGAATTTTATAAAAATAGTCGCGTTGTAGATATAGTCTCTAAACTGACAGAAATCCCTTCGTACAAACGTTTTGGTTGTCACAAGTAACAAACCCCTAAATAAATTGATAACCGAAGTATTTAAACCTCGGGTCGTCTTCTCAAGGAATTGCAGGGAGGTATGTTCTTATTATTGGCTATGAAAAAGGTAAAATTGGGGTTTTAGAAGTAAGGTGGGAATATATTATATGACAAGTAAAATTAAATAATAATAGCTGTAAAATAAACCTTTGGCAAGGTATAAGAACTGGAGGTCCTTTCCTAGTTATCTTTATCAATTGTGATGAGAATTGGATTTTTCTCCCACTTTGTTAACCTCTAACTATGAAGGTAAGTTAAGTGGATGAATTCCAATTTTCAATCAACAATGAGTTTGATAACTCTAGAGTCACCAATTATTTAACCAAAGCCAAAAGGAAAACTATCTACTCGAATGAAAATAATTTGGATAAGTAGACAACATAGATTAAAGAAAGCAATCACAGATCTGAAATATCTCAAATAGCATTAATTTAAAAGAGTAATCTGTAACATAGAAGAGTTCATAAATTTAATTGAAAAAATAAATAAATAAAATGGAACATTGAACCTGAATCGAGAGTCACTCTTAAAAATCAAGAGAAGTCCTAAATCCTAGTTTCTAAAAATCCTAATTTCTAATCCTAATCCTAAGAGAGAGGAGAGAACCTCTCTCACAAAAACTAAATCATGGAAAAGTGAATTATGAAAGCCCTGATTATGAATGGATGCATTCCCCCACTTTATAGCCTCTAATCTGTGTTTTTTGGGCTGAGAACTGGGTCGAAAACAACCTAGAAGTCGCTGGAGAAGAAATCTGTCACGCTAGTTTTTCGTTACTGCGACGCGGCCGCATGGAGCACGCGATCGCGTCACCTAGCATCAGGGCCACTATGGCATATTATATATCAAATCGAAGCCCCGGACGTTAGCTTTCCAACGCAACTAGAACCGCGTCATTTGGACCTCTGTAGCTCAAGTTATAGTCGTTTTAGTGCGAGAGGGTCAGGCTGACAGCTTTGCAGTTTCTCCAACTTCTTGTATTCCTTCCACCTTTGCATGCTTCCTTTCCATCCTCCAAGCCATTCCTGCCCTATAATATCTGAAAACACTTAACACACATATCAAGGCATCTAATGGTAATAAGAGAGGATTAATGATAAGCAAATATAAGTCCAAGAAACATGTTTTCAATCAAAGCACATAATTAGGAAGGCAAATGTAAAACCATGCAAATAGTATGAATAAGTGGGTAAAGAGTTGATAAAAACCACTCAATTGAGCACAAGATAAACCATGAAATATGGGTTTATCAAGGGGTTTCAGTGATTTTCTTACTCAGCTGGCCCACTTGTGCCTCCAAATTTCTAATGGAGGACCTTATTTCACTCATGAAACTTAAAGTGGCCTTAGATAGATCAGAGACTATGTTTGCTAAGCTAGAGGAGCTCTGCTCAGAATTGACTGTATGTTGCTGAGAAGATGATGGAAAAGGCTTGCTATTGCTAAGCCTGTTTCTTCCACTATTATTAAAGCCTTGTTGAGGCTTTTGTTGATCCTTCCATGAGAAATTTGGATGATTTCTCCATGAAAAATTATAGGTGTTCCCATAGGGTTCACCCATGTGATTCACTTCTGCCATTGCAGGGTTCTCAGGATCATAAGCTTCTTCTTCAGAAGATGCCTCTTTAGTACTGTTGGATGCATTTTGCCATCCATTCAGACTCTGAGAAATCATGTTGACTTGCTGAGTCAACATTTTATTCTGAGCCAATATGGCATTCAAAGTATCAATTTCAAGAACTCTCCTCTTCTGAGGCGTCTCATTACTCACAGGATTTTTCTCAGAGGTGTACATGAATTAGTTATTAGCAACCATGTCAATGAGTTCTTGAGCTTCTGTAGGCGTTTTCTTCAGGTGAATAGATCCACCTGCAGAATGGTCCAATAACATCTTAGACAATTTAGACAGACCATCATAGAATATATCCAGGATGGTCCATTCTGAAAGCATGTCAGAAGGACACTTTTTGGCCAGTTACTTGTATCTCTTCCAAGCTTCATAGAGGGATTCACCTTCTTTCTGATTGAAGGTTTGAACATCCACTTTAATCTTACTCAGCTTTTGAGGAGGAAAAAACTTGGCCAAGAAGGCTGTGACCAACTTATCCCAAGAGTTCAGGCTATCTTTAGGTTGAGAGTCTAACCATACTCTAGTTCTGTCTCTTACAGCAAAAGGGAAAAGCATAAGCCTGTAGACCTCAGGATCAACCCCATTGGTCTTAACAGTATCACAGATCTGCAAGAATTCAGTTAAGAACTAAAAAGGATCTTCTTATAGAAGTCCATGAAACTTGCAGTTCTGTTGCATCAGAGAAACTAACTGAGGCTTTAGCTCAAAGTTGTTTGCTCCAATGGCAGAGATTGAGATGCTTCTTCCATGTAAGTTGGAATTTGGTGCAGAAAAGTCACCAAGCATCTTCCTTGCATTGTTGTTGTTGGGTTCGGCTGCCATATCCTTTTCCTGTTCAAAAATTTCAGTTGGGTCCTCTTCAGAGTACTGTGCTTTAGCTGCTCTCAGCTTCCTCTTCAAGGTCCTTTCAGGTTCAGGACCAGCTTCAACAAGAATGCCTTTTTCTTTGTTCCTGCTCATATGAAAGAGAAGAAAACAAAGAAAGAAGAGGAATCCTCTATGTCACAGTATAGAGATTCCTTTATGTGAGTAGAAAAATAGGAGAATAGAGGAAAGAGAAGAAAAAATTAGAACACAGAAGAGAGGAGAGGGTTCGAATTTTTGAGATGAAGAGAAGTGTTAGTAAATGAATAAATAAATAGAAGAAGATGAGAGGGAGAGAATTTCAAAAATTATTTTTGAAAAATTAGTTAGTGATTTTAAAAAATTGAGATAAGAAATACAATTAAAATTAAAATTTGAAACAATTAGTTAGTTAAAAGAATTTTGAAAAAGAGAGAGGTAATTTTCAAAAATTACAAAGAGGAAAGTAGTTAGGTGGTTTTGAAAATGATAAGAAATAGTAAAACAAACAAAAAGTCAATTAGTTAGTTGAAAAAGATTTGAAAATCTATTTTGAAAAGATAAGAAGTTAGAAAAGATTTTGAAATTGATTTTGAAAAAGATATGATTTTAAAGAAGATATTTTGAAAAGATATAATTGAAAAAGATATTTTGGAAAAGATTTGATTTTTAAAATTAAAATCTGATTACTTGACTAACAAGAAACTAAAAGATATGATTCTAGAATTTAAAGATTGAACCTTTCTTAATAAGAAAGTAACAAACTTCAAATTTTTTAATCAATCACATTAATTGTTAGTAAAGCTTTCGAAATTTTGAGATAAAGATAAGAAAAAGATTTTGAAAATCAATTAAAAAATATTTTCGAAAATATAAAAGAAAAATGAAAAAGATTTTATTTTTGAAAAAGTTTTGAAAAGATAAGATTTTTAAAATTGAAATCTTGACTTGACTAACAAGAAACAACTTATTTTAAAAATTTTTGACTAAGTCAACCCAAATATTTCGAAATTTTATGAGAGAAATAAGGAAAAGATATTTTTTATTTTTCAATTTTTTATGATGAGAGAGAAAAACACAAATATGACCCAAAACATGAAAATTTTGGATCAAAACACATGATGCATGCAAGAACACTATGAATGTCAAGATGAACACCAAGAACACTTTGAAGATCAAGATGAACATCAAGACTTATTTTTGAAAAATTTTCAAGAAATGAAAAAAAATGCAAGACACTAAACTTAGAAACTTTTCATGTTTAGACACTATGAATGCAAAAATGCATATGAAAAATAACAAAAGACACAAAACAAGAAAATATGAAGATCAAACAAGAAAACTTGTCAAAAATAACTTGAAGATCATGAAGAACACATGCATGAATTTTCGAAAAATGCAAAAGTTTTTAAAACATGCAATTGACACCAACTTAAAAATTGACACTAGACTCAAACAAGAAACACAAAAATATTTTTTATTTTTATGATTTTGTGATTTTTTTGGATTTTTTTGAAATTTTTTTTGAAAAACGAAAACAAAGAAAAAAATTTTGAAAGATTTTTGAAAACTTTTTGAAAGAAAAATTACCTAATCTGAGCAACAAGATGAACCGTCAGTTGTCCAAACTCGAACAATCTCCTGCAACGGCGCCAAAAACTTGGTGCGCGTAAATTGTGATCATCAACAATGGCGCCAATAGACTTGGAGCTCTCAAATGTGAATCACACTTTGTCACAACTTCGCACAACTAACCAGCAAGTGCACTGGGTCGTCCAGGTAATACCTTACGTGAGTAAGGGTCGATCCCACGGAGATTGTTGGTATGAAGCAAGCTATGGTCATCTTGTAAATCTCAGTCAGGTGGATTCAAATGGTTATAATGGTTTTTGAATATAAAGATAAATAAAGCATAAAGTAAAGATAGAGATACTTATGTAAATCATTGGTGAGAATTTCAGACAAGTGTATGGAGATGCTGTGTTCCTTCTGAATCTCTGCTTTCCTATTGCTTTCATCCAATCATTCTTACTCCTTTCAATGGCAAGCTGTATGTAGGGCGTCACCGTTGTCAATGGCTACTTCCCATCCTCTCAGTGAAAATGGTCCAAATGCTCTGTCACAGCACGGCTAATCATATGTCGGTTCTCGATCATGTCGGAATAGAATCCAGTAATTCTTTTGCGTCTGTCACCACGCCCAACAATCACGAGTTTGAAGCTCGTCACAGTCATTCAATCCCTGAATCCTACTCAGAATACCACAGACAAGGTTTAGACTTTCTGGATTCTCAAGAATGGCCGCCAATGGATTCTAGCTTATACCACGAAGATTCTGATTAAGGAATCTAAGAGATGCACGCTCGATCTAAGGTAGAATGGAAGTGGTTGTCAGGCACGCGTTCATTAGGACGGATGATGATGAGTGTCATGGATCATCACATCCATCAGGTTGAAGTGCAGCGAATATCTTAGAATAAGAATAAGCTTGAATTGAATAGAAGAACAATAGTAATTGCATTAATTCTCGAGGTACAGAGAGCTCCACACCTTAATCTATGGTGTGTAGAAACTCCACCGTTGAAAATACATAAGTGATGGTCCAGGCATGGCCGAATGGCCAGCCCCCAAAATGTGATCAAAGGATCAAAAGATAATCCAGAGATGAAAATACAGTAGTAAAAAGTCCTATTTATACTAGACTAGCTACTAGGGTTTACAGAAATAAGTCTAAGTGCAGAAATCCACTTTCGGGGCCCACTTTGGTGTGTGCTTGGGCTGATCTTGAGCTTTACACGTGCAGAGGCTTCTCTTGGGGTTAAATGCCAAGTTGTAACGTATTTTTGGCGTTTAACTCTGGTTTGTGACGTGTTTCTGGCGTTTTACTCCAGAATGCTGCATGGAACTGGCGTTGAAGGCCAGTTTGCGTCGTCTAAACTTGAATAAAGTTTGCAAGAAAGCCCTGAATTTCTACTTTCCAACGTAGTTGAGAGCGCACCATTTGGAGTTCTGTAGCTCCAAAAAATCCATTTTGAGTGCAGGGAGGTCAGAATCCAACAGCATCTGCAATCCTTTTTCAGCCTGAATCAGATTTTTGCTCAGGTCCCTCAATTTTAGCCAGAAAATACCTGAAATCATAGAAAAATACAAAAACTCATAGTAAAGTCTAGAAAAGTGAATTTTGCATAAAAACTAATAAAAACATCCCTAAAAGTAGCTAGATCCTACTAAAAACTACCTAAAAACAATGCCAAAAAGCATATAAATTATCCGTTCATCAAATACCACCATCTTTCATGGTGAAAAGCCCTCAATAGGGATATTTTTATTTTTCCAACCCCTAGGTATCTTCCTTTTGGGGCCTTCCTCCTTGTTGGATGGTGTACATCCAATACCAAACTTACGTTTGGTCTTACGAGGGATTGAATGAGTTCCATCCAAGGGAGGAGGCTTGGATGCTGAATCCTTTATGCAAGTGCCTCCTTTGTTAGGGGGTAATAGAGGTTCAAGAACCTTGAATATCATCCAGTCCTTATGCAAGGTAACCTCTTGGATTCCCAACTTCTCCATTACTATACTTGACCCTAGGTCACATAGAGCCTTCTCGAAGGTCATAGTGCCTATGGTGCAAGGAATAAAAAAATGTCCAGGGAAGCTCTTGCTGAACCAAAGCATGGAGTTCTTTAGTAAGCAGTGGAGGTTCTTCCTCCAGAGGCCTTGTGCCACATAGCTTGGCATTCAGGCTCATAAGAGCTCCTAGGTATCGAGCAATTTGCTCTCCCTTAGCGTCTTCATCCTCACTTGAGGATGAGTAGTCTCCAAAACTCATACATTGTAGAAGTACATTCGAAGGAACCTCTATGGTCTGTATGGTTTCCTTTGGTTTTGGGATAGAGGGTTCTTGAGTGGGCTTTAAGCATTCAAAGGGTGTGCTTTGACTAGCGTTCAATGCCAGCTCTGTCAGTTTATTGGGCATTGAACGCCCTTGCTGTCCACCCTGACTGGCGTTAAACACCAGTTCCTCTAGCATTTTGGGCGTTGAATGCCCAGCAAGGATGTCCTTGCTGCGTTCAACGCCAGCTTCCCTTGGCTAGCGGGCATTGAGCACCCAGTGAGGGGTTTCTCACTGGCGTTCAGCGCCAAAATGGCTGCTTGGTTGGCCATTGAACACCCCGTGAGGGGTTCTTCACTGGCGTTCAGTGCCAGAAAGCCTTCCTGTTTGGGCGTTGAACACCCAGTGAGGGCTTCCTCACTGGCATTTGACGCCAGGCTTGCTACCATTGTGGGCGTTGAACGCCCAGTGAAAGCTTCTTCACTAGCGTTCAACGCCTTCCCATTCTCCTCCAATTCGGCTTCTACCTCAGTGGAAGATATCGAATTTAAATTTAAGCCAAGATCTTATAGGATTTTGTCAAAATTGATCTTTCCAGTAATCCATAGGATCTGAAAGCTCCATGGATCTAGCATCTTCCTTGGCAGCTCAGGCTGAATTAGGATATTGTACTTCTTAGTAAGTATCTCTATTGCATCTCCCCTTAGGTCCTTCTTTTCAAACACCTCTGTAAAAGAGATATTGACTTGCAGTTCCTTAAGGGCTGCTGGAGAATAAGCCGACTGCTCATCTGCCAGTTCTTTATGCATGCCTAGGAAGTGTAGCTCTTGAGGTTCTTTCACCTCTACAAGGGCAAGCTCTGTGATCATCACAGGCTCCTCTTGCATGCCCAAAGAAGAATTAACTTGAGGTTCTTTCTCTCCGTGGGGCCGTGCTCACTGGCAGCCTCAGGATCCTCTTGGTCCCTACTTGCCTTAAGTCCCTCAGTAGCATGCTCTTGAGTTTCGGCCTCCATGGTGAAGACTACTGTCCCACCTTCTGTTAAGGTCTCCATGTCTAGAACTTCTGTCTTAGTTGGGGTCTCCTCATAGGAGTATAAGTGCTGGTTATTGGCAGCTATCTCAATGAGTTCATCTGCCTCTTCATGTGTTTCTATAAGGTCCAAAGAACCACCTGCAAAGTGATCTATTGTCTCTCTGGCCATCTCAAAGATAGCTTCATAGAAGATGATCGTTTTGCCCCATCTAAACAACACATGGGGAGGGGGCAATTTCTGAACATCAGCTTGTACCTCTCTCAAGCATCACGGAGATACTCACTCTCCTTCTGCCTGAAGGTCTGGACATCTATCACTAGCTTTGTTAGTCTCTGTGAGGGAGAGAACTTGTTCAGGAAATTGTTAACAACCTCATCCTAGGTATTCACATTTTCTCTGAGTTCCATATGCCATCATTATTTGCTTGAGCATTCAAAGCAAATGGAAAGAGTTTTAGTCTAGGGGCTTCAGAGTTCACTCCATTGACCTCTATAGTGTCACAGAACTGCAGAAAGTCAGAGATAAACTTACTGGGGTCTTCTTGTGGGTGTTCATGAAACTGGCACTTTTGCTGTAATAGCATGATCTGGTCCATGTGGACCTTAAAGTCATCTGGGTCAATAGGAATATTAAATAAATACAAGGCTTGAGGTCTCCTAATTTGGATATTCTCTTTTGTATCCATAGTGACTTCAGTGTTCCTGCATACATAAACAGGAAAAATACAAGAGAGAAGAAAAATGGGAACTCTATGTCAAAGAATAGAGGACTCCTTGTGAGATGTGATTAAGAATGGAAAGAAGAATAAAGATAGAAGAAGGAGAAGAAGAAAGAAGAGACTAATTTGAATAGAAGTAAGGAAGAGAAGAATTAGAAGTAGAAGAGATAAATAAGAATTAAAATATTTTTATTTTTATTTATTAATTAATTAATTTTCGAAAATAAGTTAATTAATTTAAAATTTAAATGTTAAATTTTCGAAAATATAAGAGAGAGAAGAGAAAGAAGTTTTCGAAAATTAAGATAGAAGAGAGTTAGTTAAGTAGTTTTGAAAAAAAAGAGAGAGAAAAGAAGATATTACTTTTGAAAATTAAGGAGGAAAGAGTTAGTTAGGAAGTTTTGAAAAAGAAGAGAGAGAGAGAGAGAGAGAGAGAGAGAGAGAGAGAGAGAAAACAAGATATTAAGATAAGAAAAGATTTAAATTTTAAAATAAGATAGAAGATAAGATAAGAAAAGATTTGAAATTAGAAAAAGATAAGATAAGAAATTTAAAAGATTTGAAAAATATTGAATTTTAAAATTGGAAGCTAGAAAAGATAAGATAAGAAACTAAAAAGATTTAAAAAATATTTTAAAAAGATAAGATTTTGAAATTTGATTTTGGAAAAGGTTTAATTTTGAAATTTGAGATTTGGAAAAGATAAGATTTTTTATTTTGAAATTTGAAAAAGATAAAATAAGATTTTTAAATTTTGAAAAAGATATGAAAAAGATATTATTTTTTATTTTTGAAAAGATTTAATTTTCGACAACTTGACAACTAAGATATGATAAGATAAAATTTAAAATCAAAATCTGAATTTTATATGTAATTTTCGAAAATTATGGTAAAAATTAGTCAAAAAATATATTTTTTATTTTTGAATTTATTGATTAAAGAGAAAAACACAAAAAAGACACAAGACTTAAAATTTTTAGATTTAGCACCCTTATTTTTCGAAAATTTTGGAGGGAAACATCAAGGGATACCAAACTTAAAAAACACTTTGAAGACTCACATACAAGACTTAAGAACACTTTGAAGACTCACAAGAACATAAAGAACAAAAATTTAAAGACTCCAAAAACTCAATAACATAAAAAAGAACACCAAACTTAAAGACTTGACATAAAATTTAAACAAAGAAAAATATTTTTGAAAAATTTTTAGAAAGAAAGACTTAAAGGAACAACAATTACGAAGAACATAAGCCAATGTTGTAACCAATTGAGCTACAAAAATAAAATATTTTTTAAGAACCTTTTTTTTAATTTTCAAAAAAAAATAGAAAGGAAAAATAAAATAAAATACTCAAATCAAAAAGAAAATTATACTCTTGCAAAAATCAAAAACTCAAAGAACACGGGACTCAAATCAAGAACACAAATTAACCAAAGAAAAGAAAAATATTTTTGAAAAATTTTTTAGAATTTTCGAAAACTGAGGAAGAAGAAAACAACATAAAAAACTCAAATAAAATACAATAAAATGAATTACCTAATTTAGGGAGCAAGACAATCCGGCAGTTTGTCCACACTCAACAATCCCCGACAACGGCGCCAAAAACTTGGTGCGTGTACGCAAACCCCACACTTCTGTACAGGCAATACCAGCAAGTGCACTGGGTCATCCAAGTAATACATGAGCGAGTCAGGGTCGATCCCACGAGGATTGTGGCTTGAAGCAAGCTATGGTTGTCTTGCAAATCTTAGTCAGGCGGAATCAGAAGGTTTATATTTAGATGCAATTGATTGTGAAATTGAAAGGGGTAAAACCAATTGGATTAACTATTAGGAATTATATGATGGGAATAGTGTTGAGAGTTGGAGTTGCTTTGCCTTTCTGAATTAACTCTGGTACTACTGCTCTCCTTGCTTGTGAGTGATTTCTTCAATGGCAGGTTGTATGTGATTGACACTGGTTTGAGCAGCTGCCAATACTCCTCCGGATCTGAATCCCAGGTTTAGTGTGGATCCATCTCTACTTGAGGGTGAAGTTCCTGCAAGCTATTCTCCTTAATGATCCTACTCAAAATGCCATAGATAAGGTTGGATCTTCCAGATCAGAGAATGCTGCATCTTTGGGTTCTAGCCTCTACAACAGAGACCCTAATCTCCATAGAAATCGGCTGAACTGATGTCTCGAGAAGGACCCAACGAGGTCGTGGATTAGCCGTCTGAGAGATATATTCAAGCTATTGGTCGTCCTTGTCTGGTGAAAGATGCATTCTGACCCAAGTAGACGTGGGTGTTTGTCAAGCACGATCATCTTAATGTGATGAATAGAGCTAATTGGTTAGATCATCCTATTCACCACGATGAAGTACGAATATACATCTTAGAATTAATCAAACACGGATCGAAGAGAAACAGTAGTACTTTTATTAATTCATAGGACTCAGCAAGGTTCCTCCCTTCAACCTATGAGGTTTAGAAAACTCATACTGAACGGAAACTATAATGTAAAATGTGTATGATGGTAAAAGTAAAGTAAAAGTGTGCGTATAACATGAATTAAGTCCCTTAAATACTAAATAGATGACTAGTAAGGGTAAAACAGTCTATTTAATGTTAAAATCTACTTCTGGGTCCCACTTGATGAGTGTTTGGGCTGAGCTTTGATGAGATACACGTGCTATGAGGCTCCTTGGGGATGGAACGCCAGCTAGGGGGTCCTCTCTGGGCCTTTGGACGCTGGACGCCTAGAAGGGGGCAGGAAGCTGGCATTGGACGCCAGTTTTGGGCCTTCTAATCCAAAGCAAAGTATGAACTATTATATATTGCTGGAAAGCTTTGAAAGTTAGCTTTCCATAGCCATTGAGAGTGCTCTATTTGGACTTCTGTAGATCTAGAAATGCTCTTCCAAATACAGGTAGGTCAGATTTGGATGCATCATCTGCAGTGCTTTCTCTGTCCCTGAATCAGACTTCTGCTCCAACTCCTATATTTCAGCCAGAAACTACCTGAAATTGCCCAAAAACACAAAAAATCATAGTAGAATCCAAAAAATGTTATTTTAACACTAAAACCTATAAAAACTTAATAAAAACTACTAAAAACTATATGAAAATGATATCAAAAAGCGTATAAAATATCCGCTCATCAATATGCATTGTTCTTATTACTTTACCATGGGGTTAACCTTTGTCCCCTTTTTATTATTTTTCTCTCTTTTTAATTTTTTATTTATTTTTTACACATGTATAAATGGTTAATGCATATGATTTCTCTTTTGATGCATGAATGTGTACCCAAATTTTCCACAGTTTTCAACAAGAAATGTAAAATATCCTGTGCTCCCAACTAATGTTCGCAAATCCAATTTCCCCACACTAAATCATGCACACTCTTACTAGCTTAAACTAATCAAAGATCCAAATTAAGGACATTTATTGTCTTTCACTTAGAGTTAGTGATGTGCCAAAATAAAAAACAAAAAGAGTTAAATAGGCTCAAAATGGGTTAACAAGGGTTGATAAAAGGGTAAGGCCATTTGGGCATGTGAGCTTTAATGAAATAAAGGTCTTAATCATATAAATGCATTCATACACCGAATAATGGATATATAGAATGAAACAAGTTAAAAATCACAATCTTAGAGAGAAAAACACACACCAAAACAAAATATTGGTTGAAAAGATGCAACCAATCAATTAGGCTCAAAATTTTACTAGATTTATGTTTTCTAAGTCTGGACTATGTTCTAAAATTGATTTCTTCGAGCAAGTTCAACAAAAAATGTTTACTCAAATTAGTGGAATGCCCTAAAATAAATTTTTTGGAAAAATCATTACTCCAACCAAGTGGTCCTAATTTTTTTAGGTGGTTAGATGGAATTCAAGAGAAACACAATTTATATACATCCAATCACACAATGAAAATAAAAGAAAAGTGAACAAAACACCCAAGAAGAGGGACTAAGAATCAAATCAAAGTTCTAGAGATATTTACAAACAACTATCATGCAAAAAAATATTAAAAATGAATTCTAAACACTTAATGCTAACAAATAACTACAAAGCATAAAATATCATAACTAACAAAAGAAATTAAAGTCTAGGTGTTAGAGAGAAGTGTTATTACCCACGGAAGTCGGTCACGACCTCCCCACACTTAAACATTGGCACGGTCCTCCGTGCCATTAGTGATGAGCAAGAGGGGCTCAAAATTTCCACCTCCAATAGCCTCAGGATGATGTGACAGGGGCGCCTCCACGTCCACCTCCTGATCGCCATCTCTGCCATGATCTGAAGTGGACTCCGGAGTGTCGGGCTCTTCCAAAAGTGGGTTGCTACAGTTGATGAGCTTCTTCAAGTATTCATAGCGTCTCTTGTTGCGTCGCTTACTTTGCTCGAGCATCCGGCCATGCCGATCTATCTTTTTGGTAAGCTCAATCAATAATTGGTGCATAGGTTGCTTAGGTTTAATTGGTGATGATGAAGATAGAATTGATGGTCCCATGGCATCTGAAGGTGGGTTCTGGTCCTTGGGTGCAACTTGAGGTTTGATCCATTTTCCATGCGAGATAAGTTCTTTGCCCTTAGGCACTACCGCTATCTCATCATCAGCCTCATGTGAGACTCCAACTGTATATGCTAGTTGTGTAACTAAAGCGAAAAATGGGATATTGTCAACTGCCTGAACACGGCCCATGGCATGTCGAATGAGTCTTGGGAGATTGAGAGGCTTCTCCTTTAAAATACACTAAACAAGGACTGTCATATCCGCAGTGATGTAGAGGCATGAGTGTTTGGCATTACATAATGAGACATAATTTGTTGCCATACCCTAGCCTCCATAGTCAATGCATTCACCGAGATGCACTTGGGATTATACTTGCATGACCCATAAATCCAACGGCTTTCGAGTTGTGCAATGACTTTAATCATGGCATCCCAATCCTCCCCTTTTGGACTTGGTGAAAGTCCAAGTGCTTGCTGAATAGCGGCTTCAGATACCAGGACATTCTTCTAGCGCACATAAACTAATTCAAGGGACGGTGTGTGATAATTGGCATAGAATTCATCCACCAAAGATAGGTTGGGCTCACTCACATCTTGATTTAAGAACTCCCAACCACGCCGCTTAATGCGGTATACACAAATTTAGCTAGGTGATTCGGCACAAGGGTTAGCGTTCACAATGGGGGTTCTCTCAAGCAACGTTGAATACATCTGCTCACAATAGTAGTTAGCAAATCTTACCAAGTTGTTTGGGGGAACATCTTTTTCTGCCTCATCGATGCACTCAATCGTCTTTGGCCGCTTAAGAGGTGATGGCTTGATGGCTGGTTTGTGAGCCAACTCTTTGCTAGGTGCTTTCTTGGTTACCGCCTTAGTAGGTATCTTCTTAGAGGCTTTTTCTTTTCCTTTCTTGGTGGCCATCCTGAAAAGAAGGAAAAAAATGAAACATTAAACCTAGATACAAAGACACAAAAATGAAGAAAATGCAAGAGAGAAATAATGCCATATAAGGATAAACGTTCTCAATTACATGGTAGCTATAACATGTAAGTGATAAAGCAATATAAGCGTTGAGGCATATTAACTAGCACTTGATGCAAGAATGAGAGAAGAACATAAGTAAATAGCATGAAAATAGCAATCTCAAGCATCAATGATAAACAACAATGAACACATGTAAGATTAGTCATAACATGAGAAAAGTCCGGTCTTACTCTAACTCCAAGCCAAGGAAGCACAAGAAGTGAAGAATATTGAGTTAGATAGGACTAAACCACTAATGTTGCATGATTGAACAAAGATAGCATGCCATAATCAAGAAAAAATTTGGTCATTAAAGAGAAGATAATTCCACATCAATGTACAAACAATGCAAGTGCCATAAAGAACAAGTATTGATTTGAAAACTATGACAAAAAATGAAGCACATGTTCCATTGGTTTTTTTTCACAAACACTTGGTGTGCACAGTATGAACAACAAGAAAATTGATAAAACCAAGTCTATAGTGTAACCAAAGTGAAATGTCAAATACCATAGCATCAACAAACAACATAAAACAAGTTAAAAAGCACCAAAACAATCCATTAAATTCTCAAAAATTAAGTATGAAAATCCAACACCAATGCAAGAAAAACAAGCATAGAAAAAATAAAAACAAGCTACAAAAATAAAGCTAAAATGAAAACTAATGACAACTAGAGTATCCAAATTTAACAACCAAAAGAAAATTGGAAAGTAAAAGAAAGTGAAGAAATGAGACATTGAAAAGAGGAAGAAGAAAATGAGGATAATTGAAAGTGAGGGTAGTAAGAGAAGAATGAGAGGAAGAGGAAGAGAGAGGGTGGCTGTCAGAAGAGGGAGGGAAGAAGTGGGGAGTTGGAGGAAGAATGGAAAAGAAATGAAGGTGGAAAAGAAGCAAGGAATAGGACAGCGCGCACTTCAATTCAAGTCGCGGAAGTCGCGCGTACACGTGAAGTGAGCGTACGCGCAACTGCGGAGAAATGCGGGGGTGGCACGGCTACACAATGCTCGCACAAACAGCATTTTGTTCGGGTTAAGGTGTTGTGCGTACGCGTGAGGCACGCGTACCCGTGACCTATAACTGTGCCCAACGCACAAAATTCGGACGGCACCGGCACGATGGGCAAAACTCTCTGCCCAGGTGGCATGCAGGGGCACGCCACACGCACAATCCAGACATGATAGCCATTTCCCTCAGGTAGGGGGTCAAGCGTACACATAAAGCACGTGTACACGTGACCCCCTCTTTTTTAAACAAATATAAGAGCAGCTATAATAGTAATTCAATATCTAAGCAAGCAAAATATCATAAAACACCTAGAATTCTATGTCACTAACAAAAGAAACCAAAATAATCAAACTAAATACAATGAAAATCTCATAAAACACTTATATTTCAAATCCAACTAACCAATGCTCAAGAAATTCAACCAAAGAGATTAAAATTAAGTAAAAGAAGCTATACACAAGGAAGATCATACCATGGTGGAGTGTCTCTCTCTGAGCACTTTTCCTTAACGCCCTTAAGTTGGACGGGCATGAACTTCATTTGCAAGCTCCAAGTGGATCCTTCAAGAGAAAAATCTCCACCTCCTTGTCACTCTTGGGATTGGTATGATGGTATAACTTAAGCCTATAACCATTCACCTTAAAGATGGCAGCACTAGTAGGATGATGTAAGTGAATAACTCCATAGGACTCAACTTTATCAACAATATACGGACCATTCCATATTGATCTGAGCTTCCCGAGTAGCAACCTCATCCTTGAGTTGTATAGTAGTACCAAATCACCCACTTGGAATTCCTTCCGCTTGATATGCCGATCATGCACCGCTTTAGTTCTTTCTTTGTATATGCGGGCATTATCATAAGCCCCCAACCTTAAACACTCTAACTCCTCCAATTGTAGCTTCCTTTCTACACCCGCCTTTTATAATCCCGTGTTGCACTCCTTAACCACCCAATATGCTTTATGCTCTATCTCAACCGGGAGATGGCAAGCTTTGCCATAGACCAACCGGAAGGGACTCATGCCTATTAGAGTCTTATAGGCGGTCCGGTAGGCCCACAAGGCATCCCCTAATCTAGTGCTCCAATCTTTCCTATAGAGCTTTACCATATTCTCTAGAATCCTCTTAATTTCCTGGTTAGATACCTCAACTTGTCCATTTGTCTGTGGGTGGTGAGCAGTGGCCACCATATGAATAATGTTATACTTTTGCATTAATGTTGCCATCTTCTATTGCAAAAATGGGAGCCGCAATCGCTCACAATTGCTCGTGGCGATCCAAAGCAAGAGATAAGGTAATTTCTCACAAAAGAGACAATAATGTTGCATCATCAGTGCGGGTTGGAATTGCTTCCACCCATTTTTTGGAAATGGACCCATGAAGTCAATGCCCCAAACAAACAAAAAATCTCACAAAACAACATGGGTTGTTGAGGCATTTCATCCCTCTTGGATGCATTACTAAATCTTTGGCATTGATGGCATGAGTTGCAAAAGAGGGTTGCATCTTTAAATAGTGTTGGCCACCGAAATCCGCAGTCTTGTACCTTCCTTGCCATTCTTTTAGGCCCAAAGTGTCCACCAGTTTCAGAAGAGTGGCACGGCTCTAATATAGACTAGAATTCTGATTGAGCCACACACCTCCTAATCACTTGATCGGCCCCACACCTCCACAAGTAAGGGTCATCCCAGATATAGTACTTGGACTCGCTTTTTAGGTTGTCCTTTTGGTGCTTAAAATTTGGAGGAAAAGTGCGCCCTACCAAGTAATTAGCAATTGATGCAAACCATGGTGTAACCTAAAAAATTGCTTGCAAGGTGTCTAAAGAAAAAGAATCATTGATAGGGGTGGTGATAAACCACTATTTTATGGTTTATCTTGTGCTCAATTGAGTGGTTTTTATCAACTCTTTACTCACTTATTCATACAATTCACATGTTTTACATTTTCCTTCCTGATTTTATGCTATGATTGAAAATATGCTTCTTTGATCTTATATTTGCTTATTATTAATCCTCTTTTATTACCATTAGATGCCTTGATATGTGTGTTAAGTGTTTTCAGATATTATAAGGCAGGAATGGCTCAGAGGATGGAAAGGAAGCATGCAAAAGTGAAAGGAATGCAAGAAGTTGGAGAAACTGCTAAGCTGTTCAGCCTGACCTCTTCGTACTCAAACGGCTATAACGTGAGCTACAGAGTTCCAAACGACGCGGTTTCAGTTGCGTTGGAAAGCTAACGTCCGAGGCTTCGATTTGATATATAATTTGCCATAGTTACCTTGATGCCAGGCGACGCCAACGCTTGGGTCACGTGGACGCGTGACCTGGCCAACATCCAATCCGCGTGGTCACGTGGACGACGCGGCCACGTCACTTTTCCGCGACCTGTACGGACCAGAAAGCGCTGGAAGTGATTTCTGGGCTGTTTCTGACCCAGTCTTCGGCCCAGAGAACACAGATTAGAGGCTATAAAGTGGGGGAATGCATCCATTCATAATGATGCTCTCATAATTCACTTCTCATGATTTAGATCTAGTTTGGAGAGAGGTTCTCTCTCTCCCTTTAGGATTTAGGTAGTGTTTTTAGAAATTAGAATTTAGGACTTCTCTTAGCTTTCTAGAGTGACTCTCGATCCAGGTTCAATATTCCTATTTTCTATTTAAATCTCTCTTTTATATTTTTGATTACTCTGAAGCTTTTATTATGTTTGATTGATGTTGCCCAATTGGCTGTTGATGACATTTTTATTTAATGATATTTGAGGTATTTTAGTTTATGATTGTCCCTTTTTATTATTCCCAATCTGAGGATATTGTTATTCTAGTAGATTTAGTTTTTCCCCTTTTGGCTTTGGTTAAATAATTGGTGACTCTAGAGTTATCAAACTCATTGTTGATTGAAAATTGGAATTCATCCACTTAACTTACCTTCATAGTTAGAGGTTAACAAAGTGGGAGAAAAAATCCAATTCTCATCACAATTGATAAGGATAACTAGGAAAGGACCTCCAGTTCTTATACCTTGCCAAAGGTTTATTTTACAGCTATTATTTTATTTTATTTTACTTATCATATAATATATTCGCATCTTACCTCCTAAACCCCAATTTACAACTCATAACCAATAATAAGAACATACCTCCCTGCAATTCCTTGAGAAGACGACCCGAGGTTTAAATACTCGGTTATCAATTTTAAAGGGATTTGTTACTTGTGACAACCAAAACGTTTGTATGAAGGGATTTTTGTTGGTTTAGAGACTATATCTACAACGCGACTGTTTTTATGAAATTCTTTACTGGCAAAAATCCTAACGTCAGGTGGAATCAAACTTCAAATGATCAAGGCAGCTTAAGTGGTTCGCTCCTAAATTTTGTGTTCCACTTCTATCTTTGATTGCTAGATCAAATTCTTGGAGAAGTAAAATCCAATGAATTAATCTAGGTTTATACTCCTTCTTTTCCAAAAGAAATTTTAAAACCGCATGATCTGAATATACTACCACCTTAGAGCCAAGCACGTAGGCTCAAAATTTATCTAAAGCAAAGACAATAGCCATCAACTCTTTCTCGGTGGTAGTATAATTGGATTGTGCACTATCTATAGTCTTAGAAGCATAGGGAATGACATAAGGATTCTTACCATCGTGTTGTGAAAGAACGGCCCCCACTGTATGGTTAGATGAATCACACATAATCTCAAATGGGTTACTTTAATTCAGCCCTCGCACTATGGGGCTTTGGTTAAGGAATCCTTTAGCGTGTCAAACACTTCCTTGCAAGCATCATTGAAATCAAACACCACCTCCTTCTAAAGCAAACTTGAGAGTGGTAAGGTAATCCTACTGAAATCCTTGATAAATCGCCTGTAGAAATCTGCATGTCCCAGAAAAAAATGTATCTCCCTCACCGAGGAGGGGTAAGGCAAGCTAGATATAACATCAATCTTGGTCGGGTCCACGAAAATTCTGTGGCTTGAGACAATGTAGCCCAATACTATGCCACTGGGACCGTATCAAATTAGACCTCAGCAACTCAAGTTATGCTCATTGGAGTGTGAAGAGGTCAGCGTTGACAACATCCACAAATTCTCTTTGCACTTGTCTTCAATTCTTGATTCCTCCTTATTCTTTTGCTTCTCTTTTCCTAAAATTTTTCTACAAGAATCATGAAACCAAGGAAATCAAAGGACTAATAAAATAGCCTTGAAAATCATATAATTATTAAGCAAAAGTCATAACTTTTCTAGAAGAATTACTAATGAAAAGTGCTTAAAATGCTCACGCATCAATAACTTGGCCTCTAGACCCTCAAAGTTGATGAAACTTTTTTTATATGAAAATTGGGTCCGAAATATTTATGTCATTCAAAGAACGGGTGTAAAACAATTTTTAACAAAAAAAAATGGTGTGAAAAAACTGAATTCTGCATCAAAATAACTTTTTCTAAAAATTGGGAGGCATGCGTACACGGAACAAGCGTGCGTACGCGAGGATGGGACTCTGCCCAACACTCATGCATATGTGGCCGTTGGCATGCGTACGCGGAAATCCCTTCCTGTTTTGAATGCTCACATACATGGGAACGTGCATGCGTATGCATGACCCTTGTTTTACTAAAAAGGTGATTTTTGTGTTTTTAATCACTCCTCTAGCTTTCTAAACCTCTGTAATTACTGTTTAGGATTCCCTACCTAGTTTTTAAGCTTTGGGAAAGGGAGAATACATTGAGTGGATTTAGTTAGATAATTTTTTTTTGAAATTAAAGATGGTGACTTAGGCTTGGGAAGTCCTGTGGATGGAATAACTAGAGTAAATTGGCGGAGTGTTGCTTTGATGATGGATTGAGAAAAGTGAATGATTAAGGTTGTTGAACATGATGAGGATGACAGTAATCACTGAGACTGAATAGTATAATACTGATGTACAATGACTGATAAGTCGCTATGCACTTAACAAGGACGGTGGTTAAGCCTACTTGTCAAGGTTGCAGCACCGGTGTCAGGACGGTGGTTAATCCTGCTTACGTTGAGATGTGAGGTTTAAGGCGGAGTATCCCACTCGCATCCTTTCATGTCACAAGAGTGGGCCGAGTACTATATCCCAAGATAGTGGATCGGACACTATATCCCAGGAGCACTAACTATATTCGTGACCGAAAGACTATATCCCAAGGGAATGTATCATGTTAGTAGTTGAACCGACAAGTGATATCATGGCCAATAAGACAAGCATTCATCATATGCATTCTTATGTGTTTATTTGCTTTGTTTACTTGCATTGTGCCAACTTTTATAACATGTTTAATTACTAATTGAATTATCTGTTGTATATGTACATTACTTGTATTTTACTTGCTTGCACTATTTGTGTTTTCTACTGGGATTGAGAAGACTCGGTCAGCGATGGCGATGGGATTGCATGGAGGATAGGTTGGAGAAGGCTATGCGACAACGGTGATCTGTTAGTTTAGAAAATCCTTAAGATTAGATAACCCTTTTTGGAAATTTTATTAAAATGTTTCTACGTTTGAATCTTATACATGTGGGAAGTTCTAGGATTGCCTTTGGCTTTTCAAAACCTTATATCTTAACTATTGGGCACTATTAGCATATTGAGAACCTCCAGTTCTCATACCATATGTTGTTCTTGTTTTTCAGATGTAAATCGCAACCCACCTCGATAAGTTTGCAGATGGTGACAGAACGGAGGATGCTCACTTTTGTCTTTTGTTTATTTTGTTGTAGTTATTCTCTCACTTTTGGTTATTGTAGTTGTTGCCTTCGAGGTTTAAACTTTGAGAGATAGGATGTATCTGTTTTAACTTTCAAAAATTTTGTTGTATTTTGTTTAACTAATCAGCCTAAACTCCACGGGCTATGATATATATACATATAAATATACCTTATTTATCTTGTATCTATAATCTCTTCTTCTTACCTTTACGCTTTAGTTATCATGTGTGAATGCTTTGCGCTTTTGTATCTCTATTTTTTGCGTCTTTGAGCTTTTATTCCTTCATGGGGCTTCTAGTTTTAATATTCCTTGTTATATATTATTGTATTAAGCTTTAGAACCGTCGTGACGCTTTATCGTCCTTTGCTTTTGGTGCGGAATTTCAAAATCACAAACTAACCGGCAAGTACACCGGGTCGTACCAAGTAATACTTTAGGTGAGTGAGGGTCGATCCCACGAGGATTGATGGACCAATCAACAATAATTGAGTGATTAACTTAGTCAGACAAGTAAAAAATAGTGTTTTGGGTTCAAAAGAATTAAACAAAAATTCAGGAATTAAGAAAGCAAACAGTAGATTTGGTATGAAAGATATATGAGAGAAACGTTAAGGTTTCAAAGATATTTATTTTTCCGGATTAAAGGTTCTTACTAAATACTTTAATCATGCAAGATTCAATCTCCTCTAACTTAATCAACTGTCAATTCCTTGGTCACCTGAATTAGATTAAAAGTTTAGGTCCAATTCTAGTTTATTAGCCACATAAACCCTAATTATCCAAATATAAGATGATTATATGTCACGTATCACGTTAAGTCTAGGCAATTAGATATTTAGGAAGAAATACTTTCAAGCTGTGATTCAAGTGAGTTAACTTTTCCAAGAATCAACAAGAATTCATATAGAAAAAGAGTTATCTTCCAATATACTCAAATTCATAAGATGAAGAACGAAAGTAATACTTGAATATAAATCAGTAAATTAATTGAAAATATAACGATAATAATATTAATCCATAGAATAAATAGAGCTCCTAACCTTAACAATGGAGGTTTAGTTGCTCATGAAAAAAATAAACCCTAGCAGTGAAAAGTATAAAGTGCGGAAGAGGAGAGGCAGAAATCCTAGGCCAAGATATATTCTCCTTTTATATCTAATCCTAATTAATGTAAAATATATTTTCTAAACACTGATTATTCTCCCTCTAAGTGTGAATGAAAACTAAATTTAAATTAAAACATATAGAGATCACGTTGCTAGCTTCTCAGAAGGTGTGGGGACCACATAAGATCCTAAAGCTGGTGCTAAACATGAGTCGCACCAAGTTTGGCACCGTTGTGGCCGAAACAAATGGGAACCAAGTGATGATCCCGGTGCCAAACTTGAACTTCACCAAGTTTGGTGCCACGTTGTACGTAAACTTTGCATGCATTCCAATCCTCTCGGTGCCAAACACCAGTGGTATGGCGTTTGACGCCACCATAGCCGCATGCACTTGCTCTTTATGTGTTGATCCTGGTACCAAACTTGGAATTTCCAAGTTTGGCGCCACTATGGCCAAACTGAATGATGAGTTTTGTGTGCTTGTGGCACCAAACTTGGATAGTCAAAGTTTGGCACCACCTTCAACATCCAAGTGGCTCTATTTCTCCTATCTGAACTCCGTCAAATCTGTCCGAACGCTACCTAAAATGGATCAAATTACACACAACTCAAAGTAGCATTCATAGTGGCTTAAAATACCTGAATCTTGATTAAACTTAACAAATTCAAATGCAAATTCACTAAGAAAAGATAGGAAAGATGCTCACGCATTAGCTTTACGGCTAAAGGTAAGGCTTAGGGTGTTATGTCTGTCGTAAGATATGACCGTGCACTTTAATTCTCCGAATTTTCCCAATGAGATGATAATTGATTGATGATATATATATATATATATATATATATATATATATATATATATATATATATATACTCTTGGGGATGCGCGCACGTAGAGACTGTCCAGGGTTCGCAATCGGACATATCGGTTTTGGCTGGATAATCAATAGATGAGACTCATCGACCATAGGGCAAGCATACATCATATACATTTGTATGTTTTATTTGGATTTCATTTGTTTTAGCGTGCTATTTATTTAACTGCAATTAACTGCTACTTGATCTACTTGCTGTATTTGCTACCTATACTTGTGTTTTTCATGTTTATTTTGCCTGTGTTTGTTTCTGAGAGATTCCTCTTGAGGGTGGAGGAGGCGCTGAAGATTGTTCCACTTGGAGATTCAGAGGATTGCAGAAAAAGGAAACTAGGTGTTAGATTAGATTCTTTAGATTTAGTTACCCTATTTTTGGTTTAGTAAAAATTTTAGGATATAAATACATGTTGTTGGAGTTTTGGAATGCCTCTGAGTTTTCGGGACATTATTTATTATCTATGCAAGCACCTTTTCCATACTGAGAATCCCCGATTTTCATTTCATACATATATTATTGTTTTTAGATGCAGGACGTGAGACACCACGTTGAGCGTGCTGGAGACTCTTGAGACGCGAAGATCTACATTTGGGATATTTTGTATTCAATATTTTGTATATGTATATATGTAGTATTCTCCATCTTGTAGATAACTTATATTTTATCCCTCTTAGAGGTTGAGACTGGAGAAACAGGACTTGTATTTCGTCTTTTGGAAAATACTTTGGGGTTGTATATATGTATAAATATACTCTGGCTAGCCTTTGCTTCACAGGCCGAGTTTGAAACTTGCTATTTGTATCTTTGGTACTCTATATCATATGTATATTAGGCTTGCTTACGCTGTTATCTATTTTCTTCTATGCTTAACCGTTTTGAATGTGATGCATGTTTCGTGTTATGTTTTGCTTAAGGGCAATGCTACGATGTAGAAGTAAAAAAGCTTCTACACATGAGGAATATGCGTGGCTTGTATTTAGAGACAACAAGTGTCCTCTTTTACCGTTTTGGCCATTCAAAAAAAGCGTATAGGACTTAACACATTTCAACTTTTTCAGAATTTTGCAGTGTATTAGAAGAATGAATTAAAATTAAGTTAGTTTGTTAATTTTTTTATTGGGTCAACTACTTTTAGTAATTTTTTTTAACCTTGAATCCAAAATTTTGAGCAACAGGAATTGAAAGAACAACGTAACTGGAATTGAAATGAGCAACCATCTCTGACTAAAACAGAAAAAATGGAGCAACGATCACAAAATCCACTAAAATACTATTACCTACCATAAAAAGCTCATCTATTAATGAATCTGTAACATGATAATATATATAATTACTACTAATTAATCAAACCAAAATCAAACCAACCCCACCATATATTTACGGTGTTTTATTAATGTTTTCATGAAAAAAAATATACTATAGCAAATATTGAAATAATTTTGAGGAAATAAAAAATTGGTATATTTTTTTCTTAATTGAAAGTAAATATAAATTTAAAAAAAATTATTTTATTGAATATATATTATTTTAAGTGCTATTAAATATAAATTCTTTTATATACTTTATAGTTTATTATATTTTATGATAGTTTTCTTCTCAAATACTTTAGAATTATAATTTAAAATTTAAAGTAAAAAATTTATTATTTAAAGTTTGAAATTTGAGATAAATAAAATAAATTAAAAAAATAACTAATGTTGGCTGTTTGGTTATCTAACATTACTATTGACAAATTTACTTTTTATCAACTATAATAAAAGCATCTTTTCAAAAACAAATATAATGAAAGCATAACACTATGAAATAAGGGATAAGGTTTGTAAAAAAAATTTATACTCCTTACTTAAATTTAATAGGTATTTTCCAACTCATTTTCTCTTGATTAATACGTTGATTTATTTATTTATTTTAAATATTTCACATTTTTTCAATATACTAAAAATATTAAAAACTTAACTTTAATTTCTTAACTAACCATATTATACGAATAATAATTAGATCCTTCGTTCTTATTTAATTTATATCTATTTATTTTGTATTAATAAAATTCATAATACTGAGAAGTGAGAACTATCTTTGATTATAGTATAAAAATGACTGAAACTTAATGATTTATTATTAATTTGTTATATTGTTCTTTCAATTCTTGTTGCTCAGAATTTTGGATCCAAAGAAAAAAATTACTCAAAATAGTTGATCTAATAAAAAAATTAACAAACTAACTTAATTTTAATTCATTCTTTTAATACATTACAAAATTTCTAAAAATATTGAAATGTGTTAAGTCCTGTATACGTTTTTTGAATGGCAAAAAAAAAAAAAGAGAACACTTGTCATTTCTAAACACAAGTTACGCAAATTTTTTATGTGTAGAAACTTTTTTACTTTTACACCATAGCATTGCCCTTTGCTTAATTTTTCTTCAAGGTTTTTAGTTAAAGTTCTTTTCATATGTGGCTATGTACGTATTTTACTTTTAGAGGTTGTAATATTCCACCACCTCTAATTTACGAACTTAAGCGTAAAGTTTTGTGTGGTAGAGTGTTACAAACATCATCACACTTAAAATAAACATAGTCATTGTTGTTTGTTGACATCTTAAATAATTGTTGTCTAGACCCTGAGGTTGATGAGAGACACCTCTACGATTTGTTCCGCCAGGCCTGACAAGTGGTTTTGGTTTGTTTTGTCCCCATCCTTTTGTAAAATTTATTTTTGTTATGTTTTGTTTGATTGTGTTTTTTCTTTCATGATTGTTTGTAAACTTTGTATGAATAAATGGAGTGTTATTTGTGCAATATGAGTACTGCAAATGCAATGTTAAGTGTCATACTATGATTTATTTATATATTGATGTTTCTTTCTTAGCAAAGTACCTTGCTTCTGTTAGGATTGTAACAATGTTTTAATTGTCCTTAGTTGGTGCCATTATAGAATTATTTCCAAGCCTTACTCTTTATCATTCATTTTTCAAATTGGAATATCCTAAAGAACTTTATCTTTAACTTTGTGTCTATACTCTTGCTATACATTTTCTTTTATTTGTTATTCTAACAAATCGATCTGATGAAAAATCTAAAATCGCATCCTATGATCTCTATAATGTTGATTTGTGTGATGGAATCCTTAAGAATATATGTTTTTAAGCTTTTTTCTTTGCATGTTGCATGCTTGATTAAATGCCTATAAACTCTTTAAATTTTGCTTCATTTGTTCTAACGATACGATTAAGAAGTTAGTTAATGAATGCAGGGTAGTTAATCAGAATTAACTAATATATGGGACTTAGGACTTAAGAGCATCAGCTTATGATTTGATATTACTAAAACGGAGTTAGAAATGTGTAGCCACATTGCCTTCGTTACTTATATTCTATTGGATATGAAGAAATTAGAGATGCAATGGTAGTGTATTTTGGCATTGTAGTTAGATTCTATTAACAAAATTAGAGAGAGAATTTTGTGCTCTAAATTGAAAACCGCTATGTCATAATCATTTATGAATTGTGACGTGGTGTTTTTTTTTTTTTTATAAATTGCTATTGTCATGATTATTCTACCTTACTCACTCATTACTTATTTAATCCATGATTTCAGTTTAAATTATTTACTTACAAGAATACACTATTTTTTTTTTTGACCCACTATATTTTTATTTGACATATGAAATTGTGGTTCTTAACTTGCATGCTGGATTAGCAGATAATATAAATAAACTTAAATGTATTATATAAGAAATTAAGGTCAAAATGCATAGTTGTTGAATGTATACGAACATTTAGATTACATAATCTATTTTATTTTTTTCAATGAAAAGAAAAACTAAAACCCACTTATTTAAGTATTGTCCTTTTTTTTCTTTTATCGCTACAAAGCACATTTTCTAAATGTATGCAAAACATTTTCAAAGATACAACAATAGTTGGTGGTTCTCATAATTTTCTAACTGTGAATATAACAATGATAATGTAAGTTTTTGTTTACTTTTCAAGTTGTATTTGTGACTTCAGTTTTTTTATTCAATAGTTTGACTACATAGTTTTAAGTTGCATTGGTTCTTAATTAATAGGCTCTGTTGAGAGTAAATAATAATTAATTCTTTTTTCCATTTGGCAGTACTATCAGTTATGAATGTGAACCGTCATTGTCTCGAAAAAAATTTTAGCTAGACAGTTTCTATGTAACAAACAATATTCTTTAAATCAGATTTAAAAAAGAAAAAAAATAAATGGTAGTTAAGAAAATGCTTAGTTTGATAAAAAGAATTGCTCATGAAATAATTTAAGGTGACTTCTTTAGGGATTTAAATGAGGTATTATTTTATTTAGTTTCAACATGTGTGTATGTTTGAATTTCTTAACATGCTTTGCGGAATAAAAGGATGTCTATTTAGTATTTTAAGGACTTTAAATTCCTCTATTATAAGCTTTAAACTACTTATGTGAATTAAGTAGTTTTAATGATTTTAAAGTTTGATTCTGGACTATTATTAAGACTCGAGCTTTAGAGTTTCACATATTAACAAAGGCAAATGCAGAATAGCCAAATCTAGCGCAATGGTTGGAGCTAGCAATTTTTAGTCTATGGTTAAAATTGTTCTTTATTATCAGAACGAGCAACTCTATATTTTTATTGTAAGTAAAAATATACATTAAAAATCCTATTGACAGATCAAGAATTTTCTTTAATGTAACATTAGTAGTTTAATCATGGGGTTAAGTTTGATTTTGGTCCGTAATGTAGAGGCAAAAAATTTATTTTGTCCCCGACCTTTTTTCGCTATAAAATGGTCCCAAAGGTTTAACTTAGTTTGAAAATCGTCCTTTTTACCAAATTTTTTATTTTTATTATCAAATTACTCCTAACTAAAAAAAATATAAAATAAAAAAACGGAAAAAGGGAGAAGGGAAGGTCGCGCATTGGGGGAGTGTTGCTTCCAGGAAAGAGGGGGAAGGAGGAAGGGAAGGTGGGGAATCTCCACGCCGCCGCCGCTACTCCTCGCCACCACCGCTACTTCCTCGCCGTTGCTCCTTTCTTCCTTAGCACACACTCACACTAATGGCAAGAGAGGAGAGAGCAGAGGAAGAGAGAAAGAGAAGAGAGGAACAGAGCCATTCTCGTCGCCACACCCTTGCCCTTGTCACGATTTGCAGCGCTGCGACCACCACAGCGCCCTCCTTGTCATGATTTGCAACCTGCCACCACCGCATCGCCGTTCTCATCGCAATTCGCGGCGTCGCCACCACTGCCGCAGCTCTTTCCACCCGATCCGCCACCACCACCGCAGCTCTCCTTGCAGCCCCTCCTCCCCCACCACCGCAGCTCTCCTCCCTCACAATTTGCAGTTTACCGCTGCAGCCCCTCCTCCCCCACCACCTTCGCAGCCCTTCCCCTCGCGATATGCATATCACCTGCTCTTCCTTGAGGTCCCTCTAGTGATGTTTTAATTTTTTATTCATTTTTTCTTTAATTTTTCATATTTAAAGGAAGGTGTTTTGCTTCTGCTTATTCCATTGTTGTTATTGATGCTTTTGGTTGCCTCTGTTTATTCCTTTTATTCCATTGTTGTTGTTAATGCTTCTGGTTGTTTCTGCTTCTGCCTGCTTCTGTTTTTGCTTCTGCTTCTGGTTCTACTTTTGTTGTTACTCTAATTCCATTATCCATTGTTATTGTTGTTGTTGATCTTCTGGTTGTTGTTTGATTGTTGTTATTCTACTTCTGTTTCTGCGTTTGCTTGTGCCCTGCGCTTCTGCTTCTGGTTGATTTTTGGGAAGAAGAGAAGAGGGGTATTTTCGTTCGAAAGATAATTTTAAAACTAAGTTAAACCTTCGCGACCATTTTGTAGTGAAAAAAAAGATTGGGGACAAAATAAATTTTCGACCTCTAGGAACCAAAATCATACTTAACCCTGTATAAAATTTTAAAAATATTTTGATATATTACTACCTCTTTCAAATATAATAACATTCCCTAGTAAAAAAATAAATAAATAAATAAATATATAATAATAATAATAATAATAATAATAATAATAATAATAATAATAATAATCTCCTCGAAAAAATGTTCTTTCTCTTAATATTTTATATAATAAATAATCATAAAACACATATATCTTAAATATTTATAACATACTCTCAAATATTTTTTAACTCACTTATTTCTATAAAATTTAAAATTTTTTTTATAGATTGGACAAAATACAAATTTCTGCCAAATCATAACTACATTTTGTGAACATTTATAAATAACTTACAAATAATATAAGAATTTGTCCAATTTCATCGAAAAAATTACAACAAATCTCAAATATATTACATAATTGTATCAATAATCATAGCCTGTTACTCATAAACTAATAGCATAAATGGTGTCTTCTTTCTATATGCTGCCATACACGCATCGTCATTCTACTATGCCATGCACGGCCATCATCACATGATGATTTTTGTTATCAGTACAGTAAAATTTTCTTTTACAAAAAAACTAATTTAAACTGTATCTATGTGTCTAAATATCTGTTTGATTTATTGACTATTCTAATTACCAAATTGACTTAATTAATTTAATTAACTAAAGTACATAATAATATATTAACGCGATAATTTTAAAGAGTTATTATCACACCATTTGCGATAAAAATAATACCCTAATATTAGTTGATTTCATTTTAAAATTACTACAATTACATACAGATTTCATTTTAAAATTACTACAATTACATACACATATGTGAATTATTTTTCATATTGTGTATCCAGAAAATAATTACTATACATTTATATATAAATATATGTAGTTTAATTTATTTTTATTTTTTAATTTATATTTTACATTAATAATTAATTTAATATATACCTAGAACAATTTATTTTATTAGAAATCTAAGAATTTAACATTATAATTATTTGTTTTTCTTTTTTAAATAATTATAAGTATATTGCAAATTTTTTTAAAGCTTATTTATTTTTTTAAAAAAATTAATAAATCTATATGTTTTCAAAAATGTATATATATTCATCTTATTACCCATAAAAAAATAAGCACTTTTAGTATATGTTAATATACTAATATTTTTTTTAAACTCTATTATCAATTAAGTGTAATAGTAATATATACAATCAAGTTTTTTTTGTTTATTTTCTTTTTTTCGCATTCAAATAATTTTTAAACAAGGAAAAAAAAACTAAACACCTTGGGTAAAATTGGAATAATTAATAATAAATAGAAATATTTTTTATATTTAACATATTAAGTTTATTTAATGTAAAAATTAATTTTAAAATCGGATTTCTTTTAAATATGTAAATAAAAAAATAAAAATAAAAATTTTTTAAAAAAATACAACCCATTTATTTTTATTTGTTTCAAAACAAAAAAAATAAATTTCTAATTCTTAAGTAAATTTTAATTCAGTCACAAAAAAAAAAAAAAAAGTGAATTTTAATTCATAAGTTTTGGAAAGAAGCTCTTAACAACTACTGTGTTGGATTTGGTTACACAGTGGTTTTGGGTTTAGAAATATTTGTAAGGTTTATAATATAGAATGGAAAAGGGGAAGCGTTGTTGATGATAGAGATGGTAAAATTGCTTGATTACAATGATAGGACTAGCTAATTGGAGCGCACACCAAGATGATTTATACATTAATGCAGCTCATCACTTTTTGAAGAGTAACCGATCTTCCTGAAGGTAAGATATCGCTTGGTTGATAATAAATAATCCAGAGGAGGTCACTGTATTGCTGAGGGGTTAACACTTACCTCACATTCATGTAGGAGAAGCTATTTTGCTGATAGGTGGAGGTTCAAGTGAGGAAGTTGTATTGTGTTAGCAGGGCCCTTCCAACTCTACCAATTAATCTCGAGGATGCTGCTCGAAGTGAGCTGAAATTGAGAAGACACTTCAGGTACATTGATTTGTTTGCAGGAGCTTATCTTTACTTCATTTCTTTTCATCCATTGGTTAACTAATTCTGTTATGAATGCAGGCTGGTGAACAACTTGTTCGCGTAAATCAGGATACACGTTTGAACTTTAGAGTACTTGACCTCAGAACCCCAGCTAATCAAGGAATTTTTCGCATTCAACCACAAGAGGAAATGTAAAGCATTTCATCTGAATTTTATTTGAAGAGTCTTACTTATTGATGTTCATTCTTGAATTGCATGCTGTTGAGATGATGGTTGTTGTAAATTTTAAATTTACTGTAATTAATGCATACTACGACATTTAAGGTATAGATTTTCCCCATGATACCAAGTTGATGATCAAATTATTTTTCATTGCATTGTTGGGTGCTTCAAACAATTCTTATTATCTGAAGGCTTTGTTGAAATCCACACTCCAAAGTTGATTGCTGGGTCAAGTGAGGGTGGAGCTGCTGTTTTCAGACTGGGCTAAAGGGCACCCTGCTTGCCTTATCCAATCACGACGCTTCACAGGCAATGGCAATATGTCTGATTTTGGCCGTGTTTCTGAGATTAGTCCTGCGTTTAGGGCTGAGATTCCTTCACACACACAGACATCTGTGTGAGTTTACTGGTCTTGATGTTGAAATGGAGATAAGAAGCATTATTGTGAGGTATATTTCACTTTTAGGCATATGTCTCTTGGTATGGTGTGAAATTATTGTTGTACATAACCTGATTTACTGATATTGGTTTTTAGCAGGTTATGGATATATTTGATTGGTTGAACCAGAATTGTAAGAAGGATCTTGAAGCTGTGCAGTGGCACACCAGTACGAACCTTCAAAGGTGAGCATCTTCTATTAAAAAAAATTGTATTTTATCTTATATCAAACATTCTTTTCTAATCTAACAAATTTCTTCTCCATCATAAAAAAAAGAGTAAATATTGTTAACTATACTATGTTGTATTTGTTATGCTATGAACTACCAGTTGAAAAAATGTGAATACAAATGAATGCAATGCTTAAAAGGCTTATGATCTTATTCAAAGTCATGAACAATTTTTTTTTTTTTTTTTGAATTGGGGGACTTTCTTCTTTCTTAATAAGATATATGCTCCGTAAACATGGAGGGGTTATACAAGAACAGTGTAATAACAAAGTCTTGGGCCACTAGTTTAGGCATGCTACGTGGATCAGACAATGCTATTGCTTATGAAAAAAGTTATGTTGTTCTAGTTTCTAATTTCTAATTTCAACTAAAGTCAACGAAAACATTCACAATAGTCAAAGGTTATTAGAAAATGTGATGGAGTCCATATGTTAATGAAAAAGAATTGGGGTTAAGGAAAATTTATGTCAAAGACCTCATCTCAGTCCGTATCATCATTGTGTGCTTGCAAGTTAAAACGGGTTTATAGTCCCAAAAAGGATGAAATTATTGTTGAGCCTAATTAGGTTCCCTGTGTTCTGTTCTAAAGGGTGCTTCATTGATGCTGAGGCTTCCCCTCTATTTTTCCTCTTATAGATGGTTCTCGGTTTTCTGTGTTCTGTTCTAAGGGATGCTTCATTGATGCTGACGCTTCCCTCTATTTTTCCTCTATAGATGGTTCTCGGTTTCCTTTGCAACTGTTGATGACCTCAACACTCAGAATTTTGTTTATCTTCATTAATAAGAATATTAGAAAATGGTATGTCTTGCATGTTCTTATAATTTTGGGATGCTTCATTGATGCTGACGCTTCCCCTCTATTTTTCCTCTTATAGATGGTTCTCGGTTTCCTTTGCAACTGTTGATTGACCTCAACACTCAGAATTTTGTTTATCTTCATTAATAAGAATATTAGAAAATGGTATGTCTTGCATGTTCTTATAATTTTGCTTCATAAGATGCTGGAGTAGATATTGAACCTTTCGGTGACTTTAATACCGAAGCTGAAAGGAAGTTGAGGCAGCTAGTTATAGAGAAGTAACTCTCTCTCTCAGAGATTGAACCTTTTGGTGACTTGAATACTGATCCTCGAAGATGACCTTGGACTAATTAGTCCTTGAAGAAAAAAAAGTATCAATTAGTCCTCCAAGATAGCAAACGGTGGACATGTATCTCCTTCTGTCGATGAATAGTGTAAAACAAAACCGAATTGTCCATATATTTCGTTATTTACAGTGGTGCATGTCTCGATATGTCACGTGAGCAGGAAACGATATAGTTTTAAACAGTAAGCATTTATTATCTTGAGTTTTCATATACCTTTAGCAGCTACTCTATTTATAACAAATCCTATCAAAACAAGTGAAGTTTCGTTCTAACAATTGTTATCTACATGACTATCTTTCATAGATAGACATGTCAGAGTAATTAACAGTACATATAAGCATCACTGTTAAGTTTTAGTTGATGAATTGATAGAAATACATCATGTATCCACTGTTTGCTATCCTGGAAGACCAAATTGGTATTTTTTTTTTCTTTAAGGACTAATTAGTCCGAAGTCAAAATCTTCAAGCACCTAATTGTCACTCTACTCAATATTTTATTTTCTTTTTAATGACCTATTATTTTGGATTAACTTGTTCTAATTTTTGTTTATAGGTATGGGACGGAGTTCTATAGTACCCCTTTGTTGTCAGACCATTGTACACAATGCCTTGCTATAGTAATCCACAGTACTCAAACTCATTTGATGTCTTTATTTGAGGTAAGCAATAAGAGATTTTGTCCTACATTGCATTAGTACGAGAAATAATTTCATTGAACTTTTTATCTATTAAGAGAACACTTGTAAACTCGTGGAGCACATTTAATGTGTGTTCTAGAAACATTAATAGCCAATTTGTTTCCACTTGACAGAAATGACTATTTTTTGTTGAAAAAATGGTTCCTTAATAATTGATAATTATTTCATGGTACCTGAAAAACCATCCACAAATGAGAGGGCTATCTCGTCAGATATTACTAGGGCCAAAATGACGGTTTGATCCTCGATATGTAATGTTTGCAACAAACTTGGCATAGGCATAGTTGGGCTAAAAGTGTCGAATTACTTTTAGATACATTGATTTTTGGATTTTACAACTGTCTAACCGACAGTTATTTTTTATTACTGGACAGAGAGAATGATTTATATTTTCAACAAATTAAATTACCTGATATCAAAAACTAACTGCTTTGTTGATGATTCAGATATGGTGCACCAACACACCCGTGGCTTTTGGAGTTGGATTGGAGCCCGTAGTAATGATCTTCTGTGGCCTGAATAACGTCCGAAGACATCATTTTATCCCTCTTAGGATTGCACCATGATAGTTATACCCAAATAATGACTTGGAAATCGCATTGTTACAAATTTAAAGGATACCTAGTTGAATTGTTTTTCTTATCGCAAGAATCTCATATCCTTTGAACTTGCAGTGTCAAAGCTGGTGTAGAGCACTCTACAAAGCATACTAATTTTGGACGACTTAATGTAGCTGTCACTTTGTTTCTTGAATACACCCTCAGAATGTTCAAGTTTTTCCCTAATCGGTAACCAGCAATTTAGTGACCTATTTATTTAATGAAAAATGGATCTGGATGCACTCTCACTCAGGATGTTCAATTATTCCATTAAATTTATTTGTCTGTTTTGGTAAAAACAATGCGATGAGTATAGAATGATAGAATGGAGTTTGATTGCATTAGGTAGGTAGTGTTTCGCACTGGGTATTTTATTCACTAGTGGTCATAGGATTAGGATGGTGCATTTTGAGTTTCCTTTAACCGAAGTTTGAGGCAAGACGTAATATGAATGTCTCCCCGTTTGGTACCAAATTTTGTTTCATGTTTATTTGATGAGTGATGAATTTCTACATAATGGTGGAAACATGACCAAGAAAATAAAAGGTAAAAAATAAAGAACCCTGTTTGGCATCACCCATGCAAGATGCACCTCTAATACACTGATACCACCACGGCAATCAACTCTCAAAGTCGCAGACCAATACGCACACATCTTGTTGGAGATGACATTGCACTTTCTGTTATCTATACTCGTTAAGTCTTAATTTATTCATATTACGTTACAAACACTAAACCTTAGAGAGAGGACAATTCCAAGCTCCAAAAAGGAATGGTTAGTTACTTCTTACCTATATGAGACTGACGCAGCGCTAGTTCAAGAACAGTTTTTTTTTTTTTCCCTGCTGGATACCTAGGATTGCGCAATAATGGATTTATTTATTTGTCCATTAAATTTAAACTTGAAACTACAATGGATTCTTTCAAATTTTAGAAAGTAAAAACTGAAATTTATAATTTTTATGTTATTCATTTTCATTAGTACTGGAAAGTAAACAATAAACTAAGATATGAAGTTGTCTAATAAGAACATTTAATAATTTCGCTAAGTAAAACTATAAAAATTCAAAGAAGAACAAAAGAAGATGTATTCCACTAAACCAAATTCTAAACAAAACTTAATAACAAGTAAATTGTTTATTAAAATAAAAACGAAACCTTAAAAAACTGTAAATTCTAGACCACTTTTGGTTCCTAATTAAAATTGAAACTCTCTTGGAAGGATTTAATCAACATGAGTTATCCACCTTGGCTTTAGCTTCTTCACTTGCAGAGTTGACAAATTTCTTCCAATAATAATGATTTTGCCACACAACAGACATCTCTTCGATGGGAACTCCCTTAGTCTCCGGAAGAAACTTATGGATAAAGCAGCTCATAACCAAAACAAAAACAGCAAAGAAGATGAAGAGGCCAAATTTCATATGGCAGAGCATGGAGGTGAATACTTGAGCAATAGCAAAAGTGAAAATCATATTAACGGATACATTGATACTCTGAGCTGCAGATCTGACTTCAAGGGGAAATATCTCGCTAGGAACCAACCATCCAAGAGGACCCCATGACCATGCAAATCCCATCACATAGATGCATATAAATCCCACCACAAGGAACGCGTACCATTTTGGCAACGTTCCTGGGTTTCCATCTACTCCAAATTTGCTTGCTATTGCGGCGGTTATCACAATCTGCATCCATCCATTATATATAACAAATTCAACAATAATGTAGGCAAACTAATAATTAAAAATATAAATGAGTAAAAAATGTACCTGACAGATAAACATCTGAGCACCGCCTTCGAGAAAGAGCTTGCGCCTTCCAACTTTGTCAACGGTAAAGATTGAAACAAAGGTAGCAAGAGCATTAAAGCCACCGGTGATCATGGAAGACATAAGGGAAGCATTGCTACCAAAGCCAATGGTTCTGAACAAAACAGGAGCATAGAAAGTAATCACATTCATGCCGGTGAGCTGCTGGAAGAAAGGAATGGCTATGGCCATCACGAGCTGAGGCCTATAATGCCTCTTCAACAGAGTGGCCCATGGGTGATTTACTGCCGCGGACGATTGACTCGCCTCAACAAGGTCCTTGAACTCTTCCTCCACGTCACTGGTTCCTCTAATCTTGATCAGCTCTTGCTTGGCTTTCTCATCTTTGCCACGCTCGATCAAGGAGCTCGGCGAGTCGGGGAGAAAGATTGCGCCGATGACGATCATCACGGCGGGGACAGCCGCGAAACCCAAGCTGTAGCGCCAGCCTTCACCGTTCTTCATCTTGGCGAAGAAATAGTTGAGAACGTTGGCGACAAAGATGCCAATGGTGATGGCCAATTGGAACATCATGTTAAGGGCTCCTCTGTATTTGTAAGGAGCAACCTCCGACACATAGATTGGAACAGACTGATTAGCACATCCAATTCCGAAGCCAAGCAACATGCGACCAACAATGAGCATCCACACTTTCTGAGCAAACGCATTGAAACCGGCACCCACGAGAAACAGAATACCGCCGGACAACATGGTAAGACGCCTTCCAAAGATTCGAGTGATGGAAGACGCACAGAGTGATGCCACGAGAGCAGCCAGATACAGGGAGGATGTAAAGAGTGTCAAAACCTGGCTGTCAAACCTGCAATACTGATTGTCAGATGGCTTCATGTTCATCTCCTTTGCATACACGTCTGGGAAAAATTTCTTCAGAAAAGGATCCATCGATGTAACTCCACCTGAGATGCCAAGATCATATCCAAAAATTAGTCCTCCAAATGCAGCAACCATGCACGTCACAAAAACCCGGAAAGTGAGTTTTCCCGGATATTGCTTCCCATTGGCAGAGCCCTTTCCAATGAGTCCTCCGGCCATTATTGTATTTGATCGGTGAGTGGAATGGAACACAACACTTTGAGTTGCTAACAAGGGAGAAGAATAAAAGAACAGCTGATGATGAGGGATAGATAGAAGAGAAGAAGAGAAAAGAAAAGACTAGTGTTAGGTTTGTTACAATTTAAAAATTTTTTTTTTAGTTGATGGGTCGGATTTTTGGGTCGGATCGAGGAAAATATTAGCTAAAAGTGTTACTTTTTTTAAAAAAAATGAAAAAAAAATTAAACGGGCCACCCGTTTAGCCTGCGGGCTAGCCCGTTTAACCCGTCATTTTTTTCGGGTTAATCGGGCTCAGCCCGTTTAGCCCGAAATTTAAACGGACTTAATTTTAGGGGCAAAGCCCGCCCATTTAAACGGGTAAACGGGCTGGCCCGATGGGTTTAGCCCATTTTGACGGCCCTAGGTTTGTAGGAAAGAACGCAAAGACTATGCTATTTTATACATGATTCAGGCAAGGACTTCTGCAGAATTGTTATCTTTTTATATGTAAATAAGATTAGATAAAAATTAAAAGATAAATTATAGGATATCAATGTGTGCTCAATATAAGAGATAATATATAAAATGAGGTATATAAATTTAAGTTTTTGTATAACAGAAAAGTTAATAAAAATTCTGACGGAACAACTTAAATCAACTATTACTACTTTTAATAATATTTAAATTAAAAATGATTTAATTTAAAAATAATAAACTATTTAGAATAAGGTTAAATTTTTTTTATGAAATTAAATATTTGTAAAAGTAAATTAAAAAATAGTTTAATTTAAAATAGCACCGAAATTTTTTAAAAATATCAAAATTTTTTAAACATGACATCAAATTTCTCTCAACATTTTATTCATCTACATCCTTTTTTCATATTTTATCTTTTTTTTTCTCCAAACATGTTCTTTTTTTTTTCATGTTTCTGCTATTGATACAAATTTTTTTCTGTATCTTCTTGTATTTTAATTACTTCAAATATAAAAATTTTAACTAAATAAAATTAATTGAATTGTATACTTCTAAATCCTAAATAACAAATTGTCTTGTAGTATGAGAAGGGAAATTCAAATTTTGTTTATTGTGGTAACATTTTTTGTTTTATATAACATTTCAATGTCATTTTGTTTTATATAACAAATTTCGATGTCATTGCTATTTTATTTCTGTGTTTTATATAAAAAAATGTCAGTGTTCCTTTTCTTCTTTTTTATTGTCATTTTTTGTATTCTTTTATTTTTCTCCTTCATAAAAATTTTAAAATACACAAACAAATAAATAAATAAATAAGATAAATAAGAATAAAGAAAAAAAGTATAAGAAAAAAACAATGTCAGTAATAACAGCAACAATGACAAACTGACGACGACAAAGAATAAGGAGAAGGAGGAGGAGGAGAAAAAGAAAAGAAACAATCAGGTTCTAGGATTACAAATTATGTTGAGGAGAAAGGTTCAGGTCCAAAAACCGTTGCACTCGAGGTCTATGAGAACTAAGAGAGAAACAAGAGATAGAAACGACACCTTATGACCTTATCATTCATATCTATTATATTTTAACTGTCCAACTTGGTCACAAACACAAAAGGCCCAACACACAGACTTTGCCAACGTAATCATGGTCCCTGGTTACCCCCGAGATTTTTAAATAGTAAAATATCAATGCCAATTATTCATATCCAGGTAAGCAAAAAAATGAGAACAAAATCTCGTAAAATGCTATATAATTTCCTACATCGGTTGACAAATCTTAAGTAACAAAATTGGCCTCCAATAAAATGCACGCTGCCATCTTTCTCCCTCAAAATACTGCAAAAATGGTATCAAAATTCAGATATTCAGTTTCTCTTAAGATGCCAATCGAACTCTTTTCCCTTCAATACAAAACTTCCGACTCCCTGTAAGCTGCACTCAAAGGACCAAACAAAGCATGTCACCACTTGGTAGAGAATACATGAAGCAATGATAGCATGAACGTTTGAAGGGGGTTAGTTTGATTAGTTTTCCACAAATGATGTGTAATACAAATATCCATACCTTTTGTTTCAGGTAAGCAATAGCCTCTTTTTTCGATGAAAAGTTGGACAAAACCAAAGATGAATGCTCATCAATAAGGGCTTTGAGCTGTTTCAGTTTCAATGACTCTCCAGGCACCTGTATTAAGCCGGTGATCAATCATCAATTCAACAGTGAGAAAGGGAAGATGCAGAATTGTAATAAAATAAATAGGCCTCACCGTTCGTAAAAGTTGTTTACACAACTTCTTCAGCCTCACTTTGGATTCAACCACCTTTTCTACTTTGACTAAATTGTTGTGTGTTTGTTTTTCCAAAGAATCAGTATCATCAGATCCTTCATCATCACTATTATCAAATGATGTCTTTTTACCCTGATAATAGCAGCCAGCTACTTTTTTGGGCCTGTCCTTTATGCCTAGTCCTTGCTTTCCGGTGGTGGATTTGTCCTTAGTATAATTAGGATCACAGCATAATACAAAAAATTAAGATCAGTCCAGCCTCACAAGCAACTGTAGTTCATAGCTCATAATTGAATATCCCATGTGACTAATATTGTCATTTGATTAAACGTTATGCAGGATATTAAAAATTTTCAGGGTAAGGAAACATATACTTGGACTAGGTTGTAGAGATTTTCTTGATCTTCTTCATGAAATGCAGTTCTCTCCATCCTGTTTTTAGCACCTTCAGATGTAAGGGATTTTCTCTTCTTTAATTCTGCCCCAAGAAATCCACCAGAAACAAACCCATACTTATAGCCCCACCACTCTGGAGGAATGCTTGGATAAGCAGGTTCTGTGCCTAAACAATAGAAACGGATTAAGGATCCAAGAATAAATAAATTACAGAATAGAAATACCAAGGACACAATGTAGAAGTTTAGGATTAAGATTTTCAAAGAGAGTACTTTAGGCTGTGGGAGAGTGCTCTGTCCTAAGTAATAATTGATGGCTCTTAAGAGTTTAATATGATCGATTATTTTTTAAATGGAAGATAAGAGGTCTTGACAACATGCAAAATAAGGAATGAGGCTTTGATATGAATGAAGTATAATAATGAAGATATAATGACGATATACATAGTATAGAAACCTCATTGCAAATTTGTACGTTTAGATTATACCTTTAACATTTTGAATTTCAGATGCCTTTAACAAGTCCAGTTCATCATCAACGTCAGATACTTCACCCTTTTTAACCTATTATCAACAAAATCCCAGACAATGTTAAATCAATTAATGATGAAATATATTGGGGGGGCTTGACTTTAGAAAATTGCTACATAACCACACAAGTTCCACATCCATATTATACAGAACAACCACTCCTTAAAACTCGGATACTAATATAAAAAAGTAATGCAACATTCCCTTTATTATCAATAACATCATGTCAAATTGTGGATTTGTGGCTATACTAAAAGAAATGGTTTATCCATGCTTGGAGTTTGGAACTTACAAGAATTCCTTCAAGATCCTTTAAGGAATATTCAGAGACGAGCTTCCCCCTCTCTCTTCTCTTGTATCTGAGCATAAAGAAAAGCAAAAGAAATATATATAGTTAACTACACAGTAGAACCCCAAAAAGAAAAGGAATTAAATTGAAAGCGCATAGACACAGACCTTCCTTGTGGTCTGGTAGCTTTGGAGACAGAGTCCTCATCATCAAAAGGTACACTAGTCTTGGTTCGCACATTAGGTTTTCTTTCCTCTATTCCTGCCAAGGAATGACAGAAAAAAACATTAATGAGGCATCAGAATGCAGTAAAGTGGACATTTTGTTGGAAATCATAGTTGTGAATATGATACCTGAGTCTTCAACTTGTGGAGCTTGCTACAAATCACATGTAAAGAAATATTTGAGTCAGCAAAGTAGTAGAATAAGGACCAAAAAGCGAAACGATGAGTTGAATGTGAGACATACCACTTTCAACCTTTTGAGGATATTATCAAACTGAGTAGTGTCAAAAGCCCAATTGTTTGGCTTCTCTAAGCCAATTCCTATTGAAAAATAAGCACAAGCATAAGCAAAAGCATAGTATAGAATTGAATTTAGAAGAATGACGAGAAACAGTACCAATAGTGTCTTGCTTGTTTTGAACACGGACATAGCCTTTGATTCCCTGCTTCTCTTTGCCAAGGCCTTCACCTTCTTCCCATCCCTAAAATCAAATCAAATAAGATTCAAATTCAAGGAAAACAAAAGAGAGAGAAGAGAAGCAGCAGCGCACCATTTGCTTCATGAGGCGAAAAGCAGCGGATTGCCTGGCGACACCGACATAGCAGACAGGGGATTCTGGTGCCGCCATGCCTGCCAACTATTCTTCTTGTTGTTGAGCAGTTATGCCGCCGATTATGTGTTTGGTTGCTGGCACAAATACAAACTTGTGTTGTGCTTACATTCGTGGTGGGTTTCACTTTTGCTCCTGCGCTCTGCCCTGCCTTCTCTCTAATTCACCGCACCACAATTGCCTGTCATCGAGTTTTGGTCAATCCAATTAAATCATATGAATTGCTGCATGTTCTTTAATATCTACATTGCATATACAAAACTTCATGATACAAATAGGGAGTTAAACCCCATTTTGGTCCCTGAGATTGGCGCGCTACACTGATTTGGTCTGTGACTTCCCAATTGTTATAATTTGGTCCCCAGATTAAAACAAGTGCACCAATATAGTCCCTCCTCAATTCAGTTAGTTTGATAGCTCAAATCTTGTCATGTTGGACATATTAAAACGACGTTGTACACTGGCGCTAAAAGAGCACTAAATGATGTCATCTCAGGTTTGAACAATACTAAAAGAGAGGGGTATTACGTTTTAGTATTGTTCAAACACTCAAACGACGTCATTTAGTGCCTTCTTTAGGGTGACAAGGCTTGAACTACATCACTAACGGTGTTGAGCTCCGGATACCCGATGGACTACATTGGTACACTTTTTTGAATGTGAGACCAAATTGTAGCAATTGGGAAGTCAAAAACCAAATCAATGGGACTTAACTCTACAAATAGGCATGACAACGATAAATTCAAATTCAACAATGGCACAAGAGGAACAGCCATTTTGTTTAATCATCCTTAACTCTGTTTGAAAACAACAACAAACACAAGTAATAGTGCTTCTTCAGCAACAACACCCACAATCATCTCATCATCATCGTCATCATCATTAATCACTAAAATTAATCAGCACCCTCAACAACATTCTTGCTATAATAATCGTTCCAATCTTCTTCATCAGCATTCCTTTGTCTTCTATTACCACACTCCATCAAGGTCAGAAGACAGAAACGCACTGAATAAAATCACAGAAGACTTACGGAAGGACGAGTGGCGAACGGCGAAGAGGATGACGAACGAGATGCGACGAAGACCGGCGAAGATGCTGCTGCCGCGGCGATGAAGATAGGCCAAGATCTTGCTGGAGGCGGCGACGGAGACCGTACTGGAAGCTGCGATGAAGACCGGGCTGGAGGCGGTGACGTTCAGGCTGCAACGAGGGAAGGGGACGACGATTCTGCCTCAGCCCTCAGACGCGGGAAGACGACGATTTTGAGGTGAAACCGTGAGAGTTTGAGACGGTGGCAGTGAGAGGGGAGGATGGTGGCGGACGTCGGTGAGAGGAGAGCCGGAGAGGTGCGAATTTCTGGGCTGAAATTGTGAGAGGATTTGAATTTTGGAAATGGAGAGAGTATGAGTGACGGCACTGCAGAAAAGGGTGATAGGGTTAGGGTTTACTTTCTCAAAACAAACTAGTGTAAAACCCACATATATTGGTCCATTGTAAAAATTTATTATTATATGTCTATTGATTGATATTAATAATGGTTACTTTTAATCAGTGTTCTGAAAATCGAATCGGACCGGTCGGTTCAACCAGATTAATTGGAAACCGACTTTTTAGTCAGTTTGGTTAAGATGAAAAATCGTTTAGTAAAAAATTGGTGAAAAATCGGTCAAATCGACAGTTAACCGATAAATTGCTTGAACTGGACGGTTTTTTTCGATTTTCAATTAAAAAATAAAACAAAAATATATTAACCCCCTCTTTCTAGCACACACCCACGAGGCCACGACCCATCACCACTCAGCCCCTTTCTCTCTCTCTTTGATCTCACGAAACCCTAGCAGTCCTCTCTCCCTCCCAGACCGCCAACAGCAGCAACCAACGACCAGCGCCGCTGTCACTGACGAACTGTTCTCCTCAGCCAGCGTCGAGCTCCGCGGTCGCGATTCTCTTATCCTGGATCGCTTCACCTCGCGTCGCCAGGTATACTCGCTGTTGGCGTTGCCACCACTTTCCTCGTCGTCATCGGCAACCCTGAAATCGTGTCTCCATCTTCATCGTCGATCCCCCTCTCTCGCGCGACAAGCCTGTCTTCGATCCCCTCTGTGCCCGATCTCACTTCCCCTCTTCCGTCACCGTCACTTGGATTTCTCCTTCGCCGCCAGTCTTCAATTTAATGTTTCTTGTTTTGTACTTTTATTTGGTTTTCTGATTTTTTATTCTGAGGCTGCTAATTTCTGGTTATTTTGAGTTACTGAATTCTGAGTTTGTAAGCCTTCATCCCTACCCTGCTTCAGTTTCATTTTTGGGAGTTAATTGCTGTTTTTTTATTTAATTAAGTTGATTGTTAGCTTGTTTTTCTAGGTTAATTGTTGGTTTTTGATTGCAATCTTCTGCATTTAATTTTCGTTCATTCCTGTCTTATGCTTTTTTAGCTTTTTTATTTTGTTAATTAAATGAATTAATCAGGTTTTTATAATTCTATTTTTTAAGTTTTAGATTTTATTTTTGTTCTGTTTTTTATGTTACTACAGTTTGATTTGGTAGTCTGTTTGTTTGATTTCATATGTTTTTGTAATTATATTTGTTTTTTTCAAATTTTGATTGTGTTTGTTCCAAATTTAAATTTTGTTTGCAAATTCAATGGTTGGTGGTTGTTACTGAATTGGTGGTTAGTTTTGATTATTAGGTTATAAATTGAAATTTTAAATTTTATTAGGTTAAAATTTATTGAAATTCAAATATTTAAAATTATATATTAAATTTTTAATAATTTTATTTAATATTTAATAAAATCGGTTGAATTCCAGTTGAACCCGGTCAAATTATTAAACCGTAAACCAGTGATTTCACCGGTTTATTGACCGATCCGATTCTCGCAACCTTGTTTTTAATTAAAAAGTTTTTGTGTATCAAATTTTATTATCTAATATATAAAATTATTCCAATTTATATTTATAGAGATCAAATAATTTTTTATTTTTATAATTCATATTAACATCTATTAAAAAAAAGTTATATGCTAAAATCTATTTTATTAATTTTTTAAAATAAATTAGACACTATTATTTTAAAATTAAATTGAAAAAATAATATAAAAATTATATAAATTATATTCTATCAATAAATTACACTACAACGTAATTTTATTTAATATTAGTTAAAAATATTCAATTTTTTAATGTCTAATAAAAAATATCCCAACATAAATTATATGACATTAATTTAATTTTTAATCATAATTTTGTAAAAACACATTTATACCAATATATTTTGCCTATTAACAGTATTTTTATATATGATGAATTAGTATTATTATTTTTAACTTTTACTATATGTCACTCTAAATTTTACAGTAAATAATACTCTCCATACGAGTTGTTGCATATTTGCATAAAATAATTTACCTCTTTACATAACAATTAGAGTATCATACGGTAAATAAATATAAATACTAACACGAAAAAAAAATTATTTTTGAAGAGCTAAATTACAATTCAACTTATACTTAAAAAGTTAAAATAAAAATTGTTATTTTTCAAAAATAAAATTACTATCATAAAATTATTTTATTTGACAAATTTATAGTAACATGATATAATTCTATAAATTTATACATATTTTTTTAATTATATAATTTTTAAATAAATAAAATTATTTAAATGAAGCCACATGCATACGTGTACTGTTTAAATTTTTATGGCTTAAATTTTATTTTTATGTGTTTTTATATAACTTTTTAAAATTTTTATTCATTATATATTAACCATTTAATAATAGATTCTAATTTTTATTCATTATTCAATAAAAGAATAGTATAATTTAACAAATATATAAATTATATACTTATTTTAAGATTTTAAAAGAACATATGTATTAAATTTATAAATATTTTAGAAGGATTATTAAGTTGGACAATTTGATATTCATATTTATTTTTTTATAAAATTAACTTATTAAAAAATTTAACGAGATTAAAAAAAGAAAGAACTCAAGAGAGACCAAAATCAAACCATAATTATGCCTATCGGAAGAAAATTAGAATCTTATTTTGTTATAAGTATTTACCGATTTAAATAATTTTATCATGTCTCGTTTACACTGTGAACGAGATTATATTTTATGTATTTCGTTTACAATGTAAACGAGATATGGCAAGTATGACTAGGACGTGTATATCTCGTTTACACTGTAAACGACATATGTATATCTCGTTTACACTGTAAACGATATATATATATATATATATATATATATATATATATATATATATATATATATATAATATAATATAAGACTTTATTCAACATCTATAAAAGGATGTGTAATCTTTGGTATTCTTCACACACATTTCATATCCTTTCTCTATCTCGTTTCTCTAAAAAATAAAGCTGAATGGCCAGTAACAATCCATTCACAGTTGTGGAGCTTTATCCGAATTGTCATATGAGAAATGACGACAATGGGGTGACATTCGAGTGTCAGGATTCGATATTGTTTCGCACTCGACATGTGGAGACATTGTCGGATTTGAAGAGTTTGATATTGAGCAAGGTTGGGGGGATACAAGCGAGAAAAATCGGAAGGGTGGCGTATAGGTTGCTGGCATCCATGGAAAATGGAGTCTTCTGGTTTCAGCTATTTCGACTTCACGGGGACGAGCATGTGCGACTGATGTTCGACATTCATGGGAGGATCATGTGTGAACAGGTAATGGAGCTGTCCGCCGAGGTGGGTCACGGTGGTAGTGAGAGTTCCGCACAGGACACGTATGTGTGCAGGATGACCAACCTCTCGCACCACCGCCCATTCATGTCGCGATTCTGGAGAATGAGGCAGAAGAGGGTGAGGAGGAGTTGGACGAGGACTACGTGGCAGACATTAGAGACAGTGAGTCTTCCGATGGCGGCAATGAGGATGAGTTTGTGCCGGAGACACCTGCAAGGGCTGTGCCGCGCCATGTGCTGCCTCCACCTCACCCGATTCCGGCACTATCGGCTATGCCAAGTCACTATCACAGTCTAGATCTGGACGCCATGTGGAGTGGATTTCAACCTAGACGGTGGTGTGGAGTTTCAGGTCGGACACAGGTTCAGAAGCCGAGTGGCAGTGCTTCAAAGTGTGAAGAACTACAGTATTCGCAGGAGTGCTGAGTACCGAGTGATCGAGTCCAACCGGTTAAAGTACCATGTGTAGTGTCGTCAAGCCGACAGTGGGTGTCAATAGAGCCTCCATGTGGCCCTTCGTCAGAATTTCGGATACTGGTAAGTTCAAGTTTAATTGTGAATTTGAGTAGTTTTGTATGATATGTTATTTTGGTTAGACATATTGTATAAGAATATATTTTGTTGTTGTGACAAGGGAGGTTCGGAGATTTGGTGGACCACACAGTTGTCTAGCACCCACCATGTCTCAAGACCATCGTCAGTTAGATAGTAGTCTCATTTGCAAAGTGACATCGCCCATGATTCAGTCCAACCCGTTTGTCACTATCCCGGTCTTGCAAGGTGCGGTCCACGCAAGTTATCACTTCAAACCCTCATACAGAAAGGTGTGGATGGCAAAGCAAAAGGTCATTGCACGGATCTACGGTGATTGGAAAGAGTTTTATAACAAGGTGCTGAAACTACTTCAGGCACTGCAGAGCTGTTTCCCTGACACCATATGTGACCTACGCGGCAAAACGTACTACGAAGGTCACCTCATGGTGCGCGACTGCTGCATGTTCGACAAAGTATTTTGGACTTTCCCGTCATGTTTCGAGGCCTTCAAGCATTACAAGCCATTTGTCTCTATAGACGGCACGCATTTGTATGGCAAGTACGGTGGAGTATTGCTTATAGCGGTGGCGCAAGACGGAAACAGCAACATACTGCCAATTGCTTTTGCCATTGTTGAGTCTGAGAGCACCGAGTCATGGTCGTTCTTTCTTACTAATTTGAGGCGCCACGTCACCCCACAAGACGGCTTGCTGGTTATATCGGACAGATCTCAAGCCATCAAGGCCGCCCTTGGAGCTGATGATATTGGGTGGCATCCCCCTAGGGCCTTCCATGCTTACTGTATCAGACATATGGCTGCGAATTTCATGAGCCGATTCAAGTCAGCCAAGAACAAGTGATACCTCATAAACGCTGCTTACAGTCCAAGTCAGGCCGGGTTTGAGTGGTACATGACTACCCTAAACAATGCCAAAATCATTAAATTTAACAACCATAACGAAACTAACCTCGAAGTCGGCCGTCCCGACGTAATGTGTCATCTCATTCAGCCTGTTTATGTCCCAGTCATTTCCCACTTGGTGCGCCATCACCGCTCGGGTCAAAGGTATAGTCAGAAAGGGTTAAAAGAGAGGAGAAAGATGTCGAAAAAGTGAAACTGGGGTCCGGAAGTCAGTTGTAAACAACTTCTATATATAGGGGCGTACGGGCCATATCTCATTTTTAGTGTAAACGAGATATACACGTGTCACGCTTACATGTCATATCTCGTTTACAATGTAAACGAGATATGGCAGGAGAATTTATTTCGATAATTTCTTTAAAAATTATTTATTTTCGTAAATATTACATTTATTTTATTTATAAAAATAAAAAATTCGGCAAAATTTTGTTTTCTGTTATTATGCAAAAACTTAGTATAAATTTAAATGCCTATATTACTTCGTTATCCCAAAAATTTAATTAAATAAAAATTTTTTTAATTTGATTGAATATCAAATAGGCATTATGCTTAAAACAATTGATCCACAATAAGATCCACAAATATAACATTTTACATGCTAAAATAGTTAAGATTAAAGTAAAAACTAAAGTGATTATATATGCCAGATTAACTTGCAACTTACTAAGTTTTTTATTTTTACTACTCTATTCTTATTATACAAGAAAGCTTTAAAAATTAAAGATAATAGATATTTTTAGTGTAGTATAAATTTATTAATATATTTTTTAATACCAAACCTATTACAACTTCACGAATAAAACTTACACACTTGTTAATGAGCCAAAAAATAAAAGAATATTATGGAATCCAATAATAATAATGTAAATTTTTTGTTTTAGATGATTCTATCAACCACATTATTTTTATTATAGATAAAGTCACGGGCTTAATATAACCGGGTTACATAATCAACACTTAAAAATAAAATAAAATAAAATAAAATAAAAACTACTCTACTTGTATTACATCAATTATAAAATAGTAGAACTAAAGATCATCATATACCACTAATTTTTCTCATTATTTTCTGATATTGTCATTGCTAGAAAAATACAACTAGAAGAAAAGGATAATGAATATTTGGATGAAAGCAAAAAGTATAACCGTCAAGATACAATTGCATTTAATATATAAATATTTTAATATACCAACTTAATAAGTGAAATAGTAATAGTAGGTACCTCCAATGTAAAAATTTTAATCGTTGTTATAGTCTTGAAAGTGAGTTTTAAATAAGCACCATCTTCATAAGAGAATATGGAACTCTATCTCATTTTTATCTTGAAACCACCATATTTTAAGATCTCAATTGAAAGGTATCTATTTGATATAAAATCATTCATGAGCTACTCTTTAAAAAAAAAACAAAACAAAACAAAAAGATACAAAGTTATTTCATTATTCTAACAATTTTATATTTTTATTCAAAATGAATCCAATATAAAAAAAAAGTATTTTCTCGTGACACTAAACAAACCGGAATCTTAAAACAATTAAAGAATAAGAATGTTTAGTAGTACATCTTAAGGAGTAAGAATATCATACTATATCCCCTAAACTAAGTATCATAAAATTTGTTGCACCATCTTTAGAAACAGTGCCAGTCAACAAATTTTTAAGAAATATAATATTTATAGACAATTCAAATTTCTTTATTATCAGTTGAAACCTAAGAAGATTCAAACTATTAAATATCATGACATTTGTCCCAAACAATCTTCCAAAGAAAAAATCCTAAAAAATATCATAGACAAAGAAAGAGCATTACTCAAATCTTATTATGTTAACAACAACATACATAAAGCAAAAATAGACTTTTGTTTTAGGAGTATACCAAATAATACAATACCTTATTTTTTTTCTTTTTAGCAATAATGTCATAATTTCTTTAATTAAATCTCGAATTTGTCAGTGTTACCGAACTATTCACATACATGATTAAAGGGTTAGGTATGATTTTGGTCCCTAACATAGAAGCCGAAAATTTATTTCATCCTCTGATTTTTTTCGCTACAAAATGGTCTCAAAAGTTTAACTTAGTTTTAAAATATCCCTCCCCTCTTCTTCCCCAAAATCAACCAGAAGTAGAAGCGCAGAGGCACAAGCAAACGCGTAACACCCTAACTTTTAGTACATCATGATCGTACCAAAAGTAAGGAGTCACTAACCTGTTATCTTTTATTATCTGTTTAATATTGAGCCTTTACGTCGATATTGCGTTTCAGTTTTTAAGAAAATTCCAGAAAATTATTTTTAGTAATTAAAATCACATATCAAAGATATTCAAATAATAATAATCACATAATTATTAATAATAATATATGCTATATAATTAAATTCAATATAAAACTTGAATACAATACCTATCCCTCTAGATAAAATAAAAGCTAAAGCAACAAGGGTGAAGAAACTCTATAAAAACCACAGGAATCACAAGTAAATCTATTAATCGTCTGCAACTTCTTACTGAATCTTCAATCTGTGTCACTGAAAGAGTGAAAGATTTTGGGGTGAGAACAAATCGCACGTTCTCAGTAGGGAATGAGAATGCCATAAAAGTAATAAAATAAAATACAAATAATTAACTTTACTCAATAAAACTATATTTTTATCAAACCCTTTGAAGATACTCTTGGTTTTATTTTAACTAACTAATTACCTCTTTTTAAAAATCTCTAAACTCAAAACAAATTTTAAATATAAAACTAGTCACATTACCCATCTCTCAGCCACATAATTAATTCTTAGTCAAAACATCAATTCGTAATCACTTTAATACATTCACAAACTAATAGTACAAGTAAGAGATTCAATTCAATATACAAGCAAGTCAAAACAAGACAAACAGCACATTCACAAAGAAATAAGACAAGCAAGCACAATCAAAAGCAAATGTGCAAACAACATGATGCATGTCTATCCCTAACGCAGGCCATGAGCTCATGTGTCGGTTGTCTACACACTCCCGATATTACTTGGACACGAGTCCTAGATATGACTTTTCAGATGCATACAGTGTGCTTATATAAGTCTTACGGCTAAGACGCTGATGAGCGGATAATTTATACGCTTTTTGGTATTGTTTTTAGTTGGATCTAGCTACTTTTTAGTATTTTTTTATTAGTTTTTAAGTAAAATTCACATTTCTGGACTTTACTATGAGTTTGTATGTTTTTTGTGATTTCAGGTATTTTCTGGCTGAAATTTATGGACCTGAGTAAAAATCTGATTCAGAGGTTGAAAAAGGACTGCAGATGCTGTTAGATTCTGACCTCCCTGCACTCGAAATAGATTTTCTGGAGCTACATAAACCCAATTGACACGCTCTCAATTGCGTTGGAAAGTAGACATCCTAGGCTTTCCAGTAATATATAATAGTTTATACTTTCCCCGAGTTTTGATGACGCAAACTGGCATTCAAACGCCAACTTCCTGCCCTATTCTGGCGTTAAACACCAGAAACAGGATAAAAGCTGGAGTTAAACGCCCAAACTGGCATAAAAGCTGGCGTTTAACTCCAAGAAAAGTCTTTACACATGAAAGCTTCAATGGTCAGCCCAAGCACACACCAAGTGGGTCCGGAAGTGGATTTCTGCATCATTTACTTATTTCTGTAAACCCTAGTAACTAGTCTAGTATAAATAGGCCCTTTTACTATTGTATTAGAGATCTTTTAATCAGTTTTATGCTATCTTAGACTTTTATGGGGGCTGGCCATTTGGCCATACTTGGACCTTCATCACTTATGTATTTTCAACGGTGAAGTTTCTACACCTCATAGATTAAGGTGTGGAGCTCTGCTGTTCCTCGAGTATTAATGCAAAGTACTGGTGCACGAAATTGCAATAACACTTTTGCAATCCCGCACAACTAACCAGCAAGTGCACTGGGTCGTCCAAGTAATACCTTGCGTGAGCAAGGGTCGATCCCACGGAGATTGTCGGCTTGAAGCAAGCTATGGTTACCTTGTAAATCTTAGTCAGGATATCAGAAATTATCAGGATTGATTGTAAAAAGCAAAAGAACATGAAAAAAGGTACTTGTTTTGCAGTAGTGGAGAATAGGCTGAGGCTTTGGAGATGCTCCATCTTCCGAATCTCTGCTTTCCTACTGTCATCTTCATCAAACACGCAAGGCTCCTTCCATGGCAAGCTGTATGTAGGGTTTCACCGTTGTCAATGGCTACCTCCCATCCTCTCAGTGAAAATACGTCCCTGATGCTCTGTCACAGCATAGGCTAATCATCTGTCGGTTCTCAATCAGGCCGGAATAGAATCCAGTGATTCTTTTGCGTCTGTCACTAACGCCCCGCCTTCAGGAGTTTGAAGCACGTCACAGTCATTCAATCATTGAGTCCTACTCAGAATACCACAGACAAGGTTTAGACCTTCCGGACTCTCTTGAATGCCGCCATCAGTTCTAGCTTATACCACGAAGATTCCGATTAATGAATCCAAGAGACATCTACTTAATCTAAGGTAGAACAGAGGTGGTTGTCAGGCACATGTTCATAGTTGAGAATGATGATGAGTGTCACAGATCATCACATTCATCCGGGTTAAGAGCAAGTGATATCTTAGAATGGAAACAAGCATGATTGAATAAGAAACAGTAGTAATTGCATTAATCCATCAAGACACAGCAGAGCTCCTCACCCCCAACCATGGGGTTTAGAGACTCATGCCGTGGAAGGTACAAGAAACGTGTAAAAAGTGTTATGAGGTCATAAGGTACCGATTACAATGTCAAAAGATCCTATAAGTAGTAAACTAGTATCCTAAGGTTTACAGAAATGAGTAAATGACAGAAAAATCCACTTTCGAGCCCACTTGGTGTGTGCTTGGGCTGAGCAATGAAGTAATTTCGTGTAAAGACCTTTTCTGGAGTTAAACGCCAGCTTTCATGCCAGTTTGGGCGTTTAACTCCAAGTTTTATGCCAGTTCCGGCGTTTAACGCTGGAATTTCTGTAGGTGACTTTGAACGCCGGTTTGGGCCATCAAATCTTGGGCAAAGTATGGACTATCATATATTGCTGGAAAGCCCAGGATGTCTACTTTCCAATGCCGTTAAGAGCGCGCCAATTGGGCTTCTGTAGCTCCAGAAAATCCTCTTCGAGTGCAGGGAGGTCAGAATCCAACAGCATCTGCAGTCCTTTTCAGTCTCTGGATCAGATTTTTGCTCAGAACCTTCAATTTCAGCCAGAAAATACCTGAAATCACAGAAAAACACACAAACTCATAGTAAAGTCCAGAAAAGTGAATTTTAACTAAAAACTAATAAAAATATACTAAAAACTAATTAAAAGATACTAAAAACATACTAAAAACAATGCCAAAAAGCGTATAAATTATCCGCTCATCACAACACCAAACTTAAATTGTTGCTTGTCCCCAAGCAACTGAAAATCAAAATAGGATAAAAAGAAGAGAATATACTATAGACTCCAAAATATCAAAGAAACATAGCTCCAATTAGATGAGCGGGACTAGTAGCTTTTTGCCTCCGAACAGTTTTGGCATCTCACTCTATCCTTTAAAATTCAGAATGATTGGCATCTATGAGAACTCAGAACTCAGATAGTGTTATTGATTCTCCTAGTTAAGTATGATGATTCTTGAACATAGCTAGTGTATGAGTCTTGGCTGTGACCCAAAGCACTCTGTCTTCCAGTATTACCACCGGATACATACATGCCACAGACACATAATTGGGTGAACCTTTTTAGATTGTGACTCAGCTTTGCTAAAGTCCCCAATTAGAGGTGTCCAGGGTTCTTAAGCACACTCTTTTTGCCTTGGTTCACAACTTTATTTCTTTCTTTTTCTTTTCGTCTTCTTTTTTTTTCTCTTTTTTTTTTTCAAAATTTTTTTTTTCACTGCTTTTTCTTGCTTCAAGAATCAATTTTGATGATTTTTCAGATCCTCAACAACAGTTCTCTTTCTCCTCATTCTTTCAAGAGCCAACAATTTTTAACATTCTTAAAAACAACAAATTCAAAAGACATATGCACTGTTCAAGCATTCATTCAGAAAACAAAAAGTATTGTCACCACATCAAACTAATTCAACTAGTTTCAGAGATAAATTTCGAAATCCTGTACTTCTTGTTCTTTTGTGATTAAAACATTTTTCTTTTAAGAGAGGTGATGGATTCATAAGACATTCATAGCTTTAAGGCATAAACTTTAATTTTATTAATTATGAATTAAGAACAAGACTCAAAACTAAATATAAGATTAAACTAGAAAAAATAAAAATAGAGAACAAAATAAAAAACGCAAAAACATAGGCTACTAATGATAGAGGTTTTCACAGAGTTAGGACTCAACAACCTTGATTTTGAGAAGTGGATGCTCCCTCAGCTTGAGAGGAGAGCTTTTGGCGTTTCAATTCTTGGATTTCACGCCCCTGCTTCTCTTGTTCCTTCAGCAATTTGCAGATCATGCAGTTCTGATTCTGCTGTTCTTCCTTCAGCTGCTCCATAGTCTCTTGCAACTTGTTAATGGATGCTTCTAGGCTGGCCCAGTAGCCAATTTCAGGGAATTCAGGGAGGAACTCATGCGCCCTCCTCTTGATAGAGTTGTCTTGCACTTGTCCTTCCATTGACTTCTTGGTGATTGGATGTTCAATGGGTATGAACTCATCTACTCCCATCTTTACCCCAGCCTCTTTACAGAGCAAGGAGATCAAGCTTGGGTAGGCCAATTTGGCTTCAGTGGAATTCTTATTTGCAATTGTGTAGATCTCACAAGCAATCACATGATGCACCTCCACTGCTTTTCCAAGCATAATGCAATGAATCATCACTGCTCTCTTGATAGTAACCTCAGAACGGTTGCTAGTGGGCAATATGGAACGCCCAATAAAGTCTAGCCAACCTCTTGCAATTGGTTTGAGGTCTCCCCTCTTGAGTTGGTTAGGGACACCCTTAGAATTGGTTATCCACTTAGTTCCAGGGAGGCATATGTCCTCTAGAACTTGATCCAACCCTTTATCTACTCTCACCATCCTCCTATTAAAGGAGTCAGGATCATCTTGCAGTTGAGGCAACTTGAAGATTTCTCTTATTTTGTCCAGATGGAAGTATATAACTTTCCCTCTGACCATGGTTCTATAGGTATGGTAAGCGGTTCCAGTCATTCTCTGCTTATCTGTCAGCCACAGATTTGAGTAGAATTCCTGAACCATGTTCCTTCCAACCTTTGTCTCAGGATTGGTTAGAACTTCCCATCCTCTGTTTCGAATTTGCTCTTGGATCCCCGGATATTCATCTTCTTTCAGATCAAATTTTACTTCCGGGATCACTAACCTCAGACCCATTATTTTGTGATAATGGTCTTCATGTTCTTTGGTTAAGAACTTCTCTTGATTCCAAAGATTCTTTGGATTAGTCTCTTTCTTTCCTCTTAAATTGGTTTGTTTTCCCTTAGGAGCCATGATCTTGATGAATCTTGGCTTAGTGATCACGGAAAAGCACACCAAACTTAGAGGTTTGCTTGTCCTCAAGCAAAAGAAAAGAGAGAAGAGAGGGGGAGGAAGAGGAAATTCGAATGGTGTGATGGAATGAGGGAGCCAAACGTTTATTTATAAGGTGGGGAGGGAAGTTTTCGAAAAAGAAGAGAGAAATTTGGAAGGAGATTTGAGAAGATATGGATAGAAATTGAGAAAAGGGTGAAATTTTTGAACAATGTTTGTAATTGATTTGAAATAAATTTGAAGAATGGTTTTGATTTTTGAAGATTTGAAAGTGAATGATGAATGATTGAAGTGTGATTTTGTAGAAAAGTATGGGTGAGAAAAGGAAAGTTTGAAAAAAATTGGATTGAAAACAAAATTGTGGTCCCCCCACCAAGCTGGCGTTAAACGCCCAGAATGGCACCCATTCTGGCGTTTAACGCCCATTTGCTACCCCTTTTGGGCGTTTAACGCCCAGCCAGGTGCCCTGGCTGGCGTTAAACGCCAGAAATCCTTTATCACTGGGCGTTTTTCAGAACGCCCAGGATGCTGCACACCTGGCGTTAAACGCCCAGAATGGTGCCCATTCTGGCGTTTAACGCCCAAAATGGCACCATTCCTGGCGTTAAACGCCCAGAATGGTACCCATTCTGGCGTTTAACGCCCAAAATGCCCCTTACTGGCGTTTTTTCGCCAGTAAGCTCATTTTCTCTGCTTTTTGAGCTGAATCCTTCTGTAACTCTGTGAATTCCTTCATTTTTGATACTTGCCTCTGTAAGAACTAATCATATACCCTCCTAATGACTGGGTTGCCTCCCAGCAAGCGCTTCTTTACTGTCTTTAGCTGGACTTCTGCTAAGAATCACTCAAGTCTCAGTCTTGAGCATTCCTGCTCAAAATTGCTTTCAAGATAATGCTTGATTCTCTGTCCATTAACAATGAACTTTCTGTCTGAATCAATATCCTGAAGCTCAACATATCCATATGGTGACACTCCTGTAATCACATACGGACCCTCCACCGGGATTTGAGTTTTCCTGGGAACAATTTGAGCCTGGAGTTGAAGAGCAGAACTTTTTGTCCTGGCTCAAAGACTCTGGTTGACAATCTCTTGTCATGCCACTTCTTTGCCTTTTCCTTATAAATTTTTGCATTTTCAAAGGCATTGAGTCTGAACTCCTCTAGCTCATTTAGCTGGAGCAGTCTTTTCTCACCAGCTAACTGAGCATCCATGTTTAGGAATCTGGTTGCCCAATAGGCTTTATGTTCCAGTTCCACAGGCAAATGACAGGCCTTCCCATACACCAGTTGGTATGGAGAGGTTCCTATAGGAGTCTTGAATGCTGTTCTGTATGCCCACAGAGCATCATCCAAGCTCTTTGCCCAATCCTTTCTTCGGGCCATCACAGTCCGTTCTAGGATTCTTTTTAGTTCTCTGTTAGAGACTTCTGCTTGCCCATTTGTCTGTAGATGATACGGAGTTGCCACTTTATGGCTAATTCCATGTCTAACCATAGCAGAGTGTAGCAGTCTATTGCAGAAATGAGTGCCCCCATCACAGATTAGTACTCTGGGAACACCAAACCTGCTGAAGATGTGTTTCTGGAGGAATTTCAGCACGGTCTTGGTATCATTAGTGGGTGTAGCAATTGCTTCTACCCACTTAGATACATAGTCCACTGCCACCAGAATGTAAGTGTTTGAGTATGATGGTGGGAATGGCCCCATGAAGTCAATTCCCCATACATTAAACAATTCTATCTCTAATATCCCTTGTTGAGGCATGGCATATCCGTGAGGCAGGTTACCAGCTCTTTGGCAACTGTCACAGTGACGCACAAACTCTCGGGAATCTTTATAGAGAGTAGGCCAGTAGAAGCCACACTGGAGGACTTTAGTGGCTGTTCGCTCACTTCCAAAATGTCCTCCATAATGTGATCCATGGCAATGCCATAAGATCTTTTGTGCTTCTTCTCTGGGTACACATCTGCGGATCACTCCGTCAGCACATCTCTTAAAGAGATATGGTTCATCCCAGAGGTAGTACTTTGCATCTGAAATTAATTTCTTTCTTTGCACATTGCTGTACTCCTTGGGTATGAACCTCACAGCTTTATAATTTGCAATATCTGCAAACCATGGAGCTTCCTGAATGGCAAAGAGTTGCTCATCTGGGAAAGTCTCAGAGATCTCAGTAGAAGGGAGGGACGCCCCAGCTACTGGTTCTATTCGGGACAGATGATCAGCCACTTGGTTTTCTGTCCCTTTTCTGTCTCTTATTTCTATATCAAACTCTTGCAGAAGCAACACCCATCTGATAAGCCTGGGTTTTGAATCCTGCTTTGTGAGTAAGTATTTAAGAGCAGCATGGTCAGTGTACACAATCACCTTTGATCCCACTAGGTAGGATCTAAATTTGTCAATGGCATAAACCACTGCAAGTAACTCTTTCTCTGTGGTTGTGTAGTTCTTTTGTGCGTCATTTAGAACACGGCTGGCATAATAAATGACGTGCAAAAGCTTGTTATGCCTCTGTCCCAACACTGCACCAATGGCATGATCACTGGCATCACACATTAATTCAAATGGTAATGTCCAATCTAGTGCAGAGATAACTGGTGCTGTGACCAGCTTAGCTTTCAGGGTCTCAAATGCCTGCAGACACTCATTATCAAAGATAAATGGAGTGTCACCAGCTAGCAGATTACTTAGAGGTTTGGCAATTTTTGAAAAATCCTTTATAAACCTTCTGTAGAATCCTGCATGCCCAAGAAAGCTTCTGATTGCCTTAACATTGGCAGGTGGTGGTAATTTTTCAATTACTTCTACCTTTGCCTTATCCACCTCTATTCCCCTGCTTGAAATTTTGTGCCCAAGGACAATTCCTTCAGTCACCATAAAGTGACATTTGTCCCAGTTTAAAACCAGGTTAGTCTCTTGGCATCTTTTCAGGACAAGTGATAGGTGGTTAAGACAGGAGCTGAATGAGTCTCCATATACTGAAAAGTCATCCATGAAGACTTCCAGAAATTTCTCTACCATATCTGAGAAGATAGAGAGCATGCACCTCTGAAAGGTTGCAGGTGCATTGCACAGACCAAAAGGCATTCTCCTATAGGCAAACACGCCAGAAGGGCAAGTAAATGCTGTTTTCTCTTGGTCTTGGGGATCTACTGCAATCTGGTTGTAGCCTGAATAGCCATCCAAAAAGCAGTAATAGTCATGACCAGCTAGTCTTTCTAGCATTTGGTCTATGAATGGTAAAGGAAAATGATCCTTTCTGGTGGCTGTATTGAGCCTTCTGTAGTCAATACACATACGCCACCCTGTGACTGTCCTTGTGGGAACCAGTTCATTTTTTTCATTATGAACCACTGTCATGCCTCCCTTTTTGGGAACAACTTGGACAGGGCTCACCCAGGGGCTATCAGAAATAGGATAAATAATCCCAGCCTCCAGTAATTTAGTGACCTCTTTCTGCACCACCTCCTTCATGGCTGGATTTAGCCTCCTCTGTGGTTGAACCACTGGTTTGGCATTATCCTCCAACAGGATCTTATGCATGCATCTTGCTGGGCTTATGCCCTTAAGATCACTTATGGACCACCCAAGAGCTGTCTTGTGTGTCCTTAGCACTTGAATTAGTGCCTCCTCTTCCTGTGGATTTAAAGCAGAGCTTATAATCACTGGAAAAGTGTCACCCTCTCCCAAAAATGCATATTTCAGGGATGGTGGTAGAGGTTTGAGTTCAGGTTTGGGAGGTTTATTCTCCTCCTGAGGAATTTTCGAAAATTCCTTTACTTCCTCTAGTTCTTCTTGACCAGGTTAGGTATCTTTGAAGATGTCCTCAAGCTCTGATTCTAGGCTTTCAGTCATATTGATCTCTTCTACCAGAGAGTCAATAATGTCAGCGCCCATGCAGTCATCTGGTGTGTCTGGATGCTGCATTGTTTTCACAGCATTCAACTTGAACTCATCCTCATTGACTCTCAGGGTTACTTCCCCTTTTTGTACATCAATGAGAGTTCGTCCAGTTGCTAGGAATGGTCTTCCTAGAATGAGAGTTGCACTTTTGTGCTCCTCCATTTCCAGTACCACAAAGTCAGTGGGAAAGGCAAATGGCCCAACCTTGACAATCATGTCCTCTATTATGCCTGATGGGTGTTTAATGGAGCCATCAGCAAGTTGGAGGCATATCCTGGTTAGTTTGACTTCTCCAGCCAACCCAAGCTTTCTGATAGTGGATGCAGGTATTAGATTGATACTTGCTCCAAGATCACATAGGGCTGTCTTGGTGCAAGCGCCTTCTAATGTGCATGGTATTATAAAGCTTCCAGGATCTTGAAGCTTTTCTGGTAAGCTTTTTAGTATGATTGCACTGCATTCTTCAGTGAGAAACACTTTTTCAGTTTCTCTCCAATCCTTCTTATGACTTAAGATCTCTTTCATGAACTTAGCATAAGATGGTATTTGCTCAAGTGCCTCTGCAAACGGAATCTTTATTTCAAGAGTCCTTAGATAGTCTGCAAAGCGGGCAAACTGCTTATCCTGTTCCGCTTTGCGGAGTTTCTGAGGATAAGGCATCTTGGCTTGATATTCCTCAACCTTAGATGCTGCAGGTTTATTCCTCACAGAAGTGGTTGAAGAAGCCTTGTTAGAGGGATAATTATCAGCACTCTCAGGTGTCTGATCCTCCTTGGGCGTTTGAACGCCAGGAATGGGTGAAGATTGGGCGTTAAACGCCAACTTCTCCCCCTTTTCTGGCGTTTGAACGCCAGAACTGGGCAAGGAATGGGCGTTTAATGCCAACTTTCCTTCCCTTTCTGGCGTTTGAACGCCAATAATATTCCTCTCTGGGCTCTTGTTGTCCTCAGAGGGATTTTGAACAGTGGTTTGGTTATCCTCTGTCAATTGTTCTTTGTTTGCCTTCTTGCTCCTTTGAGCAGTGGTGTTCAGTGTTTTCCCACTCCTTAGTTGAACTGCTTGACATCCTTCTGTTATCTGTTTAGATATTTGCTGTTTTGCTTGATTCAACTGCAGTTCTATGTTCTTGTTAGCAACTTTAGTATCATGGAGCATTTCTTTAAATTCTGCTAACTGTTCTGTCATCAGGAGCAATTGTTGATTAAGCTCATTCATCTGTTCTTGAGGATTAGGATCAGTGACTAATGCCATGACCTCCTCTTTTGGAACGAACTCACTGCTAGAATATAAGTATTGGTTTCTAGCAACAGTGTCTATAAGCTCTTGAGCTTCTTCAATTGTCTTCCTCATGTGTATAGATCCACCAGCTGAGTGGTCTAAAGACATCTGAGCTTTTTCTGTGAGCCCATAGTAGAAGATGTCTAACTGTACCCACTCTGAAAATATTTCAGAGGGGCATTTTCTAAGCATACCTCTATACCTCTCCCATGCATTATAAAGGGATTCATTATCCTCTTGTTTAAAGCCTTGGATGTCCAGCCTTAGCTGTGTCATCCTCTTTGGAGGGTAGAAATGATTCAGGAATTTGTCTGATAACTGTTTCCATGTCTTTATGCTTGCTGTAGGTTGGTTATTCAACCACCTTTTAGCTTGATCTTTTACAGCAAATGGAAACAGTAATAGTCTGTAGACATCCTGATCTACCTCTTTATCATGTACTGTGTCAACAATTTGTAAAAATTGTGCCAGAAACTCAGTAGGTTCTTCCTGTGGAAGACCGGAATACTGGCAATTTTGCTGCACTATGATAATGAGTTGAGGGTTTAGCTCAAAGCTACTTGCTTTGATGGGAGGTATACAGATGCTACTCCCATATGCAGCTGTAATGGGGTTAGCATATGACCCCAGAGTCCTCTTGGACTGATTAATTCCACTTGAGTCCATAATGGACAAAAGGGAAATGAGAATGATTGCAAAGAGATAAATTTTGTTTTGTTTTGTTTTTTTTTTTTGAATTTTAAACGAAAAATTAAAATAAAACAAAAGGAAATAAAAAATAAATTCGGAAATCAAAAAGAAAATAAGATCAAAGCAAATTGAGAACTAAATCAATCAGTTAATTAAGAAGATGTTGAAAATAGCAATTAAAAAGATATGATTGAAAATTTTTATGAAAAAGATTTGATTATTGAAAAGAGGAGAGAGAAAAACAACAAAAAGACACCAAACTTAAAATTTTTAGAAAATCAAACACTAAATTTTCGAAAATTTTAAAGGAAAAACACAAAGAGGACACCAAACTTAGAATTTTTATGAATCAAAAAGAGACTAAGAACATGCAATTTCGAAAAACTAGAAGAAAACAAAAGCATGCAATGGACACCAAACTTAAAATATGAAACTAGACTCAACTAAAAGACTCTAAACCAACAAAAATAAAACAGTCCTAATCTAAGCAACAAGATAAGCCGTCAGTTGTCCAAACTCGAACAATCCCCGGCAACGGCGCCAAAAACTTGGTGCACGAAATTGCAATAACACTTTTGCAATCCCGCACAACTAACCAGCAAGTGCACTGGGTCGTCCAAGTAATACCTTGCGTGAGCAAGGGTCGATCCCACGGAGATTGTCGGCTTGAAGCAAGCTATGGTTACCTTGTAAATCTTAGTCAGGATATCAGAAATTATCAGGATTGATTGTAAAAAGCAAAAGAACATGAAAAAAGGTACTTGTTTTGCAGTAGTGGAGAATAGGCTGAGGCTTTGGAGATGCTCCATCTTCCGAATCTCTGCTTTCCTACTGTCATCTTCATCAAACACGCAAGGCTCCTTCCATGGCAAGCTGTATGTAGGGTTTCACCGTTGTCAATGGCTACCTCCCATCCTCTCAGTGAAAATACGTCCCTGATGCTCTGTCACAGCATAGGCTAATCATCTGTCGGTTCTCAATCAGGCCGGAATAGAATCCAGTGATTCTTTTGCGTCTGTCACTAACGCCCCGCCTTCAGGAGTTTGAAGCACGTCACAGTCATTCAATCATTGAGTCCTACTCAGAATACCACAGACAAGGTTTAGACCTTCCGGACTCTCTTGAATGCCGCCATCAGTTCTAGCTTATACCACGAAGATTCCGATTAATGAATCCAAGAGACATCTACTTAATCTAAGGTAGAACAGAGGTGGTTGTCAGGCACATGTTCATAGTTGAGAATGATGATGAGTGTCACAGATCATCACATTCATCCGGGTTAAGAGCAAGTGATATCTTAGAATGGAAACAAGCATGATTGAATAAGAAACAGTAGTAATTGCATTAATCCATCAAGACACAGCAGAGCTCCTCACCCCTAACCATGGGGTTTAGAGACTCATGCCGTGGAAGGTACAAGAAACGTGTAAAAAGTGTTATGAGGTCATAAGGTACCGATTACAATGTCAAAAGATCCTATAAGTAGTAAACTAGTATCCTAAGGTTTACAGAAATGAGTAAATGACAGAAAAATCCACTTTCGAGCCCACTTGGTGTGTGCTTGGGCTGAGCAATGAAGTAATTTCGTGTAGAGACCTTTTCTGGAGTTAAACGCCAGCTTTCATGCCAGTTTGGGCGTTTAACTCCAAGTTTTATGCCAGTTCCGGCGTTTAACGCTGGAATTTCTGTAGGTGACTTTGAACGCCGGTTTGGGCCATCAAATCTTGGGCAAAGTATGGACTATCATATATTGCTGGAAAGCCCAGGATGTCTACTTTCCAATGCCGTTGAGAGCGCGCCAATTGGGCTTCTGTAGCTCCAGAAAATCCTCTTCGAGTGCAGGGAGGTCAGAATCCAACAGCATCTGCAGTCCTTTTCAGTCTCTGGATCAGATTTTTGCTCAGAACCTTCAATTTCAGCCAGAAAATACCTGAAATCACAGAAAAACACACAAACTCATAGTAAAGTCCAGAAAAGTGAATTTTAACTAAAAACTAATAAAAATATACTAAAAACTAATTAAAAGATACTAAAAACATACTAAAAACAATGCCAAAAAGCGTATAAATTATCCGCTCATCAAGTACTATTGTTCTTCTATTCAATTCAAGCTTATTTTTATTCCAAGATATTCATTCACACACAAGAACATGATGAATGTGATGATCAAGTGACACTCATCACCATTCTCACTTATGAACGCGTGCCTGACAAACACTTCTGTTATACATGAAAACAAGATTGAATGCATATCTCTTGGGACTCTAATCAACGATTCACATCATTTTCCCTCTGACAATGGGACATCTGAATCTGAGATTAGAACCTTCGTGGTATAAGCTAGAAACAACTGGCAGCATTTCTGAGATCCGAAAAGTCTAAACCTAGTCTGTGGTATTCCGAGTAGGATCTGGGAAGGGATGACTGTGACGAGCTTCAAACTCGTGACTATGGGGCGCAGTGGTAGTGTGCAAAAGGATCATTGGATCTTATTCTGACACAATCGAGAACCAACAGCTGATTAGCCATGCGGTAGCTGTGCCTGGTATTTTTTCATCCGAGACGAGAAATCTGACAGTTGATTAGCCGTACAGAAACCGTAGAGGACCATTTTCACTGAGAGGACGGGAGGTAGCCATTGACAACGGTGATCTCCAACATACAGCTTACCATGGAAAGGAGTATGAATGATTGAATGAAGATAGTAGGAAAGCAGAGATTCAGAAGGAATAACGCATCTCCATACGCTTATCTGAAATTCCCACCAATGAATTACATAAGTATCTCTATCTTTATTTTATGTTTATTTATCTTTTAATTATCAAAGCTTCATAACCATTTGAATCCACCTTACTGAGATTTACAAGATGACCATAGCTTGCTTCAAGCCGACAATCTCCGTGGGATCGACCCTTACTGTATTACTTGGACGACCCAATGCACTTGCTGGTCAGCTACACGAAGTTGTGTATCACGATTTCGTGTACCAAGTTTTTGGCGCTGTTGCCGGGGATTATTCGAGTTTGGACAACTGACGGTTCATCTTGTTGCTTAGATTATGTATTTTTCTTTTTATTTTGTTCTTCAGAATTTTTAAGAATGAATTCTAGAGTTTCAGATGATGCTTTTATCATCACAGGAGCTAGTTGATTCCCATCAATTTGGCTGTTGTATGTAATGTCTTGCTGAAGCTTGGCTAGCCATGTCTAATCTTTTTAGACTGAAGCTTTAGACTAACATTGCATGATTCTTGGAATTCTTATTAAAAATTTTGAGTTTCTTATTTTCTTTTTCAAAATAATTTTCGAAAAAATTACAAAAAAAATCATAAAATCATAAAATAAAAAAATACTTTGTGCTTCTTGTTTGAGTCTAGAGTCAAATTTTAAGTTTGGTGTCAATTGCATGTTTTAATTTTTCTAAAAAATTTCCAAAAATTCATGCATTGCATTTTTCATGATCTTCAAGTTGTTCTTAATAAGTCTCCTGGTTTGATCTTCATATTTTCTTGTTTTGTGTCCTTTGTTGTTTTTCATATGCATTTTTGAATTCATAGTGTCTAAACATGAAAAATCTCTAAGTTTGGTGTCTTACACGTTTTTCTTTTCTTGAAAATTTTTCAAAAATAAGTTCTTGATGTTCATCATGATCTTCAAAGTGTTCTTGGTGTTCATCTTGACATTCATAGTGTTCTTGCATGCATCATTTGTTTTAATCCAAAAAATTTTATGTGTTGAGTCATTTTGTGGTTTTTCTCTTTCCTCATTAAATTCAAAAAATCAAAAAATATCTTTTCCTTATTTCACTAATAAATTTCGAAATCTTTGGGTTGACTTAGTCCAAAATCTTTAAAATAAGTTGTTTCTTGTTAGTCAAGTCAAGATTTCAATTTCAAAAATTTATCTTTTCAAAATCTTTTTCAAAATAAAATCTTTTTCATTTTTTTCCTTTGTTTTTCGAAAATTTTCAAAAATCTTTTTCAAAACTTTTCAAAATCTTTTTCAAAACTTTTCAAAATCTTTTTCCTATTTTTACCTCATATTTTTCGAAATTAATACTAACAATTAATGTTTTGATTCAAAAATTTCAAGTATGTTACTTTTTTGTTAAGAAAGATTCAAACTTTAAATTTTAGAATCATATCTTTTGATTTCTTGTGAGTCAAGTCATTAATTCTGATTTTAAAAATTAAATCTTTTTTAAAATAAATTTCAATCATATCTTTTCAATCATATCTTTTCAAACATATCTTTTGAAAATCATATCTTTTTCAAACTTTAATTTCAAAATATCTTTTTATAACTTCTTATCTTTTCAAAATTAATTTCAAAATCTTTTTCAAAACCACCTAACTACTTTTCTCTCTCCAATTTTCGAAAACCACTAACCACTTTTTCAAAAATCTTTTTAATTAACTAATTGTTTTAAACTCTAATTTTATTTTATTTCTCCTAATATTTTTTAATACTAACCAATAATTAAAATAAAAATAAAATATTTTTCTTTTCTTTTCTTCTAATTAATTTTCGAATTTCTTCTCTCTCTCATCTCTTTCTATTTAATCATTAACACTTTTCCTCTACTAGCAATTCGGACTCTCTCATTCCTTATATGTTTGAATTCGCCTCTATCTACCTCACCCTTCTATTCTTATTTTCCTCTGACACCTTAAGGAATCTCTATACTGTGACATAGAGGATTCTTCTTCTTTCTCTGTTCTCTTCTTTTTCATATGAGCAGGAACAAGAATAAGAATATTCTTGTTGAAGCTGATCCTGAACCTGAAAGGACTCTAAAGAGGAAGCTAAGGGAAGCTAAAGCACAACTCTCTGGAGAAAACCTTGCAGAACTTTTTGAAAAAGAAGAAGACATGGCCGAACCCAACAACAATGGTGGAGATGCAAGGAAGATGCTTGGTGACTTTGTTGCACCCTCTTTTGACTTCTATGGAAGAAGCATCTCAATTCCTGCAATTGGAGCAAACAAATTTGAGCTTAAGCCTCAATTAGTTTCTCTAATGCAACAAAATTGCAAGTTTTATGGACTTCCATTGGAAGATCCCCATCAGTTCTTAACTGAATTCTTGCAGATCTGTGATACTGTTAAGACCAATGTAGTTGATCAAGAGGTCTACAAGCTTATGCTTTTCCCTTTTGCTGTAAGAGACAGAGCTAGAATATGGTTGGACTCTCAACCTAGAGATAGCCTAAACTCTTGGGATAAGCTGGTCACGGCTTTCTTAGCCAAATTCTTTTCTCCTCAAAAGTTGAGCAAGCTTTGAGTGGATGTTCAAACCTTCAGGCAGAAAGAAGGTGAATCCCTCTATGAAGCTTGGAAAAGATACAAGCAACTGACCAAAAAGTGTCCTTCTGACATGCTCTCAGAATGGACCATCCTGGATATATTTTATGATGGTCTGTCTGAATTGTCTAAGATGTCATTGGACCATTCTGTAGGTGGATCTATTCACCTGAAAAAAATGCCTGCAGAAGCTCAGGAACTCATTGAAATGGTTGCAAATAACTAGTTCATGTACACCTCTGAAAGGAATACTGTGAATAATGAGATGCCTCAGAGGAATGGAGTTCTTGAAATTGATGCTTTGAATGCCATATTGGCTCAGAACAAAATGTTGACTCAGCAAGTCAATATGATTTCTCAGAGTCTGAATGGTTTGCAAAATGCATCCAACAGTACTAAAGAAGCATCTTCTGAAGAAGAAGCTTATGATCCTGAAAATCCTACAATGGCAGAGGTGAATTATATGGGTGAAGCCTATGGAAACACCTATAATCGCTCATGGAGAAATCATCCAAATTTCTCATGGAAGGATCAACAAAAGCCTTAACAAGGCTTTAACAATAATAATGGTGGAAGAAACAGGTTTAGCAATGACAAGCCTTTTCCATCATTCTCTCAGCAACAGACAGAGAATTCTGAGCAGAACCCATCTAGCTTAGCAAATATAGTCTCTGATCTATCTAAGGCCACTCCCAGTTTCATGAATGAAACAAGGTCCTCCATCAGAAACTTGGAGGCACAAGTGGGTCAGCTAAGTAAAAGGGTTACTGAAACTCCTCCTAGCACTCTCCCAAGCAATACAGAAGAGAATCCCAAAAGAGAGTGCAAGACCATGACCGTGACCAACATGGCCGAACCTAGAGAAAGTGAAAAGACAATGATTCCCAGTGAGGAAGGCCTCAGGGAACGTCCACTGGCCATTAAGGAGTACCCTAATGAAGAACCAAAGGAATCTGAGGCTCATACAGAGACAATAGAGATTCCATTGAATTTCCTTTTACCATTCATGAGCTCTTATGACTATTCATCTTCTGAAGAAGATGAAGACATTATTGAAGGGCAACTTGCCCAGTATTTAGGAGCAATCATGAAGCTAAATGCCAAGCTATTTGGTAATGAGACTTGGGAGGATGAACCTCCATTGCTCATTAATGAACTGAATACCTGGGTTCAGCAAACTTCAGCTCAAAAGAAATAGGATCCTGGTAAATTCTTAATACCGTGTACCATAGGCACCATGACCTTTGAGAAGGTTCTGTGTGACCTAGGGTCAGGTATTAACCTCATGCCACTCTTTGTAATGGAGAAACTAGGAATCTTTGAGGTACAAGCTGCAAGAATCTCACTAGAGATGGCAGACAAATCAATGAAACAGGCTTATGGACTAGTAGAGGACGTGCTAGTGAAGGTTGAAGGCCTTTACATCCCTGCTGATTTCATAATCCTAGACACTGAAAAGGATGAGAATGAATCCATCATCCTTGGCAGACCTTTCCTAGCCATAGCAAAAGCGGTGATTGATGTTGACAGAGGAGAGTTGGTTCTTCAATTGAATGAGGACTACCTTGTATTCAAGACTCAAGGTTCTCCTTCTGTACACATGGAGAAGAAGTATGAAAGGCTTCTCTCAATACAGAGTCAAACAAAGCCCCCACATTCAAACTCTAAGTTTGGTGTTGGGAGGCCACAACCAAACTCTAAGTTTGGTATTGAGAGGCCACAACCATGCTCTGATTATCTGTGAGGCTCCATGAGAGCCCACTATCAAGTTATTGATATTAAAGAAGTGCTTATAGGGAGGCAACCCAATTTTATTTATCTATGTTAAATTTCCATTGTCCATTATTATTTTATGTTTTCTTTAGGTTGATGATCATGTGGAGTCACAAAAACAACTGCAAAATCAAAGCAAATTCAAAAATAGCATTAAAAACAGCACACCCTGGAGGAAGAACTTACTGGCGTTTAAACGCCAATAAGGGTAGCAGGATGGGCGTTTAACGCCCAGTTTGGCACCATTCTGGGTGTTTAACACCAGAAATGAGCACCAGACTGGCGTTTAACGCCAGAAATAGGCAGTAGTCTGGCGTTAAACGCCAGAATTGCACTCTAAGGGCGTTTTTGCACGCCTAAATGGAGCAGAGATGAGAAGTCCTTGACCCCTCAGGATCTGTGGACCCCACAGAATCCCCACCAACCTCAACTCATTCTCTCTTTCTCTCACACCTTTTCATAACACTCTTCCCCAAATACCCTTCACCAATCACCTCCATATCTCTTCTCCAAAAACCCCACCTACCTCCAAAATTCAAAACCCTTTCCCTCCCAAACCCAACCCTCCCCCCACTCCTATATAAACCCCTCATCCCTCCTTCATTTTCACACATCACAATCACCTTATACCCCCTTGGCCAAATTCACTCTCTCCCTCCATCTCCTCTATTTTCTTCTTCTTCCCCTTCTTTCTTTCTTCTTTTACTCGAGGACGAGCAAACCTTTTAAGTTTGGTGTGGTAAAAGCATTTTTTTATTTTTTCATAACTATTTATGGCACCTAAGGCCGGAGAAACCTCTAGAAAGAGGAAAGAGATGGCAAAAGCTTCCACCTCTGAGTCATGGGAGATGGAGAGATTCATCTCAATGGTCCATCAAGACCACTTCTATGAAGTTGTGGCCAAGAAGAAGGTGATCCCTGAGGTCTCTTTCATTTTCAAAAGGAATGAGTATCCGGAGATCCGACATGAGATCCGAAGAAGAGGTTGGGAAGTTCTCACCAATCCCATTCAACAAGTCGGAATCTTAATGGTTCAAGAGTTCTATGCCAATGCATGAATCACTAGGAACCATGATCAAAGTATGAACCCAAATCTAAAGAATTGGCTTACAAGGTTCGGGAAAAATACTTAGATTTCAGTCCGAAAAATATAAGGTTGGCGTTCAACTTGCCAATGATGCAAGAAAACGCACGCCCCTACATTAGAAGGGTCAACTTTGATCAAAGATTGGACCAAGTCTTCATGGACATATGTGTGGAAGGAGCTCAATGGAAAAGAGACTCAAGAGGCAAGCCGGTTCAATTGAGAAGGCCGGACCTTAAGCCTATGGCTAGAGGATGGTTGGAGTTCATCCAACACTCCATCATTCCTCCTAGCAACCGATCTAAAGTGACTGTAGATCGGGCTATCATGATCTATAGCATCATGATTGGAGAGGAAGTGGAAGTTCATGAGATCATACCTCTAAAACTCTACAAGGTGGCTGGCAAGTCCTCCACTTTGGCAAGGTTAGCCTTCCCTCATCTCATCTGTCACCTATGCAATTTAGCTGGAATTGTCATAGAGAAAGACATCCTTATTGAAGAGGACAAGCCCATCACTAAAAAGAGGATGGAACAAACAAGAGAGCCCACTCATGGACCTTAACAAGAGCATGAGGAAATTCCTCATGAAATCCCTGAGATGCCTCAAGGGATGCACTTTCCTACACACAACTATTGGGAGCAACTCAACACCTCTTTGGAAGGCTTGAGTTACAACATGGACCAACTAAGGGTGGAGCACCAAGAGCACTCCATCATTCTCCATGAAATTAGAGAAGAACAAAGAGCCATGAGGGAGGAGCAACAAAGGCAACGAAGAGACATAGAGGAGCTCAAAAGCACCATTGGTTCTTCAAGAGGAAGACGCCACCCTCACTAAGGTGGACCCGTTCCTTAATCTCCTTGTCTAATTGTCTTTCTGTTTTTGGCTTTGAGCTTTATGTTTTACTATATTTTGTGTCTTTACTACATGATCATTAGTGCCTAGTGTCTATGTCTTAAAGTTATGAATAATTCCATGAATCCTTCACCTCTCTTAAATGAAAAATGTACCTAATTACAAAAGAACAAGAAGTACTTGGATTTCAAATTTTATCTTGAAATTAGTTTAATTATTTTGATGTGGTGGTAATACTTTTTGTTTTCTGAATGAATGCTTGAACAGTGCATATTTTTTATAGTGAAGTTTATGAATGTTAAAATTGTTGGCTCTTGAAAGAATGATGAACGAAAAGAAATGTTATTGATAATCTGAAAAATCATGAAATTGATTCTTGAAGCAAGAAAAGCAGTGAAAAAAAAGAGAGCAGCGAAAAAAAAAGAGAAAAAAAAAGAGAAAGAAAGAAAAAGAAAAAGCAAGCAGAAAAAGCCAATAGCCATTTAAACCAAAAGGCAAGGGTAAAGAGGATCCAAGGCTTTGAGCATTAATGGATAGGAGGGCCTAAAGGAATAAAATCCTGGCCTAAGCGGCTAAATCAAGATGTCCCTAACCATGTGCTTGTGGCATGAAGGTCCAAGTGAAAAGCTTGAGACTGAGTGGTTAAAGTCGTGATCCAAAAGAAAAAGAGTGTGCTTAAGAACTCTGGACACCACTAATTGGGGACTTTAGCAAATCTAAGGCACAATCTGAAAAGGTTCACCCAGTTATGTGTCTGTGGCATTTATGTATCCGGTGGTAATACTGGAAAACAAAGTGGGCCACGGCCAAGACTCATAAAGTAGCTGTGTTTAAGAATCAACATACTAAACTAGGAGAATCAATAACACTATCCAAAATTCTGAGTTCCTATAGATGCCAATCATTCTGAATTTCAAAGGATAAAGTGAGATGCCAAAACTGTTCAAAAGCAAAAAGCTACTAGCCCCTCTCATCTAATTAGGACTAAGTTTCATTGATATTGTGAGATTCATTGTATATTTTCTTCTTTTTATCCTAATTTGTTTTTAGTTGCTTGGGGATAAGCAACAATTTAAGTTTGGTGTTGTGATGAGCGGATAATTTATACGCTTTTTGGCATTATTTTTAGGTAGTTTTTAGTAGGATCTAGCTACTTTTTAATATATTTTTATTAGTTTTTAAGCAAAATTCACATTTCTGGACTTTACTATGAGTTTGTGTGTTTTTCTATGATTTCAGGTATTTTCTGGCTGAAATTGAGGGACCTGAGCTAAAATCTGATTCAGAGACTGAAAAAGGACTGCAGATGCTGTTGGATTCTGACCTCCCTGCACTTGAAATGGACTTTTTGGAGCTACAGAAACTTAATTGGCGCGCTCTCAATTGCGTTGGAAAGTTGACATCCTAGGCTTTCCAGAAATATATAATAGTTCATACTTTGTCCGAGTTTTGATGATGCAAACTGGCGTTCAAATGCCAATTTCCTGCCCTATTCTGGCGTTAAACGCCAGAAACAGGATAAAGCTGGAGTTAAACGCCCAAACTGGCATAAAAGCTGGCGTTTAACTCCAAGAAAAGTCTCTACACATGAAAGCTTCAATGCTCAGCCCAAGCACACACCAAGTGGTCCCGAAAGTAGATTTCTGCATCATTTACTTATTTTTGTAAACCCTAGTAACTAGTCTAGTATAAATAGGACCTTTTTACTATTGTATTAGAGATCTTTTGATTAGTTTTATGCTATCTTAGACTCTTATGGGGGCTGGCCATTTGGCCATGCCTGGACCTTCATCATTTATGTATTTTCAACGGTGGAGTTTCTACACCTCATAGATTAAGGTGTGGAGCTCTGCTGTTCCTCGAGTATTAATGCAAAGTACTATTGTTCTTCTATTCAATTCAAGCTTATTATTATTGCAAGATATTCATTCGCACACAAGAACATGATGAATGTGATGATCAAGTGACACTCATCACCATTCTCACTTATGAACGCGTGCCTGACAAACACTTTCGTTCTACATGAAAACAAGCTTGAATGCATATCTCTTGGGACACTAATCAACAATTCACATCATTTCCCCTCTGATAATGGGGCATTTGAATCTGAGATTAGAACCTTTGTGGTATAGGCTAGAAACAATTGGCAGCATTCCTGAGATCTGAAAAGGCTAAACCTTGTCTGTGGTATTCCGAGTAGGATCTGGGAAGGGATGACTATGACGAGCTTCAAACTTGCGACTGTGGGGCGCAGTGACAGTGTGCAAAAGGATCATTGGATCTTATTCCAACACGATCGAGAACCGACAGCTGATTAGCCATGCGGTAGCTGTGCCTGGTATTTTTCATCCGAGACAAGAAATCTGACAGTTGATTAGCAGTACAGAAACCGTAGAGGACCATTTTCACTGAGAGAACGGGAGGTAGCCATTGACAACGGTGATCCCCAACATATAGCTTGCCATGGAAAGGAGTATGAATGATTGAATGAAGACAGTAGGAAAGCAGAGATTCAGAAGGAATAACGCATCTCCATACGCTTATCTTAAATTCCCACCAATGAATTACATAAGTATCTCTATCTTTATTTCATGCTTATTTATCTTTTAATTATCAAAGCTTCATAACTATTTGAATCCGTCTGACTGAGATTTACAAGATGACGATAGCTTGCTTCAAGCCGACAATCTCCGTGGGATCGACCCTTACTCACGTAAGGTATTACTTGGACGACCCATTGCACTTGCTGGTCAGCTGCACGAAGTTGTGTATCACGATTTTGTGTACCAGCCGCATACAGTGTGACTTTCAATGTGCTTACATCTAGAAAATAGTTCTCAGTGTGTGGGCATTCCCACTATACATTTGGCACAAAGGATCAAACAAAGTCGCATTTGCTCTTCTGTGGCAGACAATCTCTTAAAGCTTTCTCTTTATCCTTACCCTCTGCTCTTCTATGGCAGATACCCTTTTAGTTTATATATTCGTTTAATCTTTGTTCTCTGCTCTTCTGTGGCAGAGATTCCTTTTCTTAATAAACCGAGCTCAAATCATTACTTAAAACAAAATCTCTCCTTAAAAGATTGGATTTAAAACATTATACTTTTCTTAATAAATCGAATTTAAAAGAGAATAAATCTTTTCTTATCTAAATAAATCTCAAATAATTTAATTTTTCAAAACCAAATCTTTTAAAATAGCATTTCAAACAAAACCTCAATTTCATAAAAATTTTGGCAACACCTCCCCTAAAACTTGGACTTTGCCACCCTTGTTAGGTCCCAACCGAACCATTCTCAACCTCTTTTCAATCATTTCCAATAAATCAAACTAATTCCAATATCAGAAATCATTTCAAATCTCAATTCTATACCAACAAATCAAACCCATTCCAATGTCAAAATCTTTACCGATTTTTAGAATTTTTTTTGATAAATCAATAAATCTCATTTCTAATATCTCAAATCGTTTCAAATGCGGATTTATTTTCAATACCAAATTAATCCCAAACGAAGAAAAGAAAATCATTTTACATAGTATTCAATCAAACCGACTTTCCAACTCAATAATAAGAATTTTCAGCATTCCTAAACAATTAAGAAATTAATTACATATTTATCAAATTCAGTCATAAATACAACTCAAACTCATCACTCAGTCATTCCAAACAATCATAAATTATTTGCAAATACCCACTAGACTTTAATGGCATTCATAGTTTAGAACAGTCAATTTCAAAATAAAATCTCCTACCTCCATATGAAATCAAAATCAACGAAAGCTCTGGAGAAGCTTTCTGACCGAACTGCTGAAAAGAAAAGCGTCAGAAATCGTCTGTATCTCCTAGAATTCCAATCGACCGAACTCAAGGACAAGAGGAGCTACGTCACCATCAATTTCTACCGGATGAAAGTAACGCCAATATGTAGAGAAGGAGTATACAAACACTTTTATCAGATTAGATTTTTTATTGGAGTTACGGATCGCAAGAAATCGAAGTCGGAAGCTCGGAGGTTCATAGAAATCTCTCTCTCACCCACGGTTATTTCTCTTTCTTTTCTCCAAAAAAAAAAATAGTTTGGTCTTGCTTGGAAGAAGAAAAGTTAATGAAGGAAGAATGATTAATTGGTATTAAGGTGACATATGAGGGCTTATGTGTCATGATTATATATAAATCTGTATATATGCTTACAAGTTAAGTTTCTTTTCTTTGTTTGTTTGGAAATAGCTTCGGCCAAATAAACTTTAATAATAATAATAATTTTTTTATTTTTTTGAAATATCTTATTATAATAATAAAATTAATTTAAAAATCTTAATAGATTTTAAACTCAAGATATTATAAAATTTAATTTAATTACTTTTAAGAGAATAATTTTTTAAATAAAATAACAAATTATTATTTGATTTTTCAAAAATTCGAAATATTATAAAACGTAGAAACAGAAGCAGGCAGAAGTAGAATAACAACAATCAAACAACAATGAACAGAAGAACAACAATAATAATAACAATGGATAATAGAATTAAAGCAACAATAAAAGTAGAACCAGAAGTAGAAGCAAAAATAAAAGTAGGAAGAAGCAGAAGCAACCAGAAGCATCAACAACAACAATAGAATAAAAGGAATAAACAGAAGCAACCAGAAGTATCAATAACAACAACAACAATGAAATAAATAGAAGCAGAACAGTTTTCTTTAAATCTAAAAAATTAAAGAAAAAAGGAATAAAAAATTAAAATAGCACTGCAGGAACCTCGAGGGAGAACAGGGGATCTGCGAATCGCGAGGGGAAGGACTGCGGCGGTGGTGGGGGAGGAGGGGCTGCGGCAGTAAACTACGAATTGCGGGGAGAGGAGAGCTGCAGTGGTGGTGGTGGATCGCGTGGAAAGGGCTGCGACAATGGTGGCGATACGGTGGTGGCGGGCTGCAAATCGCGACAAGGAGGATGCTGTGGTGGTCGGCGGCATTGCGAATCGCGACGAGGGCAAGGATGTGGCGACGAGAACGACTCCGTTCCTCTCTTCTCTTTCTCTCTCCCTCTGCTCTCTCCTCTCTTGCCGTTAGTGTGAGTGTGTGCTGAGGAAGAAAGGAGCAACGACAAAGAAGCAGGGAGCGTCAAGGAGCAACTGCGGTGGCGTGGAGATTTCCCACCTTCCCTTCCTCCTTTCCCCTCTTCCCTGGAAACAACACCCCCCAAAGCCCGACCTTCTCTTCCTCCTTTTTCATTGTCTTTTTTCTTTATTTTATATTTTTTTAGTTAGAGGTAATTTGGTAATAAAAATAAAAAAGTTGAGTAAAAAAGTCGATTTTTTTTTTATGACTTAAAAAATAGTACGATTTTAAAAATAATTTTCGAGACCATTTTATAACAAAAAAAAGGACGAGGATAAAATAAATTTTCCTCGACCTAACTTTTTTTTTTAAATCCAACTAAAATATTAAATCAACAAATAGTCAGCCAAATAGTCTTGGCCCAGCAACAAATCCATTGTATCAAGCCCAATGACCACGTTAAGTTAATGGGGTAATTATGCTTATTAATTTCTATCGCTGGAACAGAAACGGGATAGTTTTAACTCCATTACGGTAATAGCATAAACAGTCTCCTTTTATTGAGAGTGGATTTTTTCAAGTGGAAAAAAAATTAAATGATATTCAGTGTTTGATTTCATCTTTTATTATTCTTTCTCTTTTATATATTTTTTACTCTACTTATAAAATTAAAGTTGAGAGATTACACTTTATTTTCTCAAGTATTAAAAAAAATGAAATGGAATCATTTCTCCTTTTATCACATGTTGTCATTCACGTGTCGTCATTTTACTATGCCATGAGGCTCCGTTTGGTTAGTGGGTGGAAATACATAAGACATAGATATAAAGACATAAAATGACATAGACACAGTAGGACATAAAAGTCTTAAACTTGTTTGGTATTTAAGTACAGGACCTGCATTCAAATTACAATTTTAATAAAATGACACTAATAACCCTACCATCATTATCACTTGTCTATCTCTATCACCATCACCATTATCATGTTAACTCAGATTATTGATGAGCGGATAATTTATACGCTTTTTGGCATTGTTTTTATATAGTTTTTAGTAAGTTTGAGCTACTTTTAGGGATGTTTTCCTTAGTTTTTATGTTAAATTCACATTTCTGGACTTTACTATGAGTTTATGTGTTTTTCTGTGATTTCAGGTAAATTCTGACTGAAATTGAGGGATTTGAGCAAAACTCTGAAAAAGGCTGACAAAAGGACTGCTGATGCTGTTGGAATCTGACCTCCCTGCACTCGAAATGGATTTTCTGGAGCTACAGACCTCCAAATGGCGCGCTCTCAACGGCGTTGGAAAGTAGACATCCAGGGCTTTCCAGCAATATATAATAGTCCATACTTTATTCGAAGAATTACGACGCAACTTGGCGTTGAACGCCAAGTACACGCTCCTTTCTGGAGTTAAACGCCAGAAAAACGTCATGATCCGGAGTTGAACGCCCAAAACACATCATAACTCAGAGTTCAACTCCAAGAGAAGCCTCTGCTCGTGTATTGATCAAGCTCAGCCCAAGCACACACCAAGTGGGCCCCGGAAGTGAATTTATGCATCAATTACTTACTCATGTAAACCCTAGTAGCTAGTCTAGTATATATAGGACATCTATCTATTATATTAGACATCCTGGATTGTATTTTGAATCCTGTGATCACGTTTTAGGGGGCTGGCCATTCGGCCATGCCTGGACCTCTTTCACTTATGTATTTTCAACGGTGGAGTTTCTGCACACCATAGATTAAGGGTGTGGAGCTCTGCTGTACCTCAAAGATTAATGAAGTTCTATTTTCTTTTATTCAAATTCCTCTCTTATTCTTATTCCAAGATATTCATTCGTACCCAAGAATATGATGAATGTGATGATTAAATAACCCTCATCACTATTCTCACTGATGAACGCGCGTGATTGACAACCACTTCCGTTCTACATGCAACAAGGCTTGAATGTGTATCTCTTAGATTCCCCAACAGAATCTTCGTGGTATAAGCTAGATAGATGGCGGCATTTATGAGGATCCGGAAAGTCCAACCTTGTCTGTGGTGTTTCGAGTAGGATCCTGGGAATCCGGAAAGTCCAACCTTGTCTGTGGTGTTCCGAGTAGGATTCCGGTAATAAATGACTGTGACGTGCTTCAAACCTGTAACCTGCTGGGTGTTAGTGACAGACGCAAAAGAGGGATTCTATTCCAGTAGGGGAGGGAACCAACCGGTGATTGGCCGTACTGTGACAGAGTGCGTGAGCATTAGCTTTCACTGCGAGGATGGGATGTAGCTATCAACCATGGGTGATGCCTCCAGACTGGTTAGCTGTGCGAGTGACAGCCGCATAGGATATTTCCCCGAGAGGATTGAAAGTAGCCACAGCTGATGGTGAACCCCTAAACAAAGCTTGCCATGGAAAGGAGTAAGAAGGACTGAGTAGAAGCAGTGGGAGAGCAGGCGTCCGAGAGCTCTACAACATCTCCATTCCGCTTATCTGAAATTCCCACCAATGAATCTGCATAAGTATTTCTATCCCTTTTATTATTCCTTTTTATTTACAATCCAATAATCACAATTACCTTTTTAATCTGCCTAACTGAGATTTGCAAGGTGACCATAGCTTGCTTCATACCAACAATCTCTGTGGATTCGACCCTTACTCACGTAAGGTTATTACTTGGACGACCCAGTACACTTGCTGGTTAGTTGAACGGAGTTGTGAATTCCACCAGAGCCATAATTAGAACATTGATCACAAATGATACAAGAATTTGAATCACAATTTCGTCCACCAAGTTTTTGGCGCCGTTGCCGGGGATTGTTCGAGTATGGACAACTGACGGTTCATCTTGTTGCTCAGATTAGGTAATTTTCTTTTCAAAAATCTTTTTCAAAATTTTTCTTTTTATTTTTCATTTTTCAAAACCTTATTTTCGAAAAAAAATTAATAAAAATCCAAAAAAAATTAGAAAATCATAAAAACCAAAAATATTTTGTGTTTCTTGTTTGAGTCTTGAGTCAATTTTTAAGTTTGGTGTCAATTGCATGCTTTAAAAAAATTTTTTTTTCTTGCATTTTTCGAAAATTTCATGCATTCATAGTGTTCTTCATGATCTTCAAGTTGTTCTTGACAAGTTCTCTTGTTTGATCTTGATGATTTCTTGTTTTGTGTCTTTTCTTGTTTCTCATGTGCATTTTTGCATTCATATTTTCCATGCATTAAAAATTTCTAAGTTTGGTGTCTTGCATATTTTCTTTGCATTAAAAATTTTTCAAAATTATGTTCTTGATGTTCATCATGATCTTCAAAGTGTTCTTGGTGTTCATCTTGACATTCATAGCATTCTTGCATGCATTCATTATTTTGATCCAAAAATTTCATGCATTGAGTATTTTTGTTGTTTTTCTCTCTCATGATTAAAAATTAAAAAATCAAAAAATATCTTTTCCTTATTTTCCTCCAAATTTTCGAAATTTTGGGTTGACTTGGTCAAAATTTTTTTAAAATTAGTTGTTTCTTACAAGTCAAGTAAAAATTTCAATTTTAAAAATCTTATCTTTTCAAAATCTTTTTCAAAAATCATATCTTTTTCATTTTTTTAATATAATTTTCGAAAATTTCAAAAATCTTTTTCAAAATATTTTCAAAATCTTTTTCTTATCTTTATATGTAATTTTCGAAAATTAGCTAACAATTAATGTGATTGGTTCAAAAATTTGAAGTTTGTTACTTTCTTGTTAAGAAAGGTTCAATCTTTAAGTTCTAGAATCTTATCTTGTAGTTTCTTGTTAGTGAAGTAAGTAATTTCAAAATTTTTGAATTAAATCTTTTTATCTTTTATTTGATCTTTTTCAAAAATTTTTATCTTTTTCAAAATTTGATTTCAAAAATATCTTATCTAACTTACTATCTTCTTATCTTTTTCAAAATTTTGATTTCAAATCTTTTTCAACTAACTAACTAACTTTTTGTTTGTTTCTTATCTTTTTCAAAACCACCTAACTACTTTTCCCTCTCTAATTTTCGAAAATATCTCTCTCTTTTTCAAAAATTCTTTTTAATTAATTAATTGTTTCATGTTTAATTTTAATTACATTTTATCTCTAATTTTCGAAAATTACTAATTCCTTTTCAAACTTATTTTCGAATTCTCTCTTCTCTTTTCTTCTTCTATTTAATTATTTAATTACTAACACTTCTCCTCACCTCTCTTCATCCACAAATCCGAATCTCCCTTTTCTTTCTTATACCCCTTTCTTTTTCTACTAACATAAAGGAATCTCTATACTGTGACATAAAGGATTCCTTCTTCTTTTCTTGTTTTCTTCTCTTTCATATGAGCAGGAACAAGGATAAAGGCACTCTTGTTGAAATTGATCCAGAACCTGAAAGGACTCTGAAGAGAAAATTAAGAGAAGCTAAAATACAACAATCCAGAAACAACCTTTCAGAAATTTTCGAACAAGAGAAGGAGATGGCCGAAAATAATAATAATAATACAAGGAGAATGCTTGGTGACTTCACAAAACCAATGTCCAAGTTTGATGGAAGAAGCATCTCCATTCCTGCCATTGGAGCCAATAACTTTGAGCTTAAGCCTCAACTAGTTGCTTTAATGCAACAAAACTGCAAGTTTTATGGACTTCCATCTGAAGATCCTTATCAGTTTTTAACTGAGTTCTTGCAGATCTGTGAGACTGTAAAGACGAATGGAATTGATCCTGAAGTCTACAGATTCATGCTTTTCCCTTTTGCTGTAAGAGACAGAGCTAGAATGTGGTTGGATTCTCAACCCAAGGATAGCCTGGACTCATGGGATAAGCTTGTCACTGCATTCTTAGATAAGTTCTTTCCCCCTCAAAAGCTGAGCAAGCTGAGAGTGGATGTTCAAACCTTCAAACAAAAAGATGGTGAATCCCTCTATGAAGCTTGGGAAAGATACAAGCAGCTGACTAAAAGATGTCCATCTGACATGTTTTCAGAATGGACCATATTAGATATATTCTATTATGGTCTCTCTGAATTTTCGAAAATGTCATTGGATCATTCTACAGGTGGATCTATTCACCTGAAGAAAACGCCTGAAGAGGCTCAAGAACTCATTGACATGGTTGCAAACAACCAGTTCATGTATACTTCTGAGAGGAATTCCGTGAACAATGGGGTACCTCAAAAGAAAGGAGTTCTTGAAATTGATGCTCTGAATGCCATACTGGCTCAGAACAAAGTGTTGACTCAACAGGTCAACATGATCTCTCAAAATCTGAATGGATTGCAACATGCATCCAACAGTAATAGAGAGGCAGCTTCTGAAGAAGCTTATGATCCTGAAAACCCTGCCATGGCAGAGGTTAATTACTTAGGTGAACCTTATGGAAACACCTATAACTCATCATAGAGAAATCATCCAAATTTCTCCTGGAAGGATCAACAAAAACCTCAACAAGGTTTTAACAATGGTGGACGCAATAGGCTGAACAATAGTAAGCCATATCCATCATCTTCTCAGCAACAGACAGAGAACTCTGAACAAAATAATTCTAATTTAGCCAATATAGTCTCTGATCTGTCAAAGGCCACTTTCAGTTTTATGAATGAAACCAGATCTTCCATTAGAAATCTGGAAGCACAAGTGGGCCAGCTGAGTAAGAAAGTCATTGAAACTCCTCCCAGTACTCTCCCAAGCAATACAGAAGAAAATCCAAAAGGAGAGTGCAAGGCCATTGACATAGTCAAAGTGGCCGAATGCACAAGGGAGGAGGAGGACGAAAATCCTAGTGAGAAAAACCTCCTGGGACGTTCCTCAACCAAGAAGGAGTCTCCTGTTAAGGATCAAAAGGAATCTGAGGCTCATACAGAGATCATAGAGATTCCATTGAACCTCCTTCTGCCATTCATGAGCTCTGAGGACTATTCTTCCTCTGAAGAGGATGAAGATGTGATTGGAGAGCAAGCTGCTCTATATTTAGGAGCTATCATGAAGCTGAATGCCAAGCTGTTTGGTAATGAGACTTGGGAAAGAGAACCTCCCTTGCTCATTAGTGAACTAGATACTTGGATTCAGAGAACTCTACCTCAAAAGAAGCAAGATCCTGGCAAGTTCTTAATACCTTGCACCATTGGCACCATGAGCTTTGAAAAAGCTCTATGTGATCTGGGGTCAGGGATAAATCTGATGCCACTCTCTGTAATGGAGAAGCTGGGGATCATTGAGGTACAACCAGCCTTGTTCTCATTACAATTGGCAGACTGATGAGCGGATGATTTGTATACTTTTTGGCATTGTTTTTAGTATGTTTTTGATATGATCTAGTTAGTTTTTAGTATATTTTTATTAGTTTTTAGTTAAAATTCACTTTTCTGGACTTTACTATGAGTTTGTGTGTTTTTCTATGATTTCAGGTATTTTCTGACTGAAATTGAGGGACCTGAGCAAAAATCTGATCCAGAGACTCAAAAGGACTGCAGATGCTGTTGGATTTTGACCTCCCTGCACTCGAAGCGGATTTTCTGGAGCTACAGAAGCCCAATTGGCGCGCTCTCAACGGCGTTGGAAAGTAGACATCCTGGGCTTTCCAGCAATATATGATAGTCCATACTTTGCCCAAGATTTGATGGCCCAAACCGGCGTTCAAAGTCACCTCAAGAAATCCCAGCGTTAAACGCTGGAACTGGCACCCAAATGGGAGTTAAACGCCCAAACTGGCACTAAAGCTGGCGTTTAACTCCAAGGAGAGTCTCTACACGAAATTTCTTCATTGCTCAGCCCAAGCACACACCAAGTGGGCCCGGAAGTGGATTTTTATGTCATTTACTCATATGTACTAGTTTTCTATAAGTAGGACCTTTTACTAAAACATCTGAGAACATCTTGGTAGCTATCTTTGAGTTTTATGCTATCTTAGATCATTGGGAGGCTGGCCATTCGGCCATGCCTGGACCTTATGCTTATGTATTTTCAACGGTGGAGTTTCTACACACCATAGATTAAGGTGTGGAGCTCTGCTGTACCTCGAGTATTAATGCAATTACTATTGTTCTTCCATTCAATTCCGCTTGTTCTTTATCCAAGATATCACTTGTTCTTCAACATGATGAAGGTGATGATTGACGCCCATCACCATTCTCACCCATGAACAAGGTGACTGACAACCATTCTTGTTCTACAAGCATCTGAGGCTTAGTGAATATCTCTTGGATTCTTCGGAATCTTCGTGGTATAGGCAGGACCTGATGGCGGCATTCAAGAGAATCCGGAAGGTCTAACCTTGTCTGTGGTATTCTGAGTAGGATTCAATGATTGAATGACTGTGACGTGCTTCAAACCTGTAACCTACTGGGCGTTAGTGACAGACGCAAAAGAGTTATTCTATTCCGGTAGGGGAGGGAACCAAACTGGTGATTGGCAGCACTGTGACAGAGTGTGTGCATTAGCTTTCACTACGCGAATGGGAGGTAGCTGCTGACAACAGTGAAACCTTACACGAGCTTGCCATGGAAAGGAGTAAGAAAGGATTGGATGAAGGCATTAGGAAAGCAGAGAGACGGAAGGGAAGGCATCTTCATACACTTGTCTGAAGCTCTTACACCAATGATATACATAAGTATCTCTATCCTTATCTTTTATGTTATTTTCGTTCATCACCATATACATCTGAGTTTGCCTGACTAAGATTTACAAGATGACCATAGCTTGCTTCAATACTAACAATCTCCGTGGGATCGACCCTTACTCACGTAAGGTTTATTACTTGGACGACCCAGTGCACTTGCTGGTTAGTTGTGCGAAGTTGTGTAATGCCATGGTATTGAGCCACCAAGTTCTTGGAGCCATTACCGGGGATTATTTGAGTTGTGAAAAAGTATTGTTCACAATTTTGCGACACCAAGTTTTTGGCGCCGTTGCCGGGGATTGTTCAAGTTTTGAGCAAGCTTTTGGTAACATCAGTGCCAAGATCCGGCAACAACATCAAGTTTTTGGTGTTATTGCCCGGGATTGTTTAGGCTGGACAACTGACGGTTCATCTTGTTGCTTAGATTAGGTATTATTTTTTTCGAAATTCTTGAAGATGAATTCTAGAGTTTCATGATGATTTGTTGAAATCTGGCTGGCTGAGAAGCCATGTCTAATCTCATTGGACCGAGGTTTCAACTTATCACCACAAGAGCTTGTTGATTTTCATCAATTTTGCTCTTGGAGCAGTGATCTGCTAAGATTTGGCTGACCTTTGGTCATGTCTAGTGTTTTGGACCGAAGCTTTCTTTGAAAGCTTGGCTGGCTGTGAAGCCATGTCTAATTCCTGGACCGGAGTCTTAGACTAGCATTGCACTGATTCCTGGAATTCTCATTAAGAATTTTGATGCCTTTTCCCACTTAATTTTCGAAAAACACAAAAAAAATTACAAAATCATAAAAAGACCAAAAATATTTTTCTTGTTTGAGTCTAGTGTCTCATCTTAAGTTTGGTGTCAAATGCATGTTTTTGTTATATATTTCGAATCCATGCATATATTTCTTTGTTTTGATCTTTGAATTCTCTTGACTTGAGTGTTTATGTGTCTCATATGCATTCTCATATTGTTAGTGTCAGTAGTATACAAACTGCTAAGTTTGGTGTCTTGCATGCATTGTTAATTGATTCCTTTTGCATTTTGATTATTAAAAATCCAAAAATATTTTTAATTTGTGTCTTTTCAAGTCAATGATACAAAGAATTGAAGATTCAGAACATACTGCAGAGGAATTATACAGAAAAAGTTGAGCATTCAAAAATGCCCAGTGAAGAAGGCAGACTGGCGTTTAAACGCCAGCCAGGGCACCTGGTTGGGCGTTTAACGCCCAAAGAGGTAGCATTTTGGGCGTTAAACGCCAGAATGTATACCATTCTGGGCGTTTAACGCCAGGATGGTGCTAGGGGGAAGATTTTGTTTTCAAATCAATTTTTTTTAGTTTTTCAAAATCAAATCTTTTTCAAATCAAATCTTTTCAATCAAATGTTTTCAAAATCAATTTCTTTCCTTTTTAAAAGATACTTACTAACAATTAATGATTTGATTGAACATCTCAAAAATTGTTGCCTTTTCTGTTGAGAAAGGTTTTATGTTTGAATCATATCTTTTCTTGTTAGGCAAGTCATTAATTTTTAAAATCATATCTTTTCAAAGTGTTTTCAAATCATATCTTTTAAAATTGTTTTCAAATCATATCTTCTCAATCACATCTTTTTAAAACCATAACTTTTCAATTAAATCTTTTTAACCACATCTTTTTCAAATTAGTTTTCAATCAAATCTTTTTAATTTCTAATTTCAAATCTTTTTCAAAAATCACTTGATTTCTTTTTCACTTTTAATTTTCGAAAATTATCAATCAAATTTTCAAAATGTTTTTAAAATCTCTTAATTGAATTTTCGAAAATTCTCTTCCCTCCTTCCCACATCCTTCTATTTATGGAGTACCACTCCTTCTGAATGCACAATTCGAACCTTATCTAATTAAAGTTCGAATTCATCTTCTCCTTCTTCTTTCTATTTCTCTTTTCCTCTGACATCTCAAGGAATCTCTATACTGTGACATAGAGGATTCCACACTTTCTGTTTCTCTTCTCTTTCATATGAGCAGGAGCAGAGACAAAGGCATTCTTGTTGAGGCTGATCCTGAACCCGAAAGGACCTTGAAGAGAAAGCTAAGAGAAGCCAAAACACAACTCTCTTTAGAGCACCTGACCGAATTCTTCAAGGAAGAAGAACAAATGGCAGCCGAAAACAACAACAATGCCAACAATGCAAGGAAGGTGCTTGGTGACTTTACTGCACCTACTCCTGATTTCTATGGAAGAAGCATCTCTGTCCCTGCCATTGGAGCAAACAACTTTGAGCTTAAGCCTCAATTAGTTTCTCTAATGCAACAGAATTGCAAGTTTCATGGACTTCCAATGGAAGATCCTCATCAGTTTTTAGCTGAGTTCTTGCAAATCTGTGACACAGTCAAGACTAATGGGGTTAACCCTGAGGTCTATAGACTGATGCTATTCCCTTTTGCTGTAAGAGACAGAGCTAGAATATGGTTGGATTCTCAACCTAAAGAAAGCCTGGACTCTTGGGAAAAGCTAGTCAATGCCTTCTTGGCAAAGTTCTTTCCACCACAAAGATGGAGTAAGCTTAGAGTGGAAGTCCAAACCTTCAGACAGAAGGATGGAGAATCCCTCTATGAAGCTTGGGAAAGATACAAACAATTAATCAGAAGATGTCCCTCAGACATGCTTTCTGAATGGAGCATCATAGGTATTTTCTATGATGGTCTCTCTGAACTATCCAAGATGTCTTTGGATAGCTCTGCTGGAGGATCTCTTCATCTGAAGAAGACGCCTGCAGAAGCTCAAGAATTGATTGAAATGGTTGCAAATAACCAATTCATGTACACTTCTGAAAGGAATCCTGTTAACAATGGGACTAGTCAGAAGAAAGGAGTTCTTGAGATTGACACTCTGAATGCCATATTGGCTCAGAATAAAATATTGACTCAACAAGTCAATTTGATTTCTCAAAGTCTGTCTGGAATGCAAAATGCACCAAACAGTACTAAGGATGCTTCATCTGAGGAAGAAGCTTATGATCCTGAGAACCCTTCCATGGAAGAGGTGAATTACCTAGGAGAACCCTATGGTAACACCTATAATTCTTCATGGAGAAATCACCCAAATCTCTCATGGAAGAATCAAGAGAGACCTCAACAAGGTTTCAATAATAATGGTGGAAGAAACAGGTTTAACAATGGTAAGCCTTTTCCATCATCTTCTCAGCAACAGACAGAGAGTTCTAAGCAGAATACTTCTGACTTAGCAACAATGGTCTCTGATCTAATAAAGACCACTCAAAGTTTCATGACTGAAACTAGATCCTCCATTAGGAATTTGGAAGGACAAGTGGGTCAGCTGAGCAAGAAAATTACTGAACTTCCCCCAAGCACTCTCCCAAGTAACACTGAAGAAAATCCAAAAGGAGAGTGCAAAGCCATAAATATGGCCGAATTCTGGGAGGAAGAAGAGGCAGTGAACGCCACTGAGGAAGGCTTCACTGGACGTCCACTGGCCTCCAATGAGTTCCCCAATGAGGAACCTTGGGAGTCTGAGGCTCAAACTGAGACCATAGAGATTCCCTTGGACTTACTACTGCCTTTCATGAGCTCTGATGAGTATTCTTCCTCTGAAGAGGAGGAGTATGTCACTGAGGAGCAAGTTGCTAAATACCTTGGAGCAATCATGAAGCTGAATGACAAGTTATTTGGAAATGAGACTTGGGAGGATGAACCCCCTTTGCTCACCAAAGAACTGGATAACTTGTCTAGGCAGCAATTGCCTCAAAAGAGGCAAGATCCTGGGAAGTTTTCTATACCTTGTACCATAGGCACCATGACCTTCAAGAAGGCCTTGTGTGACTTGGGGTCAAGTGTAAACCTCATGCCCCTCTCTGTAATGGAGAAATTAGGGATCTTTGAGGTGCAAGCTGCAAAAATCTCACTAGAGATGGCAGACAACTCAAGAAAACAAGCCTATGGACTTGTAGAGGATGTTCTGGTTAAGGTTGAAGACCATTACATTCCTACTGATTTCATAGTCTTAGAGACTGGGAAGTGCATGGATGAATCCATCATCCTTGGCAGACCCTTCCTAGCAACAGCAAAGGCTGTGATTGATGTTGATAGAGGAGAGTTGATCATTCAAGTGAATGAAGAATCCTTGGTGTTTAAGGCCCAAGGATATCCCTCTGTCATCATGGAGAAGAAGCATGAAGAGCTTCTCTCAAAACAGAGCCAAACAGAGCCCCCACAGTCAGACTCTAAGTTTGGTGTTGGGAGGCCACAATCAAACTCTAAGTTTGGTGTTGAACCCCCACATTCAAACTCTAAGTTTGGTGTTGGGAAGTTCCAACACGGTTCTGAGCATCTCTGAGGCTCCATGAGAGTCCTCTGTCAAGCTAATGACAGTAAAGAAGCGCTTGTTGGGAGGCAACCCAATGTTTTATAATTAATTATTTTCTTTTGTTATTTTATCTTTTTTTTGTTGGTTGATGATCATAAGAAGTCACAAAAACAATGAAAAAAGCAAAAACAGAATGAAAAACAGGAAGAGAAACAGCACACCCTGGAGGAAGATGCTGCTGGCGTTTAAACGCCAGTCAGCCTAGCTGTTGGGCGTTTAACGCCCAGTCTGGCACTATTCTGGGCGTTTAACGCCAGAAAGGGGCACCAGACTGGCGTTAAACGCCAGTAAAGGGCAAAAACCTGGCGTTAAACGCCAGGAATGGGCACCAGCCCGGCGTTTAACGCCAGAAAAGGCTCAAAACGTGGATTTTGATGCCATTTGGTGCAAGGATGCCTTTTCCTTGACACTACAGGATCTGTGGACCCCACAGGACCCTACCATCACTCTCTCTCTTCTTCCCCCATTCACCAATCACCTCAACACCTCTTCCCCAAAAACCCCTCACCTATCAAATCCCATCTTTCTCTTCACCACTCACATCCATCCTTCATAAAACCCCACCAACCTCACCCTTCAAATTCAAACCACTTTCCCTCCAAACCCACCCTCAAATGGCCGAACCCTCATCCCCCTCTTTCCTATATAAACCTCTCTTTACCCCTTCATTTTCCACAACCTAAACACCCTTTCTTCCCTTCTTGGCCGAACACACTACCATCTCCCTCTTCCTCATTTCTTCTTCTTCTACTCTCTTCTTTCTTCTTTTGCTCGAGGACGAGCAAACATTTTAAGTTTGGTGTGGTAAAAGCGTTGCTTTTTCATAACCATTTATGGCATCCAAGGCCGGAGAAACCTCTAGAAAGAGGAAAGGGAAGGCAAAGGCTTCCACCTCCGAGTCATGGGAGATGGATAGATTCCTCTCAAGGGTGCATCAAGTCCACTTCTATGAAGTTGTGGCCTTGAAGAAGGTGATCCCCGAAGTCCCCTTTTCACTCAAAAAGGGTGAATATCCGGAGATCCGCCATGAGATCCGAAGAAGAGGTTGGGAAGTACTTACCAACCCCATTCAACAAGTCGGAATCTTGATGGTTCAAGAGTTCTATGCCAATGCATGGATCACCAAGAACCATGACCAAAGTGTGAACCCGGATCCAAAGAATTATCTTACTATGGTTCGGGGGAAATACTTGGATTTTAGTCCGGAAAGTGTGAGGGTGGCGTTCAACTTGCCTATGATGCAAGGAGATGAGCATCCTTACACTAGAAGGGTCAACTTTGATCAAAGGTTGGACCAAGTCCTCACAGTCATATGTGAAGAGGGCGCACAATGGAAGCAAGATTCAAGAGGAAAGCCGGTCCAATTGAGAAGGCATGACCTCAAACCCGTGGCTAGAGGATGGTTAGGGTTCATACAACGCTCAATCATTCCCACTAGCAACCGGTCCGAAGTTACCATAGACCGGGCCATCATGATTCATAGCATCATGATTGGAGAAGAAATAGAGGTTCATGAGGTTATAGCCCAAGAACTCTATAGGGTGGCGGACAAGACCTCTACCTTGGCAAGGTTAGCCTTTCCTCACCTCATTTGTCACCTCTGTTATTCAGTGGGAGTTGACATAGAGGGAGACATCACCATTGATGAGGACAAGCCCATCACTAAGAAAAGGATGGAGTACACAAGAGATCCCACTCATCATGAGATCCCTGAGATTCCTCAAGGGATGAATTTTCCTCCACAAGACTATTGGGGGCAACTAAACACCTCCCTAGGAGAGTTGAGTTCCAATATGGGACAACTAAGGGTGGAGCACCAAGAACACTCCATTCTCCTCCATGAAATTAGAGAAGAACAAAGAATCATGAGAGAGGAGCAACAAAGGCAAGGAAGAGACATTGAGGAGCTCAAGCACTCCATAGGACCTTCAAAAGCAAGGAAGAGCCGCCATCACTGAGGTGGACCCATTCCTTGATTTCCTTGTTCTTTATTCTTATGTTTTTCGATTTTTATGCTTTATGTTATCCATGCTTGTGTCTTATGATCATTAGTGTCTTAGTGTCTATGCCTTAAAGTTATGAATGTCCTATGAATCCATCACCTTTCTTGAATAAAAATGTGCTTAATTGAAAAAGGAAGAATTGCATGAATTTTGAATTTTATAATAGTTTAATTATTTTGATGTGGTGGCAATATTTTTGTTCTCTGAATGTATGCTTAAACAGTGCATATGTATCTTGAATTTGAGGTTCATGAATGTTGGCTCTTGAAAGAATGATGAAAAAGGAGACATGTTATTGAGGATCTGAAAAATCAATAAAATGATTCTTGAAGCAAGAAAAAGCATTGCTATTCAAAAAAAAAAAAAATAAAAAAAAAAATAAAAAAAATAAAAAATAAAAAATAAAATATTTTCGAAAAAAAAAAAGAGAAAAAGAAAGAAATAAAGTTGTGATCCAAGGCAAATAAGAGTGTGCTTAAGAACCCTGGACACCTCTAATTGGGGACTTTAGCAAAGCTGAGTCACAATCTGAAAAGGTTCACCCAATTATGTGTCTGTGGCATGTATGTATCCGGTGGTAATACTGGAAAGACAGAGTGCTTTGGGCCACAGCCAAGACTCAATAAATAGCTATGTTCAAGAATCATCATACTTTACTAGGAGAATCATTAACACTATCTGGATTCTAAGTTCCTAAAGAAGCCAACCATTCTGAATTTCAAAGGATAGATTGAGATGCCAAAACTGTTCAGAGGCAAAAAGTTAAAAGCCCCGCTCATCTAATTAATACTGATCTTCACAGATGTTTTGGAATTCATTGCATATTCTCTTCCTTTTATCTATTTGATTTTCAGTTGCTTGGGGACAAGCAACAATTTAAGTTTGGTGTTGTGATGAGCGGATGATTTGTATACTTTTTGGCATTGTTTTTAGTATGTTTTTGATATGATCTAGTTAGTTTTAGTATATTTTATTAGTTTTTAGTTAAAATTCACTTTTCTGGACTTTACTATGAGTTTGTGTGTTTTTCTGTGATTTCAGGTATTTTCTGGCTGAAATTGAGGGACCTGAGCAAAAATCTGATCCAGAGACTCAAAAGGACTGCAGATGCTGTTGGATTCTGACCTCCCTGCACTCGAAGCGGATTTTCTGGAGCTACAGAAGCCCAATTGGCGCGCTCTCAACGGCGTTGGAAAGTAGACATCCTGGGCTTTCCAGCAATATATGATAGTCCATACTTTGCCCAAGATTTGATGGCCCAAACCGGCGTTCAAAGTCACCTCAAGAAATCCCAGCGTTAAACGCTGGAACTGGCACCCAAATGGGAGTTAAACGCCCAAACTGGCACTAAAGCTGGCGTTTAACTCCAAGGAGAGTCTCTACACGAAATTTCTTCATTGCTCAGCCCAAGCACACACCAAGTGGGCCCGGAAGTGGATTTTTATGTCATTTACTCATCTATGTACTAGTTTTCTATAAGTAGGACCTTTTACTAAAACATCTGAGAACATCTTGGTAGCTATCTTTGAGTTTTATGCTATCTTAGATCATTGGGAGGCTGGCCATTCGGCCATGCCTGGACCTTATGCTTATGTATTTTCAACGGTGGAGTTTCTACACACCATAGATTAAGGTGTGGAGCTCTGCTGTACCTCGAGTATTAATGCAATTACTATTGTTCTTCCATTCAATTCCGCTTGTTCTTTATCCAAGATATCACTTGTTCTTCAACATGATGAAGGTGATGATTGACGCCCATCACCATTCTCACCCATGAACAAGGTGACTGACAACCATTCTTGTTCTACAAGCATCTGAGGCTTAGTGAATATCTCTTGGATTCTTCGGAATCTTCGTGGTATAGGCAGGACCTGATGGCGGCATTCAAGAGAATCCGGAAGGTCTAACCTTGTCTGTGGTATTCTGAGTAGGATTCAATGATTGAATGACTGTGACGTGCTTCAAACCTGTAACCTACTGGGCGTTAGTGACAGACGCAAAAGAGTTATTCTATTCCGGTAGGGGAGGGAACCAAACCGGTGATTGGCAGCACTGTGACAGAGTGTGTGCATTAGCTTTCACTGCGCGGATGGGAGGTAGCTGCTGACAACAGTGAAACCTTACACGAGCTTGCCATGGAAAGGAGTAAGAAAGGATTGGATGAAGGCATTAGGAAAGCAGAGAGACGGAAGGGAAGGCATCTTCATACACTTGTCTGAAGCTCTTACACCAATGATATACATAAGTATCTCTATCCTTATCTTTTATGTTATTTTCGTTCATCACCATATACATCTGAGTTTGCCTGACTAAGATTTACAAGATGACCATAGCTTGCTTCAATACTAACAATCTCCGTGGGATCGACCCTTACTCACGTAAGGTTTATTACTTGGACGACCCAGTGCACTTGCTGGTTAGTTGTGCGAAGTTGTGTAATGCCATGGTATTGAGCCACCAAGTTCTTGGAGCCATTACCGGGGATTATTTGAGTTGTGAAAAAGTATTGTTCACAATTTCGCGACACCACAGACAAGTCAATGAGACAAGCTTATGGAATAGTAGAGGACGTGCTAGTAAAGGTTGAAGGCCTTTACATCCCTACTGATTTCATAATCCTAGACACTAGGAAGGAAGATGATGAATGCATCATCCTAGGAAGACCTTTCCTAGCCACAGCAGGAGCTGTGATAGATGTCAACAGAGGTGAGTTAGTCCTTCAATTGAATGGGGACTACCTTGTGTTTAAGGCACATGGCCATCCCTCTGTGACAAAAGAGAGAAAGCATGAAGAGCTTCTCTCAGTTCAAGGTCAAGAAGAGCCCACACAGTCAAACTCTAAGTTTGGTGTTGTGAGGCCACAACCAAACTCTAAGTTTGGTGTTCAAACCCCATATCCAAACTCTAAGTTTGGTGTTGGGAATACCACACTTAAATTGACCTGATCACCTTGTGGCTCCATGAGAGCCACTGTCAAGCTATTGACATTAAAGAAGCGCTTGTTGGGAGGCAACCCAATTCTATTTATCTAATTTTATTCTATTTTGTTTCTTTGTTATTTTTGTGTTTTATTAGGTACATGATCATGAGGAGTCACGAAAAAAATCAAAAAAATTAAAAATAGAGTCAAAAACAGAAGAAAAAAATTTTTCACCCTGGAGGCAGCACAGGCTGGCGTTCAACGCCAGTAAGGTGCATCTATCTGGCGTTCAACGCCAGAACAGAGCACCATTCTGGCGCTGAACGCCCAAAACAAGCAACAACCTGGCGTTAAACGCCAGGATGGTGCACAGAGAGGACAATCTGGCGCTGAACGCCAGGAACAAGCATGAAACTGGCGTTCAACGCCAGAAACATGCATTACATGGGCGTTTAATGCCCAGAACATGCACCAATGGGCGTTTGAACGCCAGGATGATGCATAAAGGCATGTTACATGCCTATATGGTGAAGGAATGGTATTTCTTTTCACCTCAGGATCTGTGGACCCCACAGGATCCCCACCTACCTTTTCTTTTAATCCTAATCACACTCTCCTAATCCAAATCTCATTCTCAATGTCACACTTCCCAAAAACCTTCACCTATCACCTCAATTCCTCTTCCCAATTACCCCATTCACCATTCACATCAACCCCTCTTCCCCATAAACCCCACCTACCTCCATTACATTCAAATTCAATTTCCCACCCATTCCCACCCAAATTGGCCGAACCTATACCCTCCCCCCTCCCTATAAATACCCTTCCATTCTTCATCATTTTCACACAACACAAACACCTTCTTCTCCCATATAGCCGAAACTACTTCTCCCCCTCACTCACATATTCTCTTCTTCTTCTTCTACTATTCTTTTCTTTCTTGCTCGAGGACGAGCAAATTTTAAGTTTGGTGTGGTAAAAAGCCTAAGCTTTTTTATTTTTCATTCACCATCAATGGCACCCAAGACCGGAGTTTCCTCAAGAAAAGGAAAAGGGAAGGCAAGAGCTTCCACTTCCGAGTCATGGGAGGAGGAGAGATTCATCTCCAAGAGCCACCAAGACCACTTCTATGATGTTGTGGCAAAGAAGAAAGTGATCCATGAGGTCCCTTTCAAACTCAAGAAGAATGAGTATCCGGAAATCCGACATGAAATTCAAAGAAGAGGTTGGGAAGTCATAGCCAACCCTATACAACAAGTTGGAATTTTAATGGTTCAAGAGTTCTATGCCAATGCATGGATCACTAGAAACCATGATCAAAGTATGAACCCGAATCCAAAGAATTATCTCACAATGGTTAGGGGGAAATACTTGGATTTTAGTCCGGAAAATGTGAGGTTGGCGTTTCATTTACCTATGATGCAAGGTGATGAACACGCCCTCACTCTCCAAGAAATAAGAGAAGATCAAAGAGCAATGAGGGAGGAGCAACAAAGACAAGGAAGGGACATAGAAGAATTGAAGAACATCATTGGTCCTTCAAGAAGAAGACGCCACTAAAGGTGGATTCATTCCTTGTTCTTTATTTCTTTCTGTTTTCGGTTTTTAATTATTGTGTTTATCTATGTTTTGTGTCTTCATGATCATTAGTATGTAACCATGCCTTAAAGCTATGAATAAAATCCATTAGTCCTTCACCTCTCTTAAAAGAAAAATGTTTTAATTCAAAAGAACAAGAAGTACATAATTTTCGAAATTATTATTGAATTTAGTTTAATTATATTGATGTGGTGACAATGCTTTTGTTTTCTGAATGAATGAATGAACAGTGCATATGTCTTTGGATATTGTTGTTTATGAGTGTTAAAATTGTTGGCTCTTGAAAGAATGATGAACAAAGAGAAATGTTATTGATGATCTGAAAAACATCATGAAATTGATTCTTGAAGCAAGAAAAAAAATGGCGAAAATTTTAAAGCAAGGATCCAAGGCTTTGAGCATCACTGGATAGGAGGGCCCAAGGAAAATAAATCCAGGCCTAAGCGGCTAAATCAAGCTGTCCCTAACCATGTGCTTGTGTCATGAAGGTCCAAGTGAAAAACTTGAGACTGAATGGTTAAAGTCGTGATCTAAAGCTAAAGAGTGTGCTTAAGAGCTCTGGACACCACTAACTGGGGACTTTAGCAAAGCTGAGTCACAATCTGAAAAGGTTCACCCAGTTATGTGTCTGTGGCATTTGTGTATCCGGTGGTAATACTGGAAGACAAAGTGCTTAGAGCCACAGCCAAGACTCATAAGTAGCTGTGTTCAAGAATCAACATGCTTAACTAGGAAAGTCAATAACACTATCTGAAATTCTAAGTTCCTAAAGATGCCAATCACTCTGAACTTCAAAGGAAAAAGTGAGGTGCCAAAACTGTTCAGAAGCAAAAAGCTACAAGTCCCGCTCATGTAATTAAATTAATATTCATTGATATTTTGGACCTTATAGTATATTCTCTTCTTTTTATCCTATTTGATTTTCAGTTGCTTGGGGACAAGCAACAATTTAAGTTTGGTGTTGTGATGAGCGGATAATTTATACGCTTTTTGGCATTGTTTTTATATAGTTTTTAGTAAGTTTGAGCTACTTTTAGGGATGTTTTCCTTAGTTTTTATGTTAAATTCACATTTCTGGACTTTACTATGAGTTGTGTGTTTTTCTGTGATTTCAGGTAAATTCTGACTGAAATTGAGGGATTTGAGCAAAACTCTGAAAAAGGCTGACAAAAGGACTGCTGATGCTGTTGGAATCTGACCTCCCTGCACTCGAAATGGATTTTCTGGAGCTACAGACCTCCAAATGGCGCGCTCTCAACGGCGTTGGAAAGTAGACATCCAGGGCTTTCCAGCAATATATAATAGTCCATACTTTATTCGAAGAATGACGACGCAACTTGGCGTTGAACGCCAAGTACACGCTCCTTTCTGGAGTTAAACGCCAGAAAAACGTCATGATCCGGAGTTGAACGCCCAAAACACATCATAACTCAGAGTTCAACTCCAAGAGAAGCCTCTGCTCGTGTATTGATCAAGCTCAGCCCAAGCACACACCAAGTGGGCCCCGGAAGTGAATTTATGCATCAATTACTTACTCATGTAAACCCTAGTAGCTAGTCTAGTATATATAGGACATCTATCTATTGTATTAGACATCCTGGATTGTATTTTGAATCCTGTGATCACGTTTTAGGGGGCTGGCCATTCGGCCATGCCTGGACCTCTTTCACTTATGTATTTTCAACGGTGGAGTTTCTGCACACCATAGATTAAGGGTGTGGAGCTCTGCTGTACCTCAAAGATTAATGAAGTTCTATTTTCTTTTATTCAAATTCCTCTCTTATTCTTATTCCAAGATATTCATTCGTACCCAAGAATATGATGAATGTGATGATTAAATAACCCTCATCACTATTCTCACTGATGAACGCGCGTGATTGACAACCACTTCCGTTCTACATGCAACAAGGCTTGAATGTGTATCTCTTAGATTCCCCAACAGAATCTTCGTGGTATAAGCTAGATAGATGGCGGCATTTATGAGGATCCGGAAAGTCCAACCTTGTCTGTGGTGTTCCGAGTAGGATCCTGGGAATCCGGAAAGTCCAACCTTGTCTGTGGTGTTCCGAGTAGGATTCCGGTAATAAATGACTGTGACGTGCTTCAAACCTGTAACCTGCTGGGCGTTAGTGACAGACGCAAAAGAGGGATTCTATTCCAGTAGGGGAGGGAACCAACCGGTGATTGGCCGTACTGTGACAGAGTGCGTGAGCATTAGCTTTCACTGCGAGGATGGGATGTAGCTATCAACCATGGGTGATGCCTCCAGACTGGTTAGCTGTGCGAGTGACAGCCGCATAGGATATTTCCCCGAGAGGATTGAAAGTAGCCACAGCTGATGGTGAACCCTAAACAAAGCTTGCCATGGAAAGGAGTAAGAAGGACTGAGTAGAAGCAGTGGGAGAGCAGGCGTCCGAGAGCTCTACAGCATCTCCATTCCGCTTATCTGAAATTCCCACCAATGAATCTGCATAAGTATTTCTATCCCTTTTATTATTCCTTTTTATTTACAATCCAATAATCACAATTACCTTTTTAATCTGCCTAACTGAGATTTGCAAGGTGACCATAGCTTGCTTCATACCAACAATCTCTGTGGATTCGACCCTTACTCACGTAAGGTTATTACTTGGACGACCCAGTACACTTGCTGGTTAGTTGAACGGAGTTGTGAATTCCACCAGAGCCATAATTAGAACATTGATCACAAATGATACAAGAATTTGAATCACAATTTCGTCCACCAATTATCACCATTAATAATTTTTAATGCAATTACAAATTCAATTCAACAAATCAACAAACTAACACAAAATCACTCTAACAACAAGATTAATCAAAATTTAAATAAAAAATAAATAAAAAGAACAGAAAACTCTCCCCCGCCCCCAATTATCTTCTTCTCATCTTGCATGCAAAAAGCACGATCTAATTACAGTCATAAACAAAAAATTAAAATTAAAATTAAAAACAGACAATTATTCTTGTCACAAAAAAAAACCTCAAAGAACTGAAAAGAAAAATACAGCAAAATAGATGACCATACGGTGGAAGAGAAGCAGCGGCGTGAAAGAGAGACGGAGGCAGATCTGAAAAGAGAGGTGCGAGTTTGATTTGGAAATGCCTCAATATCAAACATGGGAGGAAGCCTCGACAATGACAAGGCAGAGAACGGAGGAGACAACCTCGGCGGAGGCAGCATGACAAAGGAACGCGACAGTGGTTACGACAACGTATGAAGGAAGAGATGACAGTAGTGGCGACGGCGATGACGGCGAAGAAGTGGAATGGAGAGAGACTGTGGTTGAATGAAGAAAGAGTAGGAGAAGAAGATGAGAGTATATGATGAAAGGAGGTGAATCAGAAAAAGAGAAAGGAGAAGATAAGAGGATAAGAGAAAAAGGATAAAATTGGAATTAAAGAAAAAAAGAAGGGATAAGATTAGAAAAGTTTGTGTCTTATAATTTGTGTCTTAGTGTCTTAGGTTAAAGGAGAGACACTAAAGACATGTATTTTATGTGCTTCTGTGTGTCACCGTGTCCATCAAAAATTTATGTCTAATGAACCAAACGGTAGACATGTACCACCGTGTCCATCTCTTGATGGACATGTATGACAAAACAAACACTGCCTGAAGGAACATCATAATATGTGGACTAATTGCCATCAGCACCACAGAACTTCCTTTTTGCAAATATCTTAATGACGAGCATAACTTAGTAAATTATTAGTGCTACATGTCAAACAACAACAATAATAATTAATGTTAACTTTTTCAATTACGTATGTTAGCGGAAAAGTTAAAGATTAAACCAAAAAAAAAATCTCGTCCAATCTATTCGAAGTTTCAAATTCACCATCTTATTTTATACTGTTCTTTGACACCAATATTTATATTAGGAGAAGGAAAAAATTATAATATTTAAGTTTTTAAGATATATTATTAATAAATAAATGGTAAATATATATTTGTTTTTATCGATTTTTAACAAATCGAAATGGTTCGATATCTAATAATTTGGAAGCAAAACCTACTCCTTTTATGAGTACAAATTTTCGAAAGTGCATAAAGATTTTTTCAATTGAACAAATTAATAAAAGAAAATCTGAAAAGAAACTAAAGTAAATTTAAAAGTAAAATGACTAGAATTGAAAACAATAACATTGAATTTAAATAAAGTGATAATCTGCCTTCGACAAAATCAAAGAACTTTAAAATCGAAAATGAAATGCTGAATCTTAAAAGAAAGGAGAAAGAGTAAACTTGATGGAAAGATAAATTTATAAAAAATTATAAGAAATTTAAATAAAAAGTAAAGATATGTGGAAGGAACTTAGAGAAAAGAAAGTTTTAAGCAGACTCAAAAATTCGTTGAGGATGTGAGTGTGCGAGAGTATTTTCTAATAAAAAATTCTAACCCTTTTTCCTTCGATCTTTCACCTATTTATAGATGTCTTCGATCAATCAAATTTGAATAAAACTCCTACGTGCATTAATTTTTGAGTAACCATTCCCGCTCTTTTGTACAATGAGAGTAACTGCCAACAATCAGCTCCATGTATTCCTTTTCTTCGATCAGATTTATTGATTGTATTCCACCTCTTCTCCTTGACGAATCCTTTTCGATAAGGATTACATTTTTCGAAAAAATATTTATTGTACCTCAACCTTGATGTCTTCAAAATTATATTTTTCGACCAACAAATTATCCCTTTAAAATTAATGCGTCTTTTCGATATCATTTGAAAATGAAACTCTTAATCCTATTTCACTTGACTTTTACAACCATAATCAACAAATTTGATTCAAATGAAATTTATTAACTGCCCATTTATTTGTGCCCATTATGGCACGTTCTCCATTATTTTCCTTTTTTCAAATTTGAAATAGTAAAAAAACGTTACTTACCTTCTTTACTTTTACTAAATAATATTCTTACCATTGAACAACGTTAACTTTTGTCTCCAAATTCTCATTTTTCTTTTCAAATTCATCTTCTTTTAATAGCTTTACCAATCCTTTTCTCAAATTTTTTGTGCATCCTTCTTCATCCAAAACCAAGTCAACATCCATTTATTTTCCTTCACAATATTAATGGCTTCTTCTAAAATACCAGAAACTTCAGCACCCAAGACAAAGATAAAAAAGTTATGATTGAAACTCTCGAATAGTTTGACTTGAAAGTATGGTCTCGATTCAATGACACTATCATTGAAGACCCTGAGGACATTACAAATGACAAGAGAATTCTTGTCCCTTTTACTGTTGAAGATGACACTTATTGTTTCGTCGGATCTTTTCAAACCTTAGAACAATCTAAGAAGAATGCCCATTGCTTCCCAAGTGTTGAAGGAGAGGATTTGCTTATTAAACAAAACCTTTTCATAGCACTTTTTACTGAGAGTAAAAAATCTTTCAAAAACAATGCCAAATCACTTTTAAGATTACCAAATTCTTTGCTTGGTACCAATGACTCGAACCAGTAAAGGGCGAAGCTTGGAGAATATAGGAAATTCATGAACTCCTTCGTCTTTCTCATTTTATGCCAACTACTCATCATTGGATGATTGGCGTTGCGCTTTGTTTTTGGAACAAGACTACGAATAATTTCACCTCCCTTTGTGGAATGGTTGGTCCCACACTCTTCGATATAGCTGCCATCACTGGACTTTCGATGGGCAACCCTGTAGCTACCTTCGATATGAAGCCCACAAAATCTTACAACATTATCCAGAAGAACTCTTATAGAAATTTTATTAAACACAATATGGGTCGAGAAGGCAGTCCTATTATGGACAATGAGAACGTAGCCTTCTTGTACTAATGGTTAAACGCTATTGTCTTCTGCTCGAGAAGTATCTCGATGCAAAAAATGTATCCCACTGGCCGCCTTACTGTATGAAGGGCACAAGTTTAATCTGGCCAAATTATTCTTAGGAAAACTATATGATGAATTAGGGCACTTAGTCAATAGCCTTCGAAAGAAGTCTTCGATCAGTGCGGGAGGTCCCCTCTGACTTCTACAACTCTGGCTGAATGCCATTTTAGAAAAACACATGAAATAGGAAGGGATTTCAACTTGAGAAAAATAACACATTGAGGGGTTTTGATTAGTTACCCTTCAACCAAATTTTCGAAAATGATAACTCGATTGAAGAGCTTTTCTGGGAAGCATTTTCGAAGCTCCATTCATGCAAGAGTTTTCGAAATGAAGAATTAATGCTTGCCTCTTTTCAGATCAAAGGTGTGGCCTATCTTGGTTTTAATGCCTCCTTTTCTCCACTGATGATGATGATAATACTTTGAACAATACTATTTGGACTAACTTTCTGGCCGTTTAGGTGCTCCCGACGGGAATCCCTCAATACAAAAAAGAACAATTCAAAGTGACCATCCATGCTCCATATTATGTTGCAAGACAAATAGGTTTTTTACAAGCTCTTCCAGCACTTTTCCCTAAAAAAACAAGGCTCTTTGCCATATCAAATTTAATTCGAGAGAGGATTTTAAAAGATGTATTGACATCAACAGTAAGAATCGAAACTATTACTCTCATCTATCTTTTACTTAAAGTGACTTTGTCATTAAATCTTTTGTTAAAAGGTGGAATAATTATTATTCTCGATACAACCGCTCTTTGGATGAAATAAAGAAAGGCTCGATTAAGACCCCTCCATGTGTTCCTGAAACATCCCCAAAGAGGGCTCAAAAGAGGAAGATTGATGCCACTGAAACCTCAAACCAACCAAACAAAAGGCACAAAAGACTTCCATCAAGATCACCAAATCAACAAAGATAACAACTTGATATAATTTCTCAATTGCTCATTCTTCTATGATTCTCGTATTAAACTCTATAACCTTTATTTCAGAAAAAATATCCAACGAGAATTCCTCTGATGAAATCCCTCAACCTTCAAACAAACAAGTTTTCTCCCATTCGAAAAATTCCTCCTCTTCTTCCAGCGATTCCGATTGAAATGATTCATCGAAGATTTCTTCTCCATTTCCACACCTCAAACCCATGAGATCTACCCAGGCATAATTATTAACTAATTCAACTTTGGTCTCATTGATTTTCATTTTATTCCACTCATAACTATTTTTATCATGACAAAGGCTGGAAGGACCATTCAACTAACTCCTTTTGTGTCGATAATACAAATTCATCCAAAAAAAAGAAGATCATCATTCAAGTTCATCCTCTTCCAGTGGTAAAATAATCTCTCATTATATGCATGAAACCCAAAAACCTCAATCACCTGCTCAGCTGATAACCACCATTGTTTCTCCCATCCAGGTTATCTATCCATCAGTTGTTGAAGAACAAAATCCGATGGACTCGAGCAAAGAAAAATCCCCTTCACTTCAAGCTGTAAATAGTTCTACACCTTCTTCTCCCATTGATGTTAATCTTATCATCAATCACCCTTTTTCACAAATAATTGACTCTCCAATTCAAGATACTAGAAAGACAATGTCTTCTCCTCAAGCTATTCCAGTATCCCAAAATCCTTCAGATCCAACTAACCAATCCAGATCATCTTCTCAACAAAGTTCAAAACTTACAAAAGAGCCTTCAACCTCTGCCTCCAGCCCTTCTGAGGATGAATTGGCTGAACCTTTGGCTGTGATGTCTAGAATTACTCACAAGGGGAAAGTGCCAACCTCAAATCTGATTATGGAAGAATTGCCAAATCAAAATCTCCCAGAAGACCTCACCCCATATACTTTCGAACAATTAACTTTTCTTCTTATGATATTAACTCATACTACCAATGAGTGGGTTAAACAAGATAATTTGAATAGCATCTTATCTAACACTTTGAATTCCTCCCTTGAATTTCAGGTTTCACCTCGATTTTTCATGGTGGTGAAGAAATTCGAGAGTGTTTCTGGTGGACGAAATTGTGATCCTCTTTGTATTTGCATGAGATTTATTTAATGGCTATTGGCTATGTGTGGACACAACTCCGTTCAACTTAACCAGCAAGTGTACTGGGTCATCCAAGTAATACCTTACGTGAGTAAGGGTCGATCCCACAGAGATTGTTGGTATGAAGCAAGCTATGGTCACCTTGTAAATCTCAGTTAGGCAGATTAAATTGGTTTATAGATTTCGAAAATTAATAATAAATAGAAAATAAAAAGGGATAGAAATACTTATGTAAATCAATAGTGGGAATTTCAGATAGGTGTATGGAGATGCTGTGCTCCTCTTGAAACTCTACTTCACTACTCACTCTTTCTTCAATCCTTCTTACTACTTTCCATGGCAAGCTGTATGTAGGGTATCACCATCATCAATGGCTACTTTTAATCCTCTCGGAAAAATGGTCCTATGCGCTGTCACTGCACGGCTAATCGTCTGGAGGCATCACCCTTGGTTGATAGCTACATCCCATCCTCTCAGTGAAAATGGTCCAAATGCTCTGTCACAGCACGGCTAATCATCTGTCGGTTCTCAATCAGGTTGGAATAGAATCCATTGATTCTTTTGCGTCTGTCACTAACGCCCAGCCTTCAGGAGTTTGAAGCTCGTCACAGTCATTCAATACCGGAGTCCTACTCGGAATACCACAGACAAGGTTAGACTTTCCGGATTCTCAGGATCCTACTCGGAATACCACAGACAAGGTTAGACCTTCCGGATCCCCATGAATGCCGCCATCTATCTAGCTTATACCACGAAGATTCTATTGGGGAATCTAAGAGATATGCGCTCGGCCTAAGGTAGAACGGAAGTGGTTGTCAATCACGCGCGTTCATATGTGAGAATGATGATGAGTGTCACGAATCATCACATTCATCAAAGTGTTGTGCAACGTATATCTTGGAATAAGAATAAGAGAGAATTGAATGAAAGTAATAATAATTGTATTGAAACTTGAGGTACAGCAGAGCTCCACACCCTTAATCTATGGTGTGCAGAAACTCCACCGTTGAAAATACATAAGTAAAAGGTTCAGGCATGGCCGAATGGCCAGCCCCCTGAGTGATCAAGAGACCGAATAATCAAAGGCTAAACAGTCAAGAGATTAAACTGTCAAAAGATGTCTAATACAATAGTAACTTATCCTATTTATACTAGACTAGCTACTAGGGTTTACATGAGTAAGTAATCGATGCATAAATCCACTTCCGGGGCCCACTTGGTGTATGCTTGGGCTGAGCTTGATCAATCCACGAGCTGAGGCTTTTCTTGGAGTTGAACTCCAAGTTATGACGTGTTTTAGGCGTTCAACTCCGGATCATGACGTTTTTCTGGCGTTTAACTCCAGACAGCAGCATGTACTTGGCGTTCAACGCCAAGTTACGTTATCAATTTCCGAATAAAGTATAGACTATTATATATTGCTGGAAAGATCTGGATGTCTACTTTCCAACGTCGTTGAGAGCGCGCCATTTGGAGTTCTGTAGCCCCAGAAAATTCATTTCGAGTGCAGGGAGGTCAGATTCCAACAGCATCAGCAGTCCTTTGTCAGCCTTTTTCAGAATTTTGCTCAAGTCCCTCAATTTCAGCCAGAAATTACCTGAAATCACAGAAAAACACACAAAATCATAGTAAAGTCCAGAAATATGAATTTAACATAAAAACTAATGAAAACATCCCTAAAAGTAGCTTAAACTTACTAAAAACTACCTAAAAACAATGCCAAAAAGCGTATAAATTATCCGCTCATCACAACACCAAACTTAAATTGTTGCTTGTCCCCAAGCAACTGAAAGTCAGATAGGATAAAAAGAAGAGAATATACTATAAATTCCAGAATATCAATGAATATTAATTATAATTAGATGAGCGGGACTTGTAGCTTCTTGCTTCTGAACAGTTTTGGCATCTCACTTTTTCCTTTGTAGTTTAGAGTGATTGGCGTCTCTTAGGAATTTAGAATTTCGGATAGTGTTATTGATTTTCCTAGTTAAGCATGTTGATTCTTGAACACAGCTACTTATGAGTCTTGGCTGTGGCCCTAAGCACTTTGTTTTCCAGTATTACCACCGGATACATAAATGCCACAGACACATAACTGGGTGAACCTTTTCAGATTGTGACTCAGCTTTGCTAGAGTCCCCAGTTAGGGGTGTCCAGAGCTCTTAAGCACACTCTTTTGCTTTGGATCACGACTTTAACCACTTAGTTTCAAGCTTTTCACTTGGACCTTCATGACACAAGCACATGGTTAGGGACAGCTTGATTTAGCCGCTTAGGCCTGGATTTTATTTCCTTTGGCCCTCCTATCCATTGATGCTCAAAGCATTGGATCCTTTTTACCCTTGCCTTTTGGTTTTAAGGGCTATTGGCTTTTTCTGCTTGCTTTTTCTTTTTTTTTTCTATTTTTTTCGCCACTTCTTTTTTTTTCTTTTCGCAAGCTTTCTTTTTCACTGCTTTTTCTTGCTTCAAGAATCAATTTCATGATTTTTCAGATCATCAATAACATTTCTCTTTGTTCATCATTCTTTCAAGAGCCAACAGTTTTAACATTCATAAACAACAAGATCAAAATTATGCACTGTTCAAGCATTCATTCAGAAAACAAAAAGTATTGTCACCACATCAATATAATTAAACTAAATTCAAGGATAAATTTGAAATTCATGTACTTCTTGTTCTTTTGAATTAAAACATTTTTCATTTAAGAGAGGTGAAGGATTAATGGATTTTATTCATAGCTTTAAGGCATGGTTACATACTAATGATCATGAAGTAAAGACACAAAACATAGATAAACACAACATTAAAAACCGAAAACAGAAAGAAATAAAGAACAAGGAATGAATACACCTTTAGTGGCGTCTTCTTCTTGAAGGACCAACAATGTCCTTAAGCTCTTCTATGTCCCTTTCTTGCCTTTGTTGCTCCTCCCTCATTGCCCTTTGGTCTTCTCTTATTTCTTGGAGAATGATGGAGTGCTCATGATGTTCCACCCTTAATTGTTCCACATTGTGGCTCAAATCTTCTAAGGAAGTGTTGAGTTGTTCCCAATAGTTGTTGGGAGGAAAGTGCATCCCTTGAGGCATCTCAGGGATTTCTTGATGATGAGCTTCCTCATGCATCTCTTGAGAACCGTGAAGGGTCTCTCTTGCTTGCTCCATCCTCTTTTTGGTGATGGGCTTGTCCTCTTCAATGGAGATGTCTCCTTCTATGATAACTCCAGGAGTAACATAGATGGCAAATAAGGTGAGGAAAAGCTAGCCGTGCCATGGGAGAAGGCTTGTCGGCTATTTTGTAGATTTCATTGGAGATGCCCTCATGAACTTCTACTTCCTCTCCAATCATGATGCCATGAATCATGATGGCCCGATCCGCAGTAACTTCAGATCGGTTGCTAGTGGGAATGATGGAGCGTTGAATGAACTCCAACCATCCTCTAGCCACAGGCTTGAGATCCAGTCTTCTTAGCTGGACTGGCTTGCCTTTGGAGTCTCTCTTCCATTGAGCTCCTTCCACACATATGTCCATAAGGACTTGGTCCAATCTTTGATTAAAGTTGACCCTTCTAGTGTAGGGGCGTTCATCTCCTTGCATTATGGGCAAGTGGAATGCCAACCTCACATTTTCTGGACTAAAATCTAAGTATTTCCCCCGAACCATTGTGAGATAATTCTTTGGACTCGGGTTCATACTTTGATCATGGTTTCTAGTGATCCATGCATTGGCATAGAACTCTTGAACCATTAAGATTCCGACTTGTTGCATGGGGTTGGTTAGGACTTCCCAACCTCTTCTTCGGATTTCATGTCGGATCTCCGGATACTCATTTTTCTTGAGCTTGAAAGGGACCTCAGGGATCACCTTCTTCTTTGCCACAACATCATAGAAGTGGTCTTGATGGCTCTTGGAGATGAATCTTTCCATCTCCCATGACTCGGAGGTGGAAGCTTTTGTCTTCCCTTTTCCTTTTCTAGAGGATACTCCGGCCTTAGGTGCCATTGATGGTAATGGAGAAACAAAAAGCTTATGCTTTTACCACACCAAACTTAAAATATTGCTCGCCCTCGAGCAAGAGAAGAAAGAAGAGAAGAAGAAGAAGAAGAAAATATGGTAGAGAGGGAGAGAGGTAGGTTCGGCTAAGTGGGAGAAGAGGGGTTTGTGTTGTGTGAAAATGAAGTAGAATGGAAGGGTATATATAGGGAGAGGGGGTAGTGTGTATTCGGCCATTTAGGGTGGGAATGGGTGGGAAATTGGTTTTGAATTTTTGAAGGTAGGTGGGGTTTATGGGGAAGAGTGGATGGATGTGAATGGTGAAGGGAGTAATTGGGAAGAGAGATTGAGGTGATTGGTGTTGTTGGGAAGTGTGACATGGGGAAGAGTAAAATAGGATTAGAAGGTAAGGTGGGAATATGTTAGGTGGGGATCCTGTGGGGTCCACAGATCCTGAGGTGATCCTGTGGGGTCCACAGGTCCTGAGGTGTCAAGGAATTCCATCCCTGCACCAAATAGGCATGTAAAATGCCTTCGTGCACCATTCTGGCGTTTAAACGCCGTGTGGTGCACATTCTGGGCGTTCAACGCCCATGTAAAGCATGTTTCTGGCGTTGAACGCCAGTTTCATGCTTGTTACTGGCGTTCAGCGCCAGCTTTTCTTCTCTGGGCACATTCCTGGCATTCAGCGCCAGAATGTTGCTTGTTTCTGGCGTTCAGCGCCAGAATGATGCTCTGTTCTGGCGTTGAATGCCGGCCAGATGCATCTTACTGGCGTTGAACGCCAGCCTGTGCATCCTCCAGGGTGCGAATTTTTTCTTCTGCTGTTTTTGACTCTGTTTTTAATTTTTATGATTTTTTTCGTGACTCCTCATGATCATGTACCTAATAAAACATAAAATAAAATAAAAATTAGATAAATAAAATTGGGTTGCCTCCCAACAAGCGCTTCTTTAATGTCAATAGCTTGACAGTGGCTCTCATGGAGCCACAAGGTGATCAGGTCAATGTTGTATAGTCCCAACACCAAACTTAGAGTTTGGATATGGGGTCTTGACACCAAACTTAGAGTTTGGTTGTGGCCTCACAACACCAAACTTAGAGTTTGACTGTGTGGGCTCTTCTTGACTCTGAACTGAGAGAAGCTCTTCATGCTTACTCTCTTTTGTCACAGAGGGATAGCCATGTGCCTTAAACACAAGGTAGTCCCCATTTAATTGAAGGACTAATTCACCTCTGTTGACATCTATCACAGCTCCTGCTGTGGCTAGGAAAGGTCTTCCAAGGATGATGCAATCATCTTCTTCCTTCCTAGTGTCTAAGATTATGAAATCAGCAGGGATGTAAAGGCCTTCAACCTTTACTAGCACGTCCTCTACTATTCCATAAGCTTGTCTTAATGACTTGTCTGCCAATTGTAATGAGAACAAGGCAGGTTGTACCTCAATGATCCCCAGCTTCTCCATTACAGAGAGTGGCATAAGATTTATCCCTGACCCCAGATCACACAGAGCTTTTTCAAAGATCATGGTGCCTATGGTACAAGGTATTAAGAACTTGCCAGGATCTTGTTTCTTTTGAGGTAGAATTTTCTGAATCCAAGTATCTAGTTCATCAATGAGCAAGAGAGGTTCACTTTCCCAAGTCTCATTACCAAATAACTTGGCATTCAGCTTCATGATAGCTCCTAAATATTGAGCAACTTGCTCTCCAGTTACATCTTCATCCTCTTCTGAGGAAGAATAGTCTTCAGAGCTCATGAATGGCAGAAGGAGATTTAATGGACTCTCTATGGTCTCTATATGAGCCTCAGATTCCTTTGGATCCTTAATAGGAAACTCCTTCTTGCTTGAGGGACGTCCCAGGAGGTCTTCCTCACTAGGATTTTCGTCCTCCTCCTCCCTTGTGCATTCGGCCGTATTGACTATGTCAATGGCTTTGCACTCTCCTTTTGGATTCTCTTCTGTATTGCTTGGGAGAATACTGGGAGGAGTTTCAATGACTTTCTTACTCAGCTGGCCCACTTGTGCCTCCAGATTTCTAATAGAGGATCTTGTTTCACTCATGAAACTGAAAGTGGCCTTTGACAGATCAGAGACTAGATTGGCTAAATTAGAAGTGTTTTGTTCAGAATTCTCTGTCTGTTGCTAAGAAGATGATGGATATGGCTTGCTATTGTTCAGCCTATTGCGTCCACCATTGTTAAAGCCTTGTTGAGGCTTTTGTTGATCCTTCCATGAGAAATTTGGATGATTTCTCCATGATGAGTTATAGGTATTTCCATAAGGTTCACCCATGTAACTAACCTCTGCTATGGCAGGGTTCTCAGGATCATAAGCTTCTTCAGAAGCTGCCTCTCTAGTACTGTTGGATGCATGTTGCCATCCATTCAGATTTTGAGAGATTATGTTAACCTGTTGAGTCAACACTTTGTTCTGAGCCAGTATGGCATTCAGAGTATCAATTTCAAGAACTCCTTTCTTCTGAGGCATCTCATTATTCACGGAATTCCTCTCAGAAGTGTACATGAATTGGTTGTTTGCAACCATATCAATGAGTTCTTGAGCCTCTTCAAGCGTTTTCTTTAGGTGATCATAAGCTTCTTCAGAAGCTGCCTCTCTAGTACTGTTGGATGCATGTTGCCATCCATTCAGATTTTGAGAGATTATGTTGACCTGTTGAGTCAACACTTTGTTCTGAGCCAGTATGGCATTCAGAGTATCAATTTCAAGAACTCCTTTCTTCTGAGGCATCCCATTATTCACGGAATTCCTCTCAGAAGTGTACATGAATTGGTTGTTTGCAACCATATCAATGAGTTCTTGAGCCTCTTCAGGCGTTTTCTTTAGGTGAATAGATCCACCTGCAGAATGGTCCAATGACATTTTCGAAAATTCAGAGAGACCATAATAGAATATATCTAATATGGTCCATTCTGAAAACATGTCAGATGGACATCTTTTGGTCAGCTGCTTGTATCTTTCCCAAGCTTCATAGAGGGATTCACCATCTTTTTGTTTGAAGGTTTGAACATCCACTCTCAGCTTGCTCAGCTTTTGAGGAGGAAAGAATTTATCCAAGAAGGCTGTGACCAGCTTATCCCAGGAGTCCAGGCTATCCTTAGGTTGTGAATCCAACCATATTCTAGCTCTGTCTCTTACAGCAAAAGGGAAAAGCATGAGTCTGTAGACTTCAGGATCAACTCCATTCGTCTTTACAGTCTCACAGATCTGCAAGAACTCAGTTAAAAACTGATAAGGATCTTCAGATGGAAGTCCATAAAACTTGCAGTTTTGTTGCATTAAAGCAACTAGTTGAGGCTTAAGCTCAAAGTTGTTGGCTCCAATGGCAGGAATGGAGATGCTTCTTCCATCAAATTTGGACGTTGGCTTTGTGAAGTCACCAAGCATTCTCCTTGCATTATTATTATTTTCGGCTGCCATCTCCTTCTCTTGCCGAAAATTTCTGAAAGGTTGTTTCTGGATTGTTGTAATTTAGTTTCTCTTAATTTTCTCTTCAGAGTTCTTTCAGGTTCTGGATCAATTTCAACAAGAGTGCCTTTTTCCCTGTTCCTGCTCATATGAAAGAGAAGAAAACAAGAAAAGAAAGAGGAATCCTCTATGTCACAGTATAGAGATTTCTTTATGTTAGTAGAAGAAGAAAGGAGTAGAAGAATGAAGAAGAATTCGGATTTTTAGATGAAGAGAGGTGAAGAGAAGTGTTAGTAATTAAATAATTAAATAGAATAAGAAAAGAGAAGAGAAATTTCGAAAATAATTTTGAAAAAGGGTTTAGTAATTTTCGAAAATTAAAGATAAAATATAATTGAAATTAAAGTTTGAAACAATTAATTAATTAAAAATAATTTTTGAAAAAGAAAGAGGTATTTTCGAAAATTAGAGAAGGAAAAGTAGTTAGGTGGTTTTGAAAAAGATAAGAAAAAAACAAAAAGTTAGTTAGTTGATTGAAAAAGATTTTAAAATAAAATTTTAAAAAGATGAGAAGATAAGAAGTTAGATAAGATATTTTGAAATAGATTCAATTTTTAGAATGACTTAACTAACAAGAAACTACAAGATAAGATTCTAGAATTTAAAGATTGAACCTTTATTAACAAGAAAGTGACAAATTTCAAATTTTTGAACCAATCACATTAATTGTTAGCTAATTTTCGAAAATTTGATATAAAGATAAGAAAAAGATTTTGAAAAATATTTTGAAAAAGATTTTTGAAATTTTTGAAAAATAGAAAAAAATGAAAAAGATATGATTTTTGAAAAAGATTTTGAAAAGATAAGATTTTTAAAATTTTGAAATTTTGACTTGACTTGTAAGAAACAACTAATTTTAAAAATTTTTGACCAAGTCAACCCAAAATTTCGAAAATTTGGAGGGAAATAAGGAAAAGATATTTTTTGATTTTTGACTTTTTAATTATGAGAGAGAAAAACAACAAAAATACTCAATGCATGAAATTTTTAGATCAAAACAATGAATGCATGCAAGAATGCTATGAATGTCAAGATGAACACCAAGAACACTTTGAAGATCATGATGAACATCAAGAACTTAATTTTGAAAAAAATTTTTTTTTTGATGCAAGGAAAACATGCAAGACACCAAACTTAGAAATCTTTAATGCATGGACTCTAACAAACAAAAAATGCATATGAAAAACAACAAACAACACAAAACAAGAAATCATCAAGATCAAACAAGAGGACTTATCAAGAACAACTTGAAGATCATGAAGAACACTATGAATGCATGGAATTTTCGAAAAAATGCAAGAAAAATTTTAAAGCATGCAATAGACACCAAACTTAAAAATTGACTCAAGACTCAAACAAGAAACACAAAATATTTTTGATTTTTATGATTTTATTATTTTTTTTGGATTTTTATTAATTTTTTTTTTCAAAAATATAGTTTGGGAAAAACGAAAATTAAAAGAAAAATTTTGAAAAAGTTTTTGAAAAGAAAATTACCTAATCTGAGCAACAAGATGAACCGTCAGTTGTCCATACTCGAACAATCCCCGGCAACGGCGCCAAAAACTTGGTGGATGAAATTGTGATCCTCTTTGTATTTGCATGAGATTTATTTAATGGCTATTGGCTATGTGTGGACACAACTCCGTTCAACTTAACCAGCAAGTGTACTGGGTCATCCAAGTAATACCTTACGTGAGTAAGGGTCGATCCCACAGAGATTGTTGGTATGAAGCAAGCTATGGTCACCTTGTAAATCTCAGTTAGGCAGATTAAATTGGTTTATGGATTTCAAAAATTAATAATAAATAGAAAATAAAAAGGGATAGAAATACTTATGTAAATCAATAGTGGGAATTTCAGATAGGTGTATGGAGATGCTGTGCTCCTCTTGAAACTCTACTTCACTACTCACTCTTTCTTCAATCCTTCTTACTCCTTTCCATGGCAAGCTGTATGTAGGGCATCACCATCATCAATGGCTACTTTTAATCCTCTCGGGAAAATGGTCCTATGCGCTGTCACTGCACGGCTAATCGTCTGGAGGCATCACCCTTGGTTGATAGCTACATCCCATCCTCTCAGTGAAAATGGTCCAAATGCTCTGTCACAGCACGGCTAATCATCAGTCGGTTCTCAATCAGGTTGGAATAGAATCCATTGATTCTTTTGCGTCTGTCACTAATGCCCAGCCTTCAGGAGTTTGAAGCTCGTCACAGTCATTCAATACCGGAATCCTACTCGGAATACCACAGACAAGGTTAGACTTTCCGGATTCCCAGGATCCTACTCGGAATACCACAGACAAAGTTAGACCTTCCGGATCCCCATGAATGCCGCCATCTATCTAGCTTATACCACGAAGATTCTGTTGGGGAATCTAAGAGATATGCGCCCGGCCTAAGGTAGAACGGAAGTGGTTGTCAATCACGCGCGTTCATATGTGAGAATGATGATGAGTGTCACGAATCATCACATTCATCAAAGTGTTGTGCAACGTATATCTTGGAATAAGAATAAGAGAGAATTGAATGAAAAGTAATAATAATTGTATTGAAACTTGAGGTACAGCAGAGCTCCACACCCTTAATCTATGGTGTGCAGAAACTCCACCGTTGAAAATACATAAGTAAAAGGTTCAGGCATGGCCGAATGGCCAGCCCTCTGAGTGATCAAGAGACCGAATAATCAAAGGCTAAACAGTCAAGAGATTAAACTGTCAAAAGATGTCTAATACAATAGTAACTTATCCTATTTATACTAGACTAGCTACTAGGGTTTACATGAGTAAGTAATCGATGCATAAATCCACTTCCGGGGCCCACTTGGTGTATGCTTGGGCTGAGCTTGATCAATCCACGAGCTGAGGCTTTTCTTGGAGTTGAACTCCAAGTTATGACGTGTTTTGGGCGTTCAACTCCGGATCATGACGTTTTTCTGGCGTTTAACTCCAGACAGCAGCATGTACTTGGCGTTCAACGCCAAGTTACGTCGTCAATTTCCGAATAAAGTATGAACTATTATATATTGCTGGAAAGCTCTGGATGTCTACTTTCCAACGCCGTTGAGAGCGTGCCATTTGGAGTTCTGTAGCTCCAGAAAATCTATTTCGAGTGCAGGGAGGTCAGATTCCAACAGCATCAGCAGTCCTTTGTCAGCCTTTTTCAGAGTTTTGCTCAAGTCCCTCAATTTCAGCCAGAAATTACCTGAAATCACAGAAAAACACACAAACTCATAGTAAAATCCAGAAATGTGAATTTAACATAAAAACTAATGAAAACATCCCTAAAAGTAGCTTAAACTTACTAAAAACTACCTAAAAACAATGCCAAAAAGCGTATAAATTATCCGCTCATCAGTTTCTAATAACCTTTTCATTTCTCAAGATAAAATAAATGAAGCAAAGGAAAGAATGACCGAGATCGAAGCAAAATATGTAGATGTTGATGCGGCCTACCAATCAACACAAAAATCTTTCAAGAAATTCGATATCAGTGTTGCCCATGCTTGTAACACCCTAACTTTCAATGAGCTTACAGCTGAAAAACAGTATCTGGGACTTGTGCCCAGGTAATGTCGGGAGCGGGTAGGCAACTGACACATGAGCTCATGGCCTGCTTAGGACAGACATGCATCATATTGTTTGCGCATTGGCATTTGATTATGTTTGATTGTTTTATTTCTTTGTGATTGTGTCGTTTGTCTTGTTGTGACTTGCTTGTGTGTTGAACTGAATTTCATGCTTGTATTATTAGCTTGTGAATGTATTAAAGTGATTAAGAATTGACGTTTTGATTGAGAATTAATTATGTAACTGAGAAATGGTTAATATGACTAGTTTTATATTTAAAATATGTTGTGAGATTAGATCTTTTAAAAGAGGTAATTAATTAGCTAAAGTCAAATCAAGAGTATTTTTCAAAGGTTTGATAAAAACATGGATTCCTTGGGTATGTTAATTATTCGCATTTATGTTTGATAAAACTTTTATGGCATATTATGTTTGTTCTCTACCTTTTACGGCAATTAAGAGGTAATTATGTTTGATAAAATTTTTACGGCATTCCCATTTTTTACTGAGAACGCGTGGTTTGTTCTCACCCCAAAATCTTCCACCCTTTTAGTGCCACAGGTCTGAAGACTTAAAGTAAAGCCGCGAGCAATTAGTAGACTTTCTTTATGATTTCAACTACTTTCATAGAGTCCCCTCGCTTTTGTCCTTTGATATTTTATTTTACATAGAGGGGTAGGTAAGATATGTTGTATTTGAGTTTTATTGGATCTCTTTTGTATTAAACTTATTACTAATAATATTTATGTGATTATTAGTACTTGTAAATCTTTGAAGTATGACTTTAATGAATAAAAACAAATTTTCCCGGCATTTTCTATAAAACTGAAACGCGATAACGACATAAAGGCTCAATATTAAATAGATAATAAAGGAAAATAGGTTAGTAACGCCTTACTTTTGGTACGATCATGACGTGCTAAAAGTTAGGGTGTTACAATGCTACCAGCACTCGAGCTCACTTAGTAAAATATAGGAAAGAACTCAAAAAAGAGCTTGCCATAGTTCAAGAAGAAGAAGCTGCATTGGAAGAACCTTATGCTAAAGCACAGAAGAAGAAACAAAAACTGTTTTGGAACTTTTGTGAAATAGAAGACAAACAAGCTGAGATGAAAAGGAGATACGACAGAGTGCAAGTCAAAGAAAATGATGAAATCATGGATTATTCTGTCCATAATGAAGAAAGAATTCGACTTCGCCTTGAGTTAGAGGAATTATTAGCACCCTATTTTCCAAGAACCTGATGTATTCTTCTGTCAAAAACTTCCTTTCTCTTACTTGTACTCCTCTTTTATATATTAAACATTACTTTTCCAGCATAGATATCGTTTTAGATATTTCTCATTTATTGACTTAACTTCATTACCCGAATCGATATCCTTAATACGATATGCATTTCTGGAGTACAAATCGACTATTTGAAAAGGACCTTTCTAATTGTGAGACCATTTACCAAAAAATCTCGATTTTCTTTCTATTGGTAATGTAACTTTTAAAACTAATTCTCCCACATAAAATTATTTCTCTTTCACACGTTAATTATAACTTCGAGTAATATTATTTTTCTAATGAATCATATTCTCGAGCGCCAAAATGCATTCATGATCTAAATCATTTAATTCATCATACATCACATTCCAATAATCCTTAATTGGTAATTCATCTTTTCTCATCACTCTTATATTGCATCATGACCATAAACTAATATATATAGAGACGTATTCGTCGATCCTCTAGGAGAATTATGATAAGACCATAACACTTGACTTAAAGTTTTATGCCAAGTTCGAAGTTTTTTGCCAATATGCATTTTAATCAAATTGATTAAAATTTTATTTGCCATTTCAACTTGGTCATTGCTTGTGCATAATATGGGGTCGAAGTTACCAAACTTATATTCCTCAATGCTGCAAAATTTCTAATACGTTGGCTAGTAAACATAGTTCTCTGATCAGTGCTCAACGTTTGAGGAATTCCAAATCAATGAATTATGTACTCTTCTATGAAGTCGATAATTTCATTTTGACCCGCCTCTATCAAAAGAACAGTTTCAACCCACTTTGTAAAATAATCGGTGGCCACTAAAATAAATTTATGGTGCTTCGACGAAGGTGGGTAGATTATTCCAATTTGTGGTCGAGGTTTAATAATCGAATGTAACTTAGAAGTTGGAATTTCTTGTATTACCCCATGCCGTTGACACTCTTAACACATTTTTGCATAATCAATGCAATCTTTAATCATGAATAGCCAATATACTTGATCTCATCGCAACACCCATTTCATATTTACTTCAGCTTGATGAGCACCACATATGCCCCTATGGACCTCTTCAAGAGCAATATCTTTTTCTAATTGGCCTAAACATCTTGAAAGGCTTCAATTGACACCCTTTTTATATAAGTTATCACCCATGAACACAAAATTCATTGCTTTTAACTTAATTTTTCGATCAACTCAGATATTAGGATTTCTCAAATATTCTACAATTGGTTTCCTCTAATCATCATCATCCCAATCATTTATAACTAAAACTTCTATTTCTTCAATAAACACCAAAATTTGTCAAACTTTTGCCAATTTTCCTAAAGTTTTGGGAAGTACTCTGTATCTCGATGCAATTTGAGCCAACTTATTGGCAATCTCATTTTGAATTCTTAGAATATGAACCAAAGACACTTTTCGAAAATACACCAACAACGCCCATGCTATTGACAAATACTTTTGTGAATTTTCATTATTACATTTGAACTCTTTCGACAATTGCTTTAAAACCAACTGAAAATCTCCAAAAATTTAAATATCTGATGCCCTTTTATTGATTAAAATCTCTAGCCCTAATATTAATGCTTCATACTCAACAATATTATTCGAGCATGACTATTTTAATTCAAATAGAAATTCCAATGGGATATCTTTTGGAGAAATGATCAGAATCCCAACTCCAGTACTATCTTTGTGCTTTGAACCATCAAAATACAACTTTCAACAATCAGAATCTACTTCGATAATGTTTGCCCCCTGGTCATTAGGATTATTCGGTCTATCAACGAGTAAATCCAGGATGACCTGACCCTTAACGGCCTTGGCCGGGACATAATGCAAATCAAATTCTGTTAAAGTAAGCATCCATTTGCCCAACCTACTTTTTAACATAGAAGATGATAACATGTATTTTACCAAATCTGTTTGAGCAATCACTTTGATAGTCTTTACAAGTTGCATCCATATAACATTTCAATTTCATGCAAGCATAATAGAGGGAAAAACATAATTTTTCAATCAAAAATATCTTGACTCAATATCAGACATCACTCAAATCTGATAGTAAATGGCCTTTTCAAGACCTTCATCATCATTCTATGCCAACATACACTCGATAGTACTTGTCGAAGCAGCCATGTATAACTTCAATGGCTCATAAGGACGAACAGTTACCATTATCGGTACCTTGGACAAGTAAGCTTTGATTAAATCAAATGCTTTCTGATGTTCTTCTATCCAAACATACTACGATTCATCTTTAAGTTTGACTAAAGATGAAAAGACACGTGTGCGTCCAGATAGATTAGAATAAAGCGTCAAAGAAAATTAACTTTCTCCAAAAAGACTGTATGGTTTTCTTCGAAGTTGGTAGAAGTAACTTTAAAATAGCCTTAGCTTTATTATGATCGATGACAATACCTTTCTTTTGAGCCATGAAACCTAAAAAATTCCCAGCTAAGACTTCAAATGCACATTTTAAAGGATTCATCTTTAAACCCTTTTTATGCATTGTATCGAATGCTTGCCGTAAATGGTCAAGATGTTGGTATATCGACTTTGACTTGACCATTACATCGTCGATATATAGTTCTATAAATTTTTTCAAAAAATTCATGGAAAATGGTATTCATAGCACGTTGAACCAGCATTCTTCAAACCAAAAGGCATCACTACCCATTCATAAGTTCCTAATGCCCCAGGACATCGAAAAGCAGTTTTCGAAACATCATCGTTAGTGATAAAAATTTGGTTATATCCCGAATAACCATCCATTAAATTTAGAATTTCATTGCCTGCTGTAGAATTAACTAGCATATTCACCACAAGAATAAAATAATCATTATTGGGAATAGCATTATTTAAACTCTCGAAAGTCAATGCATATACGTAATTTCCCATTCTTCTTCATCATAGGTACAATATTTGACACCCAACCAACATAACGAGCTGTTCGAATGAACTTTACTTTAATCAATCTTGCAATTTCTTCTTTAATCTTTAAATGGGTTTCAAGTGCAAAGCATCGTAGCGCTTGCTTTACTGGCCAAACAAATGGCTTCAAAGCCAATTGATGTTCTATTAAAGAACGATCAAGCCCAGGCATCTCATGATAATCCCAAGTAAAACAATTTTTGTAGTCAATTAATAGACTAACTAATTCTTTTTGAAATTGCTCGTTGATATTTTTGCAAATATAAGTAGGTCTAACATCATTGCTAGATCCTAAGTTAATTTCTTCAAGAGGATCTTGGGACTTAAAGCCTCTTTCAACATTATCATCATTAACTGAATATTTTTCGAAACCCAAAGGTTCCAAATTATAAATGTAATAAAAAGATAAATCGATCAACTCATTTGAGCATAAACAAGCTTTATTATCAACCAAATCAATCGCCGAATCATTTTCAGTACAACGATCTTGAGATGCATCAACAAAAGACTGATTAATAACATTATTTCTAGGAATGGGAAAAGCGTTAAAATCTAAACTATGCTTAAATTCGATTTGAGGAATCAAACTTGCACTAGGAATTGAAAAAATAGAATTGAAATTCCTATGTGATTCAACTTCATCAAATGAATAACTTCTAACATACGAAAAACTTCCAACAGAATTGAAATTACTTAAATAAGTTTCTAATGAAATAAAATAATTTGAGATATCTTGATTTTCATCCATGACAAGTGATTAGCAGATAATTTATACGCTTTTTGGCATTGCTTTTAGGTAGTTTCTATTATGTTTTAGTCACTTTTTAGTATATTTTTATTGGTTTTTATGAAAAATTCACATTTCTGGACTTTACTATGAGTTTGTATGTTTTTCTGTGATTTCAAGTATTTTTTGGCTGAAATTGAGGGACCTGAGCAAAAATCTGATTCAGAGGCTAAGAAAGGACTGCAGATGCTGTTGGATTCTGACCTCCTTCACTCGAAGTGGATTTTCTGGAGTTACAGAAGCTTAATTGGCGCACTTATAATTGTGTTAGAAAGTAGACATCCTGGGCTTTCCAACAATGTATAATAGTCCATACTTTGTCCAAGATTTGATGGCCCAAACTGGCATCCAAACACCCACCAGAGATCCCTTTCTGGCGTAAAACGTCAGAACTGGCAACAAAGCTGGAGTTAAACGCCCAAACTGGCACCCAAGCTGGTGTTTAACTCCAAGAAGAGCCTATGCACGTGAAAGCTTCAATACTCAGCCCAAGCACACACCAAGTGGGCCCCAGAAGTGGATTTATGCACTATCTGCACTTAGTTACTCATTTTCTATAAACCTAGTTTACTAGTTTAGTATAAATAGCACTTTTTACTATTGTATTTATATCTTTGGACCACTTTTCGATCCATTGATCAGGTCTTCTTCCCCTGTTTTTGAATTCTTTGACCTTTTAGAGAGTCCTTCGAACCCTTTTTTGAGGCTGGCCATTCGGCCATGCCTAGACCATTTTGTTCTTATGTATTTTCAACGGTGAAATTTCTACACCTCATAGATTAAGGTGAGGAGCTCTGCTGTTCCTCATGAATTAATGCAAGTACTATAGTTTTTCATTCAATTCACGCCTACTTCTTCTCTAAGATGTACTCTTTTACTTAATTAAGTTAAGTAAGACTGAAGGGGTGACCCGTGACAATCACCCTCTATCTTCAATACTCGCTTAGCCAAGATCCGCGTGTCTGACAACCACAAAGTGGTCTACATGATGTTCAACGTAGTCATTGGACGATAGTCGGAGTATATTGGTGCACAAAAATTACAATCACACTTTGTAATCCCGTACAACTAACCAGCAAGTGCACTGGGTCGTCTAAGTAATACCTTACATGAGTAAGGGTCGATCCCACAGAGATTGTTGGTTTAAAGCAGGCTATGGTTATCTTGTAAATCTTAGTCAGGATATCAATAATGGTTTTTGGTTTTAATTACAAAGACTAAAAGAGCATAAAATAAATACTTGTTATGCAGTAATGGAGAATAGGTTGGAGTTTTGGAGGTGCTCTGTCTTCTGAATCTCTGCTTTCCTACTGTCTTCTTCTTCACGCATGCAAGGCTCCTTCCATGGCAAGCTGTATGTTGGTGGATCACCGTTGTTAATGGCTACCATCCATCCTTTCAGTGAAAAAGGTCCATATAGATGGCTAATCATCTGTCGGTTCTCACTTGTGCTGGAATAGGATCCAGTGATCCTTTTGCGTCTGTCACTACGCCCAATATTCGTGAGTTTGAAGCTCTTCACAGTCATCCCTTCCCAGATCCTACTCGAAATACCACAGACAAGGTTTAGACTTTACGGATCTCAAGAATGCTGCCGATTGATTCTAGCTTATACCACTGATGATTGGATTTTTGACGGTTTAGAATTCACAAATGAATCCTCGTTGCAAGTATAGTTTCTAAACCAATCACTAATCCTTTCATACAAAAAGTTGTTTGTCACTAAAACAAACCCCTAACTTTATAAACCGAAGTATTGGACCTCGGGTTGTTCTCCCTAGGAATTACAATAAAGTGTCTTGTTATTGGTTGTGAGTTATTTTGGGGTTTTGATAAGAAGAATGAAAGATAAATGGCAAGAAAGTAAACTAATAGCTAAAAAGGTCTTGGCAAGGATTGGTGGTCAAGGATCTCTATCCTAATCACTCACCACAATATGAGAATTGGCAAGGATTAATCCCATTAAATCATCCTCTAACTAGTAGTAAAGGAAAGTCAAATGAGCTATATCAATCCTAGTCCATAAGTCCTAACTCTCCACCAATTCAATTAGTGAGAACTAGAGTCAATGGCTCCCAATCATCAATCACTTGGACATTAGTAACTCAAGAGTTCCTAAGTTACCTTTCCAAGCCAAGAGTATAAAATTCTACTCTAAAATCCAACCAAGCATTTCATCAAACACTTGGAAGGCATAAAAGGAAAACATAGTAAATCCACAACAAGAACAAGATCTAACAACAATTATTGCAAGGAATTAATAACAACAAATCAAAAGGAACACAATTATTATGATTTACCTTGAATTGAATTGAAAGAGAAAGGAAGGAACAAAAGTAGATCTACACCAAAACATAAGAACAACATAAAGGAAATTACAACAAAAGAATAGAGGAAGATGAATGTAACAACAAGGAATTGAAAGGTAGAAGTAGAAGAAGATGAATAAAATCTAGATCTAAGAACTAAACCTAATCCTAATCCTAATTCTAGAGAGAAGTGAGAGCTTCTCTCTCTAGAAACTAACTCTAACTAATCCTAATGAGTGGAAATGAACTAATGATTAAAAGTATGTAAAGTATGTTGATTCCCCCTTCAATCCTTGGCTTAAATAGCATCAGAAATGAGTTGGATTGGGCCCACAAGGCTTCTAAAATCGCTGGCCACGTTTTGCTTTAAGTGAACCAGGTGGCAGCAACGGCGCGTGCGCATACTATGCGTCTGCGTGCCACCATACGTGTAGCAACTATGGCAAATCTTATATCGTTTCGAAGCTCCAGATTTTAGCTTTCTAACCCAACTGAAACCGCATCATTTGGACCTATGTAGCTCAAGTTATGGTCATTTAAGTGCGAAGAGGTCGGCTTGACAGCTTTCCGGTTCTTTCATTTCTTCATGAGTTCTCCAACTTTTCATGCTTCTTTCTTCATCCCCTTGATCCAATCTTTGCCTCCTAGACCTTAAATCACTTAACAAACATATCAAGGCATCTAATGGAATCAAGGAGAATTAGATTTAGCTATTTTAAGACCTAAAAAGCATGTTTTCACTCTTAAGCATAATTAAAGGAGAAGTTATAAAACCATGCTATTTCAATGAATAAATGTGGGTAAAAGGTTATAAAATCCCCTAAAATCAATACAAGATAAACCCTACAAATGGGGTTTATCAACCACGAAGACTCTGGCTTCACGGGTTTGAATGCTCTGTTGTCAGGAGAGGCAATCAAACTCGTGAACCAGAAACCCAAGAGATACACATTCAATCTAAGGTAGAACGGAAGTGATTGTCAGGCACGCGTTCATAGGTTGAGAATGGTAATGAGTGTCACGGATCATCACTTTCATCATGTTGAAGCGCGAATTAATATCTTAGAATAGAAACAAACGTGATTGAATAGAAAACAGAAATACTTGCATTAATTCATCGAGACGCAGCAGAGCTCCTCACCCCAACCATGGGATTTAGAGACTCATGCCGTCAAAGATACAAATTCAGATGTAAAATGTCATGAGGTACGAAATAAATCTCTAAAAGTAGTTTTTATACTCAACTAGTAACCTAGGTTTACAGAAAATGAGTAAACTATGATAGATAATGCAGAAATCTACTTCCAGGACCCACTTGGGGTGTGTTTGGGCTGAGCATTGAAACTTCCATGTGTAGAGACTTGTCCTGGAGTTAAAAAGTTGCAGCCTGTTTCTGGCATTTAACTTTAGCTTGTAACCTGTTTCTGGCGTTTAACTCTAGTTTGTAACCTGTTTCTGGCATTTAACGCCAGAATAGGGCAGGAAGTTGGCGTTAAACGCCAGGTTGCATCATCAAAACTCGGACAAAGTATGGACTATTATATATTTTTGGAAAGCCATGGATGTCTACTTTCCAACGCAATTGAGAGCACGCCAATAGCATCTGCAGGGAGGTTAGAATCCAATAGCATCTGCAATCCTTGAACAGCCTCTGAGTCAGATTTTTGCTCAGGTCCCTCAATTTTAGCCAGAAAATACCTGAAGTCACAAAAAAATACAAAACTCATAGTAAAGTCCAGAAATATGAATTTTGCACAAAAACTAATAAAAACATAATAAAAAGTGAATAAAACATACTAAAAACTACCTAAAAACAATGCCAAAAAGCGTATAAATTATCCGATCATCACAACACCAAACTTAAATTGTTGCTTGTCCCCAAGCAACTGAAAACAAATAGGATAAAAAAGAAGAGAATATACAATAAATTCCAAAATATCAATGAAACTTAGCTCCAATTAGATGAGCAGGACTAGTAGCTTTTTGCTTCTGAATAGTTTTGGCATCCCACTTTATCCCTTGAAGTTCAGAATGATTGGCATCTATAGGAACTCAGAATTCAGATAGTGTTATTGATTCTCCTAGTTTAGTAGGATTTGGCTCTTCTGAAGTTGTTTATTTACTTTAGAGAGAAAAGTAACATAGTCTAAGCCATTGATAACATAAACGGTTTTGATCATCTTAAATAAATAAATAATAAATAAATGCATTAAAAGAATCTTGAAAATCGTGCAAGGAGCAGCTTCAAGACCGCATGATTTTCTCTTTTTATTTCATTTTCTTTCTATTTTATTTAGTTTTTTATTTCTTTTTTTCAACCAAAAAAAATTACTTTTGGTTCTATTTTTTCACAATATTTAATTCTCTTTTTACGTTTTATTATCATATTCTTCCATGATATTGTTGTTATTTTGGTTATCTTCTTCTTTTTTATTTTTGCCTTTTATAATTTACATTTAAAATTTTGTCATGAAAGAAAATAATGGTATCACTAGTAATTTTTCATCTTTTTTTAATCCTGAATAATTTTTTGAAAAATCTGATTAAAAAAATTAAAATTAATTAATTTAAATTGGGTCAAGAAATAATTTTTTTATTTTAATATAAAAAAATATTCATGTAAATGTACTAAATTTTTTTAGATAAATGTACTCAATTTTTTTTGTTTATACTTAAAATAAGAATCTAATTGAGAACAAACTAATGATGTGATGTTGGTTTAATAGATCTCTACTAAATTTATATTGATATACATTAAATTAATTTATTTATATTTTTATGTGTTTTTTATGTGTTTATGATGTTTATTTTATGTCTAATGTTGTAGTTTAAATTTAAATGTATGACTGGTTAAAAAAATATATATTATCATCAGAATAGACAAATAATAAAAAATATAAATAAAGTGGCGCATTTTTTTCTTTTTAGTTTTTTAATAGTTAACGTTTTGATTCTTTTAATGCATTTATTTATTATTTATTTATTTAAGATGATCAAAACCGTTTATGTTATCAATGGCTTAGACTACGTTAGTTTTCTCTCTAAAGTAAATAACCAACTTCAGAGGAGCCAAATCCAGTTTAGTATGTTGATTCTTGAACACAACTACTTTATGAGTCTTGGTCGTGGCCCTAAGTACTTTGTTTTCCAGTATTACCACTGGATACATAAATGCCACAGACACATGACTGGGTGAACCTTTTCAGATTGTGACTCAGCTTTACTAAAGTCCCCAGTTAGAGGTGTCCAGAGTTCTTAAGCACACTCTTTTTGTTTTGGATCACGACTTTAACCACTCAGTCTCAAGCTTTTCACTTGGACCTGCATGCCACAAGCACATGGTTTAGGGACAGCTTGATTCAGCCACTTAGGCCAGGATTTTATTCCTTTAGGCCCTCCTATCTATTAATACTCAAAGCTTTGGATCCTTTTTACCCTTGCCTTTTGGTTTAAAGGGTTATTGGCTTTTTGCTCTTGCCTTTTGGTTTAAAGAGCTATTGGCTTTTCTGCTTGCTTTTTCTTTTTCTTTCTTTTTCTTTTTCACTAATTTTTTTTGCAAGCCTTGTTATTCACTGCTTTTTCTTGCTTCAAGAATCAATTTTATGATTTTTCAGATTATCAATAACATTTCTCTTTTTCATCATTCTTTCAAGAGCCAACAAATTTAACATTCATAAACAACAAGATAAAAAATATGCACTGTTCAAGCATTCATTCAGAAAACAAAAAGTATTACCACCACATCAAAATAATTAAACTAATTTTCAAGATGAATTTGAAATTCATGTACTTCTTGTTCTTTTGTATTTAGAACATTTTTCATTTTAAGAAAGGTGAAGGATTCATAGGACATTCATAGCTTTAAGACATAGACACTAGACACTAATGATCATGTAGTGAAGACACAAACATAGACAAATACAAAGCATGAAAATTTAAAAAGCAAAAAAATAAGAACAAGGAAATTAAAGAACGGGTCCACCTTAGTGATGGCGGCTAGTTCTCCTTCTTGAAGATCCTATGGAGTGCTTGAGCTTCTCAATGTCTCTTCCTTGTCTTTGTTGCTCTTCCTTCATGGATCCTTGATGTGCAGTCAAATGCTCTATTAATGAGCTATGGACCTTTGAGATGAACCTCTCTATCTCTCATGACTCGAAGGTGGAAGCAACTGCCTTTCCTTTCCTCTTTCTAGAGGTTTTTCCGGCCTTAAGTGCCATAAATGGTTATGGAAAAACAAAAAAGCAACGCTTTTACCACATCAAACTTAAAAGGTTTGCTCGTCCGCAAGCAAAAGAAGAAAGAAAGAAGGGAAAGAAAAAGAAAATGGAGGAGATGGAGGGAGAGAAATGGAGGTGATTGGTGAAGAGTAGTTGGGGAAGGGTGTTATGGGTAGGTGTAAAGAAGAGAGAGGGTGAATTGAGATTGGTGGGGATCCTGTGGGGTCCACAGATCCTGAGGGGTCAAGGACTTAGTATCCCTGCTCCATTTAGGCGTTCAAAAATGCCCTTAGAGTGCAACTCTGGCGTTTAACGCCAGACCGCTGCCTGTTTCTGGCATTAAACACCAGCTTTTATACCTTTCCTGGCATTTAACGCCAAGCTGTTACTTATTTCTGGCATTAAACGCCAGCTTAATGCTTCTTTCTGGCGTTAAATGCCAGTCTGGTGCTTCTTTCTGGCGTTAAATGCCCAGAATGGTACCAGACTGGGCGTTTAACGCCCATTTTGTTACCCTTACTGGCGTTTAAACGCCAGTAAGCTCCTCCTCCAGGGTGTGTTATTTTTAATGCTGTTTTCGATTTTGCTTTAATTCTACAGTTGTTTTTGTGACTCCACATTATCATCAACCTAAAGAAAACATAAAATAACAATGGAAAATGAAATGAGAAAGTGATTAACATAGATAAATAAGATTGGGTTGCCTCCCAATAAGCGCTTCTTTACTGTCTTTAGCTGGACTTTTACTGAGCTTTAATCTAGTCTCAGTTTTGAGCATTCTTGCTCAACATTGCTTTCAAGATAATGCTTAACTCTCTATCCATTAACAATAAACTTTTTGTTAGAGTCAATATCCTGAAGCTCTACATATCCATATGGTGACACACCTGTAATCACATATGGTCCTCTCCACCGGGATTTTAGTTTCCCAGGAAATAGCCTAAGCCTAGAGTTAAACAGCAAAACCTTTTGTCCTGGCTCAAAGACTTTGGATGACAGGTTCTTATCATGCCATCTTTTTGTTTTCTCCTTGTAAATTTTGGCATTTTCAAAAGCATTGAGTCTGAATTCCTCTAGCTCATTCAGCTGGAGCAATCTTTTCTCTCCAGCTAATTTGGCATCAAGGTTTAAGAATCTGGTTGCCAAGTAGGCTTTATGCTCCAGTTCCATGGGCAGGTGACAGGCCTTCCCATACACAAGCTGGTATAGAGAGGTTTCTATAGGAGTGTTGAATGCTGTTCTGTATGCCCATAGAGCATCATCCAAGCTCTTTGCCCAATCCTTTCTACGGGGAATTACAATTCGTTCCAGGATTCTTTTTAGTTCTCTATTGGAGACTTCATCTTGCCCATTAGTCTGTGAATGATATGGAGTTGCCACCTTGTGGCTAATTCCATATCGGACCATGGCAGTATAAAGCTATTTATTACAGAAATGAGTGCCTCTATCATTGTTTAGTGCTCTAGGGACACCAAATCTGCTAAAGATATGTTTCTGGAGGAACTTCAGTATTGTCTTAGTATCGTTAGTGGGTGTTGCAATTGCCTCCACCCATTTAGGTACATAGTCTACTGCCACCATAATATAAGTGTTTGAGTATGATGGTGGAAAAGGCCCCATGAAGTCAATACCCTATACATCAAACAACTCAATCTCTAAGTTCTCTTGTTGAGGCATGGCGTAACCATGAGGTAGATTACCAGCACTTTAGCAACTGTCATAATTACATACAAACTCTCGGGAGTCTCTATAGAGTGTAGGCCAGTAGAAGCCACATTGGAGGACTTTGGTGGCTGTTCGCTCACCTCCGAAATATCCTCCATATTGTGATCCATGGCAATGCCAAAGGATCTTCTGCGCCTCTTCTATAGGCACGCACCTACGGATTATTCTGTCTGCGCATCTCTTAAAGAGATATGGTTCATCCCACAAGTAGTACTTCGCATCAGAAAGTAATTTTTTTCTTTTGCTGCCTGCTGTACTCCTTGGGAATAAATCTTGCAGCTTTATAATTTGCAATATCTGTAAACCACGGCACTTCCTGAATGGCAAAGAGTTGCTCATCCGGAAAGGTTTTAAAGATCTCAGTGAGGGGGAGAGACATCCCTTCTACTGGTTCTATCCGGGACAGGTGATCTGCTACTTGGTTCTCTGTCCCTTTTCTGTCTCTTATTTCTATATCAAACTCTTGCAGAAGCAACACCCATCTTATGAGCCTGGGTTTTGAATCTTGCTTTGTGAGTAGATATTTAAGAGCAGCATGGTCAGTGTACATAATCACTTTTGATCTTACTATATAGGATCTAAACTTGTCAATGGCATAAACCACTGCAAGCAGCTCTTTTTTTGTGGTTGTGTAATTCTTCTGTGCGTCATTTAGAACACGGCTAGCATAGTAAATGACATGCAGAAGCTTATTATGCCTCTGTCCTAATGCTACACCAATAACATGGTCATTGGCATCACACATTAATTCAAATAGTAATGTCCAGTCTGGTGCAGATATGACAGGTGCTGTGACCAACTTAGCCTTCAGAGTCTCAAAAGCTTGCAGACACTCTGTGTCAAAGATAAATGGCATGTCAGCAACTAGCAGGTTGCTTAGGGGTTTCGCAATTTTTGAAAAATCCTTTATAAACCTCCTATAGAATCCTGCATGTCCCAGAAAGCTTCTGATTGCTTTAACATTGGTAGGTGGTGGTAGTTTTTCAATTACCTCTACCTTAGCTTGATCCACCTCTATCCCCTTGTTCGAAATTTTGTGCCCAAGGACAATTTCTTCAGTCACCATAAAGTGACATTTCTCCCAGTTTAAAACCAGGTTGGTCTCTTGGCACCTTTTCAGAACAAGTGCTAGATGATCAAGACAGGAGCTGAATGAGTCTCCAAATACTGAGAAGTCATCCATGAAGACCTCCAGAAAATTTTCCATCATATCAGAGAAAATAGAGAGCATACACCTCTGAAAGGTTGCAGGTGCATTACACAGACCAAATGGCATCCTTCTGTAGGCAAATACTCCAGATGGACATGTGAATGCTGTTTTCTCTTGATCCTGGGAATCTACTGCAATTTGGTTGTAGCTGAATAGCCATCCAAAAAACAGTAATAGTCATGACCTGCTAGTCTTTCTAGCATCTGGTCTATGAATGGTAAAGGAAAATGATCCTTCCTGGTGGATGTATTGAGTCTTCTGTAGTTAATACACATACGCCACCCTGTAACTGTTCTTATAGGAACCAGTTCATTCTTTTCATTATGAACTACTGTCATGCCTTCCTTTTTGGGTACAACTTGGACAGGGCTCACCTAGGGGGCTATCAGAAATGGGATAAATAATCCCAGCCTCTAGTAATTTAGTAACCTCTTTCTGCACCACCTCCTTCATGGCTGGATTCAGCTGCCTCTGTGGTTGAACCACTGGCTTGGCATTATCCTCCAGTAGGATCTTGTGCATGCATCTGGCTAGGCTAATGCCCTTAAGGTCACATTTGGACCTCCCAAGAGTTGTCTTGTGTGTCCTTAGCACATGAATTAGTGCTTTCTCTTCCTGTGGCTCTAAAGCCGAGCTTATGATTACAGGGAAAGTGTCACCTTCTCCCAGAAATGCATATTTCAGGGATGGCGGCAGTGGTTTGAGCTCGGGTTTAGGAGGTTTCTCCTCTTATTGAAGAGTTTTCAGAGGTTCTTTTATTTCCTCGGGTTCCTTCATATCAGGCTGAACATCTTTAAAGATGTCCTCTAGCTTTGATTCGAGACTCTCAGCCATACTGATCTCCTCTGCCAGGGAATCAATAAAGTCAACGCTCATGCAGTCCTTTGATGTGTCTGGATGCTTCATTGCTTCAACAGCATTTAGCCTAAACTCATCCTCATTGACTCTTAGGGTTACTTCCCCTTTTTGGACGTTAATGAGGGTTCGTCCAATTGCTAGTAAAGATCTTCTTAGAATGAGAGTTGCACTCTTGTGCTCCTCCATCTCCAGCACTACAAAGTCAGTGGGAAAGGCAAATGGCCCAACTATGATAATCATGTCCTCATCATGTCTGATGGCTATTTAATGGAGCCATCAGCAAGTTGAAGACAAATCCGGATTGGTTTGACCTCTTCAGTCAACCCAAGCTTTCTGATAGTGGATGTAGGGATTAGGTTGATACTTGCCCCAAGATCACATAGAGCTATCTTGGTACATGTACCCTCTAATGTGCATGGTATCATAAAGCTTCCAGGATACTTAAGCTTCTCTGGTAAGCTCTTTAAAATGATTGCACTGTATTCTTCAGTGAGAAAAACTTTTTTAGTTTCTCTCCAATCCTTCTTATGACTTAAGATCTCTTTCATGAACTTAGCATAAGAGGGTATTTGCTCAAGTGCCTCTGCAAACGGAATCTTGATTTCAAGAGTCTTGAGATAGTCTGCAAAATGGGCAAATTATTTATCCTGTTCCGCTTGGCAGAGTTTCTGAGGATAAGGTATTTTGGTTTTGTATTCTTCAACCTTGGTTGCTGCAGGTTTATTTCCTACAGAGGTGGGTTGAGAAGCCTTCTTGAGGGAGTTATTATCAGCACTTGCAGGTGTCTGACCCCTCATTGGCGTTTGAACGCCAGGACTAGGTTCTGGGTTGGCGTTTAACGCCAGATTTCCACCCTTTTCTGGCATTTAAACGCCAGATCTGGGCGTCCACTGGGCATTTAACGCCATTTTTTCACCCTTTCCTGGTGTTTGAACGCCAGAATCATTCCTCTCTGGGCTCTTACTGTCCTCAGAGGAATTTTGGGTAGCAGTTTACTCATCCTCTGTTATTTGTTCTTTTCTTGGCTTTCTGTTGCTTTGAGTTGAGGTATTCAATATTTTTCCACTTCTTAATTGAATTGCTTGGCATTCTTCTGTTATCTATTTTGATAACTACTATCTTGTCTGGTCAAGTTGTGCTTCCATGTTCTTGTTAGCGTCCTTAATGTCTTGTAACATCTCTTTAAATTTAACCAACTGTTCTGTTAGATAACATAATTGCTGATTGATTTCAACAACTTGTTCTGAAGGACTAAGTTCAGTGGATACTGCCTTAGCCTCTTCTTGCATGGAGGACTCACTACTTAAGTACAAATGCTGATTTCTAGCAACTATATCAATGAGCTCTTGAGCCTCTTCAATTGTCTTTCTCATGTGTATAGATCCACCAGTTGAGTGGTCTAGAGATATCTGAGCTTTTTCTGTAAGCCCGTAGTAGAAGATGTCTAACTGCACCCACTCTAAAAATATTTCAGAGGGGCATTTTCTTAGCATCTCTCTGTACCTCTCCCAGGCATTGTAAAGAGATTCATTATCCCCTTATTTGAAGCCTTGGATGTCCAGCCTTAGCTGTGTCATCCTCTTAAGAGGGAAATATTGATTCAGGAATTTGTCTGACAACTGTTTCCATATTCTTATGCTAGCCTTAGGTTGGTTATTTAACCACCTCTTAGCTTGGTCTTTTACAGCAAATGGAAACAGTAATAATCTGTAGACATCCTGATTTACTTCCTTATCATGTACTATGTCAGCAATTTGTAAGAACTGTGCCAGAAACTCAGTAGGTTCTTCCTGTGGAAGACCGAAATACTGGCAATTTTACTGCACCATGATAATGAGCTGAGGATTCAACTCAAAACTACTGACTCCGATGGAGGGTATACAAATACTACTCCCATATGAAGCAATAGTGGGGTTAGCATATGACCCCAGAGTCCTTTTGGACTGTTCATTTCCACTTAGGTCCATGATGGAGAAAGGGAGATAATATGGATTGGAGATAAAAATATTATATATATATATATACCTATAATTTTTTATATACCGAGATTAAAATAAAGTAAAACAGAATAAATGAAAAATAAAATAAAAATTCAAAAATTAGAAAAATAATTAAAGGAAAATTCAAAACTAAAATAATTATTTAATTAATTAAAAAGATTTGAAAAATTGGGATAAGGATTTTCGAAAAATGAAGAGAGAGAAAGTGGGTAGGAAGTTTTGAAAAAGATATGTCTTAAAAGATACTTTTAAGAAAAATAATTAAAAGAAAAGATTTAAAAAAGATATGCTTTTTGAAAACTTGACTGCTAAGATATGATAAGATAAAATTTTGAAATTGAAATCTGAAATTTTTATCAACAATTTCGAAATTTTTGCTTAAAAATAGTTAGAGAATATATTTTTTTGATTTTTGAATTTTATGATGAAAGAGAAAAATACATAAAAGACACAAGACTTAAAATTTTTAGATCTGGCACCCTTGTTTTTCGAAAATTTTTGGAGAAAAACACCAAAGGACACCAAAGTTAAAAATTTTAAGATTAAAACACAAGGAAGACTCAAGAACACTTTGAAGACTTACAAGAACAACAAGAACAAACTTCAAAGACTCAAGAACATAAAAAAAAACACCAAACTTAAAATTTTGACACAAGATTTAATCAAAGAAAAATTATTTTTGAAAAGTATATACCAAAAATATAAGCCAACGCTATAACCAATTGAGCTATGAAAGAAAAAGTATTTTCTTGAAGAATCCTTTTTTGAACTTTTTCGAAAATCACAAGAAAAAAAAACAAGGAAAGACACAGAACAAGAAAAACTAAAGATCAAACGAGAAAAACTAAAGATCAAACAAGAAAAATAATTAAGAACAAGTAATGAAAAATATGAAGAAAAATAAGAATATGCAATTCCAAAATTATGAAGAAAAATAAAAACATGCAATTGACACCAAACTTAAAATATGAAACTAAACTCAAATAAAAGACTCAAAGAAAAATTAAAAAGTAATAAGGAAAAATAAAATTTTTTAAAAAAAGAAAATAAAGGACTCAGATTTGATTACTCTATAGCAACAATACTAAATTTTTCCTAATCTAAGCAACAAGATGAACCGTCAGTTGTCCAAACTCGATCAATCCCCGGCAACGGCGCCAAAAAATTGCTACACGAAAATTACAATCACACTTTGTAATCTCGCACAACTAACCAGCAAGTGCACTAGGTCATCCAAGTAATACCTTACGTAAGTAAGGGTCGATCCCACGGAGATTGTTGGTTTGAAGCAGGCTATGGTTATCTTGTAAATCTTAGTCAGGATATCAATAATGGTTTTTGGTTTTAATTGCGAAGACTAAAAGAGCATAAAATAAATACTTGTTATGCAGTAATGGAGAATAGGTTGGAGTTTTGGAGGTGCTCTGTCTGCTGAATCTCTGCTTTCCTACTGTCTTCTTCTTCACGCACTCAAGGCTCCTTTCATGGCAAGCTGTATGTTGGTGGATCACAGTTGTCAATGGCTACCATCCATCCTTTCAGTGAAAAAGGTCCATATAGATGGCTAATCATCTGTCGGTTCTCACTTGTCCTGGAATAGGATCCAGTGATCCTTTTGCGTCTGTCACTACGCCCAACATTCGTGAGTTTGAAGCTCTTCACAGTCATCCCTTCCCAGATCCTACTTGGAATACCACATAAAAGGTTTAGACTTTCCAGATCTCAGGAATGCTGCCGATTGATTCTAGCTTATACCACGAAGACTCTGGCTTCACGGGTTTGAATGCTCTGTTGTCAGGAGAGGCAATCAAACTCGTGAACCAGAAACCCAAGAGATACACATTCAATCTAAGGTAGAACGGAAGTGGTTGTCAGGCACGTGTTTATAGGGTGAGAATGGTAATGAGTGTCACGGATCATCACTTTCATTATGTTGAAGCACGAATGAATATCTTAGAATAGAAACAAGCGTGATTGAATAGAAAACAGAAATACTTGCATTAATTCATCAAGACACAGTAGAGCTACTCACCCCTAACCATGGGGTTTAAAGACTCATTGGTGCACGAAATTGCAATCACACTTTCGCAATCCCGCACAACTAACCAGCAAGTGCACTGGGTCGTCCAAGTAATACCTTACGTGAGTAAGGGTTGATCCCACGGAGATTGTCGGCTTGAAGCAAGCTATGGTTATCTTGTAACTCTTAGTCAGGATATCAAAAAATTATCAGGATTGATTGTGAAAAGCAAAAGAACATGAAATAAGTACTTGTTTTGCAGTAATGGAGAATAGGTTGAGGTTTTGGAGATGCTCTGTCTTCTGAACTTCTACTTTCCTACTGTCTTCTTCTTCAAACACGCAAGGATTCTTCCATGGCGAGCTGTATGTAGGATTTCACTGTTGTCAATGGCTACCTCCCATCCTCTCAGTGAAAATGTTCAACGCGCTCTGTCACAGCACGGCTAATCATCTGTCGGTTCTCAATCGGGTCGGAATAGAATCCAGTGATTCTTTTGCGTCTGTCACTAACGCCCAGCCCTCAGGAGTTTGAAGCTCGTCACAGTCATTCAATCCTTGAACCCTACTCAGAATACCACAGACAAGGTTTAGACCTTCCGGATTCTCTTGAATGCTGCCATCAATTCTAGCTTATACCACGAAGATTCCGATTAAAGAATCCAAGAGATATCTACTCAATCTAAGGTAGAACGGAGGTGGTTATCAGGCACACGTTCATAGTTGAGAATGATGATGAGTGTCACGGATCATCACATTCATCAGGTTTAAGAACAAGTGATATCTTAGAAAGGAAGCAAGCATGATTGAATGAAAAACAGTAGTAATTGCATTAATCCATCAAGACACAGCAGAGCTCCTCACCCCCAACCATGGGGTTTAGAGACTCATGCTGTAGAAGATACAATGAGAAACGTGTAAGGTGTCATGAGGTGTAGATACAATGTCAAAAGATCCTATTAATAGTGAACTAGTAATCTAGGGTATACAGAAATGAGTAAATGACGTAAAAATCCACTTCTGGGTCCACTTAGTGTGTGCTTGGGCTGAGCATTGAAGCTTTCATGTGTAGAAACTTTTTCTGGAGTTAAACGCCAGCTTTTATGCCAGTTTGGGCGTTTAACTCCAATTTTTATGCCAGTTCCAGCGTTAAACGCTGGGAATTCTGAAGCTGATTTGCAACGCCGGTTTGGGCCATCAAATCTCGGACAAAGTATAAACTATTATACATTGCTGGAAAGCCCAGGATGTCTACTTTCCAACGCCGTTGAGAGCGCGCCAATTGGGCTTCTGTAGCTCCAGAAAATCCACTTCAAGTGCAGGGAGGTCAGAATCCAACAGCATCTGCAGTCCTTTTCAGCCTCTGAATCAGATTTTTGCTCAGGACCCTCAATTTCAGCCATAAAATACCTGAAATTACAGAAAAATACACAAACTCATAGTAAAATCCAGAAAAGTGAATTTTAACTAAAAACTAATAAAAATATAATAAAAACTAATTAAAACATACTAAAAACATACTAAAAACAATGCCAAAAAGCGTATAAATTATCCGCTCATCACAACACCAAACTTAAATTGTTGCTTGCCCCCAAGCAACTGAAAATCAAAATAGAATAAAAAGAAGAGAATATACTATAGACTCCAAAATATCAAAGAAACTTAGCTCCAATTAGATGAGCGGGACTAGTAGCTTTTTGCTTCTGAACAGTTTCGGCATCTCACTTTATCCTTTGAAGTTTAGAATGTTTGGCATCCATAGGAACTCAGAACTCAGATAGTGTTATTGATTCTCCTAGTTAAGAATGATGATTCTTGAACATAGCTACTTTATGAGTCTTGGCTGTGGCCCAAAGCACTCTGTCTTCCAGTATTACCACAGGATACATACATGCCACAGACGCATAATTGGGTGAACCTTTTCAGATTGTGACTCAGCTTTGCTAGAGTCCCCAATTAGAGGTGTCCAGGGTTCTTAAGCACACTCTTTTTGCCTTGGATCACAACTTTATTTCTTTCTTTTTCTTTTTCTTCTATTTTTTTCATTTTTTTTTCACTACTTTTTCTTGCTTCAAGAATCAATTTGATAATTTTTTCAGATCCTCAATAACAGTTCTCCTTTTCCATCATTCTTTCAAGAGCCAACAATTTTAACATTCTTAAAACAACAAATTTAAAAGACATATGCACTGTTCAAGCATTCATTCAGAAAACAAAAAGTATTGTCACCACATCAAACTAATTCAACTAGTTTCAAAGATGAATTCGAAATCCTGTACTTCTTGTTCTTTTGTGATTAAAGCATTTTTCATTTAAGAGAGGTGATGGATTCATAGGACATTCATAGCTTTAAGACATGAACTTTAAATTATATTAATCATGAATTAAGAACAAGACTCAAAAATAGATATAAGATAAGACTAATAGTAATAAAAAACAAAAAATTTAAATAGGCTCCTAATGATAGAGGTTATCACAGAGTTAGGACTCAACAACCTTGATTTTGAGAAGTGGATGCTCCCTCCACTTGAGGGGAGAGCTTTTGGCGTTTCATCTCTTGAAGTTCACGCCCCTGCTTCTCTTGTTCCTTCAGCAATTTGCAGAGCATGCAGTTCTGATTCTGCTGTTCTTCCTTAAGCTGCTCCATAGTTTCTTGCAACTTGGTGATAGATGCTTCTAGGCTGGCCCAATAGTCAATTTCAGGAAATTCAGGGAGGAACTCCTGCGCCCTCTTTTTGATAGAGTTGTCTTGCATTTGTCCTTCCATTGACTTCTTGGTGATTGGATGTTCAATGGGTATGAATTCATCTACTCCCATCTTCACCCCAGCCTCTTTACAGAGCAAGGAGATCAAGCTTGGGTAAGCCAGTTTGGTTTCAGTGGAATTCTTATTTGCAATTGTGTAGATCTCACAAGCAATCAGATGATGAACCTCCACTTCTTTTCCAAGCATAATGCAATGAATCATCACTGCTCTCTTGATAGTGACCTCAGAACGGTTGCTAGTGGGCAATATGGAACGTCCAATAAAGTCTAGCCAGCCTCTTGCAATTGGTTTGAGGTCTCCCCTCTTGAGTTGGTTTGGGACACCTTTTGAATTGGTTATCCACTTAGTTCCAGGGAGGCAAATGTCCTCTAGAACTTGATCCAACCCCTTATCTGCTCTCACCATTCTCCTATTAAAGGATTCAGGATCATCTTGCAGTTGAGGTAATTTGAAGACCTCTCTTATTTTGTCCAGATGAAAGTAAATAACTTTCCCTTTGACCATGGTTCTGTAAGTATGGAAAGCAGTTCCAATCATTCTCTGCTTATCTGTCAGCCATAGATTTGAGTAGAATTCCTGAACCATGTTTCTTCCAACCTTTATCTCAGGATTGGTTAGAACTTCCCATCCTCTGTTTCGAATTTGCTCTTGAATCCCCGGATATTCATCTTCTTTTAGATCGAATTTGACTTCCGGGATCACTGACCTCAGACCCATTATTTTATGATAATGGTCTTCATGTTCTTTGGTTAAGAACTTCTCTTGATTCCAAAGATTCTTTGGATTATTCTCTTTCTTGCCTCTTAAATTGGTTTGTTTTCCCTTAGGAGCCATGATCTTAATGAATCTTGGCTTAGTGATCAAGAAAAAGCACACCAAACTTAGAGGTTTGCTTGCCCTCAAGCAAAAGAAAGGAAAGAGAGGAGAGAGGAGGAGAGCAAATTCGAATGGTGGGGAGAAAAGGGTGGCCGAACATGTATTTATAAGGGAGGAGGAGAGATTTCAAAAATTTTGAAGGAGATTTGAGAAGATATGAAAAAAATTTGAGAAATATTTGAGTTTTTGAAGAAGATTTGGGAAGGATTTGAAGAATGATTTTTAATTTTTGAAAATTTGAAGGTGAATGATGAAAGTTTGAAATGTGTTTGTATAGAAAATTATAGATCAAAAAAGGAAAGTTTGAAAAAATTTTAATCAGAAAGCAAAATCTCTGCCTCCCACCTTTCTGGCGTTAACCATTCTGGCGTTTAACGCCCAATTGTTGGCCATTGTGGGCGTTTAACACCCAGCCAGGTACCCTGGCTGGCGTTAAACGCCAGAATTCCCTTCTTCACTGGGCGTTTTGCTAAACGCCCAGGATACTGCACACCTGGCGTTAAACGCCCAGAATGGTGCCCATTCTGGCGTTAAACGCCCAGAATGGTGCCCATTCTGGCGTTTAACGCCAAAATGGCACCTTTATTGGCGTTAAACGCCCAGAATGGTGCCCATTCTGGCGTTTAACGCCCAAAGTACCCCTTACTGGCATTTTTTTGGCCAGCAAGCTCTTTTTCTCTGCTTTTTGCACTGAATCTTTCTGTAACTCTGTGAATTCCTTCAATTTTGATAATTGCCCTTTGAGAATATGTATCAACCCTTGATTAAACCGAACAGATACCCTGCTAATCACTGGGTTGCCTCCCAGCAAGCGCTTCTTTATTGTCTTTAGTTGGACCTTCACTGAGGATCACTCAAGCCTCAGTTTTGAGCATTCCTGCTCAAAATTGCTTTCAAGATAATGTTTGATCCTCTGTCCATTAACAATGAACTTTTTGTCAGAATCGGTATCCTGAAGCTCAACATATCCATATGGTGATACTCCTGTAATCACATACGGACCCCTCCAGCGGGATTTAAGTTTTCCAGGGAACAATCTGAGCCTAGAGTTGAAGAGCAGAACTTTTTGTCCTGGCTCAAAGACTCTGGATGACAACTTCTTATCATGCCACTTCTTTGCCTTTTCCTTATAAATTTTAGCATTTTCAAAGGCACTGAGTCTAAATTCATCTAGCTCATTTAGCTGGAGCAATCTTTTTTCACCAGCTAACTTAGCATCCAGGTTTAAGAATCTGGTTGCCCAGTAGGCTTTATGTTCCAGTTCCACGGGCAGATGACAGGCCTTGCCATACACAAGTTGGTATGGAGAGGTTCCTATTGGAGTCTTGAATGCTGTTTTGTACGCCCACAGAGCATCATCCAAGCTCTTTGCCCAATCCTTTCTACGGGCAATTACAGTCCATTCTAGGATTCTTTTTAGCTCTCTGTTAGAGACTTCAGCTTGCCCATTTGTCTGTGGATGATATGGAGTTGCCACTTTGTGACTAATTCCATATCGGACCATAGCAGAGTACAGCTGTTTATTGCAGAAATGAGTGCCCCCATCACTGATTAGTACTCTGGGAACACCAAACCTGCTGAAGATGTGTTTTTGGAGGAATTTCAGCACGGTCTTGGTATCATTAGTGGGTGTAGCAATTGCTTCTACCCACTTAGATACATAGTCCACTGCCACCAGAATGTAAGTGTTTGAGTATGATGGTGGGAATGGACCCATGAAGTCAATCCCCCATACATCAAATAATTCAATGTCTAATATCCCTTGTTGAGGCATGCCATATCCGTGAGGCAAGTTACCAGCTCTTTGGCAATTGTCACAGTTACGCACAAACTCTCGGGCATCTCTATAGAGAGTAGGCCAGTAGAAGCCACATTGGAGGACTTTAGTGGCTGTTCGCTCACTTCCAAAATGTCCCCCATACTGTGATCCATGGTAGTGCCATAGGATCCTTTGTGCTTCTTCTCTGGGTACACATCTGCGGATCATTCCGTCTGCACATCTCTTAAAGAGATATGGCTCATCCCATAGGTAGTACTTGGCGTCTAAAATTAATTTCTTTCTTTGCACTCTGCTGTACTCCTGGGGTATGAACCTCACAGCTTTATAATTTGCAATATCTGCAAACCATGGAGCTTCCTGAATGGCAAAGAGTTGCTCATCTGGGAAAGTCTCAGAGATCTCAGTAGAAGGGAGGGACGCCCCAGCTACTGGTTCTATTCGGGACAGATGATCAGCTACTTGGTTCTCTGTCCCTTTTCTGTCTCTTATTTCTATATCAAACTCTTGCAGCAGCAACACCCATCTTATGAGCCTGGGTTTTGAATCCTGCTTTGTGAGTAAGTACTTAAGAGCAGCATGGTCAGTGTAAACAATCACCTTTGATCCTACTAAATAGGATCTAAATTTGTCAATGGCATAGACCACTGCAAGTAACTCTTTTTCTGTGGTTGTGTAATTCTTCTGTGCGTCATTTAGAACACGGCTGGCAAAATAAATGACGTGCAGAAGCTTGTTATGCCTCTGTCCCAACACTGCACCAATGGCATGGTCACTGACATCACACATTAATTCGAATGGTAATGTCTAGTTTGGTGCAGAGATGACTGGTGCTGTGACCAGCTTGGCTTTCAGGGTCTCAAATGCCTGCAAACACTGTGTGTGAAACACAAATGGTGTGTCAGCAGCTAGCAGGTTGCTCAGAGGTTTTGCAATTTTCGAAAAATCCTTTATAAACCTTCTGTAGAATCCGGCATGTCCCAGAAAGTTTCTGATTGCCTTAACATTGGCAGGTGGTGGTAATTTTTCAATTACCTCTACCTTTGCCTTATACACCTCTATTCCCCTGCTTGAAATTTTGTGCCCAAGGACAATTCCTTCAGTCACCATAAAGTGACATTTCTCCCAGTTTAAAACCAGGTTAGTCTCTTGGCACCTTTTCAGGACAAGTGCTAGGTGGTTAAGACAGGAGCTGAATGAGTCTCCATATACTGAGAAGTCATCCATGAAGACTTCCAGAAATTTCTCCACCATATCAGAGAAGATGGATAGCATGCATCTCTGAAAGGTTGCAGGAGCATTACATAGACCAAAAGGCATCCTCTTGTAGGCAAACACGCCAGAAGGGCAAGTGAATGCTGTTTTCTCTTGGTCCTGAGGATCTACTGCAATTTGGTTGTAGCCTGAATAGCCATCCAAAAAGTAGTAATAATCATGACCAGCTAGTCTTTCTAGCATTTGGTCTATGAATGGTAAAGGAAAATGATCCTTTCTGGTGGCTGTATTGAGCCTTCTGTAGTCAATACACATGCGCTACCCTGTGACTGTTCTTGTAGGAACCAGTTCATTTTTTCATTATGAACTACTGTCATGCCTCCCTTCTTGGGGACAACTTGGACAAGGCTCACCCAGGGGCTATCAGAAATAGGATAAATAATCTCAACCTCTAGTAATTTAGTGACCTCTTTCTGCACCACCTCCTTCATGGCTGGATTTAGCCGCCTTTGTGGTTGGACCACTGGTTTGGCATTATCCTCCAATAAGATCTTGTGCATGCATCTTGCTGGGCTAATGCCCTTAAGATCACTTATGGACCACCCAAGAGCTGTCTTGTGTGTCCTTAGCACTTGAATCAGTGCTTCCTCTTCCTGTGGATTTAAAGCAGAGCTTATAATCACTGGAAAAGTGTCACACTCTCCCAGAAATGCATACTTCAGGGATGGTGGTAGTGGTTTGAGTTCAGGTTTGGGAGGCTTATCCTCCTCCTGAGGAATTTCAAAAATTCTTTTGTTTCCTCTGGTTCTTCCTGATCAGGCTGAGCATCCTTGAAGATGTCCTCAAGCTCTGATTCTAGACTTTCAGTCATATTGATCTCTTCCACCAAAGAGTCAATAATGTCAGCGCCCATGCAGTCATTTGGTGTGTCTGGATGCTGCATAGCTTTTACAGCATTCAACTTGAACTCATCCTCATTGACTCTCAGGGTTACTTCCCTTTTTTGTACATCAATGAGAGTTCGTCCAGTTGCTAGGAAAGGTCTTCCTAGAATGAGAGTTGCACTCTTGTGCTCCTCCATTTCCAGCACTACAAAGTCAGTTGGAAAGGCAAATGGCCCAACCTTGACAATCATGTCCTCAATTATGCCTGATGGATATTTAATGGAGCCATCAGCAAGTTGGAGGCATATCCGGGTTGGTTTGACTTCTTCAGTCAACCCAAGCTTTCTGATAGTGGATGCAGGTATTAGATTGATGCTTGCTCCAAGGTCACACAGGGCTGTCTTGGTGCAAGCACCTTCTAATGTGCATGGTATCATAAAGCTTCCTGGATCTTGAAGCTTTTCTGGTAAGCTTTTCAGAATGACTGCACTGCATTCTTCAGTGAGAAATACTTTTTCAGTTTCTCTCCAATCCTTCTTATGACTTAAGATCTCTTTCATGAACTTAGCATAAGAAGGTATTTGCTCAAGTGCCTCTGCAAACGGAATCTTTATTTTAAGAGTCCTTAGGTCGTCTGCAAAGCAGGCAAATTGCTTATCCTGCTCTGCTTGGCGGAGTTTCTGAGGATAAGGCATCTTGGCTTTATATTCTTCAACCTTAGTTGCTGCAGGTTTATTCCTTACAGAGGTGGTTGGAGAAGCCTTTTTAGAGGGGTTACTATCAGCACTCTCAGGTGTCTGATTCCCCATTGGCGTTTGAACGCCAGGGTTGGGTGGAAAATGGGCGTTTAACGCCAACTTTTCTCCCTTTTCTGGCATTTGAACGCCAGAACTGGGCAGGGAATGGGCGTTTAACGCTAGCTTTCCCCCCTTTTCTGGCGTTTGAACGCCAAAAGTATTCCTCTCTGGGCTCTTACTGTCCTTAGAGGGATTTTGGATAGTGGTTTGGCTATCCTCTGTCAATTGTTCCTTTATTGGCTTTTTGCTACTTTGAGCAGTGTTATTCAATGTCTTCCCACTCCTCAGTTGAACTGCTTGGCATTCTTCTGTTATCTGTTTAGATAGCTGCTGTTTTGCCTGATTCAACTGTGATTCTATGTTCTTGTTAGCAATTTTAGTTTCTTGGAGCATCTCTTTAAATTCTGCTAACTGTTTTGTCATCAGGTGTAATTGCTGATTAAGCTCAACCATCTGTTCTTGAGGATTAGGATCAGTGGCTACTGCCATAACTTCTTCTTTTGTAGAAAACTCATTGCTAGAGTACAAATGTTGATTTCTAGCAACAGTATCTATAAGCTCTTGAGCCTCCTCAATCGTCTTCCTCATATGTATAGATCCACCAGCTGAGTGGTCTAGAGACATCTGAGCTTTTTCTGTAAGCCCATAGTAGAAGATGTCTAACTGTACCCACTCTGAAAACATTTCAGAGGGGCATTTTCTTAGCATACCTCTATACCTCTCCCAGGCATTATAAAGGGATTCATTATCCTCTTGTTTAAAGCCTTGGATGTCCAGCCTTAGCTGTGTCATCCTTTTTGGAGGGTAAAATTGATTCAGGAATTTGTCTGATAACTGTTTCCATGTCTTTATGCTTGCTGTAGGTTGGTTATTCAACCACCTCTTAGCTTGATCTTTTACAGCAAATGGAAACAGTAATAATCTGTAGACATCCTGATCCACCTCTTTATCACGTACTGTGTCAGCAAGTTGTAAGAATTGTGCTAGAAACTCAGTAGGTTCTTCCTGTGGAAGACCGGAATACTGACAATTTTGCTGCACCATGATAATGAGTTGAGGGTTTAGCTCAAAGCTGCTTGCTTTGATGGGAGGTATACAGATGCTACTCCCATATGCAGCTGTAATGGGGTTAGCATATGACCCCAAAGTCCTTCTGGACTGCTCAATTCCACTTAGGTCCATGATGGAGAAAGGGAAATGATATAGATTGCAAGTAGATTATTTTTTTTTTAAATGACCGAAAATAATAAAATAAAACAAAAGGAAATTAAAATAAAATTTCGAAAACTAAAAGAAAAATAAAATCAAAGCAAATTGAAAACTAAATCAATCAACTAATTAAAAAGATTTTGGAATTGGCAATTAAAAAGATATGATTGAAAATTATTTTGAAAAAGATTTGATTTTTTTTTTGAAATGAGGAAAGAGAAAAACAACAAAATGACACCAAACTTAAAATTTTTAGAAAATCAAACACTAATTTTCGAAAATTTTAAAGGAAAAACACAAAGAGGACACCAAACTTAGAATTTTTAAGGAACAAGAAAAGACTAAGAACATGCAAATTCGCAAAATCAAAAGAAAACAAAGGCATGCAATTGACACCAAACTTAAAATATAAAACTAAACTCAAATAAAAGACTATAAACCGACAAAAACAAAACAGTCCTAATCTAAGCAACAAGATAGACCATCAGTTGTCCAAACTCGAACAATCCCCGGCAACGGCGCCAAAAACTTGGTGCACGAAATTGCAATCACACTTTCGCAATCCCGCACAACTAACCAGCAAGTGCACTGGGTGATACGTAAAAATTAAGATTTCACGTACAACCGGCAAGTATACCGGGTCGTATCAAGTAATAAAACTCACAAAGAGTGAGGTCGATCCCACGGAGATTGGAAGATTAAGCAACTTTAGTTAATGGTAGATTTAGTCAAGCGAACATAGTTTTGATTTCATGAGCATTTTGATTTTTGAACATAATTGCAAGAATGTAAATGACACAAAATGTAAAGAACTAGAATAGAGAAATAAAATGGAAGTAAATGACGGAAACTTAAAGTGCAAGAAACTTAAATGACATCAAAAATAAATTGCAAGGAATTAAAATGCTGAATTCTAAAGAGCATAAGAGTGAGAAATAAGAAACAGAATGTAAATGACAAGAATAATAAATTGCAAGAATGTAGAAGGGAATTGGGTAATGGGTTTTCAAACACTAAGAACAAAAGAAATGAGAATTAATGATGGAGAGGATCATTAGGGATCAGAGATGTTAGTTTTCATGAATTGATGTTAGTCAAATCCTTCTCAATCATGGGTATAGATCTATGGCAAGTGGGTGATTGAACCCCAATCTCTTGGTGATTCAATCTCTCTCAACATAACCAATTGCCACTCTCGTGATCTAATTGTTCATGAGAAGAGATGAAGCTCATATATTATCCAGCCACACAATTTCTATAATCTCAACCAAGGAGAGTTACATCTCACATACTAACCAAGGTATATTGATTAAAGAAATCATGAAAGGATGAACTCTAAACTGAATTATGTGGCTCATTCCTCAAACTCACCACATAATTCATATAGATTAACCCCTCTCTCGATGGTGGTTGAATCTGTGAAGATCAAGAGTTCCCTCTTTAAATCAACCACTAGAATTGAGGAGGAAAGATGGGTTCATCAATCCATTCCAACAAACAGAGCTCCTCCCCCTAATGAAAGTGGGGTTTAGTGAGTCATTGCTCCAATTTCAACAACAATTGCCATCAACAAGAATTAAACTGAATGTAAAGGAAGAAGAAGAAGAAGAATGAAATGCTTAGAACTTCAAATTGAAGAAGAAAAATTCCAATAAGAATCAAAGAAAAATGCTCTCCGGGTATCCTCCCGGAAGTACCACAAGAGTTCTCAAAAGTAAAGTGCTGAGAGTCTAAAATTCTAAGTGTCAAAAGTGTAAAAAGTAAAAGTGTAAAAAGTCCCTCTAAAGTACAAACTCAATCTCTATTTATACTAGTCCTAAAGATCTTCAAGTGGGTTAGCAAGATGGGCTTCCTCTTTGTTGAATTCTTGGCTCAATTGGAGGTGTTTTGGCCTTTGTGATGAATAGGGGAAGTAGAGCAAGTTGGCACCAATTCTGGCCCATTGATGGGCGTTGTTGGCAATAACTCAGGCCTTAGTGCACGTTGGCAACGTGCATGCCAATTTCCTGGAAGTGAGTTTGAGACTTGGGCGTTGCTAGCCCAAGTTGTTGCAAACAACTTGCTCTTCCTCTTCTTGGCCTTACTTTCATGCTAAATGTAGCCCAGAATTTGAGTGTCAACCTTCAGCTTCAATATGGACTATTATACATCATTGGAAAGCTCTTGATGTCTATTTTCTAATGCCACTGGAATCACCTCAATTGGACTTTCCTAGCTCAAGTTATGGTTCCTCAAAGAAGGTAAGGTCAAGCTGCCAAGTTGTTGCCAAGTTGTTGTGAATAACGCACCCTCAACCCCAAGTTAGCAACGTGCTCGAGCATGACTCTCCCAAGGCAAGGACTTGAGGCTGGCGTTGTTGCAAAACACGCCCCCTTTGTGCACATTGGCAACGTGCTCGATCCCACATCCAAGGATCATCTCTAGCTCCCTTGAATTTCATTTCTTGTTCTTGTTTTTAGGGCCTAAAGATGACTCTGGTTTGGCTCCAATCTTGTGCTCCACCATGGACTATTATATATGGTTGGAAAGCTCTGAATGTTAGCTTTCCAACGCAACTGGAAGTACTCAATTTGGATCTCTGTAGCTCAAGATATCTTCCATTGAAGTGGACATGTTCAGGCTGCCTTGTTTTGGTAAGTTGGCGTTGGCAACGCCCATCTAGCGTTGGCAACGTGAGTGGTGCGGCATTTGGGCGTTTGGAACGCGGTTTGTGCGCCATTGGGCGTTTGGCACCTTGGTTGGTGCGCCAATGGGCGTTTGGCAGCCTGGTTGGTGCGCCAATGGGCGTTTGGCAGCCTGGTTGGTGCGCCATTGGGCGTTTGGCAGCCTGGTTGGTGCGCCAAGACTTGGTGCCAAAATTTGCTTGTGTGTGGCGTTGGCAACGCCAGATTCAAGTTGGCAACGCCAACTTTGCTTCTTCCAGGGCCAAGCTTGCCTTGCTTGTGTGTGGCGTTGGCAACGCCAGATTCAAGTTGGCAACGCCAACTTTGCTTCTTCCAGGGCCAAGCTTGCCTTGCTTGTGTGTGGCGTTGGCAACGCCAGATTCAAGTTGGCAACGCCAACTTTGCTTCTTCCAGGGCCAAGCTTGATAGTGTGGCGTTGTTAGCCTGCGTTGTCCTCAAAAACGCCAATGCTTCCTAGCTCAAACAACGTGCTCGAGCTTCCATATTAGTGCCAAAATTGCTTGTGTGTGTGGCGTTGGCAACGCCACTCTCAAGTTGGCAACGCCAACTTTGCTTCTTGTCTTCCTCCAGGGCCAAGTTCCTTGCTTGTGTCTTGTGTGTGTGGCGTTGGCAACTTGGTTCTAGAGTTGGCAACGCCAACCTTGCTTCCAGGGCCAAGTTTGCTTGGTTGTGTGGCGTTGGCAACGCCCATCTTGAGTTGGCAACGTGCTCGAGCCTCCTTTCCTAGCTCCAGGCATTGCTTCCCACGTTGCCAGTGAACACGCCCATAGAAGCTGGCGTTGGCAACTTGAATGTTGCCTAGTCTTGGCGTTGGCAACTTGGATGTTGCATGTGATGGGCGTTGGCAACTTGGATGTTGCTTAGTCTTGTGTGTGGCGTTGGCAACTTGATTCTAGAGTTGGCAACGCCAACTTTGCTTCCAGGGTTGCCAAGCTTGCTTGGTGTGGTTGTGTGTGGCGTTGGCAACGCCAATCCCAAGTTGGCAACGCCAACTCCTTGCCTTGGTTGCCTCCAGGACCAAGCTTGCCTTGTGTTGTGGAGTTGGCAACGTGGATTCCAAGTTGGCAACGCCAACTCTTGCCTTGGTTGCCTCCAGGACCAAGCTTGCCTTGTGTTGTGGAGTTGGCAACGTGGATTCCAAGTTGGCAACGCCAACTCTTGCCTTGGTTGCCTCCAGGACCAAGCTTGCCTTGTGTTGTGGAGTTGGCAACGTGGATTCCAAGTTGGCAACGCCAACTTTGCCCAGCTTGCATCATTCTTGCTTCCATGCCTCCTTGTTTCATCACCTATCATCAACAAGGGAAATAGCTTCAAAGTCTTACCAATTCAAGCAATAAATTTCATGAGATTCATTCATACTCATTCATATATGCATTCCTTAAATCATTTGCATGAATTTGGCTAGAATTAACATGTTCCTTAATATCATCATGCATGGAAACAAAACTCATAAAAGGACTTGTTTATTTAGAGAAAATGAGTGAAATTAAGCTAAAACTAACTAAGCTAACTAACTAATAATGCAAATATGCATTTGCATCACTGGGTCGTCCAAGTAATACCTTACGTGAGTAAGGGTCGATCCCACGGAGATTGTCGGCTTGAAGCAAGCTATGGTTATCTTGTAACTCTTAGTCAGGATATTAAAAAATTATCAGGATTGATTATGAAAAGCAAAAGAACATGAAATAAGTACTTGTTTTGCAGTAATGGAGAATAGGTTGAGGTTTTGGAGATGCTCTGTCTTCTGAACCTCTGCTTTCCTACTGTCTTCTTCTTCAAACACGCAAGGATCCTTCCATGGCAAGCTGTATGTAGGGTTTCACCGTTGTCAATGGCTACCTCCCATCCTCTCAGTGAAAATGTTCAACGCGCTCTGTCACAGCACGGCTAATCATCTGTCGGTTCTCAATCGGGTCGGAATAGAATCCAGTGATTCTTTTGCGTCTGTCACTAATGCCCAGCCCTCAAGAGTTTGAAGCTCGTCACAGTCATTCAATCCTTGAACCCTACTCAGAATACCACAGACAAGGTTTAGACCTTCCGGATTCTCTTGAATGCTGCCATCAATTCTAGCTTATACCACGAAGATTCCGATTAAAGAATCCAAGAGATATCTACTCAATCTAAGGTAGAACGGAGGTGGTTGTCAGGCACATGTTCATAGTTGAGAATGATGATGAGTGTCACGGATCATCACATTCATCAGGTTTAAGAACAAGTGATATCTTAGAATGGAAGCAAGCATGATTAAATGAAAAACAGTAGTAATTGCATTAATCCATCAAGACACAGCAGAGCTCCTCACCCCCAACCATGGGGTTTAGAGACTCATGCTGTAGAAGATACAATGAGAAACGTGTAAGGTGTCATGAGGTGTAGATACAATGTCAAAAGATCCTATTAATAGTGAACTAGTAACCTAGGGTATACAGAAATGAGTAAATGACGTAAAAATCCACTTCTGGGTCCACTTAGTGTGTGCTTGGGCTGAGCATTGAAGCTTTCATGTGTAGAGACTTTTTCTGGAGTTAAACGCCAGCTTTTATGCCAGTTTGGGCGTTTAACTCCAATTTTTATGCCAGTTCCAGCGTTAAACGCTGGGAATTCTAAAGCTGATTTGCAACGCCGGTTTGGGCCATCAAATCTCGGGCAAAGTATGGACTATTATACATTGCTGGAAAGCCCAGGATGTCTACTTTCCAACGCCGTTGAGAGCGCGCCAATTGGGCTTCTGTAGCTCCAGAAAATCCACTTCGAGTGCAGGGAGGTCAGAATCCAATAGCATCTGCAGTCCTTTTCAGCCTCTGAATCAGATTTTTGCTCAGGACCCTCAATTTCAGCCAGAAAATACCTGAAATCACAGAAAAATACACAAACTCATAGTAAAGTCCAAAAAAGTGAATTTTAAGTAAAAACTAATAAAAATATAATAAAAACTAATTAAAACATACTAAAAACATACTAAAAACAATGCCAAAAAGCGTATAAATTATCCGCTCATCACTCATGCCGTCAAAGATACAAATTTAGATGTAAAATGTCATGAGGTACGAAATAAATCTCTAAAAGTAGTTTTTATACTCAACTAGTAACCTAGGTTTACAGAAAATGAGTAAACTATGATAGATAGTGCAGAAATCCACTTCTAAGGCCCACTTGGTGTGTGTTTGGGCTGAGCATTGAAGCTTCCATGTGTAGAGACTTGTCCTGGAGTTAAACGCCAAGTTGCAGCCTATTTCTGGCGTTTAACTCTAGCTTGTAACCTGTTTCTGGCGTTTAACTCTAGTTTGTAACTTGTTTTTGGCGTTTAACGCCAGAATAGGGCAGAAGGTTGGCGTTAAACGCCAGTTTGCATTGTCAAAACTCAGGCAAAGTATGGACAATTATATAGTTCTGGAAAGTCCTGGATGTCTACTTTCCAACGCAATTGAGAGCGCGCCAATTGGACTTCTGTAGCTCCAAAAAATCCATTTTGAGTGCAGGGAGGTCAGAATCTAACAGCATCTGCAGTCCTTTAATAGCCTCTGAATAAGATTTTTGCTCAGGTCCCTAAATTTCAGCCAGAAAATACCTAAAATCACAGAAAAATGCAAAACTCATAGTAAAGTCCAGAAATGTGAATTTTGCACAAAAACTAATAAAAACATAATAAAAAGTGAATAAAATATACTAAAAACTACCTAAAAACAATGCCAAAAAGCGTATAAATTATCCGCTCATCATATATTCTCTTGGGTCTCTAATCAACGATTCACATCGTCTCTCCTGACAACAGAGCATCTGAATCTGAGATTAGGATCTTCGTGGTATAGGCTAGAACACTAGACAGCATTCCTGAGATCTGGAAAGTCTAAACCTTGACTGTGGTATTCCGAGTAGGATCTGAAAAGGGATGACTGTGAGGAGCTTCAAACTCACGAATGTTGGGTGCAGTGACAGTGTGCAAAAGGATCAATGGATCTTATTCTGACGCTAGTGAGAACTGACAGATGATTAGCCCTGTGGTAGCTGTGCCTGGTATTTTTCATCCGAGACGATAAATTCGACAGCTGATTAGCCGTGCAGAGATCATAGCCGGACCATTTTCACTGAGAGGATCATACAGCTTGCTATGGAAGGGAGCACGCATGATTGGATGAAAACAATAGGAAAGCAGATGTTCAGGAGCAACAAAGCATCTCCAAACACTTATCTGAAATTCCCACCAATGAATTACATAAGTATCCCTATCTTATTTTACATTTTCTTTTTCTTTTAATTATCAATACCTCAAAACCATTTGAATCCACTTGACTGAGATTTACAAGATAACCATAGCTTGCTTCACGCTGGCAATCTCCGTGGGATCGACCCTTACTCACGTAAGGTATTAGTTGGACGACCCAATGCACTTGCTGGTTAGTTGTGCGGAGTTGTGAAAAGTGTGATCACAATTTCGTGCACCAAGTTTTTGACACTGTTACCGGGGATTGTTCGAGTTTGGACTATTAACAGTTCATCTTGTTGCTTAGATTAGGTAATTTTATTTTATATTTAAGCTTTCTTTTATTTTTATTTTCAAAAAAAATAAATACAAAAAAATTAATAAAATCATAAAAAGAAAACAAAAAAAATTGTTTCTTGTTTGAGTCTAGTGCCAAATTCTAAGTTTGGTGTCAATTGCATGTTTTCAAATTTTCTCAAGTTTTCGAAAAAAATTCATGCATTGTGTTCTTCATTGATCTTCAAGTTGTTCTTCATGATTTTCCTTGTTCTGATCTTTAAATTCTCCTGTTTTGTGTCTTTTCCTGTTTTTCAAATGCATTTTCAAATCCATAGTGTCTAAACATTAAAAATTTCTAAGTTTGGTGTCTTGCATATCTTTCTTTTCTTAAAAATTTTCAAAAATATGTCCTTGATGTTCATCATGATCTTCAAAAATCCTTGCTAACAATTAATGTTTTGATTCAAAAAATTGCAAGTTTGTTACTTTCTTGTTAAGAAAGATTCAACCTTTGAATTTTAGAATCATATCTTTTAATTTCTTGTTAGTCAAGTCATCAATTTTAAAAATCAAATCTTTTTCAATCATATCTTTTTAAATAATATCTTTTTAAAATCAAATCTTTTTCAATCAAATCTTTTTCAATCATATCTTTTCAATCATATCCTTTTTCAATCATATCTTTTTTTTTTAATTTTAATTTCAAAATCTTTTTTCTAACTTCTTATCTTTTTTTTTTTAAATTTATTTTCAAATCTTTTTCACTTCTCATTTTCGAAAATCACTAACCCCTTTTTCAAAATTCTTTTTAATTAACTAATTGTTTTAAATTCTAATTTTATGTTATTTCTTTTAATTTTTCGAAAACTCTTTCTCTCTTATCTTTTTCTATTTATTTTATTTAATTGCTAACATTCCTCCTCCACTCATCTAAAAATTTTCGAACTCACCTCCTCTCTCTTCTCATTCTTCTACTCCTTTTCCTCTGACACATTAAGGAGTCTCTATACTGTGACATAGAGGATTCCACTACTCCATTTTGTTCTCTTCTTTTTCATATGAGCAGAAATAGGGATAAAAAATTCTTGTTGAAGTTGATCCTGAACCTGAAAGGACTCTGAAGAAGAAGCTAAAAGAAGCTAAAGCACAACACTTCAGAGAGGACCTTACAGAGAATTTCGAAAAAGAAGCAGACATGGCAGCCGAACCCCACAACAATGCTCGAGATGCAAGGAAGATGCTTGGTGACTATATTGCACCAACTTCCAACTTCTATGGAAGAAGCATCTCAATTCCTGCCATTGGAGCAAACAACTTTGAGCTTAAGCCTCAATTAGTTTCTCTAATGCAGCAGAATTACAACTTTCATGGACTTCGATCGGAAGATCCTTATTAGTTCTTAGCTGAATTCTTGCAAATCTGTGTTACTGTTAAGACCAATGGGGTTGATCCTGAGGTCTACAGACTCATACTTTTCCCCTTTGTTGTATGAGACAGACTAGGATATGGTTGGACTCACAACCTAGAAAAAGCCTGAACTCTTGGGACAAGTTGGTCAATGCTTTCTTGACCAAATTCTTTCCACCTCAAAAGATGAGCAAGCTTAGAGTGGAAGTCCAAACCTTCAAACAGAAGGAAGATTAATCCCTCTATGAAGCTTGGGAAAGATACAAGTAATTAACCAAAAGGTGTCCTTCTGACATGCTTCCAGAATGGAGCATCATATGTATATTCTATGATGGTCTGTCTGAATTATCCAAGATGTCATTGGACCAATCTACTGGTGGATCTCTTCATCTAAAAATACCTGCAGAAGCCCAGGAACTCATTGAGATGGTTGCAAATAACCAGTTCATGTACACTTCTGAAAGAAATTCTGAGAATAATGGGATGACTCAGAAGAAAGGAGTTCTTGAGATTGATACTCTGAATGCCATATTGGCTCAGAACAAAATATTGACTCATCAATTCAATATGATTTCTCAGAATCTGACTAGATTGCAAGCTGCATCTGGCAGTGCTAAAGAAGCCTCCTCTGAAGGAGAAGCTTATGACCCTGAGAATCCTGCAATGGAAGAGGTGAACTATATGAGAGAATCCTATGGAAACACCTATAATCCTTCATGGAGGAATCAGCCCAATTTCTCATGGAAGGATCAACAGAAGCCTCAACAAGGCTTCAATAACAATAATGGTGGGAGATATAGGTTTGGCAATAGTAAACCTTTTCCATCATCTTCTCAGCAACAAACAGAGAATTTTGAGCAGAGCCTCTCTGGCCTAGCAAACATAGTCTCTGATCTATCTAAGGCCACTCTCAGTTTCATGACTGAAACAAGGTCCTCCATCAGAAATTTAGAGGGACAAGTGGGTCAACTGAGTAAAAGAGTTACTGAAACTCCTCCTAGTACTCTCCCAAGCAATACAGAAGAGAATTCCAAAAGAGAATGCAAGGCCATAACCATATCCAAAGTGGCCAAACCTAGAGAGAGTGAAAAGGCAGTGATTCCTAGTGAGGAAGACCTCAAGGGACATCCACTGACCAATAAGGAGTATCCTATTAAGGAACCAAAGGAATCTGAGGCTCATACAGAGACCATAGAGATTCCACTGAACTTACTATTGTCATTCCTGAGCTTTGATGAATATTCTTCCTCTGAAGAGGACGAAGACACTGTTGAAGAGCAAGTTGCTCAGTATCTAGGAGCAATCATGAAGCTGAATGTCAAGTTATTTGGTAATGAGACTTGTGATTGATGTAGACAGAGGAGAGTTAGTCCTGCAACTGAATGAGGACTACCTTGTGTTTAAGGCTCAAGGATCTTTCTATGTAACCATGGAGAGGAAGCATGAAAAGCTTCTCTTAATATAGAGTCAAGCAGAGCCCCCACATTCAAACTCTAAGTTTGGTGTTGGGAGGCCATAATCATGCTCTGAGCATTTGTGAAGCTCTGTAAGAGTTCACTGTCAAGCTATTGACATTAAATAAGCGCTTATTGGGAGGCAACCCAGTTTTATTTATCTATATTAATTACTCTTTCATTTTATTTTCCATTGTTATTATATGCTTTCTTTAGGTTGATGATCATGTGAAGTCACAAAAATAGCTGCAAAATTAAAGCAAAATTAAAAATAGCATAAAAAAATAGCACACCTTGGAGGACGAGCTTACTGGCGTTTAAACACCAGTAAGGATAGTAAATTGGGTGTTTAACACCCAGTCTGGCACCATTTTGGGCGTTAAACGCCAGAAATGGCACACAGACTGGAGTTTAACGCCTGAAAAGGGTGTCTGGTGTCTGGCTGGCATTAAACGGCAGTAAGGATAGCAGAATGGGCGTTTAACGCTTAGTCTGACAGCATTCTGGGCATTAAATGCCAAAACTATCAGCCAAATTGGCATTTAACGCCAGAAATGGGCATTAGCCTGCGTTTAACTCCAGAAATGCCACACAGAGGGCGTTTAAATGCCAGAAAGGTGTAGGGATGAGAAATCTTTGACACCTTAGGATCTGTGGACCCCACAGGATCCCTTCCTACCCCAACTCACTCTCATTCCTCTTCATACCTTTCCATAACACTCTTCCCCATAATCCTATCATCTCCATAATCTCTTCACCACTCACATCCATCCACTATTTTCCATCATACAACTCACCCACCCCCCACCCACTCAAATTCAAACCATTTACCTCCCAAACCCCACCCCTATCACACGGATACCCTCTCCCCCTATCCTATAAATACCCCTCCTTACAACCATCACTTTCACACATCATAGACACTTCAAACCTCCACCTTGGCCGAACCCAAAACACCCCTCTATCTCCTCCATTTCTTCTTCTTCTACTCCTTTCTTTCTTTTTGTACTCGAGGACGAGCAAACCTTTTAAGTTTGGTGTGGAAAAGCATTGCTTTTTGATTTTTTTTCATAACCATTAATGGCACCTAAGACCGGAGAAACCTCTAGGAAGAGGAAAGGAAAGGCAGTTGCTTACAACTCCGAGTCACGGGAGATGGAGAGATTCATCTCAAAAGCCCATCACTAAAAAGAGGATGGAGCAAACAAGAGAGCCCACTCATGGACCTCAACAAGAGCATGAGGAAGTCCCTTAGCAAGAAATGCCTCAAGAGATTCATTTTCCTCCACACAACTATTGAGAGCAACTCAACACCTCTTTAGGAGATTTGAGTTCCAATATGGAGCAACTAAGGATGGAGCACCAAGAGCACTCCATTATCCTCCATGAAATTAGAGAAGACCAAAGAGCTATGAGGGAGGAGCAACAAAGGCAAGGAAGAGATATTGAGGAGCTCAAGCACTCCATAGGATCTTCAAGAGGAAGAACTAGTCGCCATCACTAAGGTGGACCCGTTCTTTAATTTCCTTGTTCTTATTTTTCTATTTTTCGGTTTCCTATGCTTGATGTTTTGTCTATGTTTGCGTCTTTATTACATGATCATTAGTGTCTAGTGTCTATGTCTTAAAGCTATGAGTGTTCCATGAATCCTTCACCTTTCTTAAATGAAAAATATTTCTATTTGCAAAAGAACAAGAAGTACATGAATTACAAATTGTATCTTGAAATTAGTTTAATTATTTTGATGTGGTGGCAAAACTTTTTGTTTTCTGAATGAATGTTTGAACAGTGCATATTTTTATAGTGAAGTTTATGAATGTTAAAATTGTTGGCTCTTGAAAGAATAATGAAAAAGGAGAAATGTTATTGATAATCTGAAAAATCATAAAATTGATTCTTGAAGCAAGAAAAAGCAGTGAAAAATACAAAGCTTGCGAAAAAAGAAAAAAAGGGGCGAAAAATAAAGAAAAGAAAGAAAAAGAAAAAGCAAGCAGAAAAAGCCAATAACCCTTTAAACCAAAAGGTAAGGGTAAAGAGAATCCAAGGCTTTAAGCATCAGTGGATAGGAGGGCCCAAAGGAATAAAATCCTGGCCTAAGCGGCTAAATCACGCTGTCCCTAACCATGTGCTTGTGTCATGAAGGTCCAAGTGAAAAGCTCGGGACTGAATGGTTAAAGTCGTGATCCAAAGCAAAAGAGTGTGCTTAAGAACTCTGGACACCTCTAACTGGGAACTCTAGCAAAGCTGAGTCACAATCTGAAAAGGTTCACCCAGTTATATATCTGTGGCATTTATGTATCCGGTGGTAATACTGGAAAACAAGATGCTTAGGGTCACAGCCAAGACTCATAAGTAGTTGTGTTCAAGAATCAACATACTGAACTAAGAGAATCAATAACACTATCTTAATTATGAGTTCCTGTGGATGCCAATCATTCTGAACTTCAAAGGATAAAGTGAGATGCCAAAACTGTTCAGAAGCAAAAAGCTACAAGTCTCGCTCATCTAATTAGAACTAAGCTTCATTGATATTTTGGGATTTATTGTATATTCTTTTCTTTTTATCTTATTTTGTTTTTAGTTGCTAGGGGACAAGCAACAATTTAAGTTTGGCGTTGTGATAAGCGGATAATTTATACGCTTTTTGGCATTATTTTTAGGTAGTTTCTAGTATGTTTTAGTCACTTTTTAGTATATTTTTATTAGTTTTTATGTAAAATTTACATTTCTGGACTTTACTATGAGTTTGTGTATTTTTCTGTGATTTCAGGTATTTTCTGGCTGAAATTGAGGGACCTGAGCAAAAATCTGATTCAGAGGCTAAGAAAGGACTGCAGATGTTGTTGGATTCTGACCTCCCTGCATACGAAATGGATTTTCTGGAGCTATAGAAGCCCAATTGGTGCGCTCTCAATTGCGTTGGAAAGTAGACATTATGGGCTTTCCAGAAATGTATAATAGTACATACTTTGTCCGAGATTTGATGGCCCAAACTGACATCCAAATGCCCACCAGAGACCCTTTTCTGGCGTAAAATGCCAGAACTGGCACCAAAGCTGGAGTTAAACGCCCAAACTGGAACCCAAGCTGGCGTTTAACTCCAAGAAGAGCCTATGCACGTGAAAGCTTCAATGTTCAGCCCAAGCACACACTAAGTGGGCCCCGGAAGTAGATTTCTGCACTATCTGCACTTAGTTACTCATTTTCTGTAAACCTAGCTTACTAGTTTAGTATAAATAGCACTTTTTACTATTGTATTCATATCTTTGGACCACTTTTCAATCCTTTGATCAGGTCTTCTTCCCCTGTTTTCGAATTCTTTGACCTTTTGGAGAGTTCTTCGAACCCTGTTTGGAGGCTGGCCATTCAGCCATGCCTAGACCATTTTGTTCTTATGTATTTTCAACGGTGGAGTTTCTACACCTCATAGATTAAGGTGAGGAGCTATACTGTTCCTCATGATTTAATGCAAGTACTATGGTTTTTCATTCAATTCACGCCTACTTCTTCTCCAAGATATACTCTTGTACTTAATTCAGTTAAGTCAGATTGAAGGGGTGACCCATGACAATCACCCTCTATCTTCAGTACTCGCTTAGCCAAGATCCGCATGTCTGATAACCACAAAGCGATCTACATGATGTTCAATGTAGTCATTGGATGACAGCTGGAGTATATTCTCTTGGGTCTCTAATCAATGATTTACATCGTCTCTCCTAACAACAGAGCATCTGAATCTGAGATTAGGATCTTCGTGGTATAGGCTAGAACACTAGACAGCATTCCTGAGATCCGGAAAGTCTAAACCTTGTCTGTGGTATTCCGAGTAGGATCTGGGAAGGGTTGACTATGAGGAGTTTCAAACTCAGGAATGTTGGGCACGGTGACAGTGTGCAAAAGGATCAATGGATCTTATTCCGACGCTAGTGAGAACTGACAGATGATTAGCCCTGCGATAGCTGTGCCTGGTATTTTTCATCCGAGATAAGAAATTCGACAGTTGATTAGCCGTACAGAGATCGTAGCCGGACCATTTTCACTGAGAGGATCATACAGCTTGCTATGGAAGGGAGCACGCATGATTGGATGAAGACAATAGGAAAGCAGATGTTCAGGAGCAACAAAGCATCTCCAAACGCTTAAATGAAATTCCCACCAATGAATTACATAAGTATCCCTATCTTATTTTACATTTTCTTTTTATTTTAATTATCAATACCTCAAAATCGAGCTTTGGCTGACGAAGCTTCACATTAAGTCCTTCTGAAGTTAGAAAGCAGCCTTCACAATTATAGGAATTAAGCACCCTGTAAACATGAAGAGATTTCAATTTCTGATTATACACCCTGAAATCGACATGTAACTGTTCCACATATAAACTCAAATCTGCTTTAGTCACTTCAGACTTTCCTTCATCAGTCCAAAGAAGAATACTCTGATGCATGGTCGAAGGTATAGCTCCAACACCGTAAATCCAATCACGTCCCAGTAATGCATTATAACTGGCTTTTGATGACACCACAATGACGCGATCCAAATGTCGGTTCAAAAATTTCACAAAATAATTCTGTTATAAGTATAGTTCCAAACTAACAAATGACCTAAATCAAAGTTTAATTTGTTTGTCACGATGCAAACCAATAAAAATTGAGAGTATTTAAACCTCAGATCGTCTCTCAAAGGAATTACAATGAGATATGTGTGTTATCGGTTATGAGTATAAGAGGGGAGTTAGCGAATAAAGAGGTGAGAAACTAAATGACAAGAAAGTAAAACTAACAACTAAGGAAGTATAAATGCTAAAAGACACTCTTGACAAGGATTGAGAATCAAAACTTCCTTTTCAAGTCATTGACCACGCACATGGTGATTATCCAGAGTTAATCCATTTAGTCATCTCCAACATTGGGAGAAAATCAAATTGGCATAATCAGTCTTATAATAAGAACAACTAACAACTCTAAATCACCAATCAATATCGGACATCAAAGACTCTTGTATCACTAACCATGACATGACAATTTTAAAAGAGAAAACCCAATTAGTCAACCTCTAATGACGAGATTAGTCAACCGGGCTTAATCAATCTCAATCCATAGGTCTTAATTGTTAATGGAAACGAGATTAAATAAAATCTCTAAATTGTCAATCAACTCGGACATTAGTGAAATCAAAGTCACCTAAATTATTCAATTCCGAGCCAAGAGTGTAGAAATCTACCCTAAAACTAAGAGAGATATTTCTACAAATACTTGGAAGGCATAAAATGAAAGCATAATAAAATTGCAATAATAATAAAATCTAAAACTACCGAATACAAGATAACAATAATAACAACTCAATTAAACATCACTAAACATAAAAACATCAAATGACATTAATAAAATCAAAATTAACAAGAATCATGAAACTAAAAGTAGCATAAATGAGAAATCAACAAGAAAACTAAGAGAATCAAGGCAATTAAATAAGGAGAAGTAAATGAAACTAGATCAAAATAAGAATTAAAATCTAAATCTAAGATAAATATAAACTAAATCTACGCTAATTTTAGAGAGAAGAAAGAGATTCTCTATCCAGAAAATAACCTAAGACATGTTACTAAACTAAACCTAATTGCTTCCCCTTGTTCCTTCTATAATTTGGCTTAAAATTGTTTCAGAAATGAGTTGGATTCGGCTTGAGAAGGTTCAGAAATTGCCAACCATGTGTTTTGTTAAGTGAATCATGTGCTTCGTATCATGCGTACGCATGAGGCATGCGTACACGCGACATGGTAGAAATCCCAGAGCATGCATGTGCATAACCATGAATTACTCCAAAATCTCATTTCTTCATGAATTTTCTACTTTACATGTTTTTTCTTCACTTCTTCAATCCAATCTTTGCCTTCTAAGCCTGAATTCACTTAACAAACACATCAAGGCATCAAATGAAATTAAATTAAATTAATTTGGAAAATCAAGGGCCTAAAATGCATGTTTTCACTTTAAGCATAATTTAGGGAGAATTCACAAAACAATGCTATTTTAGTGAATAAATATAGAAAAAGTTGATAAAAATCCACTCATTTCAATACAAGATAAACCATAAAATTATAGTTTATCACACACAAAAAATAGTATTTCGATGTGAGGATCCCATTTGCACTTGAAGTGTCATTAACCCTTTTGCAGGAGTTGATACATCGGTATAATCGGTTACTAAAATGTTAGTGGGAACTAAATCATCAAAATATTTTTCCACTTTCGTCAACATCCTTTCTCGCAACAAACTGATCGCTGCCCCTCCATCGACCAGAACTTTGTTAACACAAATGTCACTCATAAAAGCAATGACATGTAACGGTTGAAGATGTGACTTTTGTTTTTCAGTAGACTTTTGAAAGTATCCCAATCATCCTCTGGCTGAATGAAGGCAAAGGCCTCTTTATCTTCTACATCATAATCTTCATTTGGGTTTCCTTCATATTCACCCAAATATTTAATTGGTATAATCAAAATGGTGCTTACCATCTCTTCATCACCCTCTTCAAAATACTCTTCATCTAGATTAACATTTTTTTTCTTTATTATCGATTGGTGCTATAGCAACAACCTTACCCTTTTTTAACTTAGCTGATGATGAGATTTCCTTAGAAATCGTTTCTCCATCAGACGAAAAAACTACTCGTGAATGAACAGAAGGGCTTGCCCCCTTGCCTTTGTCATTCGATGGCTCTTTTTGCCTCATTTGACATCCATTCCTTCCTCCTCAATTTTCCCTGGCCCTTCCTCGAGGATATGGATAGTGACCACAAAAAAACCTCGATGACCTCTCTGAGGATTATGCCTATATTGTGCATCTCGATTACGAAACTCCGGACAATTTTGAATCTATTACATATGAGGGGAAAATTCCTTTGAGGGACACTAGAACTTTGTCCCTCTTTCCTTCTAGGAGGCTGTCTTTGTCGAACTTGTTCTTTCCTATGAGCCAAATCTTTTTTCATTCTCCCTTTTTTGAATATAACTGCAATATCAGCATAAAAAATAGCATTACATCGAGGACATAAAGACACATCTCGATCTATCAGCTTTTATTATTGCATCAAAAACTCCAACAATCCTTCACCAACACTAGGATATATTGCTCGAACATTAGTTTCGAAATCCCCCGTAGCAGTATCAAACTCATAGGAAAATCCAACCATATTAACCCCGAAAAAGGGCTCGTAAAATTTGCGCCAGCATCGAAAGGGTCAACTTTATGTCCTTTTTTCCATCATCGAACTTCAACCTCCCTTCCATAATCGCTTCCTGAATCAAGTCCCTAAAACAGACACAATTATTTGTTGAATGGCTAGTTTCTTAATGAAACTTATAATAAGGTTTTTCCTTTAAATCTTTTGTCAAAAGCAATGTTTTACCTTCAAGCAAAATCAACTGTTTATCTTTAAGTAACACATCAAATATTTGATCAGATTTTGAAATATCAAAACTATATTTCTTTCAACTCTTATGTTTTTTTTACCATTAGATCTATCAACATTTGCTATTTTCTTAAGCAAAAATCATACATAAGGTGGTTGCTTTTTTAATTCAACCAAATCAACTTCAGAAAATTCAAAATCAGATTCCTCAATTGAGGATTTCATTTCAACATATGAAACCGTTTCTTTTCGAGAAAATGATTTACTTTTCAACATTTTTTCATTTTTTAACTTCTTTGTTTCTTTCTGGAGAATCTCTACCTGATAAATTCTTTTTGCTAAGTGAGTCAAATAAGGAATATGAACATTAAACAATTTTTGACGCATATAAAAACCTAAATCCATAATGGCTATTTTAACTACTTCACTTTCAGGGAGAGATATATAACATCGACTTTGAGCATTTTTAAATTGAATCATGAAGTCATCGATTGATTCTCCATCTTCACATTTTAAAGCCACCAAGTAAGTGATGGCCACATTCAACTCTCCTCTAAAGAATTGAACATTAAAAGCACTCTCTAGTTGTACCCATGTTCCAATGAAATTAGGCCTAAGATTAGAAAATCAAGTGAATGCATTCTTTGTTAAAGAAGAAGGAAAAAACTTCACTTCTAAATTTTCATTATTCGCTAAGTTTCTTAACTCAACTATATATCGAGCAATATGTTCAGTAGTTGATTCACCAACTTCGCCCGTAAACTTCGTTACTATTTTATAATTTTTTACTTCCCTAGGCACTTCTGCTGCTTGTACCGCAGTAGAAAAAGCAGACACAAAATATGGTCGATTTATGAAACCTACATTGAATCCGACCCTATTGAGTACATCTTTAACCATTTTAGTAATCTGATATCTCTCACCACAATAATTGGCTCTCATTCAAGCTAACACATCATTTGCATTTTGGTCTCGATGAACAATTCGAGGATTATCTCTTTCAAAATGCATATCAATTTCCATATTTCTAGGATCCCATTCTCCCGATTTATTTGCAAATTTTGATCGCCTTTATTACAATCAACAATTCGAGCAATTTTCTCTACTTGCCTAGCAATGTGCTCAAATTTTGATTCATGATCCGCCATCACAGGGTTCAAAATTGTAGTTATCTACTGAGTCAATAAATTGACCAAATCATGATGACTTTTATCGACATGTTGTCAAAAAATAGCCATCGAACTAGGAGCATTCGATATAGAATCCAATTGATAATGCCGAAAAAACTCAGAATACAATGGAAGTCCTAGATTACCACCAAAACTTGATGACTTTCCAAATCTAACTCGAGGAGCATACCCAATTGGAGTGTAACCTGGAAGAAGGCCATAAGGAGGCCAACTAGCAATTACTGGCGATTGCATTACAGCAATCCGTGGACGTAGATTTTGTCCACTATTCCCAACTGGGGGGTTAGTAACTGTTATATCTCCCTAATTGTACTATTTTTCACATGTCTTTGTCGGAATTGGTGCAGCTACAACAACATTATCGTTCACAGATGATTCCACATTAGTATTGGAAACTTCTTCTGCCATTCGAATAATCTTGCCACTTCTAAGTTGCATGCACTAGCTCATTTCAAAACACTTTTTGACACATTTAATTTTTAAAATGATCTCACTGGGAATGCCAATTCATTTTATCGATTTTTAACAAATTAAAATGGTTCGATATCTAATGATCTGGGAGTAAAACCTACTCCTCTTATGAGTACCAATTTTCGAAAGTGCATCAAAGATTCTCTCGATTGAACAAAATAATAAAAGAAAATATGAAAAGAAACCAAAGTAAATTTGAAAGTAAAATGACTGGAATTGAAGACAATAACATTGAATTTAAATAAAATGGTAAATTACCTTCGACAAAATTAAAGGGCATTGAAATCGAAAATGAAATGCTAAATCTTGAAAGAAAGCAAAAAAAAGTAAACTTGCTACAAAGATAAATTTGCAAGAAAAAATAAAAATTACAAGAAATTTAAATGAAAAGTAAAGACATGTGGAAGGAACCCTGCAGGAAAAAAGCTCTAAGCAGACTCAAAAATTTGCTGGGAATATGAGTGTGCGAGAGTATTTTTTGATAAGAAATTTCAACCCATTTTCCTTTGATCTCTCACCTATTTATAGAAGTCTTCGACTAATCAAATTCAAATATAACTCCCACATGCATTAATATTTGAGTAATTGTTCCCGCTCTTTTGTACAACGTGGGTAACTGCCAACAATTAGCTCCACATGTTCTTTATCTTTGACAATCTTTATCGATTAAATTCTACCTGTTCTCCTCGACAAATCCTTTTCGATAAGGATTACATTCTTTAAAAAAAATATTTATTGTACTTCAACCTTGATGTCTTCAAAATTATATTTTTCGACCAACAATATTTCTGATATCTCAAATCAAGTAAAATTTTTGCCGCACATATAAAATTTTGTACTTTCCAAAATCTATCTATATACTTATATATCTTTTGAAACTGTTTTAACTCTTAAATTAATAAGTAGTTTTATTGTTTTATAATATAAGTCTATCTTTTAAGTATTTTAAAATAATATTTGAATGAGATTTATCTATATCTATATATAGATAGATAATATTAAATTAAATTTAAATAAAATAAAAGAATCGAAGTTAGACTATCTGATAAATCAAAATTAATTTTAAAAATAAATAAAGAATTGTTAAATATACTTTATCTTATTAGAAATTTCAGGACATTACTATATATAAATGCCAAAATTAAAAGAATCTATGATTAATTTATTGGTAAAAAATAATGCTAATTAAAAAGTTAAGTGAAAGAAAAAAAAAAGTAAAGTTTTGGATTGATTAGAGAGAACAAAAATGCAACGCAATCTAACATGCATGAACAGAAGTATTATAGTGAGGCGAAGATGATTAGAACAAGTTTTATAATGAGACGAAGTTAATTGCAGTATACTTAAAAAAATCGAATCAGCGTGAATTTAAAGAAAGAGAATGGTGGTTGGAGTAAAAGATGGGTTGATCCCTTCTCTATTCCTCCGAGTGAATTTGAGGCTTCATATCGAAGATCACTTATGGCGATGCCGGTTACCACTTCTACAAATAAAAGCACCTTGCAGTGTACAATCTTATGAAAAAATTCAACCGTAATCAAGACAAGTCTATCAAAAACAAAATATACAATTGGTTTCTGATAAAAAAAAAATAAAGTAACATAGAAGTAAATCCAAAAATACTACCTTAACAACAATGATAAATCATCTCCTTCTAAATTTGTGAACACTGCTAATTTTTTAAAATTGTTCTTCTATTATTTCTGTGTGTAGCGAAATAACAACATAAATGAATTTAGAGAGAATCTAAATCACTTTTATCTTATGTATTCTATCTCTCAATAGCCATATAAACACTCATGCCTAACTTATATATATTTCCGTCTTGTCACATATTCAACATGGAGGTTTATCCTTCACTAATGTGTATTGTGATTATGGATAAATTATTTTATTATAATAATATAGACAAGTTTAATTGTTCGTCTAATGCAAGATTGATGAAGTTCTTGAAAAAATATTTGAATTCATATGTATAAATACATATAAATATATAATAATTTTGGTGATTTAATTTTAGTGTATATATAATATTTATACAAATATAAAAAATTAATCATCATTTATTTATGTATATTTGCATGCATTGCACATGTAATATAGCCTCTAAAATAATATTTTTACAACATAATAATTAATTTTTGTTTTTGTAATTGAGTAATCAAACTTTGCCATATAATAAAATATTCAAAAATTTTTATGAACATAAAATTTATTCACCAATGAATTTTTGTGTTTTATTTGTATCTTGACTATAAATGTGAATTTAGTTTAATTATATTATTTATAAAATTTAATTACAATGTGAACAAATTTGAATATATTGATTATGCAATTTGTTTATAAATATAAATATGAGGCCATTTTATATTTCGATACAAGTGATAGATGTTCATATAGTATGGTTGAAAATTTTTATATTATGTATAAAATTATTTACGCATAAAGAAAAAAAATAAAATCTAAGCAAGTTAGAATATCTATAAGTCTTGATTCTTATGGAAAATCAACACAGAATTTGGATAATTTTGTTAATAATATTATTACATTTTGTAGATAGCTTTTTTAAAACATTGAATTTTTAGTTTGCACTACAATATTTTTGGTCTATTACAATATATGTTTAAGATAATACTTTAAAAAAATTGCATAAAATATATATAAGGTGAAAATTTAATTGCAGTCAACTTTATGTGAAGTTGAAAATTGAAAACCATTATAAAGTTAACTGCATCTGAATTTTTACCTATATATAAACAACGTTTTATACTAATGACAAAAAAATAGAGCTATAACAAAGTATTTTTTATCAACAGGCTATACGTGATGTCTTTTGATAAATTAAAAGACACTTATCAAGTGTTGTCCTATTAAATACACATAAACAATTATTATAAAGTTAATATATTATTTTATTTAAATGTTGTCTTTAAATTTATTTTAAATTTCATGTTTTAAGTATTGTCTAAAATTTTTAATATTTCTCTCAACAAATAAATCTTATAATTCGTACGTGCTAGTTTGGATTGACTTTTTTAGTGAAAAAAGTCTTTTTTTAATAAAATGTTTTTATTCGATTTTTCTTATTTGGATACGTCTTTTAAGAAAAATGCTTTTATTAAAAATAGTAAATTATTTACTTTTTTTTCTAAAAGTTAATAATATCTTGCTTAAAAAAAAAGTAAAAGGCATTTTTAATACTTAAAAACTCTTTTTAAAACGTCAATCTAAATGTGAAATAATTTTTGTCTATTAATTTTTTAAAAAAATGAAAAAAATAAATATTTTTTTCAAAAACCAATTTAAATGGACCTCTATTTTAAGTTTTTAACTTTGATTTCCAATTTTTACCAATTTTAAAATAAAATAAATCCAACTTAATAATTTTTTTATGAGCAACCAAGAAAAGGAAAAAAAGGCAAAACAAAATAACAGAAAAGAAAAGAAAAAGAAAAGAAAGAAGTAAAAGAAATCAGGTTCCCAACAGCAAGAGAGGTCAAACTACTTCTGGTGGCTGGTACCAATGGTGAACCTCATCAACACCGCTATCTCCGGATCCTATCTTTACCAACCGATCAACCACGACATTAACTTCTCTTGGAATAAGCTCAAAATGAACATCCCAATCCCTTCTCAGCTTCAATTCAAAGATTAACTGTATCACTTCTTTATCAAGATGTCAGAGCAGAACCTGCCAACCCCTCACCAGCTCAAAAGTTGCTGTGTAATCTGTCTCACAGACAACAAGCTTAAGACTTGCCTCCCAAACCCAAGTCAATTCTTTCCATATACTCCACAAATCCATCTTGATGATACTAGATCCAAAGGAATTTGCTGAGCATCCTATTACCTATTGACTGGAGCTATCACAAATTACCCACCCAAAACCTGCACAATCATCCCCCCAACTTCACACTTTCATCACAATTTAACTTTCAAGCACCAGGTTCTGGCAGAGACCAAGAAAGGGGTTTTAATCCCTGGACACAATACATTTAATTTTGAGATGTATATTCAAAACCAACCATCCATCTGCAAGCCTTGTAAGCAATTAACTCAGAAGATCTAAAAACTCTCTGAAAATTACCAATAATTTTGTCTTGCTAAATCAACCATATTATAGCTGCAAATTTGGAACAACCTTTATTGAGGAGGCCACGCACCAATCATGCACTTCGTGAGAACCAAAGAAACTCACATCAGAAAAATATGGAGAAACCCAAACTGATCGCACCACTTCACAATCTAAAGAATTGGCTCCAGAAGTTGATTGCAACGAGTACATAAGGATGAGGAAGAAAAATGTCGCTGAAAACATAGATATTGAGTTGGCACAGCATCATGAAGGCAAAGCCACACTAGGAGCCTCAACTTTTCGGGAACCCGCGCCTTCCAAAGTCAAAGCCAATTGATATTCCTATCCCAATTCAACTTATTATGAATTAACCATGAGTATCCTTGTTTAGCAGAGTAAAGAGAGTGCTCCCAACTCCAACCCAAATCACGACCAGATGCTAAAATATGGACTAAACTAAGAATGTCTTCCCTTTAAGTTCCCAGGAATAAAAGAGCAAATCCTCTCTAAATGCCAAACTCCATCTCGGTAAATACCTTTAATGGTCAAAGTAGCCTCACAAATATCAAGAAATTCAACTCTCGCTCCTACTGGCTTAGAGTGCAACCAAGAGTCAAACCAGAAATTCTTAGAAAAAGCCCCCACTTCCCAAACAAACCCTTCATTTAAAATAGAAATTATGTGCACAATATACTTCCATATATATGATTAAAAACCCATTACTTTAACCACAAATAGGTTTCTTTTCTGGAGGTATTTTTGAAGCATAATTTTGACCCATAGCTTCTCTTGATTCATCAAAATTTGCCAAACTATTTTTCCTAACAAAAAAAATTGAACAACCGTGACTCCCGCAAGGCAAGACCTCCAAAATTTTTTGGAATCGTCAAAACTCTCCAAGATACTAAATGAAGACCACAGTTATTATGACTACTACTTCAAATGAAACTTCTAGTAATCATATCAATGTTAGAAGTAATCATATCAATGTTAAAGCACACACCTGATGAAAAAAAAAAAGGCTTACCTGCATCCTATAAATAGGTATAGAAGATAAAACTGATTTAGCAAGGCAAATCCGACCAGCTTTATTAAGGAATCTACCTTTCTAAGATGCTAGCCTATTAGTAAGCTTATCTATAACATCATTAAAATCAGCTTTAGTAACTCTGTCATGCTTGAGGGGGACACCAAGATATTTTTCCAGAGAATTAGCAAAGCAGATAGAAAAAACACTAGTGAAGAGTGATGCGTGAGCATCTTACCTATCTTTTCCTAGTGAATTTGCATCTAATTTGTTGAGTTTAATTAAGAATTAATTATATTTTAGCCACTATGGATGCTATTTTGAGTTTTGTGCAATTTTATTTATTTTAGGTAGCATTCGGAGGGATTTGATGAAGTTTCTGCAGAGAAAAAGAAGAAACCAAAGAGATGACCAGCGAAGACCGACGCGGACGCATGGCTCACGCGACCACGCGGAATGGAGAAATCGCAATGACGCGATCGCGTGCCTGACACGAACGCGTGGACTGAAATATGCACAAATGACGCGAGCGCGTGGACAACGCGGACGCGTCACATACGTGATCTGCAATAATACAGAAAATGCTGGGGGTGATTTCTGGGCTGTTTTGACCCACTTTTCAGCCTAGAAAACACAGATCAGAAGCTGCAGAATGGACAAAGCAAGTGGTCCCCACCCATCAACTGAAAATTTGTTAATTAATTCGAATTTAAATTCAAATCTTATATTTTAGGAAAAGATATTATTTTTATTTTTAGATAATTAGATTTTAAATTAATTAGGATTAGTTATAAAAAGGAAAGACTTCTCTTCTATTAGGTAGATTACATTAGGGGGATTCCATTAGGGAATTCTATACAAATTTACATTCTACATTCCATGAGCAACTAAACCTCCACTGTTAAGGTTAGGAGCTCTGTCTACTTGTATGGATTGATTTTATTACTTTTTCTATTTTAATTTATGTTTTGGATTTATATTTAATAATTATTTTCGTTCTTTATCTTATGAATTTGGGTGGAATGGAAGTATGACCCTCTTTCTATTTGAGTTATTATATAACTTGAAAAAACTCTATACTTGAACAACAGCTTGAAAACATATTCTCCTAAATTCTAATTATCTGGATTTAATAGGATACATGACATATAATCCTTTTTTTCTTTGGGTAATTAGAGTTTTTGTGGCATGCAAACTGGAATTTGATCGTGTACCCTTTAATTGGAATTAATTGACCAAGGAATTGGCAGTTAACGAATTTTAAAGGAGACTAGGAAGGTCTAAGGAATTAGGGTCTAGTCACATATAGTTTGCCATAAATTAAATCATACATAATTAAAATAGTTAGTAAGAAAAGTTAATCCGGAAAGATAGATAACTCTGAGGCCTTAACTGTTTATCCGTATTTTATTCCCAATTTATTTAATTGTCTATACTTTTGATATTTTGAATTCGAACTTAAACATTTTGAACATCTCAAAACCAATTTCTGCTTGTCTAACTAAGCCAATCAATCAATCATTGTTGCTTGATCCATCAATCCTCGTGGGATCGACCCTTACTCACGTAAGGTATTACTTGGTACGACTCGGTGTACTTGCCGGTTAGTAAGTGTGGGTTATAAATACCGCACCAAAGAGATCCTTGCGTTGTTTAGAAACATTCATAGAATAAATAGCATGAGATTTGTCAAAATTTACCTTCATACCATATGCACTCTACAAAAAGTAGCCATAGTCTTTTTTCGAATGAAAATTTCAAACAAAATTTATTCCGTCTGAATGACTTTTTGATTTTGGATAAATTTAAGACAAATTTTAAACAACTTTTAGTGGAGGCATCGGAAGAAGGTATCCTGTCCTAAATTTGTCTAAATTTTGTCCCAAATTTTGGCGCCAAATTATTTTTGGATGGCGCCAAAATTTTCATACAAATTAGCAACAAATTTTGGATAAAAAAACTATAATTCGTTTGTGTTCCATCTGAACGTGCGCAATAACTTCAGATAGATTTGAAACACATTTTAAAAAATGTTAATTTTATCCCAAATTTGTCTATAATTAGTTTTAAATGCTTTTACTATAGCTAATCTTTTGAAGTAACCAAAATTTTTTTCGAGAAATTTGGGACAAAAATAACATTATTTATAAATTTCATATGAAAGTGCATCCGTTTTCAAATTGATTTCAAACGTTTATTGAAAAATTTTAATATTTAGCAAAGAAATATTGTTTACATTTTAAATTTGCCTATGAATTATCCCAAATATTTTTACTATTCTAAAATATATTTTTTTCTAAAATAACCTTAATTATATATAATTTAAAAAAAATATACTTTTTTTTGTTTCTAAGACTCAATTCCAAAATCCATTGATTAAAATATAAAATAATCATCATATTGATTAACTTCTCATTTATTATTATACATATTTTAAAAATTTGGATCAATTAGTACATTAGTGCTTATTTATATATTTTTTTTGGTGACTTGCTAGAATTGTTATTAGTGCTTAGTGCTTATTTATATACCTGTCTTTTATAGCAACTAAATTTTTTTGCCATTACAAAATTAGTTTACCGAAATATATTATTTATTGAAATTCATCACACATGGAATATTTACTAATAGACGCTACTTTACAGTTTACATACTCCGGATATTGTAACTTAAGGCACATTAAACACATATCTTAAATACTCAATCTCCTAAATATAATTTAACAAAAATTAAACGTATCTCTAGTGCATCTAAAGTATGGTACAACTACGAAGTTGTGCATAAATCGAATATTTAGTATCCGGGATATGGGCATAATGAATTTTATGCCACGGTACCTTTATAATAATTGAAGAAACGCTTAATTATAAATAATTAAAAATGATTATAATTAAAAATGATTATATATATATATATATATATATATATATATCTTATGTTTGTTTAAATAATTACAAATACTTTTTTTAAATATATTTTAAATTTCTTTTAGCAAACATTAATATCAACTTTGATTTTATTATATTTATCTTTTAAAATTATTATATAATGAATATTCAAAAATACAACTTAATTTCAATAATTTAAAATTAAATTTAAATTTAATTTTATTAAATGTTTAATTTTTAGATACTAATGTTTTATAATTTATCTTTTAAGTATCAATATTTTAATCTTATCTTTTTTTAATTTGTTGGTAAAAATTAGATATAATTTAATTTAAAATTTTAATATATGTAATTATTTTAAAGCAAACCACCTCTTATTCTTAAAAATAAATTAGAGAGAATTATTTGTATTTAAAAGAAATAATGGACTCGAAATAAGACTTTTTCAGTCTATTATTTATCAATTTTTTTAAACATGCCTATGGAGAACAAAGATGAAAGTAGTCCTACATGGTTTTTAATATTTTTACACCTTTTTTTAATCATTTGCAATTTACATTTTAAAAATATTAAAAATGAAAGAGCTCAGATTCTCCGACGGCATTTGAGTTCATCCAGTAGGATGAGGATCATAAGGTGAATTGAAGGACCCTATCCAACACAAAGTTGAGAATACATCACTGCCGCAACAAACTTTGCACTACCCGGGAGCGCCAAAAATCTAAATTTTATTCAAAAACCCTGGATAAATAACTTAAATAAGTTCTTTTGGAAAAAGAGCTTAAAGTATAAGAACTTTTATTAATAGTAGCTTATAAATAAATTATTTTCTGTTTGGATTTTTAATTATAAAAGTACTTATTTTAAAGTTGTATCGTTTGGATAAATAATTCAAAAAATAATTTTTTTTACAGAAGAGAATGAATATTAAAATAACGATGATAACAAATATTTTTTAATATTGAATGTTGATTTTACATAACCTAGTCACAAATATTGTATATGATATGATAGGTGAAAATAAAAAATAAATATAAAATATGTGTCAATGTATATTTTGTTGCTATTTTTATTTTTATTTTTTACTCCTATTAGAACTTCCTTCTCCTTTATTAAGGTCAAGAACTTGCTATAATTAACTAAGAAAATAATAGCAAGCTATAAAATCACATGTGAAAAAAATAAAATTAAAACTAAAATTTTATACCACAGTTAAATACAAATTTAATAATAAACAATATAATGATAAAATGGTAAAAAAAATATTTAGAAGAAATATATACAATAAGTTGTTCAGATACAATATTGTATAAAAATGAAAATGGTGGTGGAGGATCAATACTTCCATCAGATGAATCATTACCTGAAAATGATGAGATTTGGAACATTGCATGAGAATGATGGTGAAAGGCAAGTACTTCTAGTAGACCTTGCGTGAAAATGGTGGTGAAAGGTCAGTATTTTTCACAGAGTCAAAAAGGAAAATAATTTTTTTTGTTTGAAATTAAAATTTTTTTAAAAAAAATGGTAGAATGACTTATCAAGAAACAGAAAGTCATATATTTCTACTTCTTCAGAAAAACTGTAAATTAACTTTTTGAAAAGTCAAAAACCTTTTTTAAAATAGTGTCAAACACGCAAATTATGACTTTTTATAATCAAAAATAAAAAAAGTTGCTCCTGCTACTTCCCAAACCGGCTCAAAATTGTCCTTTTGGTTTCAGTTTTTGATCTCCTTCTCACAAACTGCTCTCCCCTCACAGAGAGCCCTTTTGGTTTCAGTTTACAGAGAGCTCTCACCCGATCATTCACACTGCTCTGCCTCTTACCTGTGGTCGCCACCGAACTTTTAGGTCGCACTCCTGTCAGCTTCCGACCTAGCAACTCAGGCGACCACCACCCTCTCTCGTGCTTTGTGCTCACAGGTTACAGAGCCTTAACTCGCTCACACTACTCTGCCTCTGCCTTTGGCTGCCTCCGACCCTATGGTCTCAGAACTTGCACCCTCGCTAGCCTCCGACCTTGCACCTCAGGCAACCTCCACCCTCGTAGTTCGCGCTTATAGGTCACAACTTTCACGTCCACTCATCTCTGCCTCCTGCATGTGGCCGCCTCTCCGGTCTCGGACCTCGCACCCCTGCCAACCTCCGACCCTTGCCACTTTGCGCCTTTGTGGGTCCTTTGCCAAGTCTCAATTTTTTGTATGCAGTGATGTGATTCTTGTTTGTTTCTTTGTCAATTTGCTTGTTAATGATGGTTCTCTTTGTCAGATTATGGCTTGGAGGTTTATCATTGGTCCTTTGGTCTTTCTAAGTATAAGATTAGAGGCTTATTAAGAAGTTAGGGTTTGTTCTTACTTGGTCTGTGATAGGAAATATTGGGAATGATTGGTGAATTTGAAAAAAATTTTTATGCATTGGTTACTTTCTGCATTGTTAACTAAAAATGCATTTGGTACAATTGCATTACAGTGATTCTCCTTTTTCATTTTTGTTGCCCTTTTGATTGTATCCTTTGTATGGTGTTTTGAACAGAGTTGTTTTCTTGTTTCTTCACCTGCTGCAAATACTGAATCCGTCCCCACCTCAAAGCTGAGAGCTTGGTCTGTGCAAATTTTCAAGTTTTCTAATTTTTTTCTCTTCATATATTTATTAAGTTTTCAATCTTCTAAAATGTTTATTGCTTCCATTTCGCAGGTGCTACTTGGTGATTCATTCTTCCGTGAGAGGGAGTATTATAGAGCTATTGTAAGAGACGCTTTCCTACATATATCTTTCTCCATATTTTGTGTGGTTAAATGTTGGAAGTTGAAACCATTGCTTGTTACTTGCTTTTATTCAAAGCATTTTAGAAATGGAGGAAAGTTGTGAACTCATAATCTATTATGTTGATGAACAGCATAGCTACAAGCAAGCTTTGCAGTACAAGATGGTCCCCAAACAGAATGTGCAACTGTGCCGTAGTTCAATACCATCAAACAGGTCGCCGTCTCCGAATTCTTGCAATGCATCAGGAATCAACGAGAATGAGGTGAGGCAGAGTGCAATGCATCATTTATGAATCATCATATTATTTTCTAATTATTTTCTAGACCTTATATACCTTATTAGTGTCCAAAAATTGGTTTAAATTGGACCTTGTATACTTTATTAGCTTATTCCTCTAGTGGCATAATATGTATATGGTGAAAGAATTTTTTCTATGTGATATTTTGTTCATGGATCTAGATGGGTGGTTTTGAAAGGGTGTATAAAAGAAAAGATTTATCAATGTGGTTTATGTATTGTCTATAGGCCTCAAGTAGCAGAAGAAAAGATTTAATTAAAGTGAAACTGGAGGTTGAGGTTCTTTTTTTATTGGAAGTATTTTTATGAGATAATCTTTGAGCATGAAATGAAGGAACTGCAGTTCTTTGTCGCAAAAATGCAAGTTATTTATAGATCAGATTGTCTTCTTGGAACATGTTGTTTTGGAGCTGAATAGGAGGAAATATATGTGGTGATTACTATGGAGGTGTTGATTGGTCATATACTGATGTATAAGCATCAGTGGCATTTGGAACGAATGGAGAGGAGGGTGATTTGCAAGAGTTAAGGAGACTATAAAAAAGAGTTAGGTGTTTTTTTATATTTCATATATGGTAGTTCAGTAGATTCTGCATTATTTGTTTTATGATTGTAGTCTTAGCATCTTGTTTTGATCTTTTTATTGATGATTATCTGAAAACTTTGTTTTTATGTTTCTGGTACTTTGTTTTGTGACTCACTCCCTTGTTGGCATTGTTGAGAGTTTGTAGTGATCACAAAAAAAACTTATCATTCCTAATAAACTACAAATTTTAGACATTCGTGAAATTTGTTACGTGAAGTTCCTTTTTCTAAATTAGTTTTTTTGTAGTATATGTATGCATATAGTTTTACTCATTAATGCTCATATGTACATATATTAGCACTAAAGCACAATAGCACTTTATTTTACATCCTAATTGATTGTTTTGGCAACTAAGTATTATTTTACATTGTTATTATTTTAATTATTTCAATGATGTATATGTTATTGAAAATTAAATGCAACATGTGTTACTAATCTTATAAATCTTTATGTTGTTTTAGATGTCAGGTTCTAAAAAAAATGAAAAAACACTTGTCCATTAAAGGAGCAAAAAATGATCAATAAAGAGCAAGAGGATAAGTTGAATGATGCTGAGCACAAGTTAAAAGATCAAGGACATCAACTAAAAGTTCAACAAAAAAAAAAAAGATTGGTTCTACTGAAAAGACACTTCATACTTTATGTAAAAAGTTGAATCTTTCACTTCCTTCAACTATGTTTGTTTCTGCCCAAGATGAGCTTGGGACAAGTTTTAATGATAATATGAGTGATTGATGTCTAGAGTATATGTTTTTTTCTTATTTAGATTAAGGAATTTTTAGGTGAATTAATTAGTACATTTTAATTTATTCATGATTTGTGACCTTTTTAAAGGCTTTCTTTGTTTTTGTTTAATTATTTTTTTCTTATTTTAGTTTGATTACATTTATAGACAAAAGTATTTTAATAATAAATATTTTTTTAACTCTTTTATGGTAATTAATTTTTTCATGACTTTATTATGCGTTTATAATTTCGATGATGTAATATGAAAAAAATGATTATGATGGTCTTAATATAGAAAGTAGATCGAATACAATTTATTTTCTAAAATATTTATATATTAAATAAAAAATTATTTTGTATGAAAATTGTTTGAAATATTATATTAAATTTGTAGAAAATTTGTGCGAAAATAATTTTTTGTTTTGGATGAGATTTGTTTCAAATACGTAAATTCTTTTAAATTAAATTTGTTTGAAATTTAATTGAAAAGAAATATTTGATTTGTCAAAAATTTGTTCGAAAATTTTTTTTATATTTGACTAAATTCGTTAGAAATTTGTCTGAAATAAAGTATATTTGTTGTTTGAAATTTGTCTAAAATAAAATATTTTTACGTTTGAAATTTGTCTGAAATATATTGTCTTTACGTTGGATAATCTGTCTAAAATTTGTCTAAAATACATCATAATAGTTAGATAAATGCCTATTCGAAATCTATCATAAAATCGTCTAAAAAAAATTTTGGACGAAATTTCAGACAAAATGTAAATTAGCAACAAGAATTTTTGGGACAAAAAAAATTCGTCTCAATTTTGTTCAAAAGAAAAATTTTGTCTCTAATTTGTTCGAAATTTATTTCAATTTTGTCTCAAAATTTTTCCGAAAAAGCCCTATTTCTTTTTTTCGCTTTACAAAAAAGGATAAGGTCGTCCGCAAAAAGAGATCAGAGATCACAAGACCTCCCCTAGACACAGTCGCTGGTTTTCATCTACGAACTTCCACTTGCTTAAAAATGAGGTAACTCAACCTCTCTATACAATAACAAATAAATAAGGAGACATAGGGTCTCCTTGTCTCAAACCCCTCTTTGGCTGAAAACCATCCAACTGGTTACCATTTCACATTAGAGAAACGGAGGAAGACCGTACACATTTCATAATAAGAGAAATAATAGTATCTGAAAAGCCAAACATTAGGAGATATTACTCAAAAAAATTCCAGTTCACCCTGTCATAAGCCTTTTTTAGGTCAATTTTAAAAGAAAGAGCACTCATTTTTATTTGGTTTTCTTCATAAAATGAAGAACTTCTTGGGCTATAGTGATATTGTCTGGGACACCCCTTCCCGGAATAAAAGCTCCCTGCAGAGGACCCATGATATCTTGCAGAAAAGGTCGTAACCTCTCTACAACCTCCTTAGTTATAATCTTGTAGATGACATTACAGAGGCTGATAGGACGAAACTCTTTCATGCGAGACGGGTTATCAACTTTAGGAATTAGCACCACTAAAGTGTCAAACAGAGCACTATCCAGATTAAACCCAGCAAAAGCCTTCTTAACAAACTCCCAAACCTCTGTACCAACCACTTTTCAATATCCTTTGAAGAAAAAAGCGTGAAAACCATCGACACCTGGGGCCTTAAAAGAGTTCATGCCCATAACCACCTTCCTAACCTCTTTTTTAGAAACATATCTCTTGTAAGACTTTCAATAGCTTCACGAGATGAAATAGGTAATTCCTGATCCCTCATCACATCAATGTCTACCTGTTCCACATAAAAAAATCCCTATAAAATCTAACTGCACCGTCTTCGAGCTCCTGCGGATTAGTACTCCATCTTCCATCCTCCAAGAACAACCCTTGTACCTTGTTACGCTTCCTTCGCATAATGGTTTGCATACGAAAGAATTTAGTATTCCTATCTCCAAGTCATACCCAGTTCTCTCGCGATTTTTGATATCAAAATAACTCCTCTTGCATAAGCAGATTATTATATTCAGACTGTAAGTCCCTCTCTTCCTATATAAGGGATAGAGCATCAACTCTTTCCATTCTCTGTTGGATACAGGTCAAACGCTTCTCCAAATCCCTCTTTCTCTTAAAAATGTTCCCAAAGAAATCTCAGTTAAAGGCCAAAGCATCATCTTTGACCTGAGAAAGGCATCGAATAAGGTTGGGTCTACCCTTGTCCCAAGCACCCTTGACCACCGAAGAAAAACTTGGATGATAAGACCAAGCTACTTGAAAATGAAAAGGTTTTATCCCAGTTCTTCTATCATTACCTTGACATCGCACCAGAATGAGACAGTGGTCAGAATGCATCCTCGCCAAATTCTCCATATAGCTTTCCGGAAAACGAAAACACCAAGCATCTGTAGCCACAACCCCCTATCTAGCCCCTTCGAAATGAACCGATTACCCTGAATATGTCTGAACCAAGTGTACAAGTATCCATGAGCTCCCAAATCAATCAAACCACACTCATCTAAGAGAGCTCTAAACCACTCTGTCCTTCGAGAGACAAAGTTCTCACCTTTAACTTCAGATGAAAAAAGGATCTAATTAAAATCTCCAATAGCTAACAAAGGACTTGAATAATTTCTGGAGAAATGTGACAAAACACTCCAAACTTCTTCCCTTATACTAGGAACTGGACTTGCATAAATTGCTGCATAGACCCACGAGAGACCTCCATTCGAAAACTCAATACAGACCACTTGCGAACTCGCTGCCACGACATTGCAAGACACTCCGGGCCATGCAAAGAACATCCAAATACCTCCACTATGCCCCTTCGCTTCTTCAATATGAATAGGAGTATAACCTAATATGTTCCAAAAAACAACCACCTTCTAGAAAGCACGATGAGTCTCTAAAATAATAAAAATGTACGGATGAAAATTCTTTACCAATTGTTTCAGATGCACCCCGAGCCAATTTATTTCTGGCACCTCTCACATTCAAACTATAATATTTGCACAATCCATATCAATATTACTCAGAATAAGACCCACAGCTCAGATTAGTTGAGGGTAGTAAGTGGGGCCTCCACTATAACCGCACTGTGCCCATTATCGACAAAAAGCTCGTTACCATCCTGTGTGCTTATCACGCCATTCTCAATCGGAAAACTCTTAAGAGAATTAGACCTTAATCTCTTTAATTTGCTTCTGAATGGCGTTTTAAAAGTCACAGCGCCTTACGAATAAACCTTTGCCCGTGCTAAACCAGTTCCTTACTTGCCACCCGTCACACCTTGAAAAGAGGTAAAACCTGACGAAGCTAATTTAAATTTTCTCACTTCATTTAGTAGTTGATTGCCCTTACTCATGTGTGAAGATGATTCAATCCCATTGATGCCTTTCGTAATAAGCTCTCCTTTGGCAACATAATTAGAAGATTTATCCACATAAGCTTTTTTGGACTTATCTTGGTCATGAATACCCGAAAAGACCTTCTTGTTCTTTGCCTTTCTTTCCACCTTGGTCCACGTCGCATCTCCTGCATGTGCCACTTTCATTACATGCAATTCCTTATCTTTACTCTTCTCTATCCCAATTGTAGCACTACCAAAAAACAAAAGACTTCTCAATATTAGAAGAAAACGGTACACGATCCATCTTCTCATGCTCTTGTCCCTTGGCTTCATTTACCCCTGTTTTATCAATGTTTGTCGAAATTGAACTAATCAATTTATAGTCCACACCAACATACCCACAACAACCACACATATTACAGACCAACTCAAGACTTTTATATTTAAGATCGAAAACCCTCCCATCCACCTCAACACTACGAATAATAGGAACGCTAAAATCAATCTCCATACAAGCCATACTTCTCTCTCGCTACCATCTTAGTTGCTACATCAACTTTTACTGGCGGCAATCCTCAACATAGGCCTCTCATAATAGTAACGAATCCCTAAGTCATAAAAGCGTACCCATACTATGGTGGATCCAAAAACCTCCTCCTTTGAAAAGAATTCAGGTGATTGTGGCTTTACAGCAAGATAGAACCCATATATCATCCAAAGACCACCAAGTAAAATCATCTCCTGATCTTCAAAAACATCAATCTTCACCCGAAAATGTCCAAAACTTGAAACCCACCCTTTAATCTTCACACCATATCTAACTTATGCACTATCGACATGTAACTCATATGTTGCCCAAGACTTTGACGACGATAGCCTCTTTATGTGGTACAGATAACGCTGCCAGCCCTTCTTCTAAGAAGATGATCCGAAAAAGATGCGGATTCCTGTGATTCTCTTTAATCACTTTGGCTAACCTCTCTTCATCTAAAGTCTCATCTGGCCAATCACCATGTCACGAAAAAAAACCTTCCCATGTTTTTCCTTAAAACCCTTAGTAGCCTCCTCCTCCTTCCCATTACCTTGCCTCACTGTATATCACCCTCTTTATAGACACACAACTCTCCTCCCCACCCCTTCACTCATATCTAAACCCTAGCAGAAAAAATTTGAATACACAAAATTATATAAATCCAACTTAATAGAAAAAAGCAAAAACAACCTAACAATAAAACACAAGGTTAATATTAGAATTTAGAAAAGACCGACCAAAAGAGGATTAGGGTTCTACGTTGCACTGGAAAAAGGCAGGAGAAGAAGAAAGAGAAGAGAGAAGAAAAGAGAGCCGCCATCGAACGAGGAAGAAGTGAAAGGAGAAGAAGACGACGGAGAGAGAAGTTGTGCCATCGCCACTTTCTTCACCTCCGGCACCGTCTCTGCCTTGCTCTTCTGTTATCGTTTCTACCTTGCGCTGTAATCCTCTTCTCTGCTCGCCGTCGTAGTGTTCCTCATTGCTCGAGCTCGCGCCGTGTTCTGCTCTGCTATGTTTTTCTGCTCGTGCCGTTCTGAAACATTTAATCTGCTCCGCCGTTTTGAATCCTCTGCTCTGCTCCGCCGTGTCGTGGTCCTCTGTCCTCTCAAACAAATCGACAATTCTCTGTCGTTCACCTCTTTCTCTCAAGCCTCTCGCCTCAGCCTCGGTCCTCAGGCATCTCTTCCTCCGTCGTCGTCCTTGAAGGCTTGCAGATTGATTTTACATATTACTTGGTTAATTTAGTTGCATTTTTGAAATAACAAAACTAGTTCCAGTATACATCTCTCTCTCTCCCCACAGGCCCACACACATCTCTTTCAGTCTAATCGATTGAAGAAGCTCACATAATCCTTTTCTTCTTTTCATTGTTTTTGCAGTTTAGAGTTCGACCATGTCGAAGGACAAAGATTCTACCAATTTGTCACGCACCTTCAAATACCTCTTAGGTTTGATGTAAATTGTTGTTTCATTTTTCAGTAATCACAGTTTAGCAATGTGATTTTAGTTTAATTGTTTTAGACTTTTGATTGGATTTTAGCAATGTGATAAATCCTGCACTTGTGGAACAATAAATCTTGGTTAGATTTTTTTTGTATTTTTGTAATTGATTAGATTAAATTGTGATTGTGTTTGACAAAACCTATTTTATAATTCGGATTGTGTTATGGAGCAAATTAAAGGAGTGTGGAACTGAGATTTCAATTTCGATTTTGGGGTTGAGATTTGGGTATGTGTGTGTGTATTGTGTTGTGGAGCAAATTAAAGGAGTGTGGAACTGAGATTTCAATTTCTATTTTAGGGTTGAGATTTGGGCGTGCGTACCTTCATGCGCTCGCTTTAGTTCTTGTGCTGTTTTTCTGGGATTGAGAAAGTAGATAGTTAGGGAAAGAGGATTGAGGAGAAATAATTGCCAAGTATTTGTTGTTATTACAATTTCATTTTCTCTAAATATAATTTCTTGAGTATTTAGTTCTTATTTTTTAATATAATAGTTCATTAGTCATTTTAGTAACATGCATATTAGTCATTTTATTTCTTGAGTATTTTAAGTTTTGAACTAGTTGCCAATTTCATTGAGGCTATGATCCCAAACCTACGCTCCTGAAGGCTTGTAAGTGCAAGCATATGTATAAATTCTTTTATGACATACCTCGATGACCTATGCTAATTCTTAAATGATCGTTTATCTGTTTTAATATTTATGCTTATATAATAATTTTTCAATACAAATTTTTGTAACTGGCCATGTTGTGTCCTATGTTATTTAGAATTTCCATGCCCATAGATGTGTTTAGCTGTGCTGGGTATGGTGTTGTATCCATGTTCTGTAGAATGTCACACTAAGTATTCTATATTAATGGCCACTCGCCATGCTTTTCTATTTGACATGAGTCTCAAGTGTTGGTTAAAGGTTGCAAATGACTGCTTTCTTGCATCAAATTTTGCCATCTCTTGGAGTTTAGGTTCAATTCATAGTGGTAAGCTGGCATCCTTGTAGGTTGATGTTAGAAAATATTTGGCCTGGAAACCGTGCTGGAACTGGACTAGGTATGTATTTATTGACTTCTGTATTTGGTACTGCACCAGGCGCAAAAAAAAAAAAAAAAAAAAATTGGAACCTTTTCATTCTTGCATATATGGGCCATGAGGCACTCTATGCAATTACACTACCTGAAGACTAAACCAAGATTATAAAATAATTTCAAAGAAGCAGATGAATCTCAATTACGAGAAGTCTTCTAGAGTCTCCTTGGACCTCCAATAGGGATGGCCGAAGAAGCATTATTAGATTCAAAAAGCTTAGCATGGGATCCTCTCGTGCTTGTAGACTAATTTATTTATTTAATTTTTCAGGCAGGGGAAAAATAGTTGAGAGATAGGATTGTGAATGCTTGCTATGATTACTATTTTATTTTGTTCCTGTTGTTTCTTTTTCTCTCATAAAGTGAAGCTATATGGTGAATGAATCAGCTTAAGTGTAGAGTGTGATTGTTAATGAATTTTGTTAACTATGCATTTTATTGGTGAGCAGGGGCATTTAATTCAAACTTGCTGGGGATACATGCATTAAACCAAGTCTACTTTGGTTGATCTTTCAGCTTCTGCCTAAGGTTTATGATAAGAAACTTTCTAATTTCCTAGGTTGAAGTTCTTTTTCCATCTCTGCATGCACATTATTACCTGACTTCTCAAAATCAGGAGTAGTTTAATCAAGTATTTGTAATTCTCTAGACAATCAAAACATTGGAGGTCTTCCATAGCTGATGAGCGTTCAACTAAGTTAGAGTCTTTGTCTTCAGCAGCAATCTTTTGTTTTCGAATTTGATGAGTTCTTAACCAGGCTAAAATCTTTTCCTTCAGCACATCCATGTTTCTGGTTCATCTCCATCCTCATTTTTAGGGTCAGGGAAAGAGTGAAAAGAACCTCAATCATCTTCTCTAGCATGCAAATGAAATGAGCTTCAAAAGTGGTAAGCATTTTCTGTTTTTGGTTCTGATGAGTTTTCAACCAAGCATCCTAATAATCTTCAGCAAATTGTTACGAGATTCATTGGCAAACATGAATATATGTATTTAAAATGCTAATTGAACCTTTTAATATCCATTTTAATTAGAACTTCATTAGTTATTAAGGTTTTATCTCTTTTCTAAATTTTATTGTGTATAAATTTATATAATAATTAAAATGATTATACATGTCTTTTTTGTATTTTCACTGCAAAAGCAATCCTTATTTTTAGCTAAAAAGACAACCTTTCAATGGTTGCATATTTAGTTTAGAAGTAACATTTATATGGGTTGCATATCAAACTGATAGGCAACATTTCACCATGTACAATAGGTAACACTTCAACGTGTTGCATACTCAAAAGAAGACGCAACGTTTTTTGCTAGTAGCTGAAGCATGACAGCTAAAAGAACAGGTATAAAGTGTTGTCTAAAACACAGTTCAGAAGTGTTGTCTATTTTAATGAATAAGCAATGCTTTTAAAGAGTTGTCTTCCGAAGCGTTACTTTTGAAGCAAAAAAGCATTGCCTCGACTTAAGGCAATGGCCGCATCTGCAAGCCACCTCCCGCCCCTCCCAAAAAAGGTTGCCTCAAGTCTCAAAACGTTGTTATAGATCAAAGACAACCTTTAGGCAACACTTTTTAAATGTTGGTTTAGTTCCAAAATGTTGTAGTATTGTATGAATAAATTTGTTGGTACGTTAATTAGTTTTAGATAATTTTAGTACTTTAGTTTTAATAAGAAAGTTGAGTTCATATAAAATTGAAATTTCAATATTCAAATATCAAATACACGAAATCAATAACTAAAATATTGAAAAATAAATTAAAATTATATCAATCGAATGATCTTTCCACATTAAAATTTGCAAGTATCTTATTATACATAAAAGTTGTGTTGTCTTCTGGTACATATCAATTATGTAACCTTCATATATAATTTACTATTTGCCTTAATCTTGTCTACGATCTAAGACTCACCATAAACACTTTTTATTTTCCTTCAATATATTTTTTGTTTGCTAAATGACCCTATCAAATATTATTAAAAACTAGTTTTGAAGCAAGTTTAGTTTAATTTCAATAAAAATTAGCTAATTTTTGAATGTTCATGGTTGGCTGTTGTCAAAGACAAGGCGTTTCAAAACCGAACATCAGCCATAATCTTTCATCAGATTGTCTTGATTCTTTGAATGGACAAATTTTTTATTCTAATAATAATAAACTCTTAAAACATAGATTTTTTTTAGTCGATCACATTCTTTTAATCTACAACAAAAAACGAGTTGCTAATTTAAATAGTTTTGTTTAGAACATTTCTTTTAGGAGTTTAATAGGTTGTTAAAGCAAAAATAATATGATAATTGACTAAAAATATTAAATAAATAAATATTGAATAGACCGGTCAAGCATGTTGTGATAAGGATATGGATGACCATTGACCACGGATGACTTGGATGGCTTAATTTTTCTATAGTGAAGTGCCATATTACCAAGGTAATTACATTTAATGAAAGAGGAAAAAGAGGACTCTTGTACATATATAAATAGGAGGTTAAGCCTCCGTTGATGAGATACACAAAAGCAATAAACAATTCTCTCTATCTTTATGTTGCAATACTTCTTTCTCTCTCTTTATATTTCTTTATTTTATATTTGTTATCTCTTCTTTATTTTTCTATTTAGTTATTTTATAACACGTTATTAGCACGAAACTCTAACGAAATTTTAGGAAGATTCTAGGTAACAAATTTTCATTATGTTGAAGCTCTTTCATCTTGAATTCAATGCTCTTAATATATCTGGAAATAATTATTTATCATGGATACTAGATTTTAAAATCCATCTTGATTCAATGGATCTTGGAGATACCATTAAGGCTGAAAATAATCCCAGAAGGATAAAGCCAAAGCTATGATTTTCCTTCGTCGACATCTTGAAGTATGATTGAAAAATGAATATCATACATTAAAAGATCTTACAGATCTGTGGAAAGACCTTAAAGAAAGGTACAATCATTGAAAGACGGTGATACTTCCTCAAGCCCGATATGTTAGAGAAAATTTTATCGACCTTCCATATCTTGAATGTGCTCCTGCAGCAGCGGTATCGAGAAAAAGAATTTAAAAATATGCTGAGTTATTTTCTTGTTTTCTTGTTGCTGAACGCAACAATGAGTTACTTTTAAGTATTCATGAAGCGCGTTCAGTTGGCGCCGCCCATTTTCTGAAGTAAATGCGGCAATTAACCCTAGAAGAGGTAAATGGTAATATTTTGATAACAAGAAAAATTATGGAAGGAAAAGAAATTATGTCCACAAGAAAGATCTCACCAGAAGTAGGATAAAGAAAGAAATAATGGGCAAAGTATATCAATTGAGGATAAATGCTTTCGTTATGGTGGAAAGGGCCATTGGTCACGTACCTGTCGTATCCCAAGGCACCGAGTTGATCTTTATCAAGCATCCTTGAAAAGAGATGACAAAGAAAAGGAAACAAATTTTGTTTCAAATGATGAAAATTCTACCACTCATTATGATGTATCTAATTTCTTTAAGGATTCTGAAGGAAATTTTGTCTATTTGATCAACGATGGAATAGTTTGATATATGTATGTGTTTGTTAAGTATTCATGTGAATAATTTTACTGTGCATGTACTTCTACTCATTTTGTTATTATTATCATTTGTTTTTTGAAGAAAAATGGCAAGGACATATTCTGAAGATATTTGCCTTGCGGATAGTGCAAGTTCGCACACTATTCTTAAAAGTGATATATATTTTACCCATCTTGTGCCAAAAGAAGAATATGTTAATACTATTATTGGCTTGGGCAATGTGATAGAAGGCTCCGGAAGAGCTATAATTTTGTTTCCTGGAGGAACAAAATTCATAATAAATAATGCACTATTGTCTACCAAGTCTCGAAGAAACTTGTTGAGCTTTAAAGATATTCGCCGAAATGGATATCATATTGAGACTATGAATGAGAAAAACCATGAGTACTTATGTATCACAACTCATGATTCAAATAAGAAAGTTATATTAGAAAAATTACCCTCACTTTCATCTGGGTTATATTATACCAAGATTAGTGCAATTGAATCACATGTCACTGTAAACCAAAAGTTTACTAGTCTAAATGAATTCATAACTTGGCATGATAGATTGGGTCATCCGGAAACAACCATGATGAGGAAAATTATTGAAAACTCTCATGGACATTCACTAAAGAACTAGAAGATTCTTAAGACTAGTGAATTTGTTGTGCTGCATGTTCTCAGGGAAAGTTAATTTTAAGGTCATCACTAGTAAAGATTGGATTTGAGTCCCCTGAATTCCTAGAAAGGATTCAAGGTGATATATGTGGACCTATTCATCCACCATGTGGATCTTTCAGATATTTTATGGTCTTAATATACGCATCTTCGAGATGGTCACATGTGTGCTTATTGTCTTCTCGCAACCTGGCGTTTGCAAGATTACTGGCTCAAATTATTCGATTAAAAGCACAATTTCCATAAAATCCAATCAAAGCAATTCGCCTTGATAATGCTGGTGAATTTACTTCCCAAGCTTTTGATGCTTATTGTATGGCTAATGGAATAAGTGTTGAACATCCAGTAGCTTATGTTCACACACAAAATGGGTTAGCAGAATCACTTATTAAACGCCTCCAATTAATTGCTAGACCCTTGCTTATGAGAACAAATCTCCCAACCTCGGTTTGGGGGCATGCTATTTTACATGCCGCAGCACTTATTCGTTTGAGGCCAACGAGTTACCATCAGTTCTCTCCTATGCAATTAGCTTTTGGCCAGCAGCCAAATGTCTCCCATTTAAGAATATTTGGGTGTGTGATATATGTTCTCATTGTACCACCTAATCGCACCAAAATAGGACCCCAAAGAAAATTGGAGATATATGTTGGATATGATTCTCCCTTTATAGTGAGGTATCTTGAGATACAAATGGGAGATGTATTTAAAACCCGATTTGTGGATTGTCATTTTGATGAATCAAAATTTCCAACATTAGGAGGAGAGAATAAGCTTTCTGAAAAGGAACTTAATTGGAATGTATCATCGTTGATGCATTTAGATCTTCGATCAGGGTAATGTGAACTAGAAGTTCAAAAGATTATACATTTGCAAAGAATAGCAAATGAATTGTCTGATGCATTTTCCGATACAAAGAGGATAACCAAATCTTATATACCAGCGGAAAATGTCCCAATTCGAATTGATCTCCCAGTAGGACAAGTAGCCACTGAAGCAAATTCACGCCAGAAGCGTGGCAGGACAGAAAATGTCCAAATTCGAATTGATGTCCCGGTAAGACAAATAACCACTAAAGCAAATACACGCCAGAAGCGTCGCAGGCCTGTCGGTTCCAAAGATAAAAATCCTCGAAAGAGAAAAGAGGTAAATACAATTCCTGTTGAAAAAGACATAGAAGAGACACCTGCAGTTGTCCAAAATTCTGATATAATGTTAACGCCAGAAGACATTCAGGTACATGAAAATTGTGAAAATGACGAGATCTCGATAAATTATGTCTTTATAGGAGAGAAATGGGACCGAAATAAGACAATTGTCAATGAAATATTTGCATATAATGTGGCATTAAATATCATGCATGAAAGTAAGGATCTTGAGCCAAGATCAGTCGAAGAATGTCGACAAAGGAATGATTGGCCAAAATGGAAAGAAGCCATGAAGGCCGAATTAGACTCACTTGCAAAACGTGAAGTCTTTGGACCTGTAGTCCGTACACCTGAAGATGTAAAACCTGTTGGATACCGATGAATATTTGTGAGAAAACGAAATGAGAAAAATGAAGTTGTGCGCTACAAAGCCCGACTTGTAGCACAAGATTTTTCACAAAGGCCCGGTATAGATTATAAAAAAACGTATTCCCCTGTAGTGGATGCGATAACATTACGTTATTTGGTCAGTTTATCTGCATATCATAAACTGCATATGCATTTAATGGATGTGGTAACAGCCTATTTGTATGGCTCATTAGATCGGGATATCTATATGAAAGTCCCTGAAGGACTAAAGATATCTAAACCATCTAGTGAATATTCGCAAGGGTTATACTCAGTTAAATTGCAAAGATCTTTATATGGTCTAAATCAATCTAGACGAATGTGGTATAATCGTCTTACTGAGTATCTGGCCAAAAACGGATTCAAGAATGATGATATCTATCCATGTGTTTTTATAAAGAAAATCGCATCTGAATTCATTATAATTGCTGTGTATGTTGATGATTTAAATATCATTGGGACTCCTGAAGAGATTCCAACAATTATAAAAACTCTAAAAGAAGAGTTTGAGATGAAAGATCTTGGAAGGACTAAATTTTGTCTCGGCCTGCAGATCGAGCATACAAAAAATGGGATCTTTATTCATCAAGCGACATACACAGAGAAGATCTTGAAAATATTTTATATGGATAAGTCACATCCTTTGAGTACCCCAATGATCGTAAGATTTTTGGATATGGAAAATGATCAATTCCATCCTAAAGAAGAGAATGAAGATATCCTTGGTCCTGAAGTACCATATCTTAGTGCCATTGGAGCGCTAATGTATCTTGCCAATAATACGCGACCTGACATATCATTTGCGGTGAATTTACAAGCAAGATATAGTTCCTCTCCAACTAGAAGACATTGGAGTAAAATCAAACAGATCTTTCGATATCTTCATGGAACGGTTGATATGGAATTGTTTTATCCCTATGGATCCAAGTCACAATTAGTTGGCTATGCAGATGCTGGATATTTGTCTGATCCACATAAAGGGAGATCTCAAACAAGATACATATTCACATATGGTGGTACAGCTATATCATGGAGGTCCACGAAACAGACGATAGCAGCAACCTCCTCTAATCATGCTGAAATACTAGCGATACATGAAGCAAGTCGCGAGTGTTTTTGGCTCAGGAGTGTGATTCAATATATTCTGTCATCATGTGGACTGATTAATCAGAAGATAGCTCCAACTGTCCTGTTTGAAGATAATACAGCATGTATTGCTCAACTTAAAGGCAGATATATCAAAGGTGATAGAACAAAGCATATTTCTCCCAAATTCTTCTTCACTCATGATCTTCAAAATAAAGGGACCATTGATGTCCAACAGATCCACTCAAGTGACAATCTGGCATATTTATTCACAAAGTCACTCCCAAAATCGTCCTTTGAAAGATTGGTACATGAGATTGGGATGCGCCGATTTCGAGAGATTAAATGATGTCGGCAAGAGGGGGAGACTGTACTCTTTTTCCCTTGGTCAGGTTTTTTTCCATTGAATTTTTCTTGACAAGGTTTTTAATGAGGCAGTCCCGTCACTAAAGGATATTGTACTCTTTTCCCTTCACTAAGGTTTTTTCCCATTGGATTTTTCTTTAGTAAGGTTTTAACGAGGCAATAATCCTGAATGGTCATCCAAGGGGGAGTGTTGTGATAAGGATATGAATGACCATTGACCACGTATGACTTGGATGGCTTAACTTTCCTATAGTGAAGTGCCATATTACCAAGGTAATTACATTTAATGAAAGAGGAAAAAGAGGACTCTTGTACATGTATAAATAGGAGGTTAAGCCTCCGTTGATGAGATACACAAAAGCAATAAACAATTCTCTCTCTCTTTATGTTGTAATACTTCTTTCTCTCTCTTTATATTTCTTTATCTTATATTTGTTATCCCTTCTTTATTTATCTATTTAATTATTTTATAACAAAGCAGACACATTATCTTAAATTTTAACAAAATAGAGACTAACACTTCTACTTTTCTCCTTTTCCACCTTCCCTCTACTTAGACTAACACATTATCTTAGATCAGTAAATTGCAGAGAATACAAACAATAATTATCTAAACACATACTAAATCGCCTGGCCTGCACTCATTTAGTTTAATTACGTGCGATAAATGGTAGCATAACCAGTGACGGATCTAGAAAAATTTTGTTGTGGGGGCAAAAAAATAATAAAATTTAGGTATAGATATATGTTTTTCACAATATCCAATAAGTTAAGAACTAATCTATCATGACTTTGAGTTTCATTTAAGAGGTTCAACAAATTGCTACACACACGAAATGAAATTCGAACTCCCAACACTTGTTTAAGCGGACGATGAAGCTAATCACTCGACCAACTCAAATTTATTTAGACATATTTAAAATTTTAAATTAGAACTATCTATACATATTGATAAGAATTAGAAACATACACACAATCACTTGTTATAATATTTAAAATAATAAAAAAATTTTCACTCAGTATAATATTCAAAATAATAAAAAAATAATTTATAATGATTTTTTTTTATTTTTAACATGACTAAATATTATTTTTCTATATGTTCTTAAACAATTATTTTAATTTTTATTATCTCATATTTAATTATAAAATTTACTTATTATAGTTTTTATGGTATAAATAAATCTTTTATCCAAAATAATTACTATAATCAAGATATTTTAATAATAAATATTAATAGAGTATATTAATATATAGATAATATGTTTTTTATGTTAAATATTTTTTAAAAAGTCACTAATAATTTAAGTTGTATTTAATTAAAAAATAGTTTTAATTTAATTATCAACTAATTAACTAATATAATAAAATTAATTATCACTATTTTTTGAGTTTATTTATTTTTTATTTTTTATTTTTATAATAAATCAAATTTAACAATATAATTATTATTAAATGTTAAGTTTAATAAAATATTTTTTAACATAAAACACAAAAAAATATTTATATTTTATTTTAGATAAATATAATATAATAAAAGACATATATATATATATATATATATATATATATATATAAACGTATTAGTTTTTTTTTTTTGTAAAATTTCTGTGGCGGCAAATGCTCCTTCTTCTTTCAATGTAGGTCCGTGCCAAACAAAGAGTACACTTAAAATAAAGATAAATAACGAGTCAAACAAAGATAAAAAATCTTACTAAATCAAAGAATAAAATTAAAATAAAGAGTACACTTAACAAACAAATTCAACTAAAACAATGAGTACAAAATATGTATGACTAAGGCTAGAACTTACATAAGTTAAAGGAGAAAATACACGCTTTGGTTTATTCATTTAAACAGACTATAACAACAGCTGTTTAAATTTTGTCGTGTATTATCTCATGATAATTGTCATTAGTTTTTAAAGATAACATAAGTTAAAAGAGAGAATACACGCTTTGGTTTATTCATTTAAACAGGCTATAAAAACGGTTATGTTGCAATCTTATCATAGTTGCTCCATTTATTGTCATTATTTTTTTGCATAAATTAAAAGGTTTATTTACGGTCATACAAATCATAAATCCGACAATAATATTATTAGCATGTTAATTCGTTAATATCATTTTTTTAATAGAAGAGTGTTAGAAGTTAGTAACTTTTATATTTTGTAATTATCAATTAGTTAACATAATATTTTTAATGGTATGAGATTTAATCTAATAATAAGAGATCACTCAATTTTTTTTTAATGATTAAATACTGCCACAAAATACAAAAATTGCTAACTCCCTAAACTTTTCCATTTTAGTGAACTCCACTATTAATTAAATGTAGCAGTAAATTTAATCAACCAAGCATCATAACTTATATGCATTTTTTTTCTTCGTTTTCTTTTCCTCTTTATTTTTTCGCCTCCTTATCATTCCTTCTTTTTTTTCTCTCTCAGTTTATTATTTCTCTTTTTTTTTCCTCCTCTCCTTCTCCTCCTCATTCATCGTTGTTGTCATCATTGTTACTATTATTATTGTTATTGACCTTGTTTTCTTTTTATACTTTTTTTTCCTATTCTTATTTATCTTCTTTGTTTATTTATTTATCTGTGTATTTTAAAAATTTTGATGAAGGAGAAAAATAAAAAAGAAAATAGAATACAAACCAAAATATTTTATATAAAACACAAAAATAAAATAAAAATAACATTAAAATTTGTTATATAAAACAAAAATGTTACCACAATAAATACAGAATTTAAATTTATTTTCACATTATATTGCAAGACAATTTGTTACTTAGAACTTAGAAGTATACAATTCAATTAGTTTTGTTTAGATAAAATCTTCTATTTTTAAAGTAATTAAAATATAAGAAGATATAAACAAAATTTTGTATCAATAACAAAAACATGAAAAAGAAGAAGAACATGTTTGGAGAAATAAATAAAAGAAAATAAAATATGAAGAAAAAGAAGTAGATGAATAAGATATATTGAGAAAAATTTAGTGTCATGCTTGAGAAATTTCGTTGATATTTTAAAAAAAATTCGATGTTATTTTTGTTTTTAATAATTTTTAGTTAGTTAAAAAATTTTTTGTATCACCGTTAAAAAATTTTGGTGTCAAAATTCAAAAATTTCTTATATCAAACTTAAAAAATTTTGGTATTATTTTTATGAAAAATTTACTACAATTCAAAATTTTCCTTTTTCTCTTTTTCATCCTGGTGGTCATCTTCTTTTTTTTTTTTATCTTCTCTTTCTTATTTTTTTATAATTTTTTTATTTTTATTCTTTTAATAAAAATAAAAAAGTAAAATCAAATAAAAAATAAAATAAAAAATACTGCAATAATATGATAAGAAGGAGGAGAAGAAATAAAAAAAGTACACAACAATCATAGAACAACAACAAAAAAAAGAAAATATGCGAAAAAAAAACACAAAAAAAATGTATGATTCAAATGTATTTTATGAGATTAATAATATTTTTTATAAGATGATAATTATAATTTTAATTAAAAAAATTTATATATGATATTCGAATAATCATATTTCAACTCATACATGAAACAAAGAAAAAAGATAAAGTTATATATTATTCTTTGGTCTACTTACAAAATTTTTTTCATCAGAATTTCTCTAAATCTAATGTCAATCTAAACCAACCGCTAATTCATGCACAGTATAAAATTTTTTTATACAAATATCAAATCGTAAAAAATAAAATATATAAAAAATTATTTAAATGCATAAATTTAAAAATAAAATATAATATCCAGAGTATTAAATTAAACTATTTTTAGTTTACTATTACAAGTATTTGTTTTCATGAAAAAGAAACTTAACGTTATCTAGATAGTTTATTATTTTAAATTAAATCATTTTTAATTTAAATATGATCAAAAGTAGTAATAGTTGATTTAAGTTGTTCCGTTAGAATGAATAAAATGAACATCACCTATACTATCCAGAATAACCATCCGGATACCAGGATCTAGAACTCTAATACCAGTGGCGGAGCTTGAAACGAAATTTTGGGGGGCTAGATAGAAGATAACTGTCAAAATATTTTTTATATGGACCCATTTAAGATAAACGCGTCTAACCTAATCTCTCTGATTTGGGTAATATTGCCAAATTTGAAACCATTTTCAGGGCATCGTTCCAAAGAATTAAGGTCAAACTCATCAGATACAACTCTTTAAACTTTTGAAGGTTGTATCTTACTTTCTTCGTGATTCATTAAAGTAGAAGAACTATCTACAGATGTTGATATTGTAAAAGTTATATATATGTTTTCTTTCTTAAATATTAGCCTTCCTCTTAAAAAATGCATCATCAACTCTTTGATTTTTTATGATTATTTTATATAAAAATTTGAATATATATCTGATAAAATAAGTAAAAAAGAAATTAGAAGGACAAATATTAAAATTTATAATATTTATTGAATTTTTTTTATCAATTTATACAAATACAATAATATCAATACTTATTGAATATTCTAATATTTTTTATCATATAAAAAAATTAAATTAAATAAATAGTAAAATATAAAATAATATTAAATTACATAAATAAAAAATATCTAATTTTTTATATTTGAACTCAAAGGTAGAGGGAGTGTTGCTTATTGAATAGAGAGTTGCGAAATGCGAATACACTCAATTCAGTCTAAATTCGATATGTTTTGAATGTTTAAAACTAAAAACTATTGTGCAATAAAAGCAAAAGATGAAGATTGAACTTTGGTATTTTAAGTCATAATAAAATATTTGAGCCAACTAAACTATTTTTTATTTTTTGAAAAAGTATTACTAATTTTTTTAATAAAAGTTTGGGGGGGCCGTGGCCACCCCTTGTCTGAACTAAGCTCCGCCACTGTCTAATACCATGTTCTGAAACCACTCATTCTAAAAGCGTAATCTAATAGGACAATATAACACTAATAATGATATCTCTAATACTTTCTAAACCTTCATTGTACACATTAGGTCATTGACTCCCTGTCCTTTCTCTTCTGTTATACAAAAATTTAAATTTAAATACCTTATTTTTATACATTATCTCTTATATTGATCACACATTGATATTGTCTAATTTATCTTTTAATTTTTACGTAAAACTTGATCATTTTTATCTAATCTTATTTACATATGTATTCCATCTTCTCCCGAGAGTTTAAAATGTTCTTTATCTTAAACAAAAGATAAATAAATATAATATAAGATAAGAGAAAAGATAACAATTCTGGCGAAGTCCTTGCGTGAATCATGTATAAAATAGCATAGTCTTTAGGTTCTTTCCTACAAACCTAACACTAGTCTTTTCTTTTCTTTTCTCTTCTCTTCTATCTCTCCCTCATCATCAGCTGTTCTTTTTTTCTTCACTCAAAGTGTTGTGTTCCATTCCACTCACCGATCAAATACAATAATGGCCGGAGGACTCATTGGAAAGGGCTCTGCCAATGGGAAGCAATATCCGGGAAAACTCACTTTCCGGGTTTTTGTGACGTGCATGGTTGCTGCATTTGGAGGACTAATTTTTGGATATGATCTTGGCATCTCAGGTGGAGTTACATCGATGGATCCTTTTCTGAAGAAATTTTTCCCAGACGTGTATGCAAAGGAGATGAACATGAAGCCATCTGACAATCAGTATTGCAGGTTTGACAGCCAGGTTTTGACACTCTTTACATCCTCCCTGTATCTGGCTGCTCTCGTGGCATCACTCTGTGCGTCTTCCATCACTCGAATCTTTGGAAGGCGTCTTACCATGTTGTCCGGCGGTATTCTGTTTCTCGTGGGTGCCGGTTTCAATGCGTTTGCTCAGAAAGTGTGGATGCTCATTGTTGGTCGCATGTTGCTTGGCTTCGGAATTGGATGTGCTAATCAGTCTGTTCCAATCTATGTGTCGGAGGTTGCTCCTTACAAATACAGAGGAGCCCTTAACATGATGTTCCAATTGGCCATCACCATTGGCATCTTTGTCGCCAACGTTCTCAACTATTTCTTCGCCAAGATGAAGAACGGTGAAGGCTGGCGCTACAGCTTGGGTTTCGCGGCTGTCCCCGCCGTGATGATCGTCATCGGCGCAATCTTTCTCCCGACTCGCCGAGCTCCTTGATCGAGCGTGGCAAAGATGAGAAAGCCAAGCAAGAGCTGATCAAGATTAGAGGAACCAGTGACGTGGAGGAAGAGTTCAAGGACCTTGTTGAGGCGAGTCAATCGTCCGCGGCAGTAAATCACCCATGGGCCACTCTGTTGAAGAGGCATTATAGGCCTCAGCTCGTGATGGCCATAGCCATTCCTTTCTTCCAGCAGCTCACCGGCATGAATGTGATTACTTTCTATGCTCCTGTTTTGTTCAGAACCATTGGCTTTGGTAGCAATGCTTCCCTTATGTCTTCCATGATCACCGGTGGCTTTAATGCTCTTGCTACCTTTGTTTCAATCTTTACCGTTGACAAAGTTGGAAGGCGCAAGCTCTTTCTCGAAGGCGGTGCTCAGATGTTTATCTGTCAGGTACATTTTTTACTCATTTATATTTTTAATTATTAGTTTGCCTACATTATTGTTGAATTTGTTATATATAATGGATGGATGCAGATTGTGATAACCGCCGCAATAGCAAGCAAATTTGGAGTAGATGGAAACCCAGGAACGTTGCCAAAATGGTACGCGTTCCTTGTGGTGGGATTTATATGCATCTATGTGATGGGATTTGCATGGTCATGGGGTCCTCTTGGATGGTTGGTTCCTAGCGAGATATTTCCCCTTGAAGTCAGATCTGCAGCTCAGAGTATCAATGTATCCGTTAATATGATTTTCACTTTTGCTATTGCTCAAGTATTCACCTCCATGCTCTGCCATATGAAATTTGGCCTCTTCATCTTCTTTGCTGTTTTTGTTTTGGTTATGAGCTGCTTTATCCATAAGTTTCTTCCGGAGACTAAGGGAGTTCCCATCGAAGAGATGTCTGTTGTGTGGCAAAATCATTATTATTGGAAGAAATTTGTCAACTCTGCAAGTGAAGAAGCTAAAGCCAAGGTGGATAACTCATGTTGATTAAATCCTTCCAAGAGAGTTTCAATTTTAATTAGGAACCAAAAGTGGTCTAGAATTTACAGTTTTTTAAGGTTTCGTTTTTATTTTAATAAACAATTTACTTGTTATTAAGTTTTGTTTAGAATTTGGTTTAGTGGAATACATCTTCTTTTGTTCTTCTTTGAATTTTTATAGTTTTACTTAGCGAAATTATTAAATGTTCTTATTAGACAACTTCATATCTTAGTTTATTGTTTACTTTCCAGTACTAATGAAAATGAATAACATAAAAATTATAAATTTTCAGTTTTTACTTTCTAAAATTTGAAAGAATCCATTGTAGTTTCAAGTTTAAATTTAATGGACAAATAAATAAATCCATTATTGCGCAATCCTAGGTATCCAGCAGGGAAAAAAAAAAAAAACTGTTCTTGAACTAGCGCTGCGTCAGTCTCATATAGGTAAGAAGTAACTAACCATTCCTTTTTGGAGCTTGGAATTGTCCTCTCTCTAAGGTTTAGTGTTTGTAACGTAATATGAATAAATTAAGACTTAACGAGTATAGATAACAGAAAGTGCAATGTCATCTCCAACAAGATGTGTGCGTATTGGTCTGCGACTTTGAGAGTTGATTGCCGTGGTGGTATCAGTGTATTAGAGGTGCATCTTGCATGGGTGATGCCAAACAGGGTTCTTTATTTTTTACCTTTTATTTTCTTGGTCATGTTTCCACCATTATGTAGAAATTCATCACTCATCAAATAAACATGAAACAAAATTTGGTACCAAACGGGGAGACATTCATATTACGTCTTGCCTCAAACTTCGGTTAAAGGAAACTCAAAATGCACCATCCTAATCCTATGACCACTAGTGAATAAAATACCCAGTGCGAAACACTACCTACCTAATGCAATCAAACTCCATTCTATCATTCTATACTCATCGCATTGTTTTTACCAAAACAGACAAATAAATTTTAATGGAATAATTGAACATCCTGAGTGAGAGTGCATCCAGATCCATTTTTCATTAAATAAATAGGTCACTAAATTGCTGGTTACCGATTAGGGAAAAACTTGAACATTCTGAGGGTGTATTCAAGAAACAAAGTGACAGCTACATTAAGTCGTCCAAAATTAGTATGCTTTGTAGAGTGCTCTACACCAGCTTTGACACTGCAAGTTCAAAGGATATGAGATTCTTGCGATAAGAAAAACAATTCAACTAGGTATCCTTTAAATTTGTAACAATGCGATTTCCAAGTCATTATTTGGGTATAACTATCATGGTGCAATCCTAAGAGGGATAAAATGATGTCTTCGGACGTTATTCAGGCCACAGAAGATCATTACTACGGGCTCCAATCCAACTCCAAAAGCCACGGGTGTGTTGGTGCACCATATCTGAATCATCAACAAAGCAGTTAGTTTTTGATATCAGGTAATTTAATTTGTTGAAAATATAAATCATTCTCTCTGTCCAGTAATAAAAAATAACTGTCGGTTAGACAGTTGTAAAATCCAAAAATCAATGTATCTAAAAGTAATTCGACACTTTTAGCCCAACTATGCCTATGTCAAGTTTGTTGCAAACATTACATATCGAGGATCAAACCGTCATTTTGGCCCTAGTAATATCTGACGAGATAGCCCTCTCATTTGTGGATGGTTTTTCAGGTACCATGAAATAATTATCAATTATTAAGGAACCATTTTTTCAACAAAAAATAGTCATTTCTGTCAAGTGGAAACAAATTGGCTATTAATGTTTCTAGAACACACATTAAATGTGCTCCACGAGTTTACAAGTGTTCTCTTAATAGATAAAAAGTTCAATGAAATTATTTCTCGTACTAATGCAATGTAGGACAAAATCTCTTATTGCTTACCTCAAATAAAGACATCAAATGAGTTTGAGTACTGTGGATTACTATAGCAAGGCATTGTGTACAATGGTCTGACAACAAAGGGGTACTATAGAACTCCGTCCCATACCTATAAACAAAAATTAGAACAAGTTAATCCAAAATAATAGGTCATTAAAAAGAAAATAAAATATTGAGTAGAGTGACAATTAGGTGCTTGAAGATTTTGACTTCGGACTAATTAGTCCTTAAAGAAAAAAAAAATACCAATTTGGTCTTCCAGGATAGCAAACAGTGGATACATGATGTATTTCTATCAATTCATCAACTAAAACTTAACAGTGATGCTTATATGTACTGTTAATTACTCTGACATGTCTATCTATGAAAGATAGTCATGTAGATAACAATTGTTAGAACGAAACTTCACTTGTTTTGATAGGATTTGTTATAAATAGAGTAGCTGCTAAAGGGTATATGAAAACTCAAGATAATAAATGCTTTACTGTTTAAAACTATATCGTTTTCCTGCTCACGTGACAATATCGAGACATGCACCACTGTAAATAACGAAATATATGGACAATTCGGTTTTGTTTTACACTATTCATCGACAGAAGGAGATACATGTCCACCGTTTGCTATCTTGGAGGACCTAATTGATACTTTTTTTTTCTTCAAGGACTAATTAGTCCAAGGTCAACATCTTCGAGGATCTAATTGTCACTTCACTCTTATTACACTTCTTTGTTGTGTGTGTATGAAGAGAGAGGGATAGAGTAAAACTAGCTGCCCCAACTTCCTTTCAGCTTCAGTATTCAAGTCACCAAAAGGTTCAATCTCTGAGAGAGAGAGTTACTTCTCTATAACTAGCTGCCTCAACTTCCTTTCAGCTTCGGTATTAAAGTCACCGAAAGGTTCAATATCTACTCCAGCATCTTATGAAGCAAAATTATAAGAACATGCAAGACATACCATTTTCTAATATTCTTATTAATGAAGATAAACAAAATTCTGAGTGTTGAGGTCAATCAACAGTTGCAAAGGAAACCGAGAACCATCTATAAGAGGAAAAATAGAGGGGAAGCGTCAGCATCAATGAAGCATCCCTTAGAACAGAACACAGAAAACCGAGAACCATCTATAAGAGGAAAAATAGAGGGGAAGCCTCAGCATCAATGAAGCACCCTTTAGAACAGAACACAGGGAACCTAATTAGGCATCAAGACAATAATTTCATCCTTTTTGGGACTATAAACCCGTTTTAACTTGCAAGCACACAAGATTATGATACGGACTGAGAATGAGGTCTTTGACATAAATTTTCCTTAACCCCAATTCTTTTTCAATTAACAATATGGACTCCATCACATTTTCTAATAAACCTTTGACTATTGTGAATAATGTTTTCGTTGACTTTTAGTTGAAATTAGAAATTAGAAACTAGAACAACATAACTTTTTTCATAATGCAATAGCATTGTCTGATCCACGTAGCATGCCTAAACTAGTGGCCCAAGACTTTGTTATTACCACTGTTCTTGTATAACCCCTCCATGTTTACGGAGCATATATCTTATTAAGAAAGAAGAAAGTCCCCCAATTCAAAAAAAAAAAAAAAAATTGTTCATGACTTGTGAATTAGATACTACGGAAATTTTTTTAAGCTTACCTTGAGCATCTGAACCCCTTCTTCATATGTAAGTCGCAGAGTCTGACGAAGATACTGCATATTAACCGGGATATATCAGATCATGAATAAGATCATATAAGCCTTTTAAGCATTGCATTCATTTGTATTCACATTTTTCAACTGGTAGTTCATAGCATAACAAATACAACATAGTATAGTTAACAATATTTACTCTTTTTTTTTATGATGGAGAAAGAAATTTGTTAGATTAGAAAAGAATGTTTGATATAAGATAAAATACAATTTTTTTTAATAGAAGATGCTCACCTTTGAAGGTTCGTACTGGTGTGCCACTGCACAGCTTCAAGATCCTTCTTACAATTCTGGTTCAACCAATCAAATATATCCATAACCTGCTAAAAACTCAATATCAGTAAATCAGGTTATGTACAACAATAATTTCACCATACCAAGAGACATATGCCTAAAAGTGAAATATACCTCACAATAATGCTTCTTAATCTCCATTTCAACATCAAGACCAGTAAACTCACACAGATGTCTGTGTGTGTGAAGGAATCCTCAGCCCTAAACGCAGGACTAATCTCAGAAACACGGCCAAAATCAGACATATTGCCATTTGCCTGTGAAGCGTCGTGATTGGATAAGGCAAGCAGGGTGCCCTTTATAGCCCAGTCTGAAAACAGCAGCTCCACCCTCACTTGACCCAGCAATCAACTTTGGAGTGTGGATTTCAACAAAGCCTTCAGATAATAAGAATTGTTTGAAGCACCCAACAATGCAATGAAAAATAATTTGATCATTCAACTTGGTATCATGGGGAAAATCTATACCTTAAATGTCGTAGTATGCATTAATTACAGTAAATTTAAAATTTACAACAACCATCATCTCAACAGCATGCAATTCAAGAATGAACATCAATAAGTAAGACTCTTCAAAATAAAATTCAGATGAAATGCTTTACATTTCCCTCTTGTGGTTGAATGCGAAAAATTCCTTGATTAGCTGGGGTTCTGAGGTCAAGTACTCTAAAGTTCAAACGTGTATCCTGATTTACGCGAACAAGTTGTTCACCAGCCTGCATTCATTAACAGAATTAGTTAACCAATGGATGAAAAGAAATGAAGTAAAAGATAAGCTCCTGCAAACAAATCAATGTACCTGAAGTGTCTTCTCAATTTCAGCTTCACTTCGAGCAGCATCCTCGAGATTAATTGGTAGAGTTGGAAGGGCCCTGCTAACACAATACAACTTCCTCACTTGAACCTCCACCTATCAGCAAAATAGCTTCTCCTACATGAATGTGAGGTAAGTGTTAACCCCTCAGCAATACAGTGACCTCCTCTGGATTATTTATTATCAACCAAGCGATATCTTACCTTCAGGAAGATCGGTTACTCTTCAAAAAGTGATGAGCTGCATTAATGTATAAATCATCTTGGTGTGCGCTCCAATTAGCTAGTCCTATCATTGTAATCAAGCAATTTTACCATCTCTATCATCAACAACGCTTCCCCTTTTCCATTCTATATTATAAACCTTACAAATATTTCTAATCGCAAAAACCAGTGTAACCTTACAAATAATTATAAGGAAAAATTATTGTAAAGTATCGTTAGAAAGATTTAATTATTAAAAAAGACTTTTAATACTAAAATTATTAAAAAGGACAAAATTTTTTTATAATATTTAAAAAGACAAACCAAATCTTTTTATAAAAAGATAAATATATTTTTAATTATTTTTATTTATTTTTTAATAATCTTTATGTTAATAAATTTTATTTGTTTTTAAATTTTAGTAATTTTTATTAATTGTTTATTTATTTTTATTTTTTTTGTGATCTTTATCTAACGAGAATAAAAAGCAAAAGATCATAAAAGTATTTTTATAAAAGTTTTTCTTTTAACAACGTAAATTAAAAAAAAAGTATTTTTTATAAGAAAATAATATCTAAAGTCCATAATGTGATTATCAAAATATAACTACATAAGTTATTATAATAAATTTTAAATATGTTAATATAAAATAAACAAATAATTTTTTTAAATAAATATAGAGATTATTATATAAAAATTAATTTAAAATTTACAAAAGACTTGAGAGTATGATATTAAATTAGTTAAGTGAAAAATATTAGTGAATTAAACAGTTAAGACATAAGTCTATCACATAATAAAAAATAATACATATAAAAATACTAAATTATATAATATTTTTTATTTTTTAAATACATATTTCATATATAAATATAGTTTCTATAAATTTTGGGGCGGAGCCACTATTTACCCCTTCTAAGTCCGTCCCCTTATGTCACGTAATTGTAATAATTTTAAAGTGAAATAAACTAATATTTAGGATATTATTTTTATCGCAAATGGTATAACAATAACTCATTAAAAATTATCGTGTGAATATATTTTATGTATTTTTCTTAATTAAATTAATTAAGTCAATTTGGTAATTAGAATAGCCAATAAATCAAACAGATATTTGAATGCATAAATACAATTTAAATTGGTCTTTTTGTAAATATCTTAATGATAGGTGGCATAACTTAGTAAATTATTAGTGCTACATGTCAAACAACAACAATAATAATTAATGTAAACCTTTTCAATTACATATGTTAGCGGAAAAATTAAAGATTAAACCGAAAAAAATATCTCGTCCAATCTATTCGAAATTTTAAATTCACCACCTTATTTTATATTGTTCTTTAACACCATTATTTATGTTAGTAGAAGAAAAAATTATAATATTTAAGTTTTTAAGATATATTATTAATAAATAAATAGTAAATATAGATCTGTTTTATCATTTTTTAACAAATCGAAATAATTTGATATCTAATAATTTGAGAACAAAATTTACTCATCTTATGAGTATCAGTTTTTGAAAATGCATCAAAGATTGTTTTGATTGAACAAAACAATAAAAAAAATTTAAAAAGAAACCAAAGTAAATTTAAAAGTAAAATGACTAGAATTGAAAATAATAATATTGAATTTAAATAAAGTGGTAAACTGCTTTCGACAAAATTAAAGGGCTTTGAAATCGAAAATGAAATGCCAAATCTTAAAAGAAAGTAGAAAGAGTATACTTGATGGAAAGATAAATTTGTAAAAAAAAAAATTAAAGATTACAAGAAATTTAAATGAAAAGTAAAAAGATGTGGAAAGAATCTTACAAAAAAGAAAGTTCTAAGTAGACTCAAAAATTCGTTAGGGATGCAAGTGTGCGAGAGTATTTTTTGATAAGAAATTCCAACTCTTTTTCCTTCGATATTTCACCTATTTATAGAAGTCTTCAACCAATCAAATTCAAATATAACTCCTACGTGCATTAATTTTTGAGTAACCATTCTCGCTCTTTTGTACAATGTGGGTAACTGCCAACAATAAGCTCCACATGTTCTTTTTCTTCGATCAGGTTTATCGATTGAATTCTACCTCTTCTCCTTGACGAATCATTTTCGATAAGGATTACAATCTTCAAAAAAATATTTATCGTACCTCAACCTTGATGTCTTCGAAATTATATTTTTCGACCAATAAATTGCTCCTTTATGATTAATGTGTCTTTTCGATATCATTTGAAAATGAAACGCTTAATTCTATTTCACTTTATTTTACAACCATAATCAACAAATTTAATTTAAATGAAATTTATTAACCGCCCATTTATTTATGCCGATGGCATGTTCTCCATTAATTATTGTTTCTCTTTCTTCCAATTTGCCTTCTCAGAGAAGTTTTCCTTTTTTCAAATTTAAAAGAGTGAAATATAAAATGACAAAAAACGTTACTTACCTTCTTTACTTTTTCTTAACAATATTCTCATTGTTAAACAACGTTAATTTTTTGTCTGAAAATTCTCTTTTTTTTTTCAAATTCATCTTCTTCCAATAACTTTACCAATCTTTTTCTCAAATATCTTGTGTACCATTCTTCATCCAAAACCAAGTCAACATCCATTCTTTTCTTGCACAATATCAATAGCTTCTTCTAAAATCCCAAAAACTTCATCAACCCAAGACAAAGGAAAAAAAAAAACGTTATAATTGAAACTCTCAAACAGTTTAACTTAAAAGTACTATTTCGATTTAATGAAACTATCATTGAAGACCCTGAGAACATTACAAGTGACAAGAGAATTCTTGTCCCTTTTACTGTTGAAGATGATACTTATTGTTTTGTCAGCCCTTTGCAAACCTCAGAACAATCCAAGAAGAATGCCCATTGCTTTCCAAGTGTCGAAGGAGAGGATTTGCTTATCAAACAAAACCTTTTCATAGCACCTTTTATTAAGTAAAAAAACCTTTCAAAAACAATCCCAAAAACACTTTCAAAACTGCTGATTTCCTTGCTTGGTACCAATAACTCGAACCAGTAAAAGGCGAAGCTTGGAGAATATAGGGAATTCACAAACTCCTTTGTCTTTCTCATTTTACGTCAATTACTCATTATTGGATGATTGGCGCTGCGCTCTGTTTCTGGAACAAGACTATGAATATTTTTTACCTCCTTTGTAGAATGGTTGGTCCCACATTCTTTGATGTAGCTGTCATTACTGGACTTTCGATGGACAACCCTGTAGCTACCTTCGATATGAATCCCACCAAATCTTACAACATCATCCAGAAGAACTCTTATGGAGATTTTATTAAACACAATATGGGTCGAGAAGGCAGTCCTGTTACGGACGATGAGAGCGTAGCCTTCTTGTACTACTGGCTAAACGCTATTGTCTTCTTCTCGAGAAGTATCTCGATGCAAAAACTGTTTAACCCACTGGCCACCTTACTTCATGAAAGGCACAAGTTTAATTTTGCTAAATTGCTCTTAGAGAACCTGTATGATGAATTGGGACACTTAGTCAATAGCTTTCGAAAGAAGTCATCGATCAGTGCGGGAGGTCCCCTCTGACTTTTACAACGCTAACTGAATGCCATTTTTGAAAAACACATGAAAAAGAAAGGGATTTCAACTTCAAAAAATAACACATTGAGGTGTCTCGATTAGTTACCCTTCAATCAAATTTCGAAAATGACAACTCAACTGAAGGGCTTTTCTAGGAAGCATTTTCGAAGCTCCATTCATGCAAGAGGTTTCGAAATGAAGAATTAATGCTTGCCCCTTTTTTGGATCGAAGGTGTGGCCCGTCTTGGTTTCAACGCCTCCTTTTCTCCACTGATGGTGATGATGATAACACTTTGAACAATACTATTTGGGTCAAATTTCTGGCCGTTCAGGTGTTCCCGACGGGAATCCTTTAATACAAAAAAGAACAATTCAAAGTGACCCTCCATCCTCCTCATTATGTTGCAAGACAAATGGGTTTTTCACAAGCTCTTCCAGCTCTTTTTCCTAAAAAAAACAACGCTCTTTACTATATCAAATTTAACTCGAGAGAGGATGTTAAAAGATGTCTTGACATCAGCGACAAGAATCAGAACCATTACTCTCATCTATCTTTTACTTATAGTGACTTTATCACTAACTTTTTCTTGAATGGTCAAATAATTATTATTCTCGATACAACCGTTCTCTGGATGAAATAAAAGAAGACTCGATTAAGACCCCACCAGGTGTTCTTGAAACATCCCCAAAGAGGGCTCAAAACAACCAAAACAAAAGGCACAAAAAACTTCCATCAAGATTACCAAATCAACAAAGATAACAACTTGATATAATTTCTCAATCATTCATTCTTCCTTGATTCTCATATTAAACTCTATAACCTTTATTTCAGAAAAAATTATCCAGCGAGAGTTCCTCTGATGAAAGCCCTCAACCTTTAAACAAACAAGATTCTTCCAATTCGAAAGATTCCTCCTCTTCTTCCAGTGATTTCGATTCAAATGATTCATCGGAGACTTCTTGATTTCCACACCTTAAACCTACGAGATCTACCCGGGTATAATTATTAACTAATTCAACTTTGGTCTCATCGATTTTCATTTTATTTCACTCATGACTATTTTTTATCATGACAAAGGCTGGAAGGATCATTCAACCAACTCCTTCTGTGTCAATAATACAAATTGATCTAGAAAGGAAAGAAGACCATCTTTCAAGTTCATCCTCTTCCAGCGGCAAATGATCTCTCATTATATGCTTGAAATCCAAAAATTCTCAATAACCAATAACCACCATTGTTTCTCCCATCCAGGTTATCGATCTATCAGTCGTTGAAGAATGAAATGCAATGGACTCGAGCAAAGAAAAATCTCCTCCACTTCAGGCCGTAAATAGTTCTATTTCTTCTTCTCCCATTGATGATAATCTTATCATCAATCCCCCTTTTTCACAAACAATTGACTCTCCTGTTCAAAATACTAGAAAGACAATGTCTTCTCCTCAAGCTATTCCAGAATCCGAAAATCCTTCAAATCTAACTAAACAATTCGGACCATCTTCTCAATAAAATCCAAAACTTACAGAAGAGCCTTTAGCCACTGTCTCCAACCCTCCTGATGCTGAATTGGTTGAACTCTTGGCTGTGATGTCCAGAATTACTCATAAGGGAGAAGTGCCAACCTCAAATCTAATTATGGAGGAATTGTCAAAACAAAATCTCCCAGAAGACCTCATTTCACAGACTTTCGAACAATTTACTTTCCTTCTTAGGCTATTAACTCATACTCCGATGAGAGAGTTAAATTTCAAGTTCCACCTCAATTTTCCACGGTGGTGAATAAATTCGAGAGGGTTTCTAATAACCTTTTCATTTCTCAAGATAAAATAAATGAAGCAACGGAAAAAATGACCAAAATCAAAGCAGAATTTGTAGATGTTGATGCGGTCTATCAATCAACACAAAAATATTTCAAGGAATTTGAGATCAATGTTGCCCATGTTGCTAGCACTCGAGCTCACTTAGCAAAACGTAGGGAAGAACTTGAAAAAGAGCTTGCCATAGTTTGAGAAGAAAAAGCTGCATTGGAAGAACCTTATGCTAAAGTATAGAAGAAGAAACAAAAACTATTTCAGAACTTTTGTGAAATGGAGGACAAACAAGCTAAGATCAAAAGGAGATACGACAGAGTGCAAGTCGATGAAAATGATGAAATCATGGTTTATTCTTCCTATAATGAAAAAAGAATTCGACTTTGCCTTGAGTTAGAGGAATTATTAGCACCATATTTTCGAAGTACCTGATGTATTCTTCTGTCTAAAAATTTCTTTCTCTTACTTGTACTCCTCTTTTATATATTAAACATTACTTTCCCAACATCGACATCATTTTAGATATTTTCCATTTATTGACTTAACTTCAAAATTTGATTTCAAAATATCTTATCTAACTTCTTATCTTCTTATCTTTTTAAATTTTGATTTCAAATCTTTTTCAATCAACTAACTAACTTTTTGTTTGTTTCTTATCTTTTTCAAAACCACCTAACTACTTCTCCCTCTCCAATTTTTGAAAATACCTCTTTCTTTTTCAAAAATTATTTTTAATTAATTAATTGTTTTAAATTTTAATTTCAATTATATTTTATCTTTAATTTTCAAAAATTACTAACTCCTCTTTCAAAATTATTTTCGAAATTTCTCTTTTCTTTTCTTCTTCTATTTAATTATTTAATTACTAACACTTCTCTTCACCTCTCTTCATCCAAAAATCCGAATCCATCCTTCTCCATTCTTCTACCCCCTTCTTCTTCTACTAACATAAAAGAATCTCTATACTGTGACATAGAGGATTCCTCTTTCTTTTCTTGTTTTCTTCTCTTTCATATGAGCAGGAACAGGGAAAAAGGAACTTTTGTTGAAGTTGATCTTGAACCTGAAAGGACTCTGAAGAGAAAATTAAGAGAAACTAAATTACAACAATCCAGAAATAACCTTTCAGAAATTTTCGAACAAGAGAAGGAGATGGCAGCCGAAAATAATAATAATGCAAGGAGAATGCTTGGTGACTTCACAAAGCCAACGTCCAAGTTTGATGGAAGAAGCATCTCCATTCCTGCCATTGGAGCCAACAACTTTGAGCTGAAACCTCAGCTAGTTGCCTTAATGCAACAAAACTGCAAGTTTTATGGACTTCCATCTAAAGATCCTTATCAGTTTTTAACTGAGTTCTTGCAGATCTGTGAGACTGTAAAGACGAATGGAGTTGATCCTGAAGTCTACAGACTCATGCTTTTCCCTTTTGCTGTAAGAGACAGAGCTAGAATATGGTTGGATTCACAACCTAAGGATAGCCTTGACTCTTGGGATAAGCTGGTCACAGCCTTCTTGGATAAATTCTTTCCTCCTCAAAAGCTGAGCAAGCTGAGAGTGGATGTTCAAACCTTCAAACAAAAAGATGGTAAATCCCTCTATGAAGCTTGGGAAAGATACAAGCAGCTGGCCAAAAGATGTCCATTTGACATGTTTTCAGAATGGACCATATTGGATATATTCTATTATGGTCTCTCTGAATTTTCGAAAATGTCATTGGACCATTCTGCAGGTGGATCTATTCACCTAAAGAAAACGCCTGAAGAGGCTCAAGAACTCATTGATATGGTTGCAAACAACCAATTCATGTACACTTCTGAAAGGAATTCCGTGAATAATGGGATACCTCAGAAGAAAGGAGTTCTTGAAATTGATGCTCTGAATGCCATATTGGCTCAGAACAAAGTGTTGACTCAACAGGTCAACATGATCTCTCAAAATCTGAATGGATGGCAACATGCATCCAACAGTACTAGAGAGGCAGCTTCTGAAGAAGCTTATGATCCTGAGAACCCTGCCATGGCAAAGGTTAATTACATGGGTGAACCTTATGGAAACACCTATAACTCATCATGGAGAAATCATCCAAATTTCTCATGGAAGGATCAACAAAAGCCTCAACAAGGCTTTAACAATGGTGGACGCAATAGGCTGAGCAATAGCAAGCCATATCCATCATCTTCTCAACAACAGACAGAGAATTCTGAACAAAACACTTCTAATTTAGCCAATCTAGTCTCTGATCTGTCAAAGGCCACTTTCAGTTTCATGAGTGAAACAAGATCCTCCATCAGAAATCTGGAGGCACAAGTGGGCCAGCTGAGTAAGAAAATCATTAAAACTCCTCCCAGTATTCTCCCAAGCAATACAGAAGAGAATCCAAAAGGAGAGTGCAAGGCCATTGATATAATCAATGTGACCGAATGCACAAGGGAGGAGGAGGACGAAAATCCTAGTGAGGAAGACCTCCTAGGACGTCCCTCAAGCAAGAAGGAGTTTCCTATTAAGGATCCAAAGGAATCTGGGGCTCATATAGAGACCATAGAGATTCCATTAAATCTCCTTCTGCCATTCATGAGCTCTGAAGACTATTCTTCCTCTGAAGAGGATGAAGATGTGACTGGAGAGCAAGTTGCTCAATATTTAGGAGCTATCATGAAGCTGAATGCCAAGTTGTTTGGTAATGAGACTTGGGAAAGTGAACCTCCCTTGCTCATTAGTGAACTGGATACCTGGATTCAGCAAATTTTACCTCAAAAGAAACAAGATCCTGGCAAGTTTTTGATACCTTGTACCATAGGTGATGGTGTTTTTGCGGAAAACGAATTTTCCAAACACATAGATCTAACCGGCAAGTATACCGGGTCGCATCAAGTAGTAATAACTCACAAGAGTGAGGTCGATCCCACAGGGATTGATGGATCAAGCAATTTTAGTGGGTGATTAGTTTAGTCAAGCTAACATTGAAGTGAATTTGGATGAAGTGTAGCCAACAGAATTATAAATGACAGGGAATTTAAAGTTGCAGAAAGTAAAATTGCAAGAAACTTAAAGGACAAGAAAGTAAAATAGCTGAAACTTAAATTGCAAGAATTGTAAATTGCATCAAATGTAAAGGGGAGTGGGTGCTGGAAATTAAAGGAAGCAATAGATTAAGCAATTGGAAATTTAAATTGCGGAAAATGTAAATGTGCAGGAAATTAAATCAAGCTCAATGTGAACAGAAATGTGAAAGTGCAGAATGCAGGAAAGAAAATTACAGAAAAGAAAACGTAGTAGAAGACTGAGATCAATTCTCAAATCTCAAAGAGCATTTGACAATTTCAATGAAACAGTAAAAAAACAGAAGAGTAGCAAATAGCTCAGCTAAATTGCAAAATAAAATTGACCTCAGGGAATCAAAGAGACTAGAAAACAAGTCTAGATCTCAATCCCTTCCTTGATCCAACAGCAAACAAGATGCAGAAGAATTAAAGATGAAAGCAGTAAGAGAACTGTGATTCAAATTGCAATTCACTAAAATTTTGCAGCAAGGCAAACAAGAGAAATCTCAGAGGGAGAATGAAACAGAATTCCTTCACTTCTCAATCCAAGATCCAAAACGAAAATGAAAACTAAGAGAGCTTTCTAATGGAGCTGCCCTTTCTGAAATGAGAGTGATGCCTTTATATAGGCTTTACAAAATAAAAAATGAAAATGAAATTAAAACAAATTACAAAAATGAAAATCCTAATCTAATTGATCCATGTGCCTTTGAGTGATGATGTGGGCTTTGCTTGCTTTGGATTTGAGGAGAGATAGGTCTTGGATGGCCTTGGTTCAATTGGTGAAGATTTGAGTTCAAAGGGAATTTGAATTGAATTTTGGCCCATGGGTGTTCCCAGGAGGCTGCCTTGCCCTTGTGGAGGGCAGAGCAGGGAAATTGTGCGTGTGGCTTGGTGTGTGAGGATGCTGCCCTGCCCTTGTGGAGGGCAGGGCAATGTTGCTTTGGTGTGTCTTGTGCGCGCACCACGTTCCTTGACCGTGCCATGATGCGCTTGTGTGCGCCAAGCCTAAGCCTTTACTTCCTTGAAGATCTTGTGTTCGAACCTTGGTGAAAGCACTTGAGGAGCAATTTTTTTCCTTGATTTTCCATGAAGAGCACGACATTGCCCTGCTCTCCAAGAGGGCAGGGCAGAAAATTGAGCGCTATTTTGTTTTGGGGTGAGGCTCCAGCTTCGAGCCTTGGTGGAAGCACTTTGGTTTATTTTTGCTTATTTTTGGCCCTTAAAGATGCCTTTCGTTCCTGCCTCAATTGTACGCCAAATATGGATTGCTATATATCATTGGAAAGCTCTGAATGTCAGCTTTCCAACGCAACTGGAAGCACATCAATCGGACGTCTGTAGCTCAAGTTATAGCCCTTTGAAGTAGGCATGGTCATGCTGTGAGCGGCCAGATTTTAACTTAGCGAAAATTTGCTCCAACCTCACTTTGTTTCATCATGATTCTGCCCTGCCCTTGGCAAGGGCAGAGCAGTGTGCGTGCTGGTTGTTTTCCTCTTTAATTTGGTCATGGGCCACGCTTTTAAAAGCGTGGCCTAAGGCTCCAAAGTGTGCTCCAACTTCAAAGTGTGTCCCAAAGCTCTTTTTTTCTTCCTTTTTTTGTGCTTCTTTGCTTCTTTTTCTTCTTATTTCCTACAAGATTTATAAAATTAAAAGATCAAGGAAATGTACCAATTAAGTATAAAAGCATTCAATATTTAACCACAATTTATCAATTTCTTGTATGAAAAAGCATAGAAAAATAGGTATATGATTACTTGTCATCACAACACCAAACTTAAACCTTGCTTGTCCCCAAGCAAGAAAAGAATCATGCAATAGAAATTGACAATCCAAGGTAAGAAGAATAGCAACTCAATGTTCATGGTAAGCTAGTTTTCTATGCATGCTACAATTACAAAAGAGATGTAAATTATTGGTGCTTCTATCTAGCTCAATTTATGAAATCTTTTTCTTATAATTCTTCCTTGAAACAAGCTTTTGATTTTTTTTTTTTAGCTTCTCCTTTTGGGTGCTTTGCCCCATGAGTTAATAACAAAGCTACGACTTCTAAATGCTTTGTTTTCAAGTATTACCACTTGATACATAAGCACCACAAGCATTTAATTAGAGGACTTCATTAAGCTCATTTTTCTTTTCTTTTCTTGACTCTCTAATCATTGATGCTCAGAGCCTTGAGCTTTGAGGGAGTGCTTTTGCACTTGAGCCTAGCCTTGACTTCTAAGTGTTTTGTTTTCAAGCATTTGGCTTGATACATAAACACCACAAGCACTTAACAAATAAATTGCCATTGGTACTCAGAGCCTTCAGCTTTCTCATTCTTTCCCTTTTTCTTTTCTTGCTTTAATTGTATTTGCTTCTTCAAGGTTTTCATGATTTTAAAAGATTTCACAAAATGTACTAGATGAAAAACTTCAATTAAATAAAATCCAATGCAATTGAGCAACAATCAATCATACTAGCTTTCCAATACTTGTATGCACATGCTAAATTCTTCTTTAATTCCTTGTTTGTTTATGATCATGATGCTTTTTTGCTTTTGAATTCACAAAACTCAAGTTGGTAGTCATAATGTCACAACAACATATTTCAAATCAAATTGAAGCTATGCTTAGTCATACCACACATGCATACAAAAAATATAAAGACAATCATACAATTTAAAGTGCTGGAAATAAATGAGAGGAAAAAGAACTTTACAACCTTGCAATTCATCTTCTCTATTGTTGTCATTTTCCTCCCATTCTTCTCCTTCCCATACCAACTCAGAATGCTTGCTTATCCTCAAGCAACAATTAGAACAATGGCTATGGGGCTAAGATGGATCATGAATGTCTTACACAATGAAATGTTAGTAGCACATGTGTTTTAAGCAAGCAAAATTAAAGATAATAATCAAGGCACAAGAGACAGAGACATTGTGATGCAAACATAAGATGGTGTGCATGATACTTTGCATAAAAAAAATAAGTGGCACACCAAACTTAGTGTGACACTGTCACTTGGAATTGATGCAAGTATCTAGTAAACATTGGAACCAAATTTTTGTTGCATAGCAACACCAAACTTAGAATGCAACCATATGTCAATTTATTTGAACTAAAACTAAACAAAAAAAATTGTTATTTGTTGAATACAATCACCAAATGAAGAGTCTGTCATGAATAAGGATGTCTTGGTGATGTATTAACAAAAACAGTTAATGAAAGAAAGCATTAAAAACAAGTAAATAAATGAAACAAAGAGAAAACAAAAATTATCCAACTAAGAAGAAAAATAACACTGTAAAAGGCAATATGATTATGCAGACAAGTGATGTTGCTGGATTCATTGCATAGAAAATTAAGTGGCACACCAAACTTAGAATCTTAGTGTGACACTTCCATGTAGAATTGATGCAACCATCCAAAAGGGATTGAAAACAATTTGTTGCAAGGCAACACCAAACTTAGAATGTGATCATATGCCAATTTATTGAAATTTAAACAAAGCAAGGAGAAGAAATGTACCTACTGTCTACCTGTTCTTCACTTTCTTCCTCTTCTTCCAATTTGTTAAGAGGAATGACCTCAAGGGGGGAGAAGATTCAGCTACTGTCCCTTGCCTTGGCCTTTCCTCAGCAAGCTTCCTTTTGAATTTGGCTTGATTGAGCTTGCTTGCTGGTTCAGGGACATAATTGGTGCTTTTGTTAGTTGCCTTCACTTCTTGGATGTCATGATATGGTTGCTGTGTGATTTTTGGAGTTTGATCTTCATCTAGAGCCTTTTGAATTGGTGGTTCAATGAGCATGTCCTTCATGTGCCTCTCTGTTTCCCTTGAGTTTGGACGTTCTTGATTGTCCTCCTCACTAGCTTGTTCTTCCACTTCCTCTTTTACACTCAACATTTGCTTTAATAGCTCTTTCATGGAGGAGGTTTGTTGATCTTCCCAAGCTTTCTTCATCTCCTCTTCATACCTTTCAATTATGGATTCAAGTGTTGAGGCGTTTTGGTCCAGGGAAGTTTGTGAGAGTTGTGAGTTGTCATGTGCTCTTGTCATCTCAAGTGCAGTTTCAGGTTCAAATATTTCCACCACCTCTTCCTTCTTCACTAAAGATTCACTTGACTTAGTAGCCTCTTTCTCTTGTTTTTCCTCTTTCCTTGTTGCACTCACCAATTGAGCTAACATTATTTCCATGTTTTTGAATAAATTCTCTTGCTCGTTCCAGGATATCTGTGCCTCCTTCTCATATTTTTCACACATGGTCTCAAGCTTTGAGAGGCTTTGGTTCATGGAAGTTTGTGTGGGTGGTGAATTTTGATAGAGGCTTTCTGTTGAAGCATGGTCAAGTGATGATATCTTTGGATGAATATCATATGGAGCATTAGAATTTCCTTCCCAGCCACCATTAGAATCATGACTAGCATCATTTTGTGGTGGAAGAAAATATACCATATGATTTTCTTGCTCATCTTGTGTCTGTGAAGCAAATCTCCATGGATTGGAGTGCTCAGAATCTGTGATTTCTTGGTGATATTCCCAACCACCATTAGAGATTGGTGATGGTGGGTAATATCCCATAAAATTTATTTGATCATAAGATGAGTTGAACTCCATTTAAATTTTGAAGAACACAACACCAAGGAAAATTGAAATTACTCATATCAGAGATGAGAATTTCTTAGTGAGGCAAAAACTCAAACACCTTGGTTTCACTTTAAAACAGAGAACAAAAACAAAAAAAATGCTTGATCTAGACTTCTCACCCACTTAATCATTGTTGATCTAATCAATCCCCGGCAACGGCGCCAAAAACTTGATGGTGTTTTTGCGGAAAACGAATTTTCCAAACACATAGATCTAACCGGCAAGTATACCAGGTCGCATCAAGTAGTAATAACTCACAAGAGTGAGGTCGATCCCACAGGGATTGATGGATCAAGCAATTTTAGTGGGTGATTAGTTTAGTCAAGCTAACATTGAGGTGAATTTGGATGAAGTGTAGCCAACAGAATTATAAATGACAGGGAATTTAAAGTTGCAGAAAGTAAAATTGCAAGAAACTTAAAGGACAAGAAAGTAAAATAGCTGAAACTTAAATTGCAAGAATTGTAAATTGCATCAAATGTAAAGGGGAGTGGGTGCTGGAAATTAAAGGAAGCAATAGATTAAGCAATTGGAAATTTAAATTGCGGAAAATGTAAATGTGCAGGAAATTAAATCAAGCTCAATGTGAACAGAAATGTGAAAGTGCAGAATGCAGGAAAGGAAATTACAGAAAAGTAAACGTAGTAAAAGACTGAGATCAATTCTCAAATCTCAAAGAGCATTTGACAATTTCAACGAAACAGTAAAAAAACAGAAGAGTAGCAAAGAGCTCAGCTAAATTGCAAAATAAAATTGACCTTAGGGAATCAAAGAGACTAGAAAACAAGTCTAGATCTCAATCCCTTCCTTGATCCAACAGCAAACAAGATGCAGAAAAATTAAAGATAAAAGCAGTAAGAGAACTGTGATTCAAATTGCAATTTACTAAAATTTTGCAGCAAGGCAAACAAGAGAAATCTCAGAGGGAGAATGAAACAGAATTCCTTCACTTCTCAATCTAAGATCCAAAACGAAAATGAAAACTAAGAGAGCTTTCTAATGGAGCTGCCCTTTCTGAAATGAGAGTGATGCCTTTATATAGGCTTTACAAAATAAAAAATGAAAATGAAATTAAAACAAATTACAAAAATAAAAATCCTAATCTAATTGATCCATGTGCCTTTGAGTGATGATGTGGGCTTTGCTTGATTTGGATTTGAGGAGAGATGGGTCTTGGATGGCCTTGGTTCAATTGGTGAAGATTTGAGTTCAAAGGGAATTTGAATTGAATTTTGGCCCATGGGTGTTCCCAGGAGGCTGCCTTGCCCTTGTGGAGGGCAGAGCAGGGAAATTGTGCGTGTGGCTTGGTGTGTGAGGATGCTGCCCTGCCCTTGTGGAGGGCAGGGCAATGTTGCTTTGGTGTGTCTTGTGCGCGCAACACGTTCCTTGACCGTGCCATGATGCGCTTGTGTGCGCCAAGCCTAAGCCTTTACTTCCTTGAAGATCTTGTGTTCGAACCTTGGTGAAAGCACTTGAGGAGCAATTTTTTTCCTTGATTTTCCATGAAGAGCACGACATTGCCCTGCTCTCCAAGAGGGCAGGGCAGAAAATTGAGCGCTACTTTGTTTTGGGGTGAGGCTCCAGCTTCGAGCCTTGGTGGAAGCACTTTGGTTTATTTTTGCTTATTTTTGGCCCTTAAAGATGCCTTTCGTTCCTGCCTCAATTGTACGCCAAATATGGATTGCTATATATCATTGGAAAGCTCTGAATGTCAGCTTTCCAACGCAACTAGAAGCACATCAATCGGACGTCTGTAGCTCAAGTTATAGCCCTTTGAAGTAGGCATGGTCATGCTGTGAGCGGCCAGATTTTAACTTAGCGAAAATTTGCTCCAACCTCACTTTGTTTCATCATGATTCTGCCCTGCCCTTGGCAAGGGCAGAGCAGTGTGCGTGCTGGTTGTTTTCCTCTTTAATTTGGTCATGGGCCACACTTTTAAAAGCGTGGCCTAAGGCTCCAAAGTGTGCTCCAACTTCAAAGTGTGTCCCAAAGCTCTTTTTTTCTTCCTTTTTTTGTGCTTCTTTGCTTCTTTTTCTTCTTATTTCCTACAAGATTTATAAAATTAAAAGACCAAGGAAATGTACCAATTAAGTATAAAAGCATTCAATATTTAACCACAATTTATCAATTTCTTGTATGAAAAAACATAGAAAAATAGGTATATGATTACTTGTCATCAATAGGCACCATGATCTTTGAAAAAGCTCTGTGTGATCTGGGGTCAGGGATAAATCTTATGCCACTCTCTGTAATAGAGAAGCTGGGGATCATTGAGATACAACCTGCCTTATTCTCATTACAATTGGCAGACAAGTCATTGAGACAAGCTTATGGAATAGTAAAGGACGTGTTAGTAAAGGTTGAAAGCCTTTACATCCCTGCTGATTTCATAATTTTAGACACTAGGAAGGAAGAGGATGATTGCATCATCCTTGGAAGACCTTTCCTAGCCACAGCAGGAGCTATGATAGATGTCAACAGAGGTGAATTAGTCCTTCAATTGAATGGGGACTACCTTGTGTTTAAGACACATGGCCATCCCTCTGTGACAAAAGAGAGTAAGCATGAAGAGCTTCTCTCAGTTCAGAGTCAAGAAGAGCCCACACAGTCAAACTCTAAGTTTGGTGTTGTGAGGCCACAACCAAACTATAAGTTTGGTGTTAAGACCCCATATCCAAACTCTAAGTTTGGTGTTGGGACTACACAACATTGACCTGATCACCTTGTGGCTCCATGAGAGCCACTGTCAAGCTATTGACATTAAAGAAGCGCTTGTTGGGAGGCAACCCAATTTTATTTATCTAATTTTTATTTTATTCTATTTTATTGTTATTTTGTGTTTTATTAGGTACATGATCATGAGGAGTCACGAAAAAATCATAAAAATTAAAAACAGAATAAAAAACAGCAGAAAAAAATTCGCACCCTGGAGGAAGCACAGGCTGGCGTTCAACGCCAGTAAGATGCATCTGGCCGGCGTTCAACGCCAGAACAGAGCATCATTCTGGCGCTGAACGCCAGAAACAAGCAACATTCTGGCGCTGAACGCCAGGAATGTGCCTAGAGAAGAAAAGCTGGCGCTGAACGCCAGTAACAAGCATGAAACTGGCGTTCAACGCCAGAAACATGCTTTACATGGGCGTTGAATGCCCAGAATGTGCACCACACGGCGTTTAAACGCCAGAATGGTGTGCAAAGGCATTTTACATGCCTATTTTGTGCAGGGATGGAATTCCTTGACACCTCAGGATCTGTGGACCTCACAGGATCCCCACCTACCTCGCCCTCTCTCTCTCCATTCATGGTCATCCCTTCTGTTTTTCATTCACCACCTACATCTATCCACTCTTCCCCATACACCCCACCTACCTTTACAATTCAACTTCTCTTTCCCACCCAATCCTACCCATATAGTCGAATCCGTCTCCCCTCACTCTCCTCCATTTTCTTCTTCTTCTTCTTCTTCTTCTCTTCTTTCTTCTCTTGCTCGAGGGCGAGCAATATTTTAAGTTTGGTGTGGTAAAAGCATAGCTTTTTTGCTTTTTCATTACCATTAATGGCACCTAAGGCCAGAGAAACCTCAAAGGGAAGACAAAAGCTTCCACCTTTGAGTCATGGGAGATGGAAAGACTCATGTAAAGGGTTTATAGCTCAGTGGTAGAACATGTGGCTGCAAATCAAGAGATCCCTGAGATACCTCAGGGGATAAGTTGTCCTCCACACAAATATTGGAAGCAACTAAGGGTAGAAACACCAAAATTACTAGGAATCATTCAACAGAAGCAAGGAAGAGACATAGAGGAGCTCAAAGAGCACCATTGGACCTTCAAGAAGGCGCCACCCTCACTCAGGTGGATTCATTCCTTGTTCTTTATTTCTTTCTGTTTCGGTTTTTTATGCTGTGTTTATCTATGTTTTGTGTCTCTACTTCATGATCATTAGTATGTAGTAACTATGTCTTAAAGCTATGAATAAATTCCATTAATCCTTCACCTCTCTTAAAAGAAAAATGTTTTAATTCAAAAGAACAAGAAGTACATGAATTTCAAATTTATCCTTGAATTTAGTTTAATTATATTGATGTGGTGACAATACTTTTTGTTTTCTGAATGAATGCTTGAACAGTGCATATTTTTGATCTTGTTGTTTATGAATGTTAAAACTGTTGGCTCTTGAAAGAATGATGAACAAAGAGAAATGTTATTGACAATCTGAAAAATCATGAAATTGATTCTTGAAGCAAGAAAAAGCAGTGAATAGCAAAAGCTTGCGAAAAAAAAAGAAGGGGCGAAAAAAAAATAGAAAGAAAAAGAAAAAGCAAGCAGAAAAAGCCAATAGCCCTTAAAACCAAAAGGCAAGGGTAAAAAGGATCCAAGGCTTTGAGCATCAATGGATAGGAGGGCCCAAGGAAATGAAATCCAGGCCTAAGCGGCTAAATCAAGCTGTCCCTAACCATGTGCTTGTGTCATGAAGGTCCAAGTGAAAAGCTTGAGACTAAGTGGTTAAAGTCGTGATCCAAATCAAAAGAGTGTGCTTAAGAGCTCTGGACACCACTAACTGGGGACTCTAGCAAAGCTGAGTCACAATCTGAAAAGGTTCACCCAGTTATGTGTCTGTGGCATTTATGTATCCGGTGGTAATACTGGAAAACAAAATGCTTAGGGCCACGGCCAAGACTCATAAGTAGCTGTGTTCAAGAATCAACATGCTTAACTAGGAAAGTCAATAACACTATCCGAAATTCTAAGTTCCTAGAGAAGCCAATCATTCTAAACTTCAAAGGAAAAAGTGAGATGCCAAAACTGTTCAGAAGCAAAAAGCTACAAGTCCCGCTCATCTAATTATGATTAATATTCATTGATATTCTGGGATTTATAGTATATTCTCTTCTTTTTATCCTATTTGATTTTCAGTTGCTTGGGGACAAGCAACAATTTAAGTTTGGTGTTGTGATGAGCGAATAATTTATACGCTTTTTGGCATTGTTTTTAGGTAGTTTTTAGTAAGTTCAAGCTACTTTTAGGGATGTTTTCATTAGTTTTTATGTTAAATTCACATTTCTGGACTTTACTATGAGTTTGTGTGTTTTTCTGTGATTTCAGGTAATTTCTGGCTGAAATTGAGGGACTTGAGCAAAACTCTGAAAAAAGGCTGACAAAAGGACTGCTGATGCTGTTGGAATCTGACATCCCTGCCCTCAAAATGAATTTTCTGGAGCTACAGAACTCCAAATGGCGTGCTCTCAATGGCGTTGGAAAGTAGACATCCAGAGCTTTCCAGCAATATATAATAGTCCATACTTTATTTGGGAATTGACGACGTGACTTGGCGTTGAACGCCAAGTACATGCTGCTGTCTGGAGTTAAACGCCAAAAACACGTCATGATCCGGAGTTGAACGCCCAAAACACATCATAACTTGGAGTTCAACTCCAAGAAAAGCCTCAGCTCGTGGATAGACCAAGCTCAGCCCAAACATACACCAAGTGGGCCTCGGAAGTGGATTTATGCATCAATTACTTACTCATGTAAACCCTAGGAGCTAGTTTATTATAAATAGAACTTTTTACTATCATATTATCATCCTAGATTGTATTTTGAATCTTGTGATCACATTTTGGGGGCTGGCCATTCGGCCATTCCTGAACCTTTCACTTATGTATTTTCAACGGTGGAGTTTCTGCACACCATAGATTAAGGGTGTGGAGCTCTGCTGTACCTCAAGTTTCAATACAATTACTATTACTTTTTATTCAATTCTCTCTTATTCTTATTCCAAGATATACGTTGCACAACACTTTGATGAATGTGATGATCCGTGACACTCATCATCATTATCACCTATGAACGCGCGTGATTGACAACCACTTCCGTTCTACCTTAGGCTGGGCGCATATCTCTTAGATTCCCCAACAGAATCTTCGTGGTATAAGCTAGATAGATGGCGGCATTCATGGGGATCCGGAAAGTCTAACCTTGTCTGTGGTATTCCGAGTAGGATCCTGGGAATCCGGAAAGTCTAACCTTGTCTGTGGTATTCCGAGTAGGATTCCGGTATTGAATGACTGTGACGAGCTTCAAACTTCTGAAGGCTGGGCGTTAGTGACAGACGCAAAAGAATCAATGGGTTCTATTCCAACCTGATTGAGAACCGACAGATGATTAGCCGTGCTGTGACAGAGCATTTGGACCATTTTCACTGAGAGGATGGGATGTAGCTATCAACCAAGGGTGATGCCTCCAGACGATTAGCCGTGCAGTGACAACGCATAGGACCATTTTCCCGAGAGGATTAAAAGTAGCCATTGATGATAGTGATGCCCTACATACAGCTTGCCATGGAAAGGAGTAAGAAGGATTGCAGGAAGAGTGAGTAGTGAAGTAGAGTTTCAAGAGGAACACAACATCTCCATACACCTATCTGAAATTCCCACTATTGATTTACAAAAGTATTTCTATCCCTTTTTATTTTCTATTTATTATTAAATATTCGAAAATCCATAAACCATTTAATCTGCCTAACTGACAAATACAAGGTCACCATAGCTTGCTTCATACCAACAATCTCTGTGGGATCGACCCTTACTCGCGTAAGGTTTATTACTTGGACGACCCAGTACACTTGCTGGTTAGTTGAACGGAGTTGTGTCCACACATAGCAGAGAGCCACAAGAATAATTCCATATAAAATAAAGAATACAATATTGTGAGTATCACAATTTCGTCCACCAGTATTCCGAGTAGGATTCCGAGATTGAATGGCTGTGACGAGCTTCAAACTCGCGATTGCTGGGCGTGATGACAAACGCAAAAGAATCAAGGGATTCTATTCCAACATGATCGAGAACCGACAGATGATTAGCCGTGTTGTGACAGAGCATTTGGACCATTTTCACTGAGAGGATGGGATGTAGCCATTGACAACAGTGATGCCCTACATACAGCTTGCCATGGAAAGTATTAAAAAGGATTGGATGAAAGCAGTAGGAAAGCAAAGATTCAACAGGGATAAGCACCTCCATACACTTGTCTGAAATTCTCACTAATGATTTACATAAGTATTTCTATCTTTATTTTCTGTTTATTTATTATTATTATTCAAAAACTCCATAACCTTTTATTATCCGCCTAACTGAGATTTACAAGATGACCATAGCTTGCTTCATACCAACAATCTCGTGGGATCGACCCTTACTCACGTAAGGTATTACTTGGACGACCCAATGCACTTGCTGGTTAGTTGTGTAGAGTTGCGACAAAGTGTGATTCACGTTTGAGAGCATTACCAAGTTTTTGGCGCCATTGTTGATGATCACAATTTCGTGCACCATTTACAAAGAAGTCTGCCATACAAAAAAATACCCCCAGCTCGGCCACTCAAAGGCAAAAGAGGAGGAGGAAATCAAAACGAATACTGTGAGTACCATCGAGTCCGAGGACATTCCACCAACGAATGCTTTGACTTGAAAAATGTCATAGAAAAATTAGTAAGAGAAGGAAAACTAGATCGGTTTTTAGCCAACTGGGACGAAGAGCCAAGAAAAAAAAGAAGGGATGAAGATGTCGGACGGTCTGAGCGATCACCCCGCACACCGGAGAGACACGTCCACGTGATACACGGCGGATTTGCGGGAGGAGGAATCTCATCATCTCGCAAGCGACACCTCAAAGAAGTATACCATGTCGAAGGAAAGAAGGAGGCGCCAGACATCCCAGCAATCACGTTTACCAAAGAAGACGCATCCAGAATTATCTCAGGACACGACGACCCCATGGTCATCACTATCATAATGGCAAACGCCAACCTCCACCGTACATTAATTGACCAGGAAGCTCCACCGACATCTTATTCAAAACTTCCTTCGACAAGCTCAGCTTAGAAGAAAAAGAGCTAAGAGCATACCCGAACATCCTGTTCAGACTTGGGGATACCCCAGTACAACCACTGGGATATGTATCGCTACATACAACCTTCGAAAAGGGGAACCAATCCAGAACACTCAAGATAGACTACATCGTGGTTGACGTAAGCTCAGCCTACAACGCCTTAATAGGTCGGACAACGTTAAACCAACTCGGCGCAATAGTTTCAACTCCACATCTATGTATGAAATTCCTAACTGCAGAAGGGATAGCTAAAAGCAGAGCAAAAGATGGCGCGTCGCTGTTATAATGAAAATCTAAACCTCAGAGGCGAAGGAGGAGAGTTCCACACAATCGAACTTGGTGGAGTTCAGAAGCGAGAAGAACTCCGTCCACAGCCCGAGGGTGAAGTAGAGAAAGTTCAGATCGGAGACACCTTGGATAAGACAACTAATATTGGCACGATCCTAAAAGGAGATGCAAAGGAATCACTCATACAGTTCCTACGAGATAATGTTGATCTCTTCGCATGGAAAGCTGTTGACATGCCAGGCATAGATCCCGAACTGATGAGCCACAAGTTGGCAGTCTATCCGGGATCCCGACCGGTACAACAAAGACGAAGAAAACTCGGGCCAGAACGGTCTCAGGCTGTAGCAGAACAGGTGCAAGCACTACTAGAGGCAGGGTTCATAAGAGAAGTTAAGTACCCACTATGGCTAGCAAACGTCGTCTTGGTGAGAAAGTCAAATGGGAAGTGACGAATGTGCACCGACTATACCGACCTCAACAAAGCCTGCCCAAAAGACCCTTATCCACTACCAAGCATCGACGCTCTAGTAGATGCCTCATTGGGATATAAGTATCTCTCATTTATGGACGCATACTCGGGGTACAACCAGATCCCAATGTATCCACCGGATCAAGAAAAAACCTCGTTTCTAACACCCAAAGCAAACTATTGTTACATCGTAATGCCTTTCGGCCTTAAGAACGCGGGAGCTACTTATTAGACGCTAATGAATAAGGTCTTCTCAGATCACATCGGAAAAATCATGGAGGTCTACGTGGATGACATGCTGATAAAGACACAAAGTGAAGAAACATTACTGTCCGACTTGGTTCAAGTATTCGACACCATACGGAAGCATGGCATGCGACTTAACCCGGCTAAATGCACCTTCACAGTAGAAGCCGGTAAGTTCTTGGGATTTATGCTCACACAAAGAGGAATCGAGATAAATCCAAATAAATGCCAGGCCATACTCAACATGAAGAGCCCAACCTGCGTCAAAGAGGTACAACAACTCAATGGGAGACTGGCAGCCTTATCCAGATTCCTAGCAGGGTCAGCAATAAGATCCCTCCCTTTCTACGCTACTTTAAGGAAGGGAAAGAACTTTGAGTGGACAACGGAATGTGAACAAGCCTTCCAAAACTTCAAAGAATTCTTGGGACGGCCACCTATCCTATCTCGACCACGAGAAGGGGAACCACTCATATTGTACCTCGCAGTAGGAAGTCGAGCAACAGCCTCAGCACTAATTAAAGAAGACGAGGGTGGGCAACAACCCGTCTACTTCATTAGTAAAGCACTGCAGGGGTCAGAGCTGAACTACCAGAAAATAGAGAAGTTTGCCTTCGCTCTCATACTCACATCCCGATGACTTCGCCCGTACTTCCAAGCGCACACCATTAAGGTTCGAACCAACCAGCCTATAAAGGGGATATTGTAGAAAACAGATCTAGCAGGAAGAATCCTACAATGGGCAATTGAGTTGTGCGAGTTCGACCTCTAATACGAGGCGCAAACAGCCATTAAATCACAATACCTAGCCGACTTCATTGCAGAATTCACAGACACCCCAGAGATCCCCATAGAGTGGAATATATACGTGGACGGCTCCTCGAATAAAACCAGAAGTGGTGCAGGTGTGATAATCGAAAGTAACCAAGAAACCCAACTTGAGCTGTCCCTTAAATTCGGATTCCCGGCCTCAAATAACCAGGCGGAATATGAAGCGTTATTAGCTGGTTTGAAGCTGGCTAGAGAAGTTGGAGCTCGGAAACTCAACATCTATAGCGATTCACAAGTCGTTACCTCACAGATAACAGGGAACTACCAAGCCAAAGATCCTACAATGAAAAAGTATTTGGATAAAACTAAGGAACAGCTCGGACAACTCGAGGAATATAGGATCTGCCACATACCCCACGAGCAAAACGCCCGAGCTGACGCACTCTCAAAACTAGCCAGCACCAAACCAGGGGGCAACAATAGAAGCCTCATCTAGGAAATACTACAGAACCCATCAATATCGGAAGAAGAAAAAGTCCTAGCCATAACAGGTCGGGATCAAGGATGGATGACCCCCATAATTAACTACCTCAAAACAGAAGCACTCCCTACAGATGAAAAGGAGGCAAAGAGGTTAAAAAGGGAGGCACAGTACTACACTATCATAAACAACACCCTATACAAAAGAGGGATCTCAGCACCATTGTTAAAATGCGTACTGACCTCCAATACAAAGGAAGTCTTGGAGGAAATACACAGCAGCATTTGTGGCAATCATCTCGGAGCGCAAGCTCTCACCTAAAAGGTACTCCGGGCGGGATTCTATTGGCCAACTCTACGAAAGGATACTACCGAATTTCTAAAGACATGTCCACCATGTCAGAAGCATGCCAACTTTCACATCGCCCCGCCGGAAAAGCTCATCAGCGTGACCTTACCCTGGCCATTTGCAAAGTGGGGACTCGATCTTCTCGGACCTTTTCCCCAGGGATCGGGATAAGTCAAGTTCCTCATAGTAGGGGTAGACTATTTCACAAAATGGATCGAGGCAGAACCCCTAGCCAACGCCACTGCTCAAAGAAGTCGGAAATTCCTATATAGGAACATCATTACAAGGTTCGGGGTTCCATACTCCATCACCACGGATAATGGCACCTGTTCATACCCTGGGTCGAGCTATCCGACCTGGGATGATTGAAGATAAAGCGACCGACCTCCTCTGGTCAGACTATCCGACCTCTTTTCAAAGAGGTCGACCAAATCGACAGGAAAGCCCAATAAAGGGCCCAAATAGAGGAACACGACCCAAACCTAAGGCAGCCCAAGCCTATAGAGATAAAGGCGGTTCCATGGAAGATACGCTGACCTTAACCCAAAGATAAAGATAAGATAAGATAACTAACTTATCTTATCCAAAAGGTCACATCTCACCATTATAAATACACTGGAGCACCCAGGTATAACTCATACTCTGATTCTACTCAATACCTGCTTAATACCTGGTGCACGAAATTGTGATCAATACTTTTCAAAACATAAACAATCCCTAGTAATGGCTCCAAAGACTTGGTGCTCAATACCATGGCATAAACACAACTTCGCACAACTAACCAGCAAGTGCACTGGGTCGTCCAAGTAATAAACCTTACGCGAGTAAGGGTCGATCCCACGGAGATTGGTGGTATGAAGCAAGCTATGGTCACCTTGTAAATCTCAGTCAGGCAGACTCAAATGGGTATAGATGATGAATAAAGCATAAAGATAAAGATAGAGGTACTTATGTATATCATTGGTGAGAGCTTCAGATAAGCGTATGAAGATGCCTTCCCTTCCGTCTCTCTGCTTTCCTACTGTCTTCATCCAATCCTTCTTACTCCTTTCCATGGCAAGCTTGTGTAGGGTTTCACCGTTGTCAATGGCTACCTCCCATCCTCTCAGTGAAAATACGTCCCTGATGCTCTGTCACAGCATAGGCTAATCATCTGTTGGTTCTCGGTCAGGCGCGGAATAGAATCCAGTGATTCTTTTGCGTCTGTCACTAACGCCCCGCCTTTCGGAGTTTGAAGCACGTCACAGTCATTCAATCATTGAATCCTACTCAGAATACCACAGATAAGGTTAGACCTTCCGGATTCTCTTGAATGCCGCCATCAGTTCTTGCCTATACCACGAAGACTCTGATCTCACGGAATGGCTGGCTCGTTTGTCAGGCGAGCACTCGGTTGTCAGGCGATCAACCATGCATCATGCAATCAGAAATCCAAGAGATATTCACTAAGCCTCGAATGCTTGTAGAACAAGAATGGTTGTCAGTCACCTTGTTCATAGGTGAGAATGATGATGAGTGTCACGGATCATCACATTCATCAAGTTGAAGAACAAGTGATATCTTGGACAAAGAACAAGCGGAATTGAATAGAAGAACAATAGTAATTGCATTAATACTCGAGGTACAGCAGAGCTCCACACCTTAATCTATGGTGTGTAGAAACTCCACCGTTGAAAATACATAAGAACAAGGTCTAGGCATGGCCGTGAGGCCGGCCTCCCAAATGATCTAAGATAGCATAAAATTTGAAGATAGCTACCAAGATTGTGTAATACAATAGTAAAAGGTCCTACTTATAGAAAACTAGTAGCCTAAGGTGTACAAAGATGAGTAAATGACATAAAAATCCACTTCCGGGCCCACTTGGTGTGTGCTTGGGCTGAGCAATGAAGCATTTTCGTGTAGAGACTTGTCTTGGAGTTAAACGCCAGCTTTTATGCCAGTTTGGGCGTTTAACTCCCATTTAGGTGCCAGTTCCGGCGTTTAACGCTGGAATTTCTTGGGGTGACTTTGAACGCCGGTTTGGGCCATCAAATCTTGGGCAAAGTATGAACTATCATATATTGCTGGAAAGCCCAGGATGTCTACTTTCCAACGCCGTTGAGAGCGCGCCAATTGGGCTTCTGTAGCTCCAGAAAATCCACTTCGAGTGCAGGGAGGTCAGAATCCAACAGCATCTGCAATCCTTTTCAGTCTCTGGATCAGATTTTTGCTCAGAACCCTCAATTTCAGCCAGAAGATACCTGAAATCACAGAAAAACACACAAACTCATAGTAAAGTCCAGAAAAGTGAATTTTAATTAAAAACTAATAAAAATATACTAAAAACTAACTAGATCATACTAAAAACATACTAAAAACAATGCCAAAAAGCATACAAATTATCCGCTCATCACAACACCAAACTTAAATTGTTGCTTGTCCCCAAGCAACTGAAGATCAAATAAGATAAAAAGAAGAGAATATGCAATGAAATCCAAAAACATCTATGAAGATTAGTATTAATTAGATGAGCGGGGCTTTTAGCTTTTTGCCTCTGAATAGTTTTGGCATCTCATTTTATCCTTTGGAACTCAGAATGATTGGCTTCTTTAGGAACTCAGAATCCAGATAGTGTTATTGATTCTCCTAGTTAAGTATGATGATTCTTGAACACAGCTACTTATTGAGTCTTGGCTGTGGCCCAAAGCACTCTGTCTTCCAGTATTACCACCGGATACATACATGCCACAGACATATAATTGGGTGAACCTTTTCAGATTGTGACTCAGCTTTGCTAAAGTCCCCAATTAGAGGTGTCCAGGGTTCTTAAGCACACTCTTATTGCCTTGGATCACAACTTTATTTCTTTCTTTTTCATCAATTTTTTTTCGTTTGCTTCTTTTTTTTTTTTTTTGTATTCACTGCTTTTTCTTGCTTCAAAAATCATTTTTATGATTTTTCAGATCCTCAGTAACATGTCTCCTTTTTCATCATTCTTTCAAGAGCCAACATTCATGAACCACAAATTCAAAAGACATATGCACTGTTCAAGCATACATTCAGAGAACAAAAGTGTTGCCACCACATCAAAATAATTAAACTGTTATAAAATTCAAAATTCATGCAATTCTTTTCCTTTTCAATTAAGCACGTTTTTATTTAAGAAAGGTGATGGATTCATAGGACATTCATAACTTTAAGGCATAGACACTAAGACACTAATGATCATAAGACACAAACATGGATAAACATAAGCACTAAAATTCGAAAAACAGAAGAATAAAGAACAAGGAAATCAAGGAACAGGTCCACCTTAGTGATGGCGGCTCTTCCTTCCTCTTGAAGGTCCTATGGAGTGCTTGAGCTCCTCAATGTCTCTTCCTTGCCTTTGTTGCTCCTCTCTCATGATTCTTTGATCTTCTCTTATTTCATGGAGGAGAATGGAGTGTTCTTGGTGCTCCACCCTTAGTTGTCCCATGTTGGAACTCAATTCTCCTAGGGAGGTGTTTAGTTGCTCCCAATAGTTTTGTGGAGGAAAGTGCATCCCTTGAGGCATCTCAGGGATCTCATGATGAGAGGGGTCTCTTGTGTGCTCCATCCTTTTCTTGGTGATGGGCGTATCCTCATCAATGGTGATGTCTCCCTCTATGTCAACTCCAACTGAATAACAGAGGTGACAAATGAGGTGAGGAAAGGCTAACCTTGCTAAGGTAGAGGACTTATCCGCCACCTTGTAGAGTTCTTGGGCTATGACCTCATGAACTTCCACTTCTTCTCCAATCATGATGCTATGGATCATGATGGCCCGGTCTAAAGTAACTTCGGACCGGTTGCTAGTGGGAATGATTGAGCGTTGGATAAACTCCAACCATCCTCTAGCCACGGGTTTGAGGTCATGCCTTCTCAATTGAACCGGCTTGCCTCTTGAATCTCTCTTCCATTGTGCGCCCTCTTCACATATGATTGTGAGGACTTGGTCCAACCTTTGATCAAAGTTGACCCTTCTTGTGTAAGGATGTTCATCTCCTTGCATCATAGGCAAGTTGAACGCCACCCTCACACTTTCCGGACTAAAATCCAAGTATTTCCCCCGAACCATTGTGAGATAATTCTTTGGATCCAGGTTCATACTTTGATCATGGTTCTTGGTGATCCATGCATTGGCATAGAACTCTTGAACCATCAAGATTCCGACTTGTTGAATGGGGTTGGTAAGCACTTCCCAACCTCTTCTTCGGATCTCATGGCGGATCTCCGGATATTCACCCTTTTTGAGTGAAAAGGGGACCTCGGGGATCACCTTCTTCAAGGCCACAACTTCATAGAAGTGGTCTTGATGCACCCTTGAGATGAATCTATCCATCTCCCATGACTCAGAGGTGGAAGCTTTTGCTTTCCCTTTCCTCTTTCTAGAGGTTTCTCCGGCCTTAGATGCCATAATGGTTATGGAAAAACGAAAAAGCAACGCTTTTACCACACCAAACTTAAAATGTTTGCTCGTCCTCGAGCAAAAGAAGAAAGAAGAGAGTAGAAGAAGAAGAAATGAGGAAGAGGGAGATGGTGGTGTATTCGGCCAAAGAGGGGGAGAAGTGTTGTTTAGGTTGTGTGAAAATGAAGGGGTTAAGAAGGGTATTTATAGGAGAGAGGGGAGATGGTGTTCGGCCATTATGGGTGGGTTTGGGAGGGAAAGTGGTTTGAATTTGAAGGGTGAGGTTGGTGGGGTTTTATAAAGGATGGAAGTGAGTGGTGAATGGGGGAAGAAGAGAGAAAGTGGTGGTGGGGTCCTGTGGGGTCCACAGATCCTGTGGTGTCAAGGAAAAGGCATCCCTGCACCAAATGGCATCAAAATTCACGTTTTGAGCCATTGCTGGCGTTAAACGCCGGGTTGGTGCCCATTCCTGGCGTTTAACGCCAGGTTCTTGCCCTTTTCTGGCGTTTAACGCCAGTCTGGTGCCCCTTTCTGGCGTTAAACGCCTAGAATGGTGCCAGACTGGGCGTTAAACGCCCAACTGCTAGGCTTACTGGCGTTTGAACGCCAGCAGCATCTTCCTCCAGGGTGTGCTGTTTTTCTTCCTGTTTTTCATTCTATTTTTGCTTTTTCAATTAATTTTGTGACTTCTTATGATCATCAACCTACAAAATAAAATAAAATAACACAAGAAAATATGTAAAATATAATATTGGGTTGCCTCCCAACAAGCGCTTCTTTAATGTCAATAGCTTGACAGAGGGCTCTCATGGAGCCTCACAGATACTCAGAGCAATGTTGGAACCTCCCAACACCAAACTTAGAGTTTGAATGTGGGGGTTCAACACCAAACTTAGAGTTTGGTTGTGGCCTCCCAACACCAAACTTAGAGTTTGAATGTGGGGGCTCTTCTTGACTCTGATTTGAGAGAAGCTCTTCATGCTTCATCTCTATGGTGACAGAGGGATATCCTTGAGCCTTAAACACAAAGGATTCTCCATTCACTTGAATGATCAGTTCACCTCTATCAACATCAATCACAGCCTTTGCTGTGGCTAGGAAAGGTCTGCCCAGGATGATGGTTTCATCCATGCATTTCCCAGTCTCTAGGACTATGAAATCAGTAGGGATGTAATGGTCTTCAATCTTAACCAAAACATTCTCTACAAGTCCATAAGCTTGTTTTCTTGAGTTGTCTGCCATCTCTAGTGAGATTTTTGCAGCTTGTACCTCAAAGATCCTTAGCTTCTCCATTACTGAGAGAGGCATGAGGTTTACACTTGACCGTAAGTCACACAGAGCCTTCTTGAAGGTCATGGTGCCTATGGTACAAGGTATGGAAAACTTCCCAGGGTCTTGTCTCTTTTGAGGTAATTTCTGCCTAGACAAGTCATCCAGTTCTTTGGTGAGCAAAGGAGGTTCATCCTCCCAAGTCTCGTTTCCAAATAACTTGTCATTTAGCTTCATGATTGCTCCAAGGTATTTAGCAACTTGCTCTTCAGTGACATACTCATCCTCTTCAGAGGAAGAATACTCATCAGAGCTCATGAAGGGCAGAAGTAAGTCCAATGGAATCTCTATGGTCTCATTTTGAGTCCCAGATTCCCATGGTTCCTCATTGGGGAACTCATTGGAGGCTAGTGCACGCCCATTGAGGTTTTCCTCAGTGGCGTTCACTTCCTCCCCTTCCTCTCCAAATTTGGCCATATTGATGGCTTTGCACTCTCCTTTTGGATTTTTTTCTGTGTTGCTTGGAAGAGTACTTGGAGGGAGTTCAGTAACTCTCTTGCTCAGCTGTCCCACTTGTCCTTCCAAATCCCTAATGGAAGACCTTGTTTCAGTCATGAAACTTTGAGTGGTTTTGATTAGATCAGAGACCATGGTTGCTAAGTCAGAGGGGTTCTGCTTAGAATTCTCTGTCTGTTGCTGAGAAGATGATGGAAAAGGCTTGCCATTGTTAAACCTGTTTCTTCCACCATTATTATTGAAACCTTGTTGAGGTCTCTCTTGATTCTTCCATGAGAGATTTGGGTGATTTCTCCATGAAGAATTATAGGTGTTACCATAGGGTTCTCCTAGGTAGTTCACCTCTTCCATTGAAGGGTTCTCAGGATCATAAGCTTCTTCCTTAGATGAAGCATCCTTAGTACTGCCAGGTGCATTTTGCATTCCAGACAGACTTTGAGAAATCAAATTGACTTGTTGAGTCAATATCTTGTTCTGAGCCAGTATGGCATTCAGAGCATCAATCTCAAGAACTCCTTTCTTCTGACTTGTCCCATTGTTCACAAGATTCCTTTCAGAAGTGTACATGAATTGGTTATTTGCAACCATTTCAATGAGCTCTTGAGCTTCTGTAGGCGTCTTCTTTAGATGAAGAGATCCTCCAGCAGAGCTATCCAAGGACATCTTGGATAGTTCAGATAGACCATCATAGAAAATACCTATGATGCTCCATTCAGAAAGCATGTCTGAGGGGCACTTTCTGATTAATTGTTTGTATCTTTCCCAAGCTTCATAGAGGGATTCCCCATCCTTCTGTCTGAAGGTTTGGACTTCCACTCTAAGCTTACTCCATCTTTGTGGTGGAAAGAACTTTGCCAAGAAGGCATTCACTAGCTTTTCCCAAGAGTCCAGGCTTTCCTTAGGTTGAGAGTCCAACCATATTCTAGCTCTGTCTCTTACAGAAAAAGGGAATAGCATCAGTCTATAGACCTCAGGGTCAACCCCATTAGTCTTGACTGTGTCACAGATTTGCAAGAATTCAGCTAAAAACTGATGAGGATCTTCCATTGGAAGTCCATGGAACTTGCAATTCTGTTGCATTAGAGAAACTAATTGAGGCTTAAGCTCAAAGTTGTTTGCTCCAATGGCAGGGATAGAGATGCTTCTCCCATAGAAGTCGGGAGTAGGTGCAGTAAAGTCACCCAGCACCTTCCTTGCATTGTTGGCATTGTTGTTGTTTTCGGCTGCCATGTCTTCTTCTTCTTTGAAGAATTCGGTCAGGTCCTCTAAAGAGAGTTGTGCTTTGGCTTCTCTTAGCTTTCTTTTCAAGGTCCTTTCGGGTTCAGGGTCAGCTTCAACAAGAATGCCTTTGTCTCTGCTCCTGCTCATATGAAAGAGAGGAGAACAAGAAAATGTGGAATCCTCTATGTCACAGTATAGAGTTTTCTTGAGGTGTCAGAGGAAAAGAGAAATAGAAAGAAGAAGGAGAAGAAGAATTCGAGCTTTAATTAGATAAGGTTCGAATTGTGCATTGAGAAGGAGTGGTACTCCATAAATAGAAGGATGTGAGAAGGAGGGAAGTAATTTTTCGAAAATTAATTAAAATATTTTGAAAACATTTTTGAAAAACACTAATTGATTTTCGAAAATAAAAGTTGAAAAGAAATCAAGTGATTTTTGAAAAAGATTTTTAAATTAGAAATCAAAAAGATTTGATTGAAAACTATTTTGAAAAAGATGTGGTTAAGAAGATATGATTGGTTTTTAAAAAGATGTGATTGAAAAGATATGATTTGAAAACAATTTTGAAAAGATATGATTTGAAAACAATTAAAAAAAAAGATTTGATTTTAAAAATTAATGACTTGCCTAACAAGAAGAGATATGATTCAAACATGAAACCTTCCTCAACAGAAAAGGCAAAAAATGTTCAATCAAATCATTAATTGTTAGTAAGTATCTTTGAAAAAGGAAAGAAATTAATTTTGAAAACATTTGATTGAAAAGATATGATTTGAAAAAGATTTGATTTTGAAAAACCTTGAAAACTTGAAAAAAAAACATTGATTTTGAAAACAAAATCTTCCCCCTAGCACCATCCTGGCGTTAAACGCCCAGAATGGTATCCATTCTGGCGTTTAACGCCCAAAATGCACCCTTTTTGGGCGTTAAACGCCCAACCAGGTACCCTGGCTGGCGTTTAAACGCCAGTCTGCCTTCTTCACTGGGCATTTTTGAATGCCCAGCTTTTTCTGTATAATTCCTCTGCAGTATGTTCTGAATCTTCAATTCTCTGTATTATTGACTTGAAAAGACACAAATAAAAAATATTTTTGGATTTTTAATAATCAAAATGCAACAAGAATCAAATAACAATGCATGCAAGACACCAAACTTAGCAGTTTGTATACTATTGACACTATATGAGACACATAAACACTCAAGTCAAAAGAATTCAAAGATCAAAGTAAGAAATCATCAAGAATTACTTGAAGATCCTTAAGACACATGAATGCATGCAATTGACACCAAACTTAAGATGAGACACTAGACTCAAGCAAGAAACATCAAATATTTTTGGTTTTTATGATTTTTGTGAATTTTTTTGTGATTTTCGAAAATTAAGTGGAAAAAGATATCAAAATTCTTAATGAGAATTCCAGGAATCAGTGCAATGCTAGTCTAAGACTCCGGTCCAGGAATTAGACATGGCTTCACAGCCAGCCAAGCTTTCAAAGAAAGCTTCGGTCCAAAACACTAGACATGGCCAATGGCCAGCCAAGCCTTAGCAGATCACTGCTCCAAAAGCAAGATCAACAAGCTCTTGTGATGATAAGTTGAAACCTCGGTCCAATGAAATTAGACATGGCTTTACAGCCAGCCAGATTTCAGCAAATCATCATGAAACTCTAGAATTCATCTTCAAGAATTTCGAAAAAATAAATGCCTAATCTAAGCAACAAGATGAACGTCAGTTGTCCATACACAAGAACAATCCCCGGCAACGGCGCCAAAAACTTGGTGCACGAAATTGTGATCAATACTTTTCAAAACATAAACAATCCCTAGTAATGGCTCCAAAGACTTGGTGCTCAATACCATGGCATAAACACAACTTCGCACAACTAACCAGCAAGTGCACTGGGTCGTCCAAGTAATAAACCTTACGCGAGTAAGGGTCGATCCCACGGAGATTGGTGGTATGAAGCAAGCTATGGTCACCTTGTAAATCTCAGTCAGGCAGACTCAAATGGGTATAGATGATGAATAAAGCATAAAGATAAAGATAGAGGTACTTATGTATATCATTGGTGAGAGCTTCAGATAAGCGTATGAAGATGCCTTCCCTTCCGTCTCTCTGCTTTCCTACTGTCTTCATCCAATCCTTCTTACTCCTTTCCATGGCAAGCTTGTGTAGGGTTTCACCGTTGTCAATGGCTACCTCCCATCCTCTCAGTGAAAATACGTCCCTGATGCTCTGTCACAGCATAGGCTAATCATCTGTCGGTTCTCGGTCAGGCGCGGAATAGAATCCAGTGATTCTTTTGCGTCTGTCACTAACGCCCCGCCTTTCGGAGTTTGAAGCACGTCACAGTCATTCAATCATTGAATCCTACTCAGAATACCACAGACAAGGTTAGACCTTCCGGATTCTCTTGAATGCCACCATCAGTTCTTGCCTATACCACGAAGACTCTGATCTCACGGAATGGCTGGCTCGTTTGTCAGGCGAGCACTCGGTTGTCAAGCGATCAACCATGCATCATGCAATCAGAAATCCAAGAGATATTCACTAAGCCTCGAATGCTTGTAGAACAAGAATGGTTGTCAGTCACCTTGTTCATAGGTGAGAATGATGATGAGTGTCACGGATCATCACATTCATCAAGTTGAAGAACAAGTGATATCTTGGACAAAGAACAAGCGGAATTGAATAGAAGAACAATAGTAATTGCATTAATACTCGAGGTACAGCAGAACTCCACACCTTAATCTATGGTGTGTAGAAACTCCACCGTTGAAAATACATAAGAACAAGGTCTAGGCATGGCCGTGAGGCCAGTCTCCCAAATGATCTAAGATAGCATAAAATTAGAAGATAGCTACCAAGATTGTGTAATACAATAGTAAAAGGTCCTACTTATAGAAAACTAGTAGCCTAAGGTGTACAAAGATGAGTAAATGACATAAAAATCCATTTCCGGGCCCACTTGGTGTGTGCTTGGGCTGAGCAATGAAGCATTTTCGTGTAGAGACTTGTCTTGGAGTTAAACGCCAGCTTTTATGCCAGTTTGGGCGTTTAACTCCCATTTAGGTGCCAGTTCCGGCGTTTAACGCTGGAATTTCTTGGGGTGACTTTGAACGCCGGTTTGGGCCATCAAATCTTGGGCAAAGTATGGACTATCATATATTGCTGGAAAGCCCAGGATGTATACTTTCCAACGCCGTTGAGAGCGCGCCAATTGGGCTTCTGTAGCTCCAGAAAATCCACTTCGAGTGCAGGGAGGTCAGAATCCAACAGCATCTGCAGTCCTTTTCAGTCTCTGGATCAGATTTTTGCTCAGAACCCTCAATTTCAGCCAGAAGATACCTGAAATCACAGAAAAACACACAAACTCATAGTAAAGTCCAGAAAAGTGAATTTTAATTAAAAACTAATAAAAATATACTAAAAACTAACTAGATCATACTAAAAACATACTAAAAACAATGCCAAAAAGCATACAAATTATCCGCTCATCAATACCCTTGCTAACTTAAGCATCGGAGTCCCTTCCAGGTACCCCCACCCTCCGGGGACGAAGGATCAGCACCACCACCAAGTCCAACAAGTCGGACATACCAGCTCCAGCCGCTGTACACCTGCCGGACACGTCGGCTCCGACCAACACAGAAGGTCTCGTCCGAGATCGACCTACAATTTCAGGTGACCCTCGGAACATTGGCGTCGTTGCCAGGGAACCTGGAAGTCATCCCATTGACATGGCAGATGACCATGACAACGACCACGATTCAGGTCTGGAAGATAGAATGCCGCATAAAAACGCGGACACAACACTAAAAAATACTCCAGAAACCAATGGAGACAAAAATTCATCAAATCCAGGAATAATAGAAGCACATCAAAATCGATTGGAGCAACTCGAGAAAGAAGCCCAACATCAACATGAAAAGGAAGAAGATCTACGCCGGGAGATAAGGCGGCGCAGAGAACTAGAAGATAAGCTTGTAAAACTTGAAGCCGATCTTAAAACTAAAGCTACTCGATCATCCGCAGAAGATAGCTCTCAGAAAGATCAAGACCCATTCAGCAGAGAAATTATGAAGACCAAAATTCCAAAAGATTTTAAGCTTCCGGATATGACTCTATATGACGGCACCTCGGACCCCAACCATCATCTCAGCAACTTCAGAAGTAGAATGTACCTCACAGATGCGTCAGATGCAGTCCGCTGCAAAGCCTTTCCAACAACTCTCACCAAGACAGCCATTAAATGGTTTGACAACCTACCTCCAAAATCCATCTCGAGTTTCGACGATCTGGCCAAGAAGTTCCTGGCCCGATTCTCCATACAAAAGGACAAAGCCAAACATGCACCTAGCCTCCTAGGGATCAAACAAGGAGATCGGGAGAGCCTTCGCAACTACATAGAAAGATTCAACAAAACATGCATGGACATACAAAGTCTACCAACAGAGGCTGCCATTATGGGCCTTATAAATGGCCTACGAGAAGGACCATTTAGCCAATATATATCAAAGAGATATCCTACATCCTTAGACGAAGTACAAGAACGGGCACAAAAATACATCAACATGGAGGAAAACTCTCGACTTGTCGAAGCCTCAAGGTTCGGCCCTACCTACCGAGATAAAGAATCTAAGAAAAAGAAAGATCACTCCGGAGAGAAAATAAAAAATATCATAACTATACTCCTCTTAGGGTATCCTTGGTGGATGTTTACAAAGAAGTCTGCCATACAGAGAAAATCTCTCCAGCTCGGCCACTTAAAGGCAAAAGAGGAGGAGGAAATCAGAATGAATACTGTGAATATCACCGACTTTGAGGGCATTCCACCAACGAATGCTTCAACTTGAAAAACGTCATAGAAAAACTAGTAAGAGAAGGAAAGCTAGATCGATTTTTGGCCAATCGGGATGACGAACCAAGAAAAAGAAGAAGGGATGAGGATTGATGAGCGGATAATTTGTATGCTTTTTGGCATTGTTTTTAGTATGTTTTAGTATCTTTTAGTTAGTTTTTAGTATATTTTTATTAGTTTTTAATTAAAATTCACTTTTCTGGACTTTACTATGAGTTTGTGTGTTTTTCTGTGATTTCAGATATTTTCAGACTGAAATTGAGGGTCCTGAGCAAAAATCTGATCCAGAGACTGAAAAGGACTGCAGATGCTGTTGGATTCTGACCTCCCTGCATTCAAAGTGGATTTTCTGGAGCTACAGAAGCCCAATTGGCGCGCTCTCAACGGCATTGGAAAGTAGACATCCTGGGCTTTCCAGCAATATATAATAGTCCATACTTTGCTCAAGATTTGATGGCCCAAACCGGCGCTCAAAGTCACCTACAGAAATTCCAGCGTTAAACGCCGGAACTGGCATAAAATTTGGAGTTAAACGCCCAAACTGGCATGAAAGCTGGCGTTTAACTCCAGAAAAGGTCTCTACACGAAATTCCTTCATTGCTCAGCCCAAGCACACCAAGTGGGCCCGGAAGTGGATTTTTCTGTCATTTACTCAATTCTGTAAACCTTAGGACACTAGTTTACTACTTATAGGATCTTTTGACATTGTATCCGTACCTTATGACCTCATAACATTTTGTACACATTTCTTTCCACAGTATGAGCCTCTAAACCCCATGGTTGGGGGTGAGGAGCTCTGCTGTGTCTTGATGGATTAATGCAATTACTACTGTTTCTTATTCAATCATGCTTGCTTCGATTCTAAGATAACACTTGTTCTTAATCCGGATGAATGTGATGATCCGTGACAATCATCATCATTCTCAACTATGAACACGTGCCTGACAACCACCTCTGTTCTATCTTAGATTGAGTAGTTATCTCTTGGGTTCTTTAATCGGAGTCTTCGTGGTATAGGCAGGACCTGATGGCAGCATTCAAGAGAATCCGGAAGGTCTAAACCTTGTCTGTGGTATTCTGAGTAGGATTCAATGATTGAATGACTGTGACGTGCTTCAAACCTGTAACCTACTGGGCGTTAGTGACAGACGCAAAAGAGGGATTCTATTCCGGTAGGGGAGGGAACCAAACCGGTGATTGGCAGTACTGTGACAGAGTGCGTGCATTAGCTTTCACTGCGCGGATGGGAGGTAGCCATTGACAACGGTGAAACCCTACATGAGCTTGCCATGGAAGGAGGCTTGCGTGTTTGATGAAGAAGACAGTAGGAAAGCAGAGATTCAGAAGATGGAGCATCTCCAAACCTCAACCCATTCTCCATTACTGCAATACAAGTAACCATTACATGTTCTTTTGCTTTTTACAATCAATCCTGATAATTTCTGATATCCTGACTAAGATTTACAAGATAACCATAGCTTGCTTCAAGCCGACAATCTCCGTGGGATCGACCCTTGCTCACGCAAGGTATTACTTGGACGACCCAGTGCACTTGCTGGTTAGTTGTGCGGGATTGCAAAAGTGTTATTGCAATTTCGTGCACCAAGTTTTTGGCGCCGTTGCCGGGGATTGTTCGAGTTTGGACAACTGACGGCTTATCTTGTTGCTTAGATTAGGACTGTTTATTTTTGTTGGTTTAGAGTCTTTTAGTTGAGTCTAGTTTCATATTCTAAGTTGGTGTCAATTGCATGCTTTATTTTTCTTTTAAAATTTTCGTTTTCGCATAGTCTTAGTCCCTTTTTGATTCATAAAAATTCTAAGTTTGGTGTCCTCTTTGTGTTTTTCCTTTAAAATCTTCGAAAAAATTAGTGTTTGATTTTCTAAATTTTTAAGTTTGGTGTCTTTTTGTGTTTTTCTCTTTCCTCTTTTTAAGAATCAAATCTTTTTCATAAAAAAATTTTTCAATCATATCTTCTTAATTGCTGTTTTCAAAATCTTTTTTTTACTAATTGATTCAGTTCTCAAATTGCTTTGATCTCATTTTCCCTTTTGATTTTCGAATTTTTTATTTAAATTTCTTTTTATTTTATTTTTTTTCGGTTATTTCAAAAAAAAAAAAAAAAATAAACAAAATTTATCTCTTTGCAATTATTATCATTTCCCTTTTGTCCATCATGGACTCAAGTGGAATTAATCAGTCCAAAAGGACTCTGGGGTCATATGCTAACCCCATTACAGCTGCATATGGGAGTAGCATCTGTATACCTCCCATCAAAGCAAGCAGCTTTGAGCTAAATCCTCAACTCATTATCATAGTGCAGCAAAATTGCCAGTATTCCGGTCTTCCACAGGAAGAACCTACTGAGTTTCTGGCATAGTTTTTACAAATTGCTGACACAGTACATGATAAAGAGGTGGATCAGGATGTCTACAGACTATTACTGTTTCCATTTGCTGTAAAAGATCAAGCTAAAAGGTGGTTGAATAACCAACCTACAGCAAGCATAAAGACATAGAAACAGTTGTCAAACAAATTCCTGAATCATTTTTATCCTCCAAAGAGGATGACACAGCTAAGGCTGGACATCCAAGGCTTTAAACAAGAGGATAATGAATCCCTTTATGATGCCTGGGAGAGGTATAGAGGTATGCTAAGGAAATGTCCCTCTGAAATGTTTTCAGAGTGGGTCCAGTTAGACATTTTCTACTATGGGCTTACAGAAAAAGCTCAGATGTCTTTAGACCACTCAGCTGGTGGATCTATACACATGAGGAAGACAATTGAAGAAGCTCAAGAGCTCATAGACACTGTTGCTAGAAACCAATACTTATATTCTAGCAATGAGTTCGTTCCAAAGGAGGAGGTCATGGCATTAGTCACTGATCCTAATCCTCAGGAACAGATGAATGAGCTTAATCAACAGTTGCTCCTGATGACAGAACAGTTAGCAGAATTTAAAGAAATGCTCCATGATACTAAGGTTGCTAATAAGAGCATAGAACTGCAGTTGAATCAAGCAAAACAACAAATATCTAAACAAATAACAGAGGAATGTCAAGCAGTTCAATTGAGGAGTGGGAAGACCTTGAATAACACTGTTCAAAAGAGCAAAAAGCCAAATAAGGAACAATTGACAGAGGACAACCAAACCTCTGTTCAAAATCCCTCTGAGGACAGTAAGAGCCCAGAGAGGAATATTGGCGTTCAAACGCCAGAAAGGGAAGGAAAGCTGGCGTTAAACGCCCATTCCTTGCCCAGTTCTGGCGTTCAAACGCCAGAAAAGGAAGGGAAGTTGGCGTTTAACGCCCAAACTTCACCCATTCCTGGCGTTCAAACGCCAAGGGAGGATCAGACACCTGAGAGTGCTGACAGTAATCCCTCTAACAAGGCTTCTTCAACCACTTCTGTAAGGAATAAACCTGCAGCATCTAAGGTTGAAGAATATCAAGCCAAGATGCCTTATCCTCAGAAACTCCGCAAAGCGGAACAGGATAAACAATTTGCCCGCTTTGCAGACTATTTAAGGACTCTCGAAATAAAGATTCCGTTTGCAGAGGCACTTGAGCAAATACCTTCTTATGCTAAGTTCATGAAGGAAATCTTAAGTCATAAGAAGGATTGGAGAGAAACTGAAAAAGTGTTTCTCACTGAAGAATGCAGTGCAGTCATTCTAAAAAGCTTACCAGAAAAGCTTCAAGATCCTGGAAGCTTTCTGATACCATGCACATTAGAAGGCACTTGCACCAAGACAGCTTTATGTGATCTTGGAGCAAGCATCAATCTAATACCTGCATCCACTATCAGAAAGCTTGGGCTGATTGGAGAAGTCAAACCAACCAGGATATGCCTCCAACTTGCTGATGGCTCCATTAAACACCCATCAGGCATAATAGAGGACATGATTGTCAAGGTTGGGCCATTTGCCTTTCCAACTGACTTTGTGGTGCTGGAAATGGAGGAGCACAAGAGTGCAACTCTCATTCTAGGAAGACCTTTCCTAGCAACTGGACGAACTCTCATTGATGTACAAAAAGGGGAAGTAACCTTGAGAGTCAATGAGGATGAGTTCAAGTTGAATGCTGTAAAAGCTATGCAGCATCCAGACACACCAGAGGACTGCATGGGCGCTGAAATTATTGACTCTCTGGTAGAAGAGATTAATATGGCTGAAAGCCTAGAATCAGAGCTTGAGGACATCTTCAAAGATGCTCAAACTGATCAGGAAGAGCCAGAGGAGGCAAAGGAATTTTCGAAAATTCCTCAGGAGGAGGATAAGCCTCCTAAGCCTGAACTCAAACCACTACCATCATCCCTGAAATACGCATTTCTGGGAGAGGGTGACACTTTTCTAGTGATTATAAGCTCTGCTTTAAATCCACAGGAAGAGGAAGCACTGATTAAAGTGCTAAGGACACACAAGACAGCTCTTGGGTGGTCCATAAGTGATCTCAAGGGCATTAGCCCAGCCAGATGCATGCACAAGATCCTATTGGAGGATAATGCCAAACCAGTGGTCCAACCACAGAGAAGGCTAAATCCTGCCATGAAGGAGGTGGTGCAGAAAGAGGTCACTAAATTACTAGAGGCTGGGATTATTTATCCTATCTCTGACAGCCCCTGGGTGAGCCCTGTCCAAGTTGTTCCCAAAAAGGGAGGCATGACAGTGGTTCATAATGAAAAAAATGAACTGGTTCCTACAAGAACAGTCACAGGGTGGCGCATGTGTATTGATTACAGAAGACTCAATACAGCCACCAGAAAGGATCATTTTCCTTTACCATTCATAGACCAAATGCTAGAAAGACTAGCTGGTCATGATTACTACTGCTTTTTGGATGGCTATTCAGGCTACAACCAAATTGCAGTAGATCCTTAGGACCAAGAGAAAACAGCATTTACTTGCCCTTCTGGCGTGTTTGCCTACAGAAGGATGCCTTTTGGTCTGTGCAATGCACGTGCAACCTTTCAAAGATGCATGCTCTCTATCTTCTCAGATATGGTAGAGAAATTTCTGGAAGTCTTCATGGATGACTTTTCAGTATATGGAGACTCATTCAGCTCCTGTCTTAACCACCTATCACTTGTCCTGAAAAGATGCCAAGAGACTAACCTGGTTTTAAACTGGGAGAAATGTCACTTTATGGTGACTGAAGGAATTGTCCTTGGGCACAAAATTTCAAGCAGGGGAATAGAGGTGGATAAGGCAAAGGTGGAGGTAATTGAAAAATTACCACCACCTGCCAATGTTAAAGCAATCAGAAGCTTTCTGGGGCATGCAGGATTCTACAGAAGGTTTATCAAGGATTTTTCGAAAATTGCTAAACCTCTGAGTAACCTGTTAGCTGCTGACACACCATTTGTGTTTGACACACAGTGTCTGCAGGCATTTGAGACCCTAAAAGCTAAGCTGGTCACAGCACCAGTCATCTCTGCACCAGATTGGGCATTACCATTTGAATTAATGTGTGATGCCAGTGATCATGCCATTGGTGCAGTGTTGGGACAGAGGCATAACAAACTTCTGCATGTCATTTATTATGCTAGCCGTGTTCTAAATGATGCACAGAAGAATTACACAACCACAGAAAAAGAACTACTTGCAGTGGTCTATGCCATTGACAAGTTTAGATCCTACCTAGTGGGATCAAAGGTGATTGTGTACACTGATCATGCTGCTCTTAAATACTTACTCACAAAGCAGGATTCAAAACCCAGACTTATCAGATGGGTGTTGCTTCTGCAAGAGTTTGATATAGAAATAAGAGACAGAAAAGGGACAGAGAATCAAGTAGCTGATCATCTGTCCAGAATAGAACCAGTAGCTGGGGCGTCCCTCCCTTCTACTGAGATCTCTGAGACTTTCCCAGATGAGCAACTCTTTGCCATCCAGGAAGCTCCATGGTTTGCAGATATTGCAAACTATAAAGCTGTGAGGTTCATACCCAAAGAGTACAGTTATGTGCAGAGAAAGAAATTAATTTCAGATGCCAAATACTACCTTTGGGATGAACCATATCTCTTTAAGAGATGTGCTGACGGAGTGATCCGCAGGTGTGTACCCAGAGAAGAAGCACAAAGGATCCTATGGCACTGCCATGGATCACAGTATGGGGGACATTTTGGAAGTGAGCGAACAGCCACTAAAGTTCTCCAGTGCGGCTTCTACTGGCCTACTCTCTATAAAGATTCCCGAGAGTTTGTGCGTAACTGTGACAGTTGCCAAAGAGCTGGTAACCTGCCTCACGGATATGCCATGCCTCAACAAGGAATATTACAGATAGAATTGTTTGATGTATGGGGAATTGATTTCATGGGACCATTCCCACCATCATACTCAAACACTTACATTCTGGTGGCAGTGGACTATGTATCTAAGTGGGTAGAAGCAATTGCTACACCCACTAATGATACCAAAACCGTATTGAAATTCCTCCAGAAAAACATTTTCAGCAGGTTTGGCGTCCCCAGAGTGCTAATCAGTGATGGGGGCACTCATTTCTGCAATAAACAGCTATACTCTGCTATGGTTAGATATGGAATCAGCCATAAAGTGGCAACTCCGTATCATCCACAGACAAATGGGCAAGCTGAAGTCTCTAACAGAGAGCTAAAAAGAATCCTAGAACGGACTGTAATAGCCCGAAGAAAGGATTGGGCAAAGAGCTTGGATGATGCTCTGTGGGCATACAGAACAGCATTCAAGACTCCTATAGGAACCTCTCCATACCAATTGGTGTATGGGAAGGCCTGTCATTTGCCTGTGGAACTGGAACATAAAGCCTACTGGGCAACCAGATTCCTCAACATGGATGCACAGTTAGCTGGTGAGAAAAGACTGCTCCAGCTAAATGAGCTAGAGGAGTTCAGACTCAATGCCTTTGAAAATGCAAAAATTTATAAGGAAAAGGCAAAGAAGTGGCATGACAAGAGATTGTCAACCAGAGTCTTTGAGCCAGGACAGAAAGTTCTGCTCTTCAACTCCAGGCTCAAACTGTTTCCAGGAAAACTCAAGTCCCGGTGGAGGGGTCCGTATGTGATTACAGGAGTATCACCATATGGATATGTTGAGCTTCAGGATATTGATTCTGACAAGAAGTTCATTGTTAATGGACAGAGGATCAAACACTATCTTGAAGGAAATTTTGAGCAGGAATGCTCAAAACTGAGACTTGAGTGATTCTCAGTGAAAGTCCAGCTAAAGACAGTAAAGAAGCGCTTGCTGGGAGGCAACCCAGTCATTAGGAAGGTGTATGATTAGTTCTTACAGAGGCAAGTATCAAAAATGAAGGAATTCACAGAGTTACAGAAGGATTCAGCTCAAAAAGCAGAGAAAATGAGCTTACTGGCGAAAAAACGCCAGTAAGGGGCATTTTGGGCGTTAAACGCCAGAATGGGCACCATTCTGGGCGTTTAACGCCAGTAATGGTACTGTTCATACCCTGACCGGGCTCCTCCAACTCGGCAAATCCATGAACAGGTCCGACCTCGCCCTAAGGCCCACGCCTAAAGGTCGGACCTCGGACAATCAAGCAAAGGAAGGCCCATCAAAAGGAACGCAGCCCAAAGCCTAAAGGCCGAAAGGGCCTAGAAAGGGCGGTTCCACAAAGATAGGGATAAAACTCCCAAAAGATAAGATAAAGATAAGAATATCTTATCCAGGGAAGATCACGGCCAACTACTATAAATACACTGGAGCACCCAGGTATTTCATTCATCCCACATTCTACACTTATCTGCTTGGACCCATGCTAACTTAAGCATCGGAGTGTCATTGCAGGTACAACCACCAACCACTCAACATATCAAGCTCGGGTCCCTGACCCCCACCTCGGGCCTCTCCAGACGACCGAGCTACACGTTTCAGGTAACCCTCGGAACATTGGCGCCGTTGCCGGGGACCTGGAAGTCATCCCTCTACCATGGCGGACGACCCTCACAACAATGACCGCGCTGCACCTGAACAAGAGGAAGAAATTGACACCGGAGAACGTCCGGACAGCCCTCTATCACCACGCACTCCAGGAGGAAACAAACAGAATCACCCCAAGACATCACTCCCAAACAAAGATCCACAAAATCCCGAAAAGAAAAGAGCTCGGAAATTCTAGAAGCAGTCCAGGCACAACAAAACCGACTGAAACGACTCGAAGAGGACATAAAGAAACAGAAAGAAACTGAACAAGATCTGAGGAGGGAGACTCGAAAGCGCAGAGAATTAGAAGAAAAACTACGGAAAATAGAGGCCAACCTGAAAGGCCGGACAGAACGCGGCACCACCCCCGAAGGCAACCATGATCCCTTCACGCAAGAGATCATGAAGGAGAAAGTACCGCGAAACTTCAAACCACCCGATATGGATCTCTACGACGGCACCACCGATCCAAGTCACCACCTCAGCAATTTCAGAAGTAGAATGTACCTAGTCGACGCCTCCGACGCGATCCGGTGCAAAGCCTTCCCCACCACCCTCACCAAGTCAGCCATGAAGTGGTTCGACAACCTGCCACCAAGATCAATCACCAGCTTCGAAGACCTGACCAAAAAATTCCTAACAAGGTTCTCTATTCAAAGGGACAAGATGAAACATGCCCCCAGTCTACTCGGGATCAAACAAGGTAACCAAGAAACCCTCCGAGAATACATGGAGCGATTCAACAAAGCCTGCCTGGACATACAACACTTACCCACTGAAGCAGCCATCATGGGACTAGCAAACGGCCTAAAAGAGGGACCGTTTAGCCAATCCCTATCCAAACGATACCCGACCTCCCTATACGAAGTGCAGGAGCGGGCAGAAAAATATATCAACATGGAAGAAACCTCCCAACTGAGAGACTCTTCTAGGAAGGAATCAACCTACCCACTCCGAGATCGAGATCGGGAACAGAAGAAGAAAGAAGAACCCAACTCGGACAAGCCACGGAAGTACCACAACTACACCCCCCTCCGAGTCTCCCTGGTAGACGTCTACAGAGAAGTATGCCACACCGAAAAGATCCCCCCACCCCGACCTCTAAAACACAAGAGAGCGGGGAGAGATCGGTCCGAGTACTGTGAATATCACAAACTCTACGGTCATCCTACTAACGACTGCTACGACCTAAAAAATGTTATAGAAAAGCTAGCCAGAGAAGTAAAACTCGACAGATACATAGCAGAGAAAGGAGAAGAGACCAGGAAGAGAAGGCGGGGAGATAACGAAGGTCGGGCCGAACAAACCCTGCGAACCCCTGAAAGGCACGTACATATGATAAATGGAGGATTTGCAGGCGGAGGAACATCCAGATCCTCACGAAAAAGACACCTCAAAGAAGTCTATCATGTCCGAGAAGACAGTCCCCTGCCCGAATTACCTACTATCTCATTTACCCGAGAAGATGCCCAAGGGATAATACCCGGGCACGACGATCCAATGGTAATCACCATTATCCTAGCAAACGCCAACTTACATCGAACCCTGATTGACCAGGGAAGCTCAGCAGATATCTTGTTTAAAACAGCCTTCGACAAGCTCGGACTTGAAGAAAAAGAGCTAAAAGCCTATCCCACCGACCTATTTGGGCTAGGGGACACCCCGATCCGTCCCTTAGGATACATCTCGCTACACACTACCTTTGGAAGAGGCGAGCAATCTAAAACGTTGAGCATCGACTACATTGTAGTCGACGTCACTTCAGCATACAATGCCCTCATCGGGCGACCAACCCTAAACAGACTGGCAGCTATAGTCTCAACCCCACACCTCTGTATGAAATTCCCTACCACAAAAGGAATAGCTACCCTAAAAGGCGACCAAAAACTAGCACGGCGATGCTACAACGAAAGCCTGAGCCTAAAAGGGAAGGAGATCAACACAATAGAACTCGGACGAGTTCAAGCCCGAGAAGATCTTCGGCCGCAACCAGAGGGAGAAACCGAAAAAGTCCAGATTGGAAACACACCTGAAAAAATAACAAACATAGGAGCAAACCTCAAAGCAGGCCTAAAAGAGGGACTCATAACCCTCTTAAAGGAGAACTCCGACCTCTTCGCCTGGAAAGCCTCCGACATGCCAGGCATAAGCCCCGACCTGATGTGCCATAAGCTATCAGTATACCCGGGATCCAGACCGGTCCAACAAAGACGCCGGAAGCTCGGACCCGAGCGCATGCAAGCGATAGAAGAACAGGTACAAGCACTACTAGATGCAGGGTTCATTAGGGAAGTGAAATACCCCCTATGGCTCGCAAACGTGGTCCTGGTAAAAAAGCCGAACGGAAAATGGAGGATGTGCGTCGATTACACGGATCTCAACAAAGCCTGTCCCAAAGACCCATACCCACTACCAAGCATCGACACCTTAGTAGACGCAGCCTCAGGCTACAGATATCTCTCCTTCATGGACGCATACTCAGGATACAATCAAATCCCGATGTACGAACCCGACCAAGAAAAAACCTCGTTCATAACCCCAAGAGCAAACTACTGCTACGTAGTAATGCCCTTTGGGCTGAAGAACACAGGGGCAACCTACCAGAGGCTAATGAACAAAGTGTTCTCAGAGCACATCGGACTACAGCTGGAAGTGTACGTCGACGACATGCTGGTAAAAACACAAGAAGACAGAAACTTGCTGACCGACCTCACCAGTATCTTCGGCACCCTCAGAAAACACAACATGAGACTTAACCCGACAAAGTGCACCTTCGCCGCAGAAGCCGGAAAATTCTTAGGCTTTATGCTGACTCAAAGGGGCATCGAAGCAAACCCGGACAAATGCCAAGCAATACTCAATATGAAGAGCCCGACGTGTGTCAAAGAAGTACAACAACTGAATGGAAGGCTAGCCGCCCTATCAAGATTCTTGGCAGGATCAGCGATAAAATCACTACCTCTCTACTCGCTCCTAAAGAAAGGGAAACCCTTCTCGTGGACCCCGGAGTGCGAAAAAGCCTTCCAAGAATTCAAGGAATTCCTCGGGCAGCCACCAATCCTAACCCGACCTCTAAAAGGAGAAGAACTCGTACTATACCTCTCGGTTGGAAATCGAGCAGTCGCTTCTGCGTTAATACGAGAAAATGACCAAGGACAACGCCCCATATACTTTGTAAGCAAAGCACTACAAGGGGCCGAATTAAACTATCAGAAGATAGAAAAATTCACCTACGCCCTAGTGTTCACAGCTCGGAGGCTCCGTCCCTACTTTCAAGCCCACACCATCAAAGTCCGGACAAACCAACCCATGAGACACATCCTGCAAAAAACAGACCTGGCAGGACGAATACTACAATGGGCAGTGGAACTGTCCGAGTTCGACCTCCACTATGAAGCCCGGACTGCCATAAAATCTCAGTATCTAGCCGACTTCATCGCAGAATACACTGAAACCCCTGGAACCCCACTCTCATTGAACCTGTATGTCGACGGGTCCTCAAACAAAACAGGAAGCGGAGCCGGGGTTATACTCGAAAGCGACCAAGGAACGCGGATAGAACTATCCCTAAAATTCGAGTTCCAAGCTTCAAACAACCAAGCCGAATACGAGGCCCTACTAGCAGGTCTAAAGCTAGCCGAAGAGGTCGGAGCCCAGAAAATCACGATCTTCAGTGACTCCCAGGTCGTCACATCACAAGTAAATGGAAGCTACCAGGCCAAAGACCCAACTATGAAGAAATACCTGGACCAAACACAGGCACAATTATGCCACTTTTCAGAAATACAGATCCGACACATACCTCGGGAACAAAACGCCCGGGCAGACGCCCTCTCAAAGCTCGCCAGCACCAAGCCCGGAGGCAACAACAGAAGTCTCCTCCAGGAAACCTTACAATCTCCCTCCGTGCTAAGAGGGGAAGAAACGCTGAATATATCCAGCCAACAGCAAGGATGGATGACTGGTGCACGAAATTGCAATAACACTTTTGCAATCCCGCACAACTAACCAGCAAGTGCACTGGGTCGTCCAAGTAATACCTTGTGTGAGCAAGGGTCGATCCCACGGAGATTGTCGGCTTGAAGCAAGCTATGGTTATCTTGTAAATCTTAGTCAGGATATCAGAAATTATCAGGATTGATTGTAAGAAGCAAAAGAACATGTAATGGTTACTTGTACTGCAGTAATGGAGAATGGGTTGAGGTTTGGAGATGCTCCATCTTCCGAATCTCTGCTTTCCTACTATCTTCTTCATCAAACACGCATGTCTCCTTCCATGGCAAGCTCGTGTAGGGTCTCACTGTTGTCAGCAGCTACCTCCCATCCGCGCAGTGAAAGCTAATGCACACACTCTGTCACAGTGCTGCCAATCACCGGTTTGGTTCCCTCCCCTACCGGAATAGAATCACTCTTTTGCGTCTGTCACTAACGCCCAGTAGGTTACAGGTTTGAAGCACGTCACAGTCATTCAATCATTGAATCCTACTCAGAATACCACAGACAAGGTTTAGACCTTCCGGATTCTCTTGAATGCTGCCATCAGGTCCTGCCTATACCACGAAGATTCCGATTAAAGAACCCAAGAGATAACTACTCAATCTAAGCTAGAACAGAGGTGGTTGTCAGGCACGTGTTCATGGTTGAGAATGATGATGATTGTCACGGATCATCACATTCATCCGGATTAAGAACAAGTGTTATCTTAGAATGGAAGCAAGCATGATTGAATAAGAAACAGTAGTAATTGCATTAATCCATCAAGACACAGCAGAGCTCCTCACCCCCAACCATGGGGTTTAGAGGCTCATACTGTGGAAAGAACGTGTACAAAATGTTATGAGGTCATAAGGTTCTGATTACAATGTAAAAAGGTCCTATAAGTAGTAAACTAGTATCCTAAGGTTTACAGAAATGAGTAAATGACAGAAAAATCCACTTCCTGGCCCACTTGGTGTGTGCTTGGGCTGAGCAATGAAGGAAATTCGTGTAGAGACCTTTTCTGGAGTTAAACGCCAGTTCTCATGCCAGTTTGGGCGTTTAACTCCAACTTTTATTCCAGTTCCGGCGTTTAACGCTGGAATTTCTGAGGCCGGATTGCTACGCGGGTTTGGGCCATCAAATCTTGGACAAAGTATGGACTATTATATATTGCTGGAAAGCCCAGGATGTCTACTTTCCAATGCCGTTGAGAGCGCGCCAATTGGGCTTCTGTAGCTCCAGAAAATCCACTTTGAGTGCAGGGAGGTCAGAATCCAACAGCATCTGCAGTCCTTTTCAGTCTCTGGATCAGATTTTTGCTCAGGACCCTCAATTTCAGTCAGAAAATACCTGAAATCACAGAAAAACACACAAACTCATAGTAAAGTCCAGAAAAGTGAATTTTAATTAAAAACTAATAAAAATACTAAAAACTAACTAAAAGATACTAAAAACATACTAAAAACAATGCCAAAAAGCATACAAATTATCCGCTCATCACAACACCAAACTTAAATTGTTGCTTGTCCCCAAGCAACTGAAAATCAAAATAGGATAAAAGAAGAGAATATACTATAGACTCCAAAATATCAAAGAAACATAGTTCCAATTAGATGAGCGGGACTAGTAGCTTTTTGCCTCCGAACAGTTTTGGCATCTCACTCTATCCTTTGAAGTTCAGAATGATTGGCATCTATAAGAACTTAGAACTCAGATAGTGTTATTGATTCTCCTAGTTAAGTATATTGATTCTTGAACATAGCTAGTGTATGAGTCTTGGCTGTGGCCCAAAGCACTCTGTCTTCCAGTATTACCACCGGATACATACATGCCACAGACACATAATTGGGTGAACCTTCTTAGATTGTGACTCAGCTTTGCTAAAGTCCCCAATTAGAGGTGTCCAGGGTTCTTAAGCACACTCTTGTTGCCTTGGATCACAACTTTATTTCCTTCTCTCTTTTTTTTTTTTTCGAAATTTTTTTTTTTTCGAAATATTTTTTTTTCACTGCTTTTCTTGCTTCAAGAATCAATTTGATGATTTTTCAGATCCTCAATAACAGTTCTCTTTCTCCTCATTCTTTCAAGAGCCAACAATTTTAACATTCTTAAAACAACAAATTCAAAAGACATATGCACTGTTCAAGCATTCATTCAGAAAACAAAAAGTATTGTCACCACATCAAACTAATTCAACTAGTTTCAGAGATAAATTTCGAAACCCTGTACTTCTTGTTCTTTTGTGATTAAAGCATTTTTTCTTTTAAGAGAGGTGATGGATTCATAGGACATTCATAGCTTTAAGGCATAAACTTTATTAATTTTATTAATTAAGAACAAGACTCAAATATAGATATAAGATGAGACTAAAAATAAAGGAAAAAAAAACGAAAAACAGAGGCTCCTAATGATAGAGGTTTCACAGAGTTAGGACTCAACAACCTTGATTTTGAGAAGTGGATGCTCTCTCAGCTTAAGAGGAGAGCTTTTGGCGCTTCAGTTCTTTGATTTCACGCCCCTGGTTCTCTTGTTCCTTCAGCAATTTGCAGATCATGCAGTTCTGATTCTGCTGTTCTTCCTTCAGTTGCTCCATAGTCTCTTGCAGCTTGTTGATGGATGCTTCTAGGCTGGCCCAGTAGCCAATTTCAGGGAATTCAGGGAGGAACTCACGCGCCCTCCTCTTGATAGAGTTGTCTTGCACTTGTCCTTCCATTGACTTCTTGGTGATTGGATGTTCAATGGGTATGAACTCATCTACTCCCATCTTTACCCCAGCCTCTTTACAGAGCAAGGAGATCAAGCTTGGGTAGGCCAATTTGGCTTCAGTGGAATTCTTATTTGCAATTGTGTAGATCTCACAAGCAATCACATGATGCACCTCCACTGCTTTTCCAAGCATAATGCAGTGAATCATCACTGCTCTCTTGATGGTGACCTCAGAACGGTTGCTAGTGGGCAATATGAAACGCCCAATAAAGTCTAGCCAACCTCTTGCAATTGGTTTGAGGTCTCCCCTCTTGAGTTGGTTTGGGACACCCTTAGAATTGGTTATCCACTTAGTTCCAGGGAGGCATATGTCCTCTAGAACTTGATCCAACCCCTTATCTACTCTCACCATCCTCCTATTAAAGGAATCAGGATCATCTTGTAGTTGAGGCAACTTGAAGATTTCTCTTATTTTGTCCAGATGGAAGTATATAACTTTCCCTCTGACCATGGTTCTATGGGTATGGTAGGCAGTTCCAGTCATTCTTTGCTTATCTGTTAGCCACAGATTTGAATAGAATTTCTGAACCATGTTCCTTCCAACCTTTGTCTCAGGATTGGTCAGAACTTCCCAACCTCTGTTTCGAATTTGCTCTTGGATCTCCGGATATTCATCTTCTTTCAGATCAAATTTAACTTCCGGGATCACTGACCTCAGACCCATTATTTTGTGATAATGGTCTTCATGTTCTTTGGTTAAGAACTTCTCTTCATTCCAAAGATTCTTTGGATTAGTCTCTTTCTTTCCTCTTGAGTTGGTTTGTTTTCCCTTGGGAGCCATGATATTGATGAATCTTGGCTTAGTGATCACGGAAAAGCACACCAAACTTAGAGGTTTTGCTTGTCCTCAAGCAAAAAGAAAAGAAAGAAGAGAAGAGAGGGAGAGAGAGAGAGGAAATTCGAATGGTGTGAGGAAGGAGGGGTGAGGAACGTTCATTTATAGAGTGGGGGGAGGAGAATTTCGAAAACAAAAGAGAGATTTGAAAGGAAATTTGAAAAGATATGAAAAATATTTGAGAAAAGGGTGAGTTTTTGAAGAAGATTTGAGATTATTTTGAAATAGATTTAAAAATGGTTTTGATTTTTGAAGATTTGAAAGTGAGTGATGAATGATTGAAGTGTGATTTTGTAGAAAAGTATGGGTGAGAAAAGGAAAGTTTGAAAAAAATCTGATTTGAAAACAAAATTGTGGTCCCCCCACCTTTCTGGCGTTAAACGCCCAGAATGGTACCCATTCTAGCGTTTAACGCCCACTTGGCACCCTTTTTGGGCGTTTAACGCCCAGCCAGGTACCCTGGCTGGCGTTAAACGCCAAAAAACCTTCCTCACTGGGTGTTTTTCTGAACGCCCAGTGATGCTGCACACCTGGCGTTAAACGCCCAGAATGGTGCCCATTCTGGCGTTTAACGCCCAGAATGGTACCATTACTGGCGTTAAACGCCCAGAATGGTGCCCATTCTGGCGTTTAACGCCCAAAATGCCCCTTACTGGCGTTTTTTCGCCAGTAAGCTCATTTTCTCTGCTTTTTGAGCTGAATCCTTCTGTAACTCTGTGAATTCCTTCATTTTTGATACTTGCCTCTGTAAGAACTAATCATACAACTTCCTAATGACTGGGTTGCCTCCCAGTAAGCGCTTCTTTACTGTCTTTAGCTGGACTTCTGCTGAGAATCACTCAAGCCTCAGTTTTGAGCATTCCTGCTCAAAATTTCCTTCAAGATAATGCTTGATTCTCTGTCCATTAACAATGAACTTCCTGTCAGAATCAATATCCTGAAGCTCAACATATCCATATGGTGACACTCCTGTAATCACATATGGACCCCTCCAACGGGATTTGAGTTTTCCTGGAAACAGTCTGAGCCTAGAGTTGAAGAGCAGAACTTTTTGTCCTGGCTCAAAGACTCTGGTTGACAATCTCTTGTCATGCCACTTCTTTGCCTTTTCCTTATAGATCTTAGCATTTTCAAAGGCATTGAGTCTGAACTCCTCTAGCTCATTTAGCTGGAGCAATCTTTTTTCACCAGCTAACTGTGCATCCATGTTCAGGAATCTGGTTGCCCAGTAGGCTTTATGTTCCAGTTCCACTGGCAAATGACAGGCCTTCCCATACACCAGTTGGTATGGGGAGGTCCCTATAGGAGTCTTGAATGCTGTTCTGTATGCCCACAGAGCATCATCCAAGCTCTTTGCCCAATCCTTTCTTCGGGACATTACAGTCCGTTCCAGGATTCTTTTTAGCTCTCTGTTAGAGACTTCAGCTTGCCCATTTGTCTGTGGATGATACGGAGTTGCCACTTTATGGCTGATTCCATATCTAACCATAGCAGAGTATAGCTGTTTATTGCAGAAATGAGTGCCCCCATCACTGATTAGCACTCTGGGGACGCCAAACCTGCTGAAAATGTTCTTCTGGAGGAATTTCAGCACGGTCTTGGTATCATTAGTGGGTGTAGCAATTGCTTCTACCCACTTAGATACATAGTCCACTGCCACCAGAATGTAGGTGTTTGAGTATGATGGTGGGAATGGCCCCATGAAGTCAATTCCCCATACATCAAACAGCTCTATCTCTAATATCCCTTGTTGAGGCATGGCATATCCATGAGGCAGGTTACCAGCTCTTTGGCAACTGTCACAGTTACGCACAAACTCTCGGGAATCTTTATAGAGAGTAGGCCAGTAGAAGCCGCACTGGAGAACTTTAGTGGCTGTTCGCTCACTTCCAAAATGTCCTCCATACTGTGATCCATGGCAGTGCCATAGGATCCTTCGTGCTTCTTCTCTGGGTACACACCTGCGGATCACTCCGTCAGCACATCTCTTAAAGAGATATGGTTCATCCCAAAGGTAGTACTTGGCATCTGAAATTAGTTTCTTTCTTTGCACATAACTGTACTCTTTGGGTATGAACCTCACAGCTTTATAGTTTGCAATATCTGCAAACCATGGAGCTTCCTGAATGGCAAAGAGTTGCTCATCTGGGAAGGTCTCAGAGATCTCAGTAGAAGGGAGGGACGCCCCAGCTACTGGCTCTATTCTGGATAGATGATCAGCTACTTGGTTCTCTGTCCCTTTTCTGTCTCTTATTTCTATATCAAACTCTTGCAGAAGCAACACCCATCTGATAAGCCTGGGTTTTGAATCCTGCTTTGTGAGTAAGTATTTAAGAGCAGCATGGTCAGTGTACACAATCACTTTTGATCCCACTAAGTAGGATCTAAACTTGTCAATGGCATAGACCACTGCAAGTAACTCTTTTTCTGTGGTTGTGTAATTCTTCTGTGCATCATTTAGAACACGGCTAGCATAATAAATGACATGCAGAAGTTTGTTATGCCTCTGTCCCAACACTGCACCAATGGCATGATCACTGGCATCACACATTAATTCAAATGGTAATGCCCAATCTGGTGCAGAGATGACTGGTGCTGTGACCAGTTTAGCTTTCAGGGTCTCAAATGCCTGCAAACACTGTGTGTCAAACACAAATGGTGTGTCAGCAGCTAACAGGTTACTCAGAGGTTTAGCAATTTTCGAAAAGTCCTTAATAAACCTTCTGTAGAATCCTGCATGCCCCAGAAAGCTTCTGATTGCCTTAACATTGGCAGGTGGTGGTAATTTTTCAATTACCTCCACCTTTGCCTTATCCACCTCTATTCCCCTGCTTGAAATTTTGTGCCCAAGGACAATTCCTTCAGTCACCATAAAGTGACATTTCTCCCAGTTTAAAACCAGGTTAGTCTCTTGGCATCTTTTCAGGACAAGTGATAGGTGGTTAAGACAGGAGCTAAATGAGTCTCCATACACTGAGAAGTCATCCATGAAGACTTCCAGAAATTTCTCTACCATATCTGAGAAGATAGAGAGCATGCACCTCTGAAAGGTTGCAGGTGCATTGCACAGACCAAAAGGCATTCTCCTATAGGCAAACACGCCAGAAGGGCATGTGAATGCTGTTTTCTCTTGGTCTTGAGGATCTACTGCAATTTGGTTGTAGCCTGAGTAGCCATCCAAAAAGCAGTAATAGTCATGGCCAGCTAGTCTTTCTAGCATTTGGTCTATGAATGGTAAAGGAAAATGATCCTTTCTGGTGGCTATATTGAGTCTTCTGTAGTCAATACACATGCGCCACCCTGTGACTGTTCTTGTAGGAACCAGTTCATTTTTTTCATTATGAACCACTGTCATGCCTCCCTTTTTGGGAACAACTTGGACAGGGCTCACCCAGGGGCTATCAGAAATAGGATAAATAATCCCAGCCTCTAGTAATTTAGTGACCTCTTTCTGCACCACCTCCTTCATGGCAGGATTTAGCCTCCTCTGTGGTTGAACCACTGGTTTGGCATTATCCTCCAATAGGATCTTGTGCATGCATCTGGCTGGGCTAATGCCCTTGAGATCACTTATGGACCACCCAAGAGCTGTCTTGTGTGTCCTTAGCACTTTAATCAGTGCTTCCTCTTCCTGTGAATTTAAGGCAGAGCTTATAATTACTGGAAAAGTTTCACCCTCTCCCAGAAATGCATATTTCAGGGATGGTGGTAATGGTTTGAGTTCAGGCTTAGGAGGCTTATCCTCCTCCTGAGGAATTTTTGAAAATTCCTTTGCCTCCTCTGGCTCTTCCTGATCAGTTGGAGCATCTTTGAAGATGTCCTCAAGCTCTGATTCTAGGCTTTCAGCCATATTGATCTCTTCTACCAGAGAGTCAATAATGTCAGCGTCCATGCAGTCCTCTGGTGTGTCTGGATGCTGCATTGCTTTTACAGCATTCAACTTGAACTCATCCTCATTGACTCTCAAGGTTACTTCCCCTTTTTGTACATCAATGAGAGTTCGTCCAGTTGCTAGGAAAGGTCTTCCTAGAATGAGAGTTGCACTTTTGTGCTCCTCCATTTCCAGCACCACAAAGTCAGTTGGAAAGGCAAATGGCCCAACCTTGACAATCATGTCCTCTATTATGCCTGATGGGTGTTTAATGGAGCCATCAGCAAGTTGGAGGCATATCCTGGTTGGTTTGACTTCTCCAATCAACCCAAGCTTTCTGATGGTGGATGCAGGTATTAAATTAATACTTGCCCCAAGATCACATAAGGCTACCTTGGTGTAAGTGCCTTCCAATGTGCATGGTATCAGAAAGCTTCCAGGATCTTGAAGCTTTTCTGGTAAGCTTTTTAGAATGACTGCACTGCATTCTTCAGTGAGAAATACTTTTTCAGTTTCTCTCCAATCCTTCTTATGACTTAAGATCTCTTTCATGAACTTAGCATAAGAAGGTATTTGCTCAAGTGCCTCTGCAAAAGGAATCTTTATTTCAAGAGTCCTTAAATAGTCTGCAAAGCGGGCAAATTGCTTATCCATTTCCGCTTTGCGGAGTTTCTGAGGATAAGGCATCTTGGCTTGATATTCTTCAACCTTAGATGCTGCAGGTTTATTCCTTATAGAAGTGGTTGAAGAAGCCTTGTTAGAGGGATTACTGTCAGCACTCTCAGGTGTCTGATTCTCCTTGGGCGTTTGAACGCCAGGAGTGGATGAAGTTTGGGCGTTAAACGCCAACTTCTCCCCCTTTTCTAGCGTTTGAACGCCAGAACTGGGCAGGGAATGGGCGTTTAACGCCAGCTTTCCTCCCTGTTCTGGCGTTTGAACGCCAGTATTGGGTAAGGAATGGGCGTTTAACGCCAACTTTCCTTCCCTTTCTGGCGTTTGAACGCCAATAATATTCCTCTCTGGGCTCTTACTGTCCTCAGAGGGATTTTGAACAGTGGCTTGGTCATCCTCTGTCAACTGTTCCTTAATTGACTTCTTGCTCTTTTGAGCAGTGGCATTCAGTGTTTTCCCACTCCTCAGTTGAACTGCTTGACATTCTTCTGTTATTTGTTTAGATATTTGCTGTTTTGCTTGATTCAACTGCAGTTCTATGCTCTTGTTAGCAACCTTAGTATCATGGAGCATTTCTTTAAATTCTGCTAACTGTTCTGTCATCAGGAGCAATTGTTGATTAAGCTCATTCATCTGTTCTTGAGGATCAGGATCAGTGACTACTGCCATGACCTCTTCTTGTGGAACGAATTCCTTGCTAGAATATAAGTATTGGTTTCTAGCAACAGTGTCTATAAGCTCTTGAGCTTCTTCAATTGTCTTCCTCATGTGTATAGATCCACCAGCTGAGTGGTCTAAAGACATCTGAGCTTTTTCTGTGAGCCCATAGTAGAAGATGTCTAACTGTACCCACTCTGAAAACATTTCAGAGGGGCATTTTCTAAGCATACCTCTATACCTCTCCCAGGCATTATAAAGGGATTCATTATCCTCTTGTTTAAAGCCTTGGATGTCCAGCCTTAGCTGTGTCATCCTCTTTGGAGGGTAGAAATGATTCAGGAATTTGTCTGATAACTGTTTCCATGTCTTTATGCTTGCTGTAGGTTGGTTATTCAACCACCTTTTAGCTTGATCTTTTACAGCAAATGGAAACAGTAATAGTCTGTAGACATCCTGATCTACCTCTTTATCATGTACTGTGTCAGCAATTTGTAAGAACTGTGCCAGAAACTCAGTAGGTTCTTCCTGTGGAAGACCGGAATACTGGCAATTTTGCTGCACTATGATAATGAGTTGAGGATTTAGCTCAAAGCTGCTTGCTTTGATGGGAGGTATACAGATGCTACTCCCATATGCAGCTGTAATGGGGTTAGCATAAGACCCCAGAGTCCTCTTGGACTGATTAATTCCACTTAAGTCCATAATGGACAAAAGGGAAATGAGAATGATTGCAAAGAGATAAATTTTGTTTATTTTTATTTTTTTATTTTTTTTTGAAATAACCGAAAAAATCAAAATATAATAAAATAAAATAAGAAGAAAATAAAATAAAATTCGAAAATTTAAAAATAAAATAAGATCAAAGCAAATTGAGAACTGAATCAATTAGTAAAAAAAAAGATTTTGAAAACAGCAATTAAGAAGATATGATTGAAAAATTTTTATGAAAGAGATTTGATTTTTAAAAAGAGGAAAGAGAAAAACACAAAAGACACCAAACTTAAAATTTTTAGAAAATCAAACACTAAATTTTTCGAAAATTTTAAAGGAAAAACACAAAGAGGACACCAAACTTAGAATTTTTATGAATCAAAAAGGGACTAAGAACATGCAATTTCGAAAACTAGAAGAAAAAAACAAAAGCATGCAAAAAGACACCAAACCTAAAATATGAAACTAGACTTCAACTAAAAGACTCTAAACCAACAAAAATAAAACAGTCCTAATCTAAGCAACAAGATAAGCCGTCAGTTGTCCAAACTCGAACAATCCCCGGCAACGGCGCCAAAAACTTTGTGCACGAAATTGCAATAACACTTTTGCAATCCCGCACAACTAACCAGCAAGTGCACTGGGTCGTCCAAGTAATACCTTGCGTGAGCAAGGGTCGATCCCACGGAGATTGTCGGCTTGAAGCAAGCTATGGTTATCTTGTAAATCTTAGTCAGGATATCAGAAATTATCAGGATTGATTGTAAGAAGCAAAAGAACATGTAATGGTTACTTGTACTGCAGTAATGGAGAATGGGTTGAGGTTTGGAGATGCTCCATCTTCCGAATCTCTGCTTTCCTACTATCTTCTTCATCAAACACGCATTTCTCCTTCCATGGCAAGCTCGTGTAGGGTCTCACTGTTGTCAGCAGCTACCTCCCATCCGCGCAGTGAAAGCTAATGCACACACTCTGTCACAGTGCTGCCAATCACCGGTTTGGTTCCCTCCCCTACCGGAATAGAATCACTCTTTTGCGTCTGTCACTAACGCCCAGTAGGTTACAGGTTTGAAGCACGTCACAGTCATTCAATCATTGAATCCTACTCAGAATACCACAGACAAGGTTTAGACCTTCCGGATTCTCTTGAATGCTGCCATCAGGTCCTGCCTATACCACGAAGATTCCGATTAAAGAACCCAAGAGATAACTACTCAATCTAAGCTAGAACAGAGGTGGTTGTCAGGCACGTGTTCATGGTTGAGAATGATGATGATTGTCACGGATCATCACATTCATCCGGATTAAGAACAAGTGTTATCTTAGAATGGAAGCAAGCATGATTGAATAAGAAACAGTAGTAATTGCATTAATCCATCAAGACACAGCAGAGCTCCTCACCCCCAACCATGGGGTTTAGAGGCTCATACTGTGGAAAGAACGTGTACAAAATGTTATGAGGTCATAAGGTTCTGATTACAATGTAAAAAGGTCCTATAAGTAGTAAACTAGTATCCTAAGGTTTACAGAAATGAGTAAATGACAGAAAAATCCACTTCCTGGCCCACTTGGTGTGTGCTTGGGCTGAGCAATGAAGGAAATTCGTGTAGAGACCTTTTCTGGAGTTAAACGCCAGTTCTCATGCCAGTTTGGGCGTTTAACTCCAACTTTTATTCCAGTTCCGGCGTTTAACGCTGGAATTTCTGAGGCCGGATTGCTACGCGGGTTTGGGCCATCAAATCTTGGACAAAGTATGGACTATTATATATTGCTGGAAAGCCCAGGATGTCTACTTTCCAATGCCGTTGAGAGCGCGCCAATTGGGCTTCTGTAGCTCCAGAAAATCCACTTTGAGTGCAGGGAGGTCAGAATCCAACAGCATCTGCAGTCCTTTTCAGTCTCTGGATCAGATTTTTGCTCAGGACCCTCAATTTCAGTCAGAAAATACCTGAAATCACAGAAAAACACACAAACTCATAGTAAAGTCCAGAAAAGTGAATTTTAATTAAAAACTAATAAAAATATACTAAAAACTAACTAAAAGATACTAAAAACATACTAAAAACAATGCCAAAAAGCATACAAATTATCCGCTCATCAATGACCCCCATACTCAACTACCTGAAGTCAGGAACTCTTCCCGCCGAAAGAAAGGAAGCTAAAAGACTCACGAAAGACGCCCAGAATTATACGCTAATTCACGACGTATTATACAGAAGAGGATTCTCAAATCCCCTCCTTAGGTGCGTCCCGACCTCAGAAACAAAGAACGTCCTCGAAGAAGTCCACGGAGGCATGTGTGGGAACCATCTCGGAGCTCGGACATTATCCAAGAAAATAATCCGAGCCGGGTTCTACTGGCCGACCTTGCAAAGAGACGCAACGGAATTTGTGAAAATATGCCCCCCTGCCAAAAACACGCCAATTTTCACAAGGCACCACCCGAAGACCTTATCAGCATCACCGCACCATGGCCCTTCGCAAAATGGGGACTTGACCTACTCGGCCCATTCCCCCAAGGACCGGGGCAAGTCAAATACCTCATAGTAGGGGTCGACTACTTCACAAAGTGGATCGAAGCTGAACCCTTAGCCACCATTACGGCTCAGAAAAGTCGCAAATTCCTATACAAAAACATCGTCACAAGGTTCGGAGTCCCCTACTCCATCACAACAGACAATGGAACACAGTTCACAGACACAAGTTTTCAGAACTTGGTAGCCGAACTAAACATCAAACAGCAATTCACCTCAGTCGAGCACCCACAAGCCAATGGACAAGCAGAGGCTGCAAATAAAGTTATCTTGGCCGGGTTAAAACGGAGACTCCAAGAAGCCAAAGGGGCATGGGCCGAAGAGCTTCCCCAGGTGCTATGGGCATATCGGACAACTCCACACTCTACAACGGAAGAATCACCATTCCGACTAGCCTACGGGATGGAGGCAATGATTCCTATCGAAATAGAGGAAGGGTCACCTAGAACCATCTTCTACAACGAAAAAGGTAACCCGCAGGCACAAAGGGAAGAACTCGACCTCCTTCCCGAGGTCCGAGAAAGAGCCCGAATCCAAGAAGAAGCCTTAAAGCGGCGAACGGCACTCAGATACAATCAGAAAGTAATAAAGCGAAGCTTCTCCATTCACGACCTAATTCTAATCCGAAATGACATCGGAACACAAAAGTCGGGAGAAGGAAAGCTAGCTGCAAATTGGAAAGGACCCTACAAAGTAACAGAAGTCTTAGGAAAAGGCTACTACAAAGTATCCGACCTAGAAGGCAATGAGCTGCCCAGGGCCTGGCACGCCTGCAATCTAAGACGGTACTACAGCTAGAAAAATTTAACCCGAGGTGTACTCTTTTTCCCTACAAGGGTTTTTTAATGAGACACCCGGTTAAATAAAGACACCCGACCTAGTCAAGGGTAAACACTCTGTAAATATTCCTTCTTTTTTAAATACTAATCAAATTTTTCTATTTTCTTTTCTCCTTCCTCATAAATGAAACAAGTCCTGGAAAGTACCTCGCCAAGGCACATTAATTTATGCTCGGCAAAACGCAAAAAATCATTTGCCAAGAGACCACACGAGGTCGGCAAAGATAAAGCGACGAGGTTCAAATTAATGTGAGAAGTTATAAAGCAACTCTGAAAAGGCTCAAAAAGCCAAATAAAAAGAGATTACAAAAATAACTTAAAAGGCCGACCAAACAAGGTCGGACCCAACAAAGGGAGGTACTCGAACGCCCGAGGTCCGAGAAAAGCCCGGATCCAAGAAAGAAGCCTTAAAAACGGCAAAAGCCAAGATTTCGAAAAACGCTTACTAAAAAGTTGTTATCCAAAAACAACTAAAAAAGTACAAGCGAAAGAAACGAAATCGAAGGAAAGGATAAAACGAAGTTTCGAAAACGCTTACTAAAAAAGTTGTTATCCAAAAACAACTAAAAAAGTACAAGCGAAAGAAACGAAATCGAAGGAAAGGATAAAACGAAGTTTCGAAAACGCTTACTAAAAAAGTTGTTATCCAAAAACAACTAAAAAAGTACAAGCGAAAGAAACGAAATCGAAGGAAAGGATAAAACGAAGTTTCGAAAACGCTTACTAAAAAAGTTGTTATCCAAAAACAACTAAAAAAGTACAAGCGAAGAAACGAAATCGAAGGAAAGGATAAAAACGAAGTTTCAAGCGCTAGCTAAAAAGTTGTTATCCAAAAAAACAACTAAAAAGCATAAAAGCGGATAGAACAAAAAGTCAAAAGCAAAAACACCGCATAATAAGCTAAAAAGTTACTACAAGTAGCTAAATGGCAGAAAAGCGTCCAAAGCGTTCACAGAAACCATCCAAAAACAAAAAGAGCCCACAGGCCGGGCAAAAAACCAAAAATAAAAAAGATTACAGAGAATCAGGGTCCTTTCCGGATTCCACATCGGTAGAAGGCTGCGGAGGAAGAACCATAGAAATCGGGACAGCCTTGACAGCACCATCATCTCGGTTTGAAACCTCCACACCAGATCCATCCCCGGCCAAAGGTGAAGTCGGGTTCGCAACCGGAACATTAAGGTCGAACACCGGAACCTCATCCTCGTTGGGAGCAGGAACAATCTTTCCCTCCACAACAACGTTATCCGTGCTAAACAAACTCAGATCCAGGTCAGGAGCAAGAACCCGGACCTGATCCTTCAAATTGCCAAACATAGCATCCATACCCTTGGCCACATGACCCTCTAGCTCGTAAAAATCATCCCGAGCAGATTGCAACTTCTCCTTTGTCTCCACAAGCTCGGCGTATACCCGAGTATAATTCTCCGTCGCCGCCTTCGCCATCTCCTCAGATGCTTTCGCTGCCGCCACAGCCGCGGTAGCTTTAGCTTTCTCTTTCTCCAGAGAGGCCTCCAGCTCAGCAATCCTAGCAGCCTTCAGCTCACTAATCCTCTCAAACTCAGACTGAGCCTTCTCAAGTCGGGAGCTGGTCGCACCAATGGGGGATTTCTTGAACTCCCGGGCAATAGCAGCATGAAGACTGGCCATCCGAACACAACTCCGCGCCATATATTGAAAATGGTGCTCCATAGACACGTCATCAGTAGAAATAAAAGTCTGAGGGAGAATGTGCTGTTCAATCCAACCAAGAGCATCGAAATCCTTATCGTTAAAACCCGCAAGCTCTTGAGAAGTCTTCTGCTTCTTGGGAGGAGGACCCGAGAACGGGGGGAGAAGAGGTAGCAGGCCCGGAGGTCGGAGGGTCTTGATTTATAGCTCGGAACTGGGGAGTCGGAATAGTCTTCGACCGAGTCTGAACACCCACGGTAGTCTTCTGCGGAGAAGATTGGGCAGAAGCCCCCCCAGCCTCGATATTTCGAGCAGCCACAGACTTCTTCGTCCGACGGAGGAACTTCATGGAATCCGCCTGAGAAGACATCTCTGCAGAAATAAAAAGAAAAGGATTACCACAACAGAAATTCCACCAAAAACAAGCAAAACCAAAATACTAAAAAAGAAGAATCTCGGAGAGGTCGGGAAACTACCTAACTCGGAACGGAGAAGGCTTGGATCTCCCAACATTTTCTTCGTATCCAAGTGAGGTGCCCGACCCCATAAACTGCTCACCACACCCACAAAAGCCTGCTCAACCTCATCTAGACTCTCAAAAGTATACTTAACAGACACTACATTCTCCTGCCAACAAAGAGGAAAAGAAGGCTCCCCACTCTCATCCAGAAAGAAAGGTCGGACGTCTCCAGTAGCCCGGACCTTGAAATAAAAGTTCTTGAAATCGTGAAAGGACTCATCATAAAGGGTACAAAACTTCCTCCCCTGGTTAGCCCTAAAAGAGACCCAAGACACCTTCCCTCCACCCGACCCCGGCTTCGTCAACACAAACAAGTAGGAAAAAAGAGAAATAGAGGGAGCGACGCCCAAAAACTGACACAAAAGTTGAAACAGCTTTAAAAACGCCCAAGAATTTGGATGGAGCTGCGTAGGGGCAAGGTTACAAGACCACAACACCTCGGACTCCAGGTCGGTAAAAGGAAGTCGGACACTCAGCTTAGAGAAAAAACAATCATAAGCATAAAAGAAGAGCTTCTCGGAACTATCTAAAGACGGGAAGCAAACTCTCTCCTCGGAATCCGGGGCCACTAGTTCATAATCCCTCTCAGACTCTCTATTCTCACATATGCTACAGTGCCTACGGAACCTAGCCAAATATTCAGAATCTACCACAGAAGGGACTTTTAGAGGAAGAGGGTCTACCCAACCAAGACCACTTGGAATCTTGGTCGACATCGCCTGAAGAACCTTTCGAGACATAAAACTCTTACCTACAAAGAAGAAATACAAAAGCAAGCAAAATCACATAAAGCAGACAGCAAAAACCCGTTCAGCCAAAGCAAGAAACAAAAACCCAACAAAGAAAATACGGCAACCCGGAACAAAGTACCAGAAAACAAAAAGAGCCCCCCATATACAAACAAAGCAATGGCGGCGCCTCTGTTCGGGGCAACCCAGGCATAAAGAAACAAACAAGAGCCACACAAAGAACAGAAGCATATGATCACAAGAAAATAGAAACAGAAGAACAAACCTGGAAGAAAGAAAGCGAAGACGAAGAGCTCCAAAGCAAAGAAAACGAAGGCGAAGAGCTCCAAAGCAAGGAAGAACGAAGCGGCGGCGCAGAGGAAACCCCGGAAAGACACACGGAAAGATTCGGGGAAGAAGAAACAAAGAAAGAGAAGCGGTGCTCGAAAAAAGGAGATGGCGAAACTTAGAAAAACAAGAAAGGAACAGAATAAACGAAGAAAAAGAAAGGGAGCAAATAAATAATGCCTTCACAGAGCCCGAACGGAAATCGAGGAGAAACGGTAAAATGCAATAAATGCAGAAACGGCCATTTTTGAATTTTGAAAAACTACTATGCCTGAGCTCGACCTCCCAAAAAGGACGAACTCGGGCAGGGGCACTGTTCATACCCTGACCGGGCTCCTCCAACTCGGCAAATCCATGAAAAGGTCCGACCTCGCCCTAAGGCCCACGCCTAAAGGTCGGACCTCGGACAATCAAGCAAAGGAAGGCCCATCAAAAGGAACGCAGCCCAAAGCCTAAAGGCCGAAAGGGCCTAGAAAGGGCGGTTCCACAAAGATAGGGATAAAACTCCCAAAAGATAAGATAAAGATAAGAATATCTTATCCAGGGAAGATCACGGCCAACTACTATAAATACACTGGAGCACCCAGGTATTTCATTCATCCCACATTCTACACTTATCTGCTTGGACCCATGCTAACTTAAGCATCGGAGTGTCATTGCAGGTACAACCACCAACCACTCAACATATCAAGCTCGGCTCCCTGACCCCCACCTCGGGCCTCTCCAGACGACCGAGCTACACGTTTCAGGTAACCCTCGGAACAGGTACCATTTTGGGCGTTAAACGCCAGAATGGGCACCATTCTGGGCGTTTAACGCCAGGTGTGCAGCATCCTGGGCGTTTTGGAAAAACGCCCAGTGATAAAGGATTTCTGGCGTTTAACGCCAGCCAGGGCACCTGGCTGGGCGTTAAACGCCCAAAAGGGGTAGCAAATGGGCGTTAAACGCCAGAATGGGTGCCATTCTGGGCGTTTAACGCCAGAAAGGTGGGGGGACCACATTTTTGTTTTCAACTCAATTTTTTTTCAAACTTTCCTCTTTTTAACCATACTCTTCTACATAAATGCACTTCAACCTTTCATTATTCACTTTCAAATCTTCACAAATCAAAACCATTCTTCAAATCTATTTCAAATTAATCCCAAATCTTCTTCAAAAACTCACCCTTTTCTCAATTTCTTTTCATAACTTCTCAAATCTCCTTTCAAATTTTTATTTTTTTTTCGAAATCTCTTCTCCCCTCCCTTATAAATTCACGTTTGGGACCCCCTTTTACCCACACCATTCGAATTCTCTCTTTCTCCCCCTCTCTTCTCTCTTTCCTTTTGCTTGAGGACAAGCAAACCTCTAAGTTTGGTGTGCTTTTCCGTGATCACTAAGCCAAGATTCATCAATATCATGGCTCCTAAGGGAAAACAAACCAATTTAAGAGGCAAGAAAGAGAATAATCCAAAGAATCTTTGGAATGAAGAGAAGTTCTTAACCAAAGAACATGAAGACCATTATCATAAAATAATGGGTCTGAGGTCAGTGATCCCGGAAGTTAAATTTGATCTGAAAGAAGATGAATATCCGGGGATCCAAGAGCAAATTCGAAACAGAGGATGGGAAGTTCTAACCAATCCCGAGACAAAGGTTGGAAGGAACATGGTTCAGGAATTCTACTCAAATCTGTGGCTAACAGATAAGCAGAGAATGACTGGAACTGCTTACCATACCCATAGAACCATGGTCAGAGGGAAAGTTATATACTTCCATCTGGACAAAATAAGAGAAATATTCAAGTTGCCTCAACTGCAAGATGATCCTGATTCCTTTAATAGGAGGATGGTGAGAGTAGATAAGGGGTTGGATCAGGTTCTAGAGGACATATGCCTCCCTGGAACTAAGTGGATAACCAATTCTAAGGGTGTCCCAAACCAACTCAAGAGGGGAGACCTCAAACCAATTGTAAGAGGTTGGCTAGACTTTATTGGGCATTCCATATTGCCCACTAGCAACCGTTCTGAGGTCACCATCAAGAGAGCAGTGATGATTCATTGCATTATGCTTGGAAAAGAGGTGGAGGTTCATCATCTGATTGCCTGTGAGATCTACACAATTGCAAATAGGAATTCCACTGTAACCAAATTGGCTTACCCAAGCTTGATCTCCTTGCTCTGTAAAGAGGCTGGGGTGAAGATAGAAGAAGATGAATTCATACCCATTGAACATCCAATCACCAAGAAGACAATGGAAGGAGCAAGAGAAGTAGGGGCGTGAAATCCAAGAGATGAAACGCCAAAAGTTCTCCTCTCAAGCTGAGGGAGCATCCACTTCTCAAAATCAAGGTTGTTGAGTCCTAACTCTGTGAAAACCTCTATCATTAGGAGCCTATTTTTTTTCGTTTTTCTTGTCTTATTTTATATTTTTTTAGTCTCATCTTATATCTATATTTGAGTCTTGTTCTTAGTTCATAATTAATAAAATTAATAAAGTTTATGCCTTAAAGCTATGAATGTCCTATGAATCCATCACCTCTCTTAAAAGAAAAATGCTTTAATCACAAAAGAACAAGAAGTACAGGGTTTCGAAATTTATCTCTGAAACTAGTTGAATTAGTTTGATGTGGTGACAATACTTTTTGTTTTCTGAATGAATGCTTGAACAGTGCATATGTCTTTTGAATTTGTTGTTTTAAGAATGTTAAAATTGTTGGCTCTTGAAAGAATGAGGAGAAAGAGAACTGTTATTGAGGATCTGAAAAATCATCAAATTGATTCTTGAAGCAAGAAAAGCAGTGGAAAAAAAAAATTTTCGAAAAAAAAAGAAGAAAGAAAAAGAAAAAGAAAAGAAAAAAAAAGAGAGAAGGAAATAAAGTTGTGATCCAAAGCAACAAGAGTGTGCTTAAGAACCCTGGACACCTCTAATTGGGGACTTTAGCAAAGCTGAGTCACAATCTAAGAAGGTTCACCCAATTATGTGTCTGTGGCATGTATGTATCCGGTGGTAATACTGGAAGACAGAGTGCTTTGGGCCACAGCCAAGACTCATACACTAGCTATGTTCAAGAATCAATATACTTAACTAGGAGAATCAATAACACTATCTGAGTTCTGAGTTCTTATAGATGCCAATCATTCTGAACCTCAAAGGATAGAGTGAGATGCCAAAACTGTTCGGAGGCAAAAAGCTACTAGTCCCGCTCATCTAATTGGAGCTATGTTTCTTTGATATTTTGGAGTCTATAGTATGTTCTCTTCTTTTTATCCTATTTTGATTTTCAGTTGCTTGGGGACAAGCAACAATTTAAGTTTGGTGTTGTGATGAGCGGATAATTTGTATGCTTTTTGGCATTGTTTTTAGTATGTTTTTAGTATCTTTTAGTTAGTTTTTAGTATATTTTTATTAGTTTTTAATTAAAATTCACTTTTCTGGACTTTACTATGAGTTTGTGTGTTTTTCTGTGATTTCAGGTATTTTCTGACTGAAATTGAGGGTCCTGAGCAAAAATCTGATCCAGAGACTGAAAAGGACTGCAGATGCTGTTGGATTCTGACCTCCCTGCACTCAAAGTGGATTTTCTGGAGCTACAGAAGCCCAATTGGCGCGCTCTCAACATCATTGGAAAGTAGACATCCTGGGCTTTCCAGCAATATATAATAGTCCATACTTTGCCCAAGATTTGATGGCCCAAACCGGCGCTCAAAGTCACCTACAGAAATTCCAGCGTTAAACGCCGGAACTGGCATAAAATTTGGAGTTAAACGCCCAAACTGGCATGAAAGCTGGCGTTTAACTCCAGAAAAGGTCTCTACACGAAATTCCTTCATTGCTCAGCCCAAGCACACACCAAGTGGGCCCGGAAGTGGATTTTTCTGTCATTTACTCAATTCTGTAAACCTTAGGACACTAGTTTACTACTTATAGGATCTTTTGACATTGTATCCGTACCTTATGACCTCATAACATTTTGTACACGTTTCTTTCCACAGTATGAGCCTCTAAACCCCATGGTTGGAGGTGAGGAGCTTTGCTGTGTCTTGATGGATTAATGCAATTACTACTGTTTCTTATTCAATCATGCTTGCTTCGATTCTAAGATAACACTTGTTCTTAATCCGGATGAATGTGATGATCCGTGACAATCATCATCATTCTCAACTATGAACACGTGCCTGACAACCACCTCTGTTTTATCTTAGATTGAGTAGTTATCTCTTGGGTTCTTTAATCGGAGTCTTCGTGGTATAGGCAGGACCTGATGGCAGCATTCAAGAGAATCCGGAAGGTCTAAACCTTGTCTGTGGTATTCTGAGTAGGATTCAATGATTGAATGACTGTGACGTGCTTCAAACCTGTAACCTACTGGGCGTTAGTGACAGACGCAAAAGAGGGATTCTATTCCGGTAGGGGAGGGAACCAAACCGGTGATTGGCAGTACTGTGACAGAGTGCGTGCATTAGCTTTCACTGCGCGGATGGGAGGTAGCCATTGACAACGGTGAAACCCTACATGAGCTTGCCATGGAAGGAGGCTTGCGTGTTTGATGAAGAAGACAGTAGGAAAGCAGAGATTCAGAAGATGGAGCATCTCCAAACCTCAACCCATTCTCCATTACTGCAATACAAGTAACCATTACATGTTCTTTTGCTTTTTACAATCAATCCTGATAATTTCTGATATCCTGACTAAGATTTACAAGATAACCATAGCTTGCTTCAAGCCGACAATCTCCGTGGGATCGACCCTTGCTCACGCAAGGTATTACTTGGACGACCCAGTGCACTTGCTGGTTAGTTGTGCGGGATTGCAAAAGTGTTATTGCAATTTCGTGCACCAAGGATGTTGGACGATCTGAACGATCACCTCGCACACCGGAAAGACATGTTCATGTAATTCACGACGGATTTGCCGGAGGAGGAATCTCCAAATCATCCCGAAAGTGACATCTCAAAGAAGTATACCACGTCCAAGGAAAAAAGGAAGTCCCAGACATCCCAGCAATCACGTTTACTAAGGAAGACGCATCCAGAATCATCTCGGGACACGACGACCCCATGGTCATTACGATCATACTGGCAAACGCCAACCTTCACCGTACATTAATTGACCAGGGAAGCTCTGCAGACATCTTATTCAAAACTGCCTTCGACAAACTCGGTCTAGATGAAAAAGAGCTAAGAGCATACCCGAACAGCCTGTTCGGACTAGGAGATGCCCCAGTTCAATCGTTGGGATACGTATCGCTGCATACAACCTTCGGAAAGGGGAACCAGTCCCGAACACTCAAGATAGATTACATCGTGGTCGACGTAAGCTCAGCCTACAATGCCTTAATAGGTCGGACAACGTTAAATCAACTCGGCGCAATAGTTTCAACCCCACATCTATGTATGAAATTTCCAACTGCGGAAGGGATAGCTACGATAAAGGCAGATCAAAAAATGGCACGTCGTTGTTACAACAAAAGCCTAAACCTCCGAGGTGAAGGAGGAGAGTTCCACACAATCGAGCTCGGTGGAGTTCAGAGGCGAGAAGAATTCCGACCACAACCCGAAGGAGAAGTAGAAAGAATCCAGATCGGAGACACCTCGGATAAAACAACTAATATTGGCACGATCCTGAAAGGAGACGTAAAGGAATCGCTAATACGGTTCCTACAAGATAATGTTGATCTCTTCGAATGGAAAGCTACCGACATGCCAGGTATTGATCCCGAACTAATGAGCCACAAATTAGCAGTCTATCTGGGATCCCGGCCGGTACAACAAAGACGAAGAAAACTTGGACCAGAACGAGCTCATGCTGTAGAAGAACAAGTACAAGCGCTACTTGAGGCCGGGTTCATAAGGGAAGTCAAATATCCACTATGGCTAGCAAAACGTCGTCTTAGTGAAAAAGTCAAATGGGAAGTGGCGAATGTGCACCGACTACACCGACCTCAACAAAACCTGCCCAAAAGACCCCTACCCACTCCCAAGCATCGACGCTCTAGTGGACGCTTCATCAGGATATAAGTATCTCTCATTCATGGATGCATATTCAGGGTACAACCAAATCCTCATGTATCCACCAGATCAAGAAAAAACCTCGTTCCTAACACCGAAAGCAAACTACTGTTACATCGTGATGCCTTTTGGTCTCAAGAACGCAGGAGCTACTTATCAAAGGCTAATGAATAAAGTTTTCTCAGATCACATAGGAAAAATCATGGAAGTTTATGTAGACGATATGTTGATAAAAACACAAAGCGAAGATACATTGTTATCCGACCTGACTCAAGTGTTTTCTACTATCAGGAAACACAACATGCGGCTCAATCCCGCAAAATGCACATTCGCAGTAGAAGCCGGCAAATTCTTGGGCGTCATGATCACACAAAGGGGGATTGAAGCAAATCCAGACAAGTGTCGAGCCATACTCAACATGAAGAGCCCAACCTGTATCAAAGAGGTACAACAACTCAACGGGAGGTTAGCCGCTCTATCTCGATTCTTAGCAGGGGCTGCGATGAGATCTCTTCCCTTCTATGCTACCTTAAGAAAAGGAAAACAGTTCAAATGGACGACAGAATGTGAGCAAGCCTTCCTAGACTTCAAAGAGTTCTTAGGACGGCCACCTATCCTATCTCGGCCACGAGAAGGAGAACCGCTCATATTATATCTCGCAGTAGGGAGCCGGGCAATAGCCTTAGCACTAGTCAGAGAAGACGAACATGGGCAAAAACCCGTCTACTTCATTAGCAAAGCACTACAGGGATCCGAGCTGAACTACCAGAAAATAGAAAAGTTTGCCTACGCTCTGATCCTCACATCCTGGCGGCTTCGCCCATATTTCCAAGTGCATACCATTAAAGTTTGAACCAACCAACCCATAAAAGGAATATTACAGAAAATAGATCTAGCAGGAAGAATCCTACAATGGGCAATCGAGTTGTCCGAATTCGACCTCCAATACGAAGCGCGTACAGCAATCAAATCGCAACACCTGGCCGACTTTATCGCAGAATTTACAGACGTCCTGGAAATCTCCATAGAATGGAACATATACGTAGACGGATCCTCGAATAAAACAGAAAGCGGTGCGGGTGTGATAGTTGAGAACAACCAAGGAACTCAACTAGAGCTCTCCTTTAAATTCGGATTCCCGGCCTCAAACAACCAGGCAGAATACGAAGCACTATTAGCTGGTCTGAAGCTGGCTAGGGAGGTTGGAGCTCGGAAGTTCAACATCTACAGTGACTCACAAGTCATCACCTCACAAATAATAGGAAACTACCAAGCCAAAGATCCGACCATGAAAAAATATTTGGATAAAACCAAAAAACAGCTCGGACAACTCAGGGAATATAGGATCCACCACATACCTTGTGAGCAAAATGCCCGAGCTGATGCCCTTTCAAAATTAGCCAGCACCAAACCAGGGGGCAACAATAGAAGCCTCATCCAGGAGGTATTACATAACCCGTCAATAGTGGAAGAAGAGAGAATCCTAGCCATAATAAGTCAGGATCAAGGATGGATGACCCCCATAATAAACTACCTCAAAACAGAAGAACTCCCTACAGATGAAAAGGAGGCAAAGAGGCTGAAAAGGGAGGCACAGTACTACACTATTGATGAGCGGATATTTTATACGCTTTTTGGGGGTAATTTCATGTAGATTTTAGTATGTTTTAATTGGTTTTTAGTAGAATATTATTAGTTTTTAGGCAAAAATCATATTTCTGGACTTTACTATGAGTTTGTGTGTTTTTCTGTGATTTCAGGCATTTTCTGGCTGAAATTGATGGAGCTGAGCAAAAATTTGAGTTAGGCTGAAAAAGGACTGCTGATGCTGTTGGATCCTGACCTCCCTGCACTCGAAATGAATTTTCTGGAGTTACAGAAGTCCAATTGGCGCGATCTCAACGGCGTTGGAAAGTAGACATCCAGGGCTTTCCAGCAATATATAATAATCTATACTTTGCGCAACGATAGACGACGTAAACTGGCGTTCAACGCCAGTATCATGCTGCTGTCTAGCGTCCAGCGCCAGAAACAGGTTACAAGTTGGAGTTCAACGCTAGAAACAGGTTACAACCTGGCGTTGAACGCCCAAAACAGCCCCAGGCACGTGAGAAGCTTAAGCCTCAGCCCCAGCACACACCAAGTGGGCCCCAGAAGTGGATTTCTGCATCATCTATCATAGTTTACTCATTTTCTGTAAACCTAGGTTACTAGTTTACTATTTAAACAACTTTTAGAGACTTATTTTGTACCTCATGACATTTTCAGATCTGAATCACATACTTTTTGACGGCATGAGTCTCTAAACTCCATTGTTGGGGGTGAGGAGCTCTGCAGCGTCTCGATGAATTAATACAATTACCTTTGTTTTCCATTTAAACACGCTTGTTCCTATCTAAGATGTTCATTCGCGCTTAAACATGAAGAAGGTGATGATCCGTGACACTCATCACCTTCCTCAGATCCATGAATGTGAGCCTGACAACCACCTCCGTTCTACATCAGATTGAATGAGCTTCTCTTAGATTCCTTAATCAGAATCTTCGTGGTATAAGCTAGAATTGATGGCGACCACTCTTGAGGATCCGGAAGGTCTAAACCTTGTCTGTGGTATTCTGAGTAGGATTCAAGGATTGAATGGCTGTGACGAGCTTCAAACTCGCGATTGCTGGGCGTGATGACAAACGCAAAAGGATCAATGGATCCTATTCCAACATGATCGAGAACCAACAGCTGATTAGCCGTGCTGTGACAGAGCATCTGGAACGTTTTCACTGAGAGGATGGGAGGTAGCCACTGACAATGGTGACACCCTACATACAGCTTGCCATGGAAGGAGCCTTGCGTGTGGAAAAGGATTTCAAGGAAGAGTTGAAGTTCAGAGGACAAAGCATCTCCAAAACTCCAACATATTCTTCATTAATAAAGTAACAATTACTTATTCCAAACACTTTTACTTCTTACAATTAAAGCCAAATAACCTTATTGACATCCTGACTAAGATTAATAAAATAAACATAGATTGCTTCAAACCAATAATCTCCGTGGGATCGACCCTTACTCACGTAAGGTATTACTTGGACGACCCAGTGCACTTGCTGGTTAGTTGTACGGATTGCAAATTCGTGCACCAACTATCATAAACAACACGCTGTACAAAAGAGGGATATCAACACCTTTACTAAAATGCGTACCAACTTCCAACACAAAGGAAGTCTTGGAGGAAGTACACAGTGGCATTTGTGGAAATCATCTCGGAGCGCAAGCTCTCACCGAAAAGGTACTCCGGGCGGGATTCTATTGGCCAACTCTACAAAAGGATGCTACAGAATTTGTAAGGACATGTCCACCATGCCAGAAGCATGCCAACTTTCACATTGCCCCACCAGAAAAGCTCATCAGCGTGACCTCATCCTGGCCATTTGCAAAATGGGGACTCGACCTACTCGGACCCTTCCTACAGGGATCGGGACAAGTAAAATTCCTCATAGTAGGAGTAGACTATTTCACAAAATGGATCGAGACAGAACCCCTGGCCAACGCCACCACTCAAAGAAGTCGAAAATTCCTATATAGGAACATTATTACGAGGTTTGGGGTACCATACTCCATCACCACGGATAACGGTACCCAATTTACAAAGGTAGGCTTCAGAAAACTGGTGGCCGATTTGAACATAAAACACCAGTTCACCTCCGTCGAACATCCCCAAGCCAATGGACAAGCCGAAGCGGCCAACAAAGTCATATTGGCCGGATTAAAGCGGAGGCTACAAGAAGCAAAGGGAGCTTGGGCCGAGGAACTTCCACAAGTCCTGTGGGCATATCGAACAACACCCCATTCTACTACAAATGAATCACCATTCCGACTAGCATACGGAGTGGAGGCAATGATTCCAATAGAAATCGAAGAAGGATCTCCCCGAGTAGTCCACTACAATGAATAAGCAAACTCCCAACTTCAGAGAGAAGAGCTCGACTTGTTACTCGAAATCCAAGAAAGAGCTCGGATCAGGGAAAAAGCTCTAAAACAACGAATGGCTTCCAGATATAATCAAAAGGTAGTGCCGAGAAGTTTTGCAGAGAATGATCTCATCCTAATCAGAAATGACATTGGAACAACTCGACCCGGAGAAGGAAAGCTGGCAGCTAACTGGAAAGGACCTTACCGAGTCATTAAAGTACTGGGGAAGGGCTACTACAGATTGTCCGAGCTTGATGGACGAGAGCTTCCTCGATCATGGCACGCTTGCAACCTAAGAAGGTACTACAGTTAGAAAAGGTAAAGGATCTCACTAAATGGATGCGCTCTTTTTCCTGAAAAGGTTTTTTAATGAGGCACCATGTCGAGACCTAGGAACAAGGAAATTCCCACATGTATATATTTGCATTTTTCTTTGAATGAAGTTTATTTAGATATTCTACAAAGATCCCAAGACGCATTAATCTGAAGTATTCATCGTCCGATTATAAAGCAACAGGTCGGCAGAAAGTGAAAAACAAATTTACTGCGCGACCACGATAAAGACAATCGTCCGATAAAGGTGAAAACGCGATTCACCCAAAAGACGATCTAAAGACGCCAACCATTTTCTACAAATCGGCAAAGATGAACACATAATAATGTAAGAAGTTATCGAAAGCAATCCAAAAAAAAGAACCTGACGAGCTTTTACGGATAGCTAATATAATAACTTAAAAGACTGGCCGATGTTCAGAAATCGGACCAAGTCAACCCAAGTTATAAGTAAACCCTGGAAAGAGGTCTGGCTAACCCTATTAAAGAGGATTACTTTAACTTAGAAGGGCCTGACATAACAAAGTCAGCCCAAAATTAAAAAGTTATACAAGTAGTCCCTGAAAGAGATCTGACAAAGATCCAAGAAAGAGGACTACGAGAAATAACTTAAAGGAGACCGACATAACCAAATCGGACTCCTACCATTAAAAAGTTATCAAAGTAATCCCTGAAAGAGATCTAACAAAGATCCAAGAAAGAGGATTACAAAAATAACTTAAAGGAGGATTACAGCTGTCAGAAAAATTCCTGAATCACTATTTCCCTCCAAAACGGATGACATAGCTAAGGCTAAGCATCCAAGGCTTCAAACAAGGAGATAATGAATCCTTTTATGATGCCTGGGAGAGATACAGAGAGATGCTAAGAAAATGCCCCTCTGAGATGTTTTCAGAGTGGGTGCAATTAGACATCTTCTACTATGGGCTTACAGAAAAAGCTCAGATTTCTCTAGACCACTCAGTTGGTGGATCTATATATATGAGAAATACAATTGAAGAAGCTCAAGAGCTTATTGATACAGTTGCCAGAAATCAGCATCTGTACCTAAGCAGTGAATCTTCCATGAAAGAAGAAGCTAAAACAGTAACTGCTGAACTCAGTCCTGTGGATCAGGCTAATGAATTCAATCAGCAATTAGACTTTCTAACCCAGCAGCTAGCCGAATTCAAGGAAATACTACAGGAAACAAGAATGGCTGACAGGAATATGGAAGTACAGTTAAAGCAAATAGAAAAGCAACTGTCAAAACAAATAGCAGAAGAATGCCAAGCAGTTCAATTAAGAAGTGGAAAAACATTAAATACCTCACTTCAAAGCAGCAGGAAGCCAAGAAATGAACAAATGGCTACTAAAATTCCCTCTGAGGACAATCAGAGCCCAGAGAGGAATAATGCTGGCGCTGAACGCCCAGACCATGGTCATTCCTGGCGTTCAACGCCAGAAACAAGCATGAATCCGGCGTTGAACACCCAAAGGAAGCACAGTTCTGGCGTTCAGATGCCAGTAACAGATAAGGAGTTGGCATCTAACGCCACTCCAGCTTCCACCCTGGCATTCAAATGCCAGTGGGGGATCAGTCACATACAAGTGTTGATAACAACCCTTCTAAAAAGGCTTCCCAACCCACTTCTGTAAGTAATAAACCTGCAGCAACTAAGGTTGAGGAATATAAAGCCAAAATGCCTTATCCTCAAAAACTCCGCCAAGCGGAATAGGATAAGCAATTTGCCCACTTTGCAGACTATCTCAGGACTCTTGAAATAAAGATTCCGTTTGCAGAAGCACTTGAGCAAATACCCTCTTATGCTAAGTTCATGAAAGAGATCTTAAGTCATAAGAAGGATTGGAGAGAAACTGAAAAAGTTTACCTCACTGAAGAATGCAGTGCAGTCATTCTGAAAAGCTTACCTGAGAAGCTTAAAGACCCCGGGAGCTTTATGATACCATGCACATTAGAGGGTAATTGTACCAAGCAAGCTCTATGTGATCTTGGGGCAAGTATCAACCTGATACCCGCATCTATTATCACAGAGCTCGGTTTGACTGAAAAAGTCAAACCAACCCGGATATGTCTTCAACTTGCTGATGGCTCCATTAAATACCCATCAGGTGTGATTGAAGACATGATCGTCAAGGTTGGGCCATTTGCCTTTCCTACTGACTTTGTGGTGCTGGAAATGGAGGAGCACAAGAGTGCGACTCTCATTCTAGGAAGACCTTTCCTAGCAACTGGCCGAACCCTTATTGACGTCCAAAAAGGGGAAGTAACCTTGAGAGTCAATAAGGAGGAGTTCAAGTTGAATGTTGTCAAAGCCATGCAACATCCAGACACCCCAAATGACTGCATGAGTGTTGATATTATTGACTCTCTGGTAAGAGAGGTCAATATGGCTGAGAGTCTTGAATCAGAGCTAGAGGACATCTTTAAAGATGTTCAGCCTGATCTGGAGGAATCAGAGAGAATAGTAGAACCTCTAAAAATCCCTCAGGAAGAAGAGAAACCTCCTAAACCCGAGCTCAAACCATTACCACCATCCCTAAAATATGCATTCTTGGGAGATGGGGATACCTTTCCTGTAATCATAAGCTCTACCTTAGAGCCACAGGAAGAGGAAGCACTAATTCAAGTGCTATGGACACACAAGACAGCTCTTGGGTGGACCATCAGTGATCTCAAGGGCATTAGCCCAGCCAGATGCATGCACAAGATCTTATTGGAGGGTGATGCCAAGCCAGTGGTTCAACCATAAAGGCAGCTGAATCCGGCCATGAAGGAGGTGGTGCAGAAAGAGGTCACTAAGTTACTAGAGGCTGGGATTATTTATCCTATTTCTGATAGCCCCTGGGTAAGCCCTGTCCAAGTTGTCCATAAGAAAGGTGGCATGACAGTGGTTCATAATGAAAAAAATGAACTGGTTCCTACAAGAACAGTTACTGGGTGGCGTATGTGTATTGATTATAGAAGGCTCAATACAGCTACCAGAAAGGATCATTTTCCTTTACCATTCATAGACCAGATGCTAGAAAGACTGGCAGGTCATGAATACTACTGCTTCCTAGATGGATATTCAGGTTATAATCAAATTGCAGTAGATCCAAAAGATCAAGAGAAAACGGCATTCACATGTCCATCTGGAGTATTTGCATATAGAAGAATGCTATTTGGCTGTGCAATGCACCTGCAACCTTTCAGAGGTGCATGCTCTCAATTTTCTCTGATATGGTGAAAAAATTTCTGGAAGTCTTCATGAATGACTTTTCAGTATTTGGAGACTCATTCAGCTCCTGTCTTGACCATCTAGCACTTGTTCTAAAGAGATGCCAAGAGACTAACCTGGTTTTAAACTGGGAAAAATGCCACTTCATGGTGACTGAAGGAATTGTCCTTGGGCACAAAATCTCAAACAAGGGAATAGAGGTGGATCAAGCTAAGGTAGAGGTAATTGAAAAATTACCACCACCTGCCAATGTTAAGGCAATCAGAAGCTTTCTGGGGCATGTAGGATTCTATAGGAGGTTTATAAAGGATTTTTCAAAAATCGCCAAACCTCTGAGCAACCTGCTAGCTGCTGACACGCCATTTGTCTTTGATAAGGAGTGTCTGCAGGCATTTGAGACTCTGAAAGCTAAATTGGTCACAGCACCAATCATCTCTGCACCAAACTGGACATTGCCATTTGAACTAATGTGTGATGCCAGTGACCATGCCATTGGCGCAGTGTTGGGACAAAGGCATGACAAGCTTCTGCACGTCATTTACTACGCCAGCCGTGTTCTAAATGACGCACATAAGAATTACACAACCACAGAAAAAGAGCTACTTGCAGTAGTTTACGCCATTGACAAATTCAGATCCTATTTAGTAGGATCAAAAGTGATTGTGTACACTGATCATGCTGCTCTTAAATATCTACTCACAAAGCAGGATTCAAAACCCAGACTTATAAGATGGGTGTTGTTTCTGCAAGAGTTTGATATAGAAATCAGAGACAGAAAAGGGACAGAGAATCAGGTAGCAGATCACTTGTCCCGAATAGAACCAGTAGAAGGGGCGTCCATCCCTCTTACTGAGATCTCTGAAAACTTTCCGGATGAGCAACTATTTGCCATCCAGGAAGTGCCATGGTTTGCAGACATTGCAAACTACAAGGCAGTAAGGTTCATACCCAAAGAGTACAGTAGGCATCAATCAAAGAAATTGATCACAGATGCAAAATACTATCTTTGGGATGAACCATATCTCTTCAAGAGATGTGCAGACGGAGTAATCCGTAGATGTGTGCCTAAGGAAGAAGCGCAGAAGATCCTATGGCACTGCCATGGATCACAGTATGGAGGACATTTTGGAAGTGAGCGAACAGCCACAAGAGTCCTCCAATGTGGCTTCTACTGGCCTACTCTCTATAAAGATTCCCGAGTGTTTGTACTTAATTGTGACAGTTGCCAAAGATCTGGCAATCTACCTCACAGTTATGCCATGCCTCAACAAGGGATCTTGGAGATTGAGTTGTTTGATGTATGGGGCATTGACTTAATGGGACCTTTCCCACCATCATGCTCAAACACTTATATTCTGGTGGCAGTGGATTATGTATCCAAATGGGTGGAGGCTATTGCAACACCCACTAATGACACTAAAACAGTGTTAAAAATCCTCCAGAAACACATCTTCAGCAGATTTGGTACCCCTAGAGTCTTAATCAGTGATGGGGGGGACTCATTTCTGCAATAAACAGCTTTACTCTGCTTTGGTTCGTTATGGAGTTAGCCACAGGGTAGCTACTCCATATCACCCACAAACTAATGGGCAAGCTGAAGTCTCAAATAGAGAACTCAAAAGATTCCTGGAATGGACTGTAATTAACCGTAGAAGGGATTGGGCAAGAAGCTTGGACGATGCTCTGTGGGCATACAGAACAACATTCAAGACCCCTATAGGGACCTCTCCATACCAGCTTATGTATGGAAAGGCATGTCACTTGCCAGTGGAACTGGAACACAAGGCCTACTGGGCAACCAGATTCCTAAACCTTGATGCCAAGTTAGCTGGAGAAAAACGATTGCTCCAGTTAAATGAGCTAGAGGAATTTAGACTCAATGCTTTCGAGAATGCAAAAATTTACAAAGAGAAAGCGAAAAGATGGCATGATAAGAAATTGTCATCCAGAGTCTTTGAGCCAGGGCAGAAAGTTCTGCTATTTAATTCTAGGCTCAAATTATTCCCCGGGAAATTAAAATCCCGGTGGAGAGGTCCATATGTAATTACAAGTGTATCACCATATGGATACGTAGAGCTTCAGGATAATGAATCTAACAAAAAGTTCATTGTTAATGGACAGAGAATTAAACATTATCTTGAAAGCAATTTTGAGCAAGAATGCTCAAAACTGAGACTTGATTAAAAGCTCAGCAATAGTCCAGCTAATGACATTAAAGAAGCACTTGCTGGGAGGCAACCCAGCCATTCACAAAATTTAATTTTATTTGTTTTTGCTAATTAATTGATTTTTACAGATATATGTCAGAGTATCTTCAAAAGGTAAAATAGCAATTGATTGAATTCACAGAGTTGCAAGGAAATTTGGAAGCTCACTGGCATGAAAAAGCCAGTAAGAAACGTTTTGGGCGTTGAACGCCCAAAAGAAGCACCCACTGGGCGTTCAACGCCAGTAAGGGTAGCCATCTGGGCGTTAAACGCCAGAAAGGAGCATCTTCTGGGCGTTAAACGCCAGAAAGAAGCACCTTCTGGGCGTTTAACGCCAGAAAGAAGCACCTTCTGGGCGTTTAACGCTAGATTGACAGCGTCCTGGGTGTTCAGAAAAACGCCCAGTGACAAAGGACTTCCTGGCGTTCAACGCTAGAAAGAAGCATCAGCTGGGCGTTGAACGCCCAGGAGAAGCAATAATTGGGCGTTAAACGCCCAAAACATGCAGCAGTTGGGCGTTTAACGCCAGGATGGTGGGGAGGAGGTAAAATTCGTTTTTCTTCACAAAATTTCTAATTTTTATGTTTCAATTCATGATTTTTTGCATAAACATGTTTCAAAATATCATCCTTCAATTCCAAAATTTTTAATCCTAGTTTCTAAAAACCCTAATTTCTAAAATCTCTTTTCAAAATATCAAATGTAGCTTCATACATAAACATAAATTTTTTTTTTCAATCCAATCAAACTCTTTTTCCAATTTCTTTTCAAACTTAATTATCTTTTAAAATCTTTTTCAAATTATAAAATTCAAATTTATTTTTAAATATCATTCATATCTTTTTAAATTATATCCTTTTCTTGTCATATTTATCTTTTATAAATCATATCTTTTATCTTATATCTCTTTCTTATTTTCGAAAACCCACCCCCTCCCTTTATATTCACTTTCGGCGCCCCTCTCCTCATCCACCATTCCACACTTGCTCTCCTCCTATCCCTCTTCTCTCTCTTCTTTTGCTTGAGGACAAGCAAACTTCTAAGTTTGGTGTGCTTATCCGTGATCACAAAAACATACTCACTTTGATCATGGCCCCTAAAGGAAAACAACCCAACCCAAGAGGAAAGAAAGAGAATACTCCAAAGCCACTTTGGAATCAAGGGAAGTTCTTAACTAAAGAACATTCAGACCATTACTACAAAATAATGAGTCTAAGATCAGTGATCCCGGAAGTCAAGTTTGATCTGAAAGAAGATGAATATCCGGAGATCCAAGAACAAATTCGAAACAGGAACTGGGAAATCCTAGCTAATCCTGAAACGAAAGTGGGAAGGAACATGGTTCAGGAGTTCTATGCTAATCTATGGCAGACAGACAGGCAAAGAATAATTGGAGCTGCCCTCTATGACCATCGGACCTTAGTCAGAGGAAAGATTGTTCATACCCATCCTGACAAAATCAGGGAGATCTTTAAGCTTCCTTAGCTGAAAGATGACCCAGACTCCTTTAATAGGAGAATGATGAGGATAAATAAAGGTTTGGACAAGATTCTAGAGGATATATGCATCCCTGAAGCCAAGTGGACCACCAGCACGACTGGCATCCCAAATCAACTCAAAAGAGAAGATCTCAAGCCAGTAGCCAGAGGCTGGCTGGATTTCATTGGGCGTTCTATATTGCCCACCAGCAACCGTTCTGAAGTTACTATTAAAAGAGCAGTGATGATTCACTGCATCATGTTGGGAAAAGAAGTAGAAGTCCATCAACTGATCTCGTGTGAATTATACAAAATAGCAAACAGGAATTCCAAGGACGCCAGATTGGCCTATCCAAGCTTAATTTCTATGCTCTGCAAAGATGCTGGAGTGAAGATGGGAATAACAGAGTATATCTCAGTTGAGAGGCCAATCACTAGAATATCAATGGACAGACAACAGCTGCAGGATGATCCAATCAAGAGGAGAGCACAGGAAGTCCTCCCAGAACTCCCTCAATTCGAATATTGGGAACATCTTGAGGCATCTATTTCCAAATTGCAAGAAGCTATGGACCAAATAAAGGAAGAACAGAACAATCAAAGTAGCATGCTTTGCAAACTGCTTAAGGAACAAGAAGAGCAAGGGCGTGATTTAAGGGAGCTGAAGCGCCAGAAATTAATCCTTGAAGGACCAAGTACCCCACAGATCAAAGGAACATCTACTTCTCAGAACATAGGTTGTTGAGTTCTAAATTTAGCTTTAACTCTATGATAATGTTATTATAGAAATTTACCTTAGGAGATATATATAGTAGTAGTAGTGGTAGTAATTAGTATATCTATTCTGGTTTTATTCCCAATTAAGTTATAATTTATTTTTCTCATCATCACCAGACATCAATAAAATAGTAGATAATTAGAATAAAGAAGTAATTTATTTTTCGAGTTCTTAATAATAAAAATTATAATTAACTATATGTGGTGACAATACTTTTTGTTCTCTGAATGAATGCTTGAACAGTGCATAATTTTTATCTTGAATTTTATGAATATTGACTCCTGAAAAAATGAGGAACACGAAAAATACTATTGATGATCTGAAAAATCATGAATTTGATTCTTGAAGCAAGAAAAAGCACTCAAAAAAAAATATTTTACAAGAAATCATTGGATTAAGAAAAGGATCCAAGGCTTTGAGCATTAGTGGATAGGAGGGCCCAAGGAAGTAATTCCAGGCCTAAGCGGCTAAATCAAGTTGTCCCTAACCATGTGCTTGTGGCATGCAGGTTCAAGTGAAAAGCTTGAGACTGAGTGGTTAAAGTCGTGATCCAAAGCAAAAGAGTGTGCTTAAGAGCTCTGGACACCTCTAACTGGGGACTCTAGCAAAGCTGAGTCACAATCTGAAAAGGTTCACCCAGTCATGTGTCTGTGGCATTTATGTATCCGGTGGTAATACTGGAAAACAAAGTGCTTAGGGCCACGGCCAAGACTCTTAAAGTAACTGTGTTCAAGAATCAACATACTACACTAGGAGAATCAATAATACTATCTGAATTCTGAGTTCCTATGGATGCCAATCATTCTGAATTTCAAAAGATAAAGGGAGATGCCAACACTGTTCAGAAACAAAAAGCTACAAGCCCCGCTCATCTAATAAGAATCTGAGCTCCATTTAAAACTCTTAGATATTATTACTTCTTAATTTCTTTTCATCCTATTTTATTTATCTAGTTTCTTGAGGACAAGCAACAGTTTAAGTTTGATGTTGTGATGAGCGGATATTTTATACGCTTTTTGGGGGTAATTTCATGTAGATTTTAGTATGTTTTAATTGGTTTTTAGTAGAATATTATTAGTTTTTAGGCAAAAATCATATTTCTGGAATTTACTATGAGTTTGTGTGTTTTTTTGTGATTTCAGGTATTTTCTGGCTGAAATTGAGGGAGCTGAGTAAAAATCTGAGTTAGGCTGAAAAAGGACTGCTGATGCTGTTGGATCCTGACCTCTCTGCACTCGAAATGGATTTTCTGGAGCTACAGAAGTCCAATTGGCGCGCTCTCAACGGCGTTAGAAAGTAGACATCTAGGGCTTTCCAGAAATATATAATAGTTCATACTTTGCACGAAGATAGATGACGTAAACTGGCATTCAACGCCAGTATCATGCTGCTATCTGGCGTCCAGCGCCAGAAACAGATTACAAGTTGGAGTTCAACGCCAGAAACAAGTTACAACCTGGTGTTGAACGCCCAAAACAGCCCCAGGCACGTGAGAAGCTTAAGCCTCAGCCCCAGCACACACCAAGTGGGCCCCAGAAGTAGATTTCTGCATCATCTATCATAGTTTACTCATTTTCTGTAAACCTAGGTTACTAGTTTACTATTTAAACAACTTTTAGAGACTTATTTTGTACCTCATGACATTTTCAGATCTGAATCGCATACTTTTTGATGGCATGAGTCTCTAAACTCCATTGTTGGGGGTGAGGAGCTCTGCAGCGTCTCGATGAATTAATACAATTACCTTTGTTTTCCATTTAAACACGCTTGTTCCTATCTAAGATGTTCATTCGCGCTTAAACATGAAGAAGGTGATGATCCGTGACACTCATCACCTTCCTCAGATCCATGAACGTGAGCCTGACAACCACTTCCGTTCTACATCAGATTGAATGAGCTTCTCTTAGATTCCTTAATCAGAATCTTCGTGGTATAAGCTAGAATTGATGGCGGCCACTCTTGAGGATACGGAAGGTCTAAACCTTGTCTGTGGTATTCCGAGTAGGATTCAAGGATTGAATGGCTGTGACGAGCTTCAAACTCACGATTGCTGGGCATGATGACAAACGCAAAAGGATCAATGGATCCTATTCCAACATGATCGAGAACCAACAGCTGATTAGCCGTGCTGTGACAGAGCATCTGGAACGTTTTCACTGAGAGGATGGGAGGTAGCCAATGACAATGTGTGACACCCTACATACAGCTTGCCATGGAAGGAGCCTTGCGTGTGGAAAGGGATTTCAAGGAAGAGTTGAAGTTCAGAGGACAAAGCATCTCCAAAACTCCAACATATTCTTCATTAATAAAGTAACAATTACTTATTCCAAACACTTTTACTTCTTACAATTAAATCCAAATAATCTTATTGACATCCTGACTAAGATTAATAAAATAAACATAGATTGCTTCAAACCAATAATCTCCGTGGGATCGACCCTTACTCACGTAACGTATTACTTGGACGACCCAGTGCACTTGCTGGTTAGTTGTACGGATTGCAAATTCGTGCACCAACTATCATAAACAACACGCTGTACAAAAGAGGGATATCAACACCTTTACTAAAATGCGTACCAACTTCCAACACAAAGGAAGTCTTGGAGGAAGTACACAGTGGCATTTGTGAAAATCATCTCGGAGCGTAAGCTCTCACCAAAAAGGTACTCCGGGTGGGATTCTATTGGCCAACTCTACAAAAGGAGGCTACAGAATTTGTAAGGACATGTCCACCATGCCAGAAGCATGCCAACTTTCACATTGCCCCACCAGAAAAGCTCATCAGCGTGACCTCACCCTGGCCATTTGCGAAATGGGGACTCGACCTACTCGGACCCTTCCCATAGGGATCGGGATAAGTAAAATTCCTCATAGTAGGAGTAGACTATTTCACAAAATGGATCAAGGCAGAACCCCTGGCCAACGCCACCGCTCAAAGAAGTCGAAAATTCCTATATAGGAACATTATTACGAGGTTCGGGGAACCATACTCCATCACCACGGACAACGGTACCCAATTTACAGAGGCAGGCTTCAGAAAACTGGTGGCCGATTTGAACATAAAATACCAGTTCACCTCCGTCGAACATCCCTAAGCCAATGGACAAGCCGAAGTGGCCAACAAAGTCATATTGGCTGGATTAAAGCGGAGGCTACAAGAAGCAAAGGGAGCTTGGGCCAAGGAACTTCCACAAGTCCTGTGGGCATATCGAACAACACCCCATTCTACTACAAACGAATCACCATTCCGACTAGCATACGGAGTGGAGGCAATGATTCCAATAGAAATCGAAGAAGGATCTCCCCGAGTAGTTCACTACAATGAACAAGCAAACTCCCAACTTCAGAGAGAAGAGCTCGACTTGTTACCCAAAATCCAAGAAAGAGCTCGGATCAGGGAAAAAGCTCTAAAACAACGAATGGCTTCCAGATATAATCAAAAGGTAGTGCCGAGAAGTTTTGCAGAGAATGATCTCATCCTAATCAGAAATGACATTGGAACAACTCGACCCGGAGAAGGAAAGCTGGCAGCTAACTGGAAAGGACCTTACCGAGTCATTAAAGTACTGGGGAAGGGCTACTACAGATTGTCCGAGCTTGATGGACGAGAGCTTCTTCGATCATGGCACGCCTGCAACCTAAGAAGGTACTACAGTTAGAAAAGGTAAAGGATCTCACTAAATGGATGCGCTCTTTTTCCTGAAAAGGTTTTTTAATGAGGCACCATGTCGAGACCTAGGAACAAGGAAATTCCCACATGTATATATTTGCATTTTTCTTTGAATAAAGTTTATTTAGATATTCTACAAAGATCCCAAGACGCATTAATCTGAAGTATTCATCGTCCGATTATAAAGCAACAGGTCGGCAGAAAGTGAAAAACAAATTCACTGCGCGACCACGATAAAGACAATCGTCCGATAAAGATGAAAACGCGATTCACCCAAAAGACGATCTAAAGACGCCAACCATTTTCTACAAATCGGCAAAGATGAACACAGAATAATGTAAGAAGTTATCGAAAGCAATCCAAAAAAAAAAAGAACCTAACGAGGTCTTACGGATAGCTAATATAATAACTTAAAAGACTGGCCGGCGTTCAGAAATCGGACCAAGTCAACCCAAGTTATAAGTAAACCCTGGAAAGAGGTCTGGCCAACCCTATTAAAGAGGATTACTTTAACTTAGAAGGGCCTGACATAACAAAGTCAGCCCAAAATTAAAAAGTTATACAAGTAGTCCCTGAAAGAGATCTGACAAAGATCCAAGAAAGAGGACTACGAGAAATAACTTAAAGGAGACCGACATAACCAAATCGGACTCCTACCATTAAAAAGTTATCAAAGTAATCCCTGAAAGAGATCTGACAAAGATCCAAGAAAGAGGATTACAGAAATAACTTAAAGGAGACCGACATAACCAAATCGGACTCCTACCATTAAAAAGTTATCAAAGTAATCCCTGAAAGAGATCTGACAAAGATCCAAGAAAGAGGATTACGGAAATAACTTAAAGGAGTCCGACATAACCAAATCGGACTCCTACCATTAAAAAGTTATCAAAGTAATCCCTGAAAGAGATCTGACAAAGATCCAAGAAAGAGGATTACAGAAATAACTTAAAGGAGACCGACATAACCAAATCGGACTCCTACCATTAAAAAGTTATCAAAGTAATCCCTGAAAGAGATCTGACAAAGATCCAAGAAAGAGGATTACAGAAATAACTTAAAGGAGACCGACATAACCAAGTCGGACTCCTACCACTAAAAAGTTATCAACATAATCCCTGAAAGAGACCGAGTAAAGGCCCAGAAAGGGGATCACGAAAATAGCTTTTGAGGGGGAACAACATAAAGAAATCGGTCATAAGGCGCTAAAGAGCAAGGAAACCGAGAAACAAGTCGGACCCCCCACAGGCACGGCCTCAAAAGGATCCAAGCTACAAACGATAAAGCACGCAAACAACCTAAAGAGGCCAGAACAGCAAAATTTCAACAGATGCCATGCATAAAACGATAAAAGCTTCAAGAGGTCACCACAAAACCAACCTCGGAAGCTATTTTTGTTTTTCAAAAAAGAGTTGCAAGACAGACAACTAGAAGCGTCAAACAAAACAAAGTTCAAAAAGCCCACAAAACGGGCTATTTACACAAAATATCTAGAAAAAGTTCAGCTAAAGATCGGGAGCTTTCCCGGCAGCATCAATATGAGGAGAAAGAGGACGAGTCTGAAGGGGCACGGCATCTACGGTTTCGTCATCCCGGTTCCGAATCTGGCAATCCGGATCAGATGTAACGGGAGGAACAGAGGAGGTCGACATCTTGAGAGAAGGCACTGGGGGAGGATCAGTCTCTTCATCATCCTGGTCATCAGGGACAATCTTACCATCTCTCACGATATTATCCAGGCTGATAAGAGTCAAGTCGGCATCAGGAGCAACAACTTGGAACTGCTCCATCAGGTTCTCGGAGGCAGCAGTTACACTACCCACAAGGTGACCATGAAGCTCACCATAATTAACCCGAGCTGTTTCCAACTCCTCCCGAAGACGCATCAATTCCCTATAAGCCGAGACATAGCTATTCTTATGTTTCAAAGCCATGTCTTCGGCCAGCTTTAGAGAAGCAGCAAGGGCAATAGAGCTGGCCTTCTCACCCTCCAGTTCCTTCTCCACCTTGGCCAACTTCACCTCCAACTCCTCCTTCAGACCCTTGATTCGATCAAACTCTGACTTGGCCTCCTCCATAAAAGATTTGGTAGCATGAACCAGAATCCCCTGAATTGTTCAAAAAATAGCCTCACCCATATAGGCCATCTTCACACTATTTTGGGTAATAAAATACAAATGCTTTAACAGAGACACGTCGTCCATGGAAAGCCCACCATAGGGGGCAATTTGCTGGTCAACAAATTCAATGGCATCAAAGTCTGGAGCATCCAAGTTAAAGGGTTCGGATGTTTTTTGCTTTTTCAAAGGTGGGGCACCAGAAGCAGCAGCAGAAGTTTGAGGAGGATCGACCTGATGAAACTGGGGAGTAGGAATTACTTTCCTCGGCCTAAGGGAACTCGGGACTGGGGGCTTCAGGGGGACCTGTGAAGATCCCTCGCCGGCCACCTTGGCCGAGATGTTCAGAGCAGCAGTTGCCTTCTTTGCCCTTTTGAAGGCCTTCATAGAGTCGTTATTCTTTGACATCTCTACAAAACACAAAAACAGTCACGACAAAGAGCTACAAAAGAGGAAGAAAAAGGAAATAAGTACAGAAACAAGTCAGACAAATACCCAAAACAGTCCGAACTAAGGATGGGTCATTCAAAAACCTTTTTGTATCAAGATGGGGCGGTTTCCCCCATAGATCCTCAAGAACAACAACAAAAGCACGCTCAACATCATCAAGCATCTCCCAAGTATAACGAGACACTCTCACATCCCTCTGCCACTCTAGAGGGAAAGAAGGCTCATCATTTTCGTCAAGAAAAAAGGGGCGGGCCCCCTCAACAGCACGAACCTTAAAGAAGTAATTCTTGAAATCCTTAAAGGACTCATCATACATAGCAAAAACTTTGTGGCCCTGGGCAGACCTGAAGGAAACCCAGGAAGCCTTCTTTTTTGAAGAACCGCCAGGCTTGGCAGAAACAAACAAATAAAGAAACAGAGTCTGGGAAGGTGTTACATCTAGTTCATAGCAGAGAAGTTGAAAAATTTTAATAAAACCCCAGGAATTGGGGTGAAGCTGGGAAGGAGCGATATTACATGACCACAACAGGTCGGTTTCAAAAGCAATAAAAGGAAAAATAACATTCAACTGGCTGAAAAAGTATTCATAGGCATAAAAGAAGGGACGCTCCCTCTCAATGGAAGTCGGAAAGCAAACCCTCTCATCAGAATCAGGAGCAACAAGCTCGTAATCCCCTTCGCGAGCATTGTTACCACAAATTCTATGACGCTTCCTCAGCTCTGTGCAAAATTCAGCGTCCACAATGGAAACACACAACAAAACAAGGGAGTCCAGCCAATCGGACATCCCCTCGGGAACTCTGGAAGACATCTCTACAATGTTATTGCGAGAAGACATGAGGCCAACTAAATCCTACAAGTAAGAAAAGAAAATGAGGTTACTACAAACATCTTGGACAAAGGAGAAAACAACTCGGTCAATACTTCTCAATCAATGAAAACCAAGAAAGGGAAAACCCCAAGACTCAAACCAAAGTCCTGGGGCATCCTTTGGAGGCAGTAACAAGGCAAGGTTTCCAGAAAAATAGCATGAAGTTCGCATCCCAGCATTTTTCAAACAAGAAAAAGACCTCAAACAAGCAAGCATTTTCAGAAGCATAAGTCATCACAGTGTACCAAACAAAAAGCATTCCCAGAACGTCAAAACACACCAAATTGCTAAAGGTATGAACTTTCTCAAAAAACAGAAACAAAAATGATCAAGCAAAGCAAGGAACAAGATGTAGATTCTCTATCAGAAGCAACAACAAAACCCTAGAAAGCCTCGACAAAAATGTCAAAAGAGCGCACGAAAGAAAGCCAAGGAAAACACGTTTACAGCAACAAACAAACACAAGATCATGAAAAGGTTCAAACTTTCAAACATGCAAAATCAAAGCTTCACTAAAAAACTAAAAGTAAAGCCGCGAAAGAAGCAAGAAAGTTAGTACCAACCTGGAAAAGCAGCAGGCTTCGAGGAAGTTGAAGAGGAAAGGCGAAAATCTGGAATTGCTCTCTCAAAAGTAAAAGAGAAGACACGAGCAAAAGCAACGTCGCTGGACTGAAACGCGGAAATGCAAAACTCCAGGCAGAGGCTTCAGAAAAATCAAACAACGCCGCAACACGAAAAAAAGTTGAAAGCGAGAGAAATGCGAAGAAGTTACGAAAAGGGCGAAGGAGAGAAACCGTTTCTGGATTTTCAAAATCAAGATAAAAGAGCCAAAGGGAAACAGGGCAATTAATGTTAAAATTAATGTAGACATTAAACCCTCGCATGTTTCCAAAGCGCCGATATAAAAGCGCGCGCTTTTAAAAAGAAAAACGTTCTACATTCAAAAGCTTATACAAAAGGAATCGACAAAATGCTTGAGTTCGGCTTCACTAAAGAAGGACCGAAGTCAAGGACTCAACCTCAAAAAGAAGACCGAGCTCAAGCAGGGGCACTATTCATAGCCTGGGTCGAGCTATCCGACCTGGGATGATTGAAGATAAAGTGACCGACCTCCTCTGGTCAGAGTATCCGACCTCTTTTCAAAGAGGTCGACCAAATCGATAGGAAAGCCCAATAAAGGGCCCAAATAGAGGAACACGACCCAAATCCTAAGGCAGCCCAAGCCTATAGAGATAAAGGCGGTTCCATGGAAGATACGCTGACCTTAACCCAAAGATAAAGATAAGATAAGATAACTAACTTATCTTATCCAAAAGGTCACATCTCACCATTATAAATACACTGGAGCACCCAGGTATAACTCATACTCTGATTCTACTCAATACTTGCTTAATACCCTTGCTAACTTAAGCATCGGAGTCCCTTGCAGGTACCCCCCACCCTCCGGGGACGAAGGATCAGCACCACCACCAAGTCCAACTAGTCGGACACACCAGCTCCAGCCGCTGTATACCTGCCGGACACGTCGGCTCCGACCAACACAGAAGGTCTCGTCCGAGATCGACCTACAGCTTCAGGTGACCCTCGGAACAGCACCCAATTCACAGATGCAGGCTTCAGAAAACTAGTAGCCGACTTGAATATAAAACACCAGTTCACCTCCGTCGAACATCCCCAAGCCAATGGACAAGCCGAAGCGGCCAACAAAGTCATATTGGCCGGGCTGAAATGGAGACTGCAAGAAGCAAAGGGAGCTTGGGCCGAGGAACTTCCACAAGCCCTATGGGCGTATCGAACAACTCCACATTCTACTACGAACGAATCATCATTTCGATTAGCATACGGAGTGGAGGCAATGATTCCAATAGAAGTCGAGGAAGGGTCTCCCCGAGTAGTCCAATACAATGAACAAACCAACTCTCAACTTCAAAGAGAAGAGCTCGACCTACTTCCGGAAATCCAAGAAAGAGCTCGGATCAGAGAAGAAGCACCAAAGTGGCGATTGGCTTCCAGGTATAATCAAAAGGTAGTGCCAAGAGGTTTTGCTGAGAATGATCTCATCTTAATCCGAAATGATATTGGAACAACTCGACCTGGAGAAGGAAAGATGGCAGCCAACTGGAAAGGACCCTACCGAGTCACAGAAGTACTTGAAAAAGGCTACTACAGACTGTCCGAACTCGAGGGACGAGGACTCCGCAGATCATGGCACGCCTGTAACCTAAGAAGGTACTATAGCTAGGACAGGTAAAAGATCTCATCACAAGATGCACTCTTTTTCCTGAAAAGGTTTTTTAATGAGGCGTCAAGATTGAGATTTAATCCGACTTAAGGGTACGGAAAACTCCCGCATGTATATATTTGCACTTTCTTTGAATAAAATACATTTCAGATATTCTACAAATTCCCAAGACGCATTAATCTGAAGCATTCATCGTCCGATTATAAAGCAACGGGTCGAACAGAAAGTGAAGAACATATTCACTATACGATCTCGATAGGAATGATCGACCGACAAAGGTGAAAACACGATTCACCTAAAGGTCGATTAAACCAGGACAGAAACCACCATCTACAAATCGGCAAAGATGAACACAGAATAATGCAAGAAGTTATCAAAAGTGATCCCAAAAAGAACCTAACAAGGTCTTATGGATTGCTATATAATAACTTAAAAAGACTGGCCGACACTAAAAGGTTGGACCAAGTCAACCCAAGTTATCAGTAAATCCCTGGAAAGAGGTCTGGCCAACCCTATTAAAGAAGAATTGCTATAACTTAGAAGAGACCAACCTAACGAAGTCGGTCTCCTACAAGACAAGTTGTAAAAGTAATCCCTGAAAGAGACCTAACAAAGGTCCAAGAAAGAGGATTACAAAAACAACTTAGAAGAGATCGACCTAATGAAGTCGGTCTCCTACAAGACAAGTTGTAAAAGTAATCCCTGAAAGAGACCTAACAAAGGTCCAAGAAAGAGGATTACAAAAACAACTTAGAAGAGATCGACCTAACGAAGTCGGTCTCCTACAAAACAAGTTGTAAAAGTAATCCCTGAAAGAGACTTAACAAAGGTCCAAGAAAGAGGATTGCAAAAACAACTTAGAAGAGATCGACCTAACGAAGTCGATCCCCTACAAGACAAGTTGTAAAAGTAATCCCTGAAAGAGACGTAACAAAGGTCCAAGAAAGAGGATTACAAAAGCAACTTAGAAGAAATCGACCTAACGAAGTCGGTCTCCTACAAAACAAGATAATCCCTGAAAGAGACCTGAACAAGGTCCAAAAAAGACGATTATCAAAAAACTCAACAGAGTCCGGTATGATGAAGTCGGCCCGAAAAAGATAAAGTTACAAAAGGTAAAACCTCAAAAGAGATCTTAACAAGATCTAAGAAAAAATGATCACCTAGTAACGAAACGGGGACCGACATGAAGAAGTCGGACTAAAGCTACAAAAAGTTATAAAAAGTAATCCCAAGGGGTTGCTCGAAAAGATCAATTGAGAAGATCAACCAACAGAGGGGAGATAATTCGACCCGATAGACCTTGACCTCGCCACAAAAGCGATCAAAAGAGGATGGATAAAAAACAACTCTGAAAATTCCAGGTAAATGATAAAGAAAGCTGCAAGCAAGCATATCGTAGTTATCATAAAACAAAGACTCAACAGGCCGCTTGAAGCCAACCCCAAGAGCCAGAGAAACCATTTTATTTTTCAAAATAAAGTTGCTAAAAATAGCAACTGGAGTATCAACAGTCAACAAAGCATCATTTACAAAAAAGAGTTCAAAGCCCACAAACGGGGCTATTTACACAAATACTTAAAAAAAAGGAGGTCAACCAAGATCTGGAGCCTTCCCAGCAGCATCAGCATGGGGAGAAGGAGGGCAAGTCTGAATAGGCACAGCATTTACAGTTCCATCATCCTGGTTCAGAATCTGGCAATCTGGATCAAACGTAACGGGAGGAACCGAGGAGGTCGATACTTTAAGAGAAGGCATTGGGGGAGGGTCAGCATCATCATCATCCTGGTCATTAGGGACAATCTTACCATCCCTCACAACATTGTCCAGGCTGACGAGAGTTAAGTCGGCATCAAGAGCAACAATCCGGAACTGCTCCATCAGGTTCTCAGAGGCGGCAGCGTAGTGACCCTGAAGCTCGGCATAATTAACCCGAGCAGTTTCCAAATCATCTCGGAGATGCATTAATTCCCTATAAGCTGAGACATAGCTATCCTTGTGCTTCAGTGCCATGTCCTCAGCCAACTTCAAAGAAGCAGCCAAGGCAATAGAGCTGGCCTTCTCACCCTCCAGCTCCTTCTCTACCTTCGTCAACTTCACCTCTAACTCATCCTTCAGACCCTTGATCCGATCAAATTCTGATTTGGCGTCCTCCATGAAGGATTTTGTGGCATGAATCGGGATCCCCTGAACTGCTCGGAAAATAGCCGCACCCATATGAGCCATTTTCACACTACTTTTGGTGATAAAATCCAGATGCTGAAGAAGAGACACGTCGTCCATAGAAAGCCCACCATAGGGGGTAATTTGCTGGGCAACAAACTCGATAGCATCAAAATCCGGGGCATCCAGGTTAAAGGGCTCGGATGTTTTTTGCTTTTTTAAAGGAGGAGCACCAGAAGTAACGGCAGAAGTTTGTGGAGGATCGACCTGAAAAAACCGAGGAGTAGGAATTGCTTTCCTCGGCCCGGGAGAACTCGGCACAGGAGGCTTCACTGGAACCTGAGAAGATCCCTCTCCAGCCACTTTAGCCGAGATGTTCAGAGCAGCAGTTGCCTTCTTTGCCCTTTTAAAGGCCTTCATGGAGTCATTGTTCTTTGACATCTCTGTAAATACAGAATCAGCCACAGCAAAGAGTTACAGTCACAATAAGAGGAAGAAAAAATAAGAAACAAGTGTAAAAACAAGTAAGACAAGTACCCAAAACGGCCCGAACCAAGGACGAGTCATTCAAAAACCTTTTTGTATCAAGATGGGGTGGTGCCCCCCATAGATCCTCAAGAACAACAACAAAGGCACGCTCAACATCATCAAGCATCTCCCAAGTATAGCGAGACACTCTCACATCCCTCTGCCACTCTAGAGGGAAAGAAGGCTCATCATTTTTATCAAGAAAAAAGGGGCGGGCCCCTTTGACAGCACGAACCTTAAAGAAGTAATTCTTGAAGTCTTTAAAGGACTCATCATACATAGCAAAAACTTTATGGTCCTGGGCGGACCTGAAAGAAACCCAGGAAGCTTTCTTTTTTGAAGAACCGCCAGGCTTGGCGGAAACAAACAAATAAAGGAAAAGAGTCTGAGAGGGTGTTACATCTAATTCTCGGCAGCGAAGCTGAAAAATTTTAATGAAACCCCAGGAATTTGGGTGAAGCTGGGATGGGGCAATATTAGACGACCACAATAGGCCGGTCTCAAAAGCAGTAAAAGGAAAAGTAACGTTCAACTAACTGAAGAAGTATTCATAGGCATAGAAGAAGGGACGCTCCCTCTCAATGGAAGTCGGAAAACAAACTCTCTCATCAGAATCAGGAGCAAAAAGCTCGTAATCCTCCTCACGGGCACTGTTACCACAAATCCTATGGCGCCTCCTCAGCTCTGTGCAAAATTCAGCATCCACAACAGAGACACACAACAAAACAAGGGAGTCCAGCCAATCGGACATCCCCTTGGGAACTCTAGAAGACATCTCTACAATGTTATTGCGAGAAGACATGAGGCCAACTAATCCTACAAGTAAGAAAAGAAGATGGGATTACTAAAAACATCTCGGACAAGGGAGAAAACAACTCAACACGACACAGGCGAACGCACAGAAAAGGAAAACCCCAAGACTCAAACCAAAGTCCTGGGGCATCCTTTGAAGGCAATAATAAAGCAAGGTTTCTAGGAAAAATCTCTTTCTCGCATTCCAGCACCTCTCAAAGCAAGAAAAGAAGGCTTCAAACAGCAAGCATTTTCATCAAAGTAAAAAAGCCATCAAAAACATTGCCATAAGTCTAAATCAGTAAAAACCATCCCCAAACATCAAACACACCAAGCAGAGACCATCAAAGATGCAACCTTTTTCAAGAGCAGACAAAAGCAACCTTCAGATAAAATGAGGAACAGACGCAGACAGCAGTATCAGAACAGAAACAACAAAGAACATGCAAAGCCCTAAAAAGCATCAAGCAAAAGCAAAAAGGATCATGCAGAAGATGGAGAAACTCCCAAAAAGCACATTTCAACAAATCTAGGGCATAATAGAAATAGAAAGATCCAAACTTTCTCAAAAAGGGAGGATCAAAATCAAAACTCATCACAAAGCCAAAAACAAAGAAAAAGCACGAAATGGGACTAATCTGGAGACGAAAGAAGCTTCGAGAAAAGAAAAAACAGAGGTGCAAGAATGAAAGTTGCCTCGAAAATCGCCAAGCGATGCCGCAACGCAAGGAAGCAGAAGCACAAGCGAAAGACAGAGAGCAAAGAGAGCAGAGAAAGAAGTTGCGAAGAGGTTACAAGGAAAGCAAAAGAAGAGAAACCGTTTCTAAGTTTTCAAAATTAAAAACAAAAAAGAAACGGGTAATTAATGCTAAGAGTTAAACCCTCGCACGTTCCCAAAAAAAGCGTTGATATAAAAGCGCGCACTTGCAGAGGAAACATTCTACATTCAAAAGCTGCTACAAAGGAATCGACAAAATGCTTGAGTTCGGCTTCACCAAAGAAGGACCGAAGTCCAGGACTCGACCTCAACAAAAAGACCGAGCTCAAGCAGGGGCACTGTTCATACCCTGGGTCGAGTTGTCCGACCCGGGATGTTCGACAAAGACAAAGTGACCGACCTGTTCAGGTCAGGATAATCCGACCTTTCCTTAAAGAGCTCGGCCAAGTTACAGGAAAGCCCAAAGAAGGGCCCAAATAGAGGAGCAGGCTCCAAATCCAAAGGCAGCCCAAGCCTATGGAGAGAAGGGTGGTTCCCTTGTAGATAAGCTGACTCCACCCAAAAGATAAGATACGATAAGATAAAGATAACTAACTTATCTTATCTAAAGAAGGTCACTCTACGCCATCATAAATACACTGGAGCACCCAGGTATAACTCATACTCTGATTCTACTCAATTCCTATTTAATACCCTTGCTAACTTAAGCATCGGAGTCCCTTGCAGGTACCCCCCACCCTTCGGTGACAAGGGATCAGCAGTGCAGTCAGTCCAATAATTCGGACACGATAGCTCCGACCGTCTTCCACCAGCCAGACACGTTAGCACCGACCAGTACAGAAGATCTCGTCCGAGATCGACCTCCAGTTTCAGGTAACCCTCGGAACACCTCCCAATAAGCGCTTCTTTAATGTCAATAGCTTGACAGTGGGCTCTCATGGAGCCTCACAGGTGATCAAGTCAATGTTGTAGACTCCCAACACCAAACTTAGAGTTTGGCTGTGGCCTTCCAACACCAAACTTAGAGTTTGATTGTGGGGGCTCTGTTTGACTCTGTACTGAGAGAAGCTTTTCATGCTTCCTCTCCATTGTTAAAGAAGAACACCCTTGGGTCTTAAACACAAGGTAGTCCCCATTCAATTGAAGGACTAATTCTTCTCTGTTAACATCTATCACTGCTCCTGCTGTGGCTAGGAAAGGTCTTCCAAGGATGATGCATTCATCCTCCTCCTTCCTAGTGTCTAAGATTATGAAATCAGCAGGGATGTAAAGGCCTTCAACCTTTACCAACACGTCCTCTACCAATACATAAGCTTGTCTTACTGACTTGTCTGCCATTTGCAATGAGAATATGGCAGGCTGTACCTCAATGATCCCCAGCTTCTCTATTACAGAGAGTAGCATAAGATTTATGCCTGACCCTAGGTCACACAGAGCCTTCTCAAAGGTCATGGTGCCTATGGTATAGGGTATTAAGAATTTGCCAGGATCTTGTCTCTTTTGAGGTAAAGTTTGCTGAATTCAAGTATCTAGTTCATTAATGAGCAAGGGAGGTTCACCTTCCCAAGTCTCATTACCAAACAGTTTGGCATTCAACTTCATGATGGCTCCTAGATATTGAGCGACTTGCTCTCCAGTTACATCTTCATCCTCTTCAGAGGAAGAATAGTTTTCAGAGCTCATAAATGGCAGAAGGAGGTTTAATGGAATCTCTATGGTCTTTATATGAGCCTTAGATTCCTTTAGGTCCTCAATAGGGAACTCCTTCTTGCTTGAGAGACGTCCCATGAGGTCTTCCTCATTGGGATTCACGTCCTCTACTTCCTCCCTAGGTTCGGCCATGTTGATTATGTCAATGGCCTTGCACTCTCTTTTTGGATTCTCTTCAGTGTTACTTGGGAGAGTACTAGGAGGGGTTTCAGTGATTTTCTTACTCAGCTGGCCCACTTGTGCCTCTAAATTTCTTATGGAGGACCTTGTTTCACTCATGAAACTTAAAGTGGCCTTAGATAGATCAGAGACCAAGTTTGCTAAATTAGAAGTGCTCTGCTCAGAATTCTCTGTCTGTTGCTGAGAAGATGATGGAAAAGGCTTGCTATTGCTGAGCCTATTTCTTCGACCATTATTAAAGCCTTGTTGAGGCTTTTGTTGATCCTTCCATGAGAAATTTAGATGATTTCTCCATGAAGAATTATAGGTGTTTCCATAAGGTTCACCCATGTAATTTACTTCTGCCATTCTAGGGTTTTCAGGATCATAAGCTTCTTCTTCAGAAGATGCCTCTTTAATACTGTTGGATGCATTTTGCCATCCATTTAGACTTTGAGAAATCATGTTGACTTGCTGAGTCAACATTTTGTTTTGAGCCAATATGGCATTCAGAGCATCAATTTTAAGAACTCCCTTCCTTTGAGGCGTCCCATTACTCGTGGAATTCCTCTCAGAAGTATACATGAATTGGTTATTTGCAACCATGTCAATGAGTTCTTGAGCTTCTGCAGGCGTTTTCTTTAGGTGAATGGATCCACCTGCAGAATGGTCCAGTTATATCTTAGAGAATTCAGATAGACCATAATAGAATATATCCAAAATGGTCCACTCAGAAAGCATGTTAGAAGGACACCTTTTGGTCATCTGCTTGTATCTTTCCCAAGCTTCATAGAGGGATTCACCATCTTTTTGTTTGAAGGTCTGAACATCCACTCTAAGCTTGCTCAGCTTTTGAGGAGGAAAGAACTTAGCCAAGAAGGCCGCGACCAGCTTATCCCAGGAGTCCATGCTATCTTTAGGTTGTGAATCCAACCACGTTCTAGCCCTGTCTCTCACAGCAAAAGGGAAAAGCATGAGCCTGTAGACTTCAAGATCTACTCCATTAGTCTTAACAGTCTCACAGATCTGCAATAACTCAGTTAAAAACTGGTAGGGATCTTCTGATGGAAATCCATGAAACTTGCAGTTCTGTTGCAGTAGAGCAACTAGTTGAGGTTTTAGCTCAAAGTTATTTGTTCGAATAGTAGCGATTGAGATGCTTCTTCTATCAAACTTGGAAGTAGGTGTAGTATAATTACCAAGCATCCTCCTTGCATTATTATTTTCGGCTACCATCTCCTCTTCTTTTTCGAAAATTTCTGTAAGGTTGTCTCTGGATTATTGTAATTTAGCTTCTCTTAGTTTTCTCTTCAGAGTCCTTTCAGGTTCAGGATCTGCCTCAACAAAAATGTTCTTGTCCTTGCTCCTGCTCATATGAAAAAGAAAAGAACAGAAAATAATAATAGGGATCCTCTTTACCACATTAGAGAGATTCCTTTATGTTAGTAGAAGAAGAAGGGAATAGAAGAAGGAAAAGATAAGAATCCAAACACAAGGGTGAAGATAGGTTTAGATTCTTGAGATGAAGAGAAGTGTTAGTAAATAAATAAATAAATAGAAGGAGATGAAAGGGAGAGAATTCGAAAATTAATTTTGAAAAAGAGTTAGTGATTTTCGAAAATTAGAGAGAGGAAAGTAATTAGGTGGTTTTGAAAAAGAGATAAGATATAGTTAAAACAAACAAAAAGTCAACTAGTTAGTTGAAAAAGATTTGAAATTTAATTTAAAAAGATAAGAAGTTGGAAGATATTTTGAAATCAAATTTTTGAAAAAGATAAAATTTTGAAAAAGATATGATAGAAAAGATATTTTTGAAAAAGAATTTAATTTTTAAAATTAAAATTTAATTACTTGACTAACAAGAAACTAAAAGATATGATTCTAGAATTTAAAGATTGAACATTTCTTAACAAGAAAGTAACAAACTTCAAATTTTTGAATCAATCACATTAATTGTTAGTAAAATTTTCAAAATTTTGAAATAAAGATAAGAAAAAGATTTGATTTTTGAAAAAGATTTTGAAAAGATAAGATTTTTAAATTTGAAAATTTGACTTGACTTGTAGGAAATAGCTAAGTTTTAAAAATTTTTGACTAAGTCAACTTAAACTTTCGAAATTTTGAGAGAAAAAAGGAAAAAGATATTTTTTTTATTTTTAAATTTTTAATGATGAGAGAGAAAAACACAATTATGTCCCAAAACATGAAAATTTTGGATCAAAACACATGATGCATGCAAGAACACTATGAATGTCAAGATGAACACCAAGAACACTTTGAAGATCATGATGAACATCAAGAACATATTTTTGAAAAATTTTTTATGCAAAGAAAACATGCAAGACACCAAACTTAGAAATCTTTAATGCTTAGACATTATGAATGCAAAAATGCACATGAAAAACAACAAAAGACACAAAACAAGAAAACATCAAGATCAAACAAGAAGACTTACCAAGAACAACTTGAAGATCATGAAGAACACCATGCATGAATTTTCGAAAAATACATAAAATTTTTTTTTGAAAATAGGGATAAATTTTTTTAAAAATTTTTGAAAAGAAAATTACCTAATCTGAGCAACAAGATAAACCGTCAGTTGTCCAAACTCAAACAATCCCCAGCAACGGCGCCAAAAACTTGGTAGGCAAAATTGTGATTCTGATGATGGCATTCATGTTCGTTCTCTCCCTGGTAATGGCGCCAAAACTTGGTGCATGATACCATGGTTCAAACATAACTTCACAACTTCGCGCAACTAACCAGCAAGTGCACTGGGTCATCCAAGTAATAAATCTTACGTGAGTAAGGGTCGATCCCACAGAGATTGTTGGTATGAAGCAAGCTATGGTCATCTTGTAAATCTCAGTTAGCCAGATAATAATTGGTTATGGAGTTTTCGAATAATAATAATAAATAACTAGAAAATAAAGATAGAAATACTTATGTAAATCATTGGTGGGAATTTCAGTTAGGCGATTGAAGATGCTGTGGTCCTTTTGAATCTTTGCTTTCCTACTACCTTCATCCAATCCTTTTTACTCCTTTCCATGGCAAGCTGTATGTAGGGCATCACCGTTGTCAATGGCTACATTCCATCCTCTCAGTGAAAATGGTCCAAATGCTCTGTCACAGCACGACTAATCATCTGTCGGTTCTCGATCATGTTGGAATAGAATCCATTGATTCTTTTGCGTTTGTCATCACGCCCAACAATTGCGAGTTTGAAGCTCGTCACAGTCATTCAATCCCTGAATCCTACTCAGAATACCACAGACAAGGTATAGACTTTTCAGATTCTCATGAATGCCGCCATCAATTCTAGCTTATACCACGAAGATTCTGATTAAGGAATCCAAGAGATATGCGCCCGGTCTAAGGTAGAACGGAAGTGGTTGTCAGTCACGCGTTCATATGTGAGAATGATGATGATTGTCACAGATCATCACATTCGTCATAGTGAAGTGCAACAAATATCTTAGAACAGGAATAAACTGAATTGAATAGAAAATAGTAGTAATTGCATTAAAACTTGAGGTACAGCAGAGCTCCACACCCTTAATCTATGGTGTGTAGAAACTCCACCGTTGAAAATACATAAGTGATTAAGGTCCAGGCATGGCCGAATGGCTAGCCCCCAAAACGTGATCACAGGATCAAAAATACAATCCAGGATCCAGGATGTGGTCAAAAGACGTCTAATACAATAATAAAATGTCCTATTTATACTAGACTAGCTACTAGGGTTTACAAAAGTAAGTAATTGATGTAGAAATCCACTTTCGGGGCCAACTTGGTGTGTGCTTGGGCTGAGCTTGAGCTTTACACGTGCAGAGGCTTCTCTTGGAGTTGAACACTAAGTTGTAACGTGTTTTTGGCGTTCAACTCTGGTTCGTGACGTGTTTCTGGCGTTTGACTCCAGAATGCAACATGGAGCTGGCGTTGAGCGCCAGTTTGCATTGTTTAATCTGGAATAAAGTATGGACTCTTATATATTGCTGGAAAGCTCTGGATGTATGCTTTTCAACACCGTTAAGAGCGTGCCATTTGGAGTTCTGTAGCTCCAGAAAATCCATTTCGAGTGCAGGGATGTTAGAATTCAACAACATCAGCAGTCCTTTGTCAGCCTTTTATCAGAGTTTTGTTCAGGTCCCTCAATTTCAGCCAGAAATTACCTGAAATCACAGAAAAACACACAAACTCATAGTAAAGTCCAGAAATGTGAATTTAGCATAAAAACTAATGAAAACATCCCTAAAAGTATCTAGATCTTACTAAAAACTACCTAAAAATAATGCCAAAAAGCGTATAAATTATCCGCTCATCAGCCACCAAGAAGGAAAGGAATGGAAAAGCTTTTAAATGGGGCAACAAACAAGTCCTTCCGCACAACCTTTTGAAAGAAACTCATCAATTGTAGCAACCCATCCACCTTGCTCTTCTTTGCATGCACCGAGGACGGTGCAAATTTCTAAGTGTGGGGAGGTCGTCCGACCGACCTCCATGGGTAACAATTTCCTCTTTCAACACCAATTCTTGATCTCCTTTGTTAGTTAGTTGCTTGCATTGCATGATAGGTTGCATGTTAGTTAGAATTTGTATATATTTTAACATTTCTTTTTATGTTAGGACTACTTGGTTAGGGTGATGATTTCTTTTCCAAGAAACTGTTTTAGGGCACCCTACCAATTTGAAAAAAAGAAAAAAATTTTGTTGAACTTGCTTGAAGAATGTATTTTGGAACATGGTTTTTGAGCTAAGAACGCAAGCATGTGAGTTTTGAGCCAATTTGTGTGGTTACATCTTATAACCACTTATTTTCATTCATGTGTGCATTGTTCTCTTTCTATGATTGTGATCTTTGATTTGTTTGATTCTTTATGTCCATTATTCCATGTATACATGCATTTATATGATTGAGACCATCATTTCATTTAGATCACCTACCCAAATAGCCTACCTTTCATCAACTATTGTTAGCCAAATTTGAGCCTATTTAATCCCTTTTGTTCTTAATTTTAGCACATCATTACCCCTAAGTGAAAAACAATAAATGTTCTTAATCTGGATCTTTGATTAGCTTAGGCTAGTGAGGGTGTATATCATTTGGGTATGGGAAACTTGGGACATTGGTTGAGGTAAAAATGTAATTTTTGTATTTTTGTTGAAAATATTGGGAATTGGGTACATATTCATGCACTATATGTAAAACCATATGCATTGATACGTTTGTATATACTTTTAAAAAAAAAACAAAAAAACAAAAGAATGTGAAAAAAAATGATAAAGAAAAAAATATATATATAGAAAAAGAAATAAAAAAGGGACAAAAATGCCCCAAAGTAAAGTTCAATAAAAAAATCAATGCATATGGAATGTGAATTAAAAAGAATGCATGAGTATGTAAAAAAGTGGGAATCATGGGTAGCTAGGTTGTGTATTAGAATTGTATAGGTTGTCATATGTGTTAGGTGAGAATTTGGACTAATCAAGGATGCGAATTTTAAGCTCACTTGACCATATACATCCCTACCTTGACCTTAGCCCCATTACAACCTATGAATAAGTCCTCATGATGAATGTATGCATGCATTGAATAATTGTTAATTGTTAGATGAAAAACAAATATTGGAAAGCATGATTAGAAGAGAATTGAGTGGATTGACCCTATACACTAGAGCAATTAGAGTGGATACACTTCCGGTGAGGGTTCGATGCTCAATTCCTTGTTTCCGGCTTTCGTGAGGTTTCTTCTTGCAAGTCTATTTGAACTTCATTTTGATATTTGAATTAGTAGAGTCTGTGAGTCGTCATATGACCTTTGCCCTACTTGCTTATATATGTTCTTGGAGATTGATTTACTTTTAACCAAGTAGATAGAATCATTTTACATTTAGTTGCATGCATGTAGATAGGGTTGTATAGTTTATTTGCATTGAATAAATGTTCATACCCTTTTCTTGTCCTTCTTTACTCTTAGTATGAGGACATGCTTGGTTTAAGTGTGGGGAGATTTGATAAACTCCGATTTTGTGGTTTATCTTGTGCTTATTTTGGGGGATTTTATCACCTTTTCTCACATTTATTCAATGAAATAGCATGGTTTTGCAATTCTCCCTTGATTTGTGCTTAAATGTGAAAATATGCTTTTTAGGCCCTAAAATAGCTAAATTTAATTCACTTTAATTCCATTCGATGCCTTGATATGTTTTTTGAGTGATTTCAGGTTCATAAGGCAAGTATTGAATGGAAGAAGTGAGGAGAAAAGCATGCAAAGTGGGAGAACTCATGAAGAAATGAAGGAACCGTAAAGCTGTCAAGCCTGACCTCTTCGCACTCAATCGACCATAACTTCATCTACAGAGGTCCAAATGAGGCGGTTCCAGTTGCGTTGGAAAGCTAATATCCGGGGCTTCGAAATGATATAAAGTTTGATATATGTTGCTTCGCATATAGGGGCGCGCACGCGCAATGTGCTCGGACACGCCGATTGAGCACGTGACTCACTAAAGAGCAACTCGTGGCCAGCGATTTCTAGCTCATTTTGGGCCCAATCCAACTCATTTCTGATGCTATTGAACCCAAGGATTGAGGGGAGAATGAACCAAGTAGTCATAGTTTTAGTTTTTCATCATGTTTTAGGGAGAATTCTAGAGAGAGAGGCTCTCTCCTCTCTCTAGATTTTAGGGTAGTTTTAGTTAATTCTTCTTGGATCCAAGGTTTAATTCGTGTTTTGATTTACTTTTCCTTTACAATTTCTTGTTCATCTACTCTTCCTCTCTCTAATTTTGTATTTCATTCTTGCAATTGTTATTTTGTTGTTGATGCACTTGATAAACCACTATTTTATGGTTTATCTTGTACTCAATCGAGTGGTTTTTATTAACTCTTTACCCACTTATTCATACTATTTGCATAGTTTTATATTTCCTTCCTAATTATGTGTTTTGATTGAAAACATGCTTCTTTGATCTTATATTTGCTTATTATTAATCCTCTCTTATTACCATTAGATGCCTTGATATGTGTGTTAAGTATTTTCAGAGATTACAGGGCATGAATGGCTCAGAGGATGGGAAGAAAGCATGCAAAAGAGGAAGGAATGCAAGAAGTTGGAGAAATTGCTAAGCTGTCCAGCCTGACCTCTCTGCACTCAAATGGCTATAACTTTAGCTACAGAAGTCCAAACTACGCGGTTCCAGTTGCGTTGGAAAGCTAACGTCCGGGGCTTCGATTTGATATATAATTTGCCATAGCTGCCCCGACGCCAGGCGACGCGAACGCGTGACCTGGCAGGAGCGCAACCCGCGCGGCCGCGTGGACGACGCGACCGCGTCACTTTTCCGCGACCTGTACGGACCAGAAAACGCTGGAAGTAATTTCTGGGCTGTTTCTGACCCAGTTTTCGGCCCAGAGAACACAGATTAGAGGCTATAAAGTGGGGGAATGCATCCATTCATTATCATTCACTCATAATTCACTTCTCATGATTTAGATTAGTTTTGAGAGGGGTTCTCTCCTCTCTCTCTTAGGATTTAGGATTTTTCTTAGTTTTAGGAGTGACTCTCAATCCCAGGTTCTTTATTTTTATTTATTTTTCTAATTAAATTTATGAACTCTTTCATGTTATGATTTTCTTTGAATTAATATTATTTGAGATATTTCAGTTATTATTGCTTTCTTTTAATTACATGATTATTGCTTCCCATCTGAAGGCATTTTTATTTGAGCAGTTTCAATTTTCTGTCCTTTTGGCTTTGGTTAAATAATTGGTGACTCTAGAGTTATCAAACTCATTGTTGATTGAAAATTGGAATTCATCCACTTAACTTACCTTCATAGTTAGAGGTTAACAAAGTGGGAGAAAAATTCAATTCTCATCACAATTGATAAGGATAACTAGGAAAGGACCTCCAGTTCTTATACCTTGCCAAAGGTTTATTTTACAGCTATTATTATTTTATTTTACTTGTCATATAATATATTCGCACCTTACTTCCAAAACCCCAATTTTACCTTTTTCATAGCCAATAATAAGAACATACCTCCCTGCAATTCTTTGAGAAGACGACCCGAGGTTTAAATACTTCGGTTATCAATTTATTTAGGGGTTTGTTACTTGTGACAACCAAAACGTTTGTACGAAGGGATTTCTGTCGGTTTAGAGACTATATCTACAATGCGACTGTTTTTATGACATTCTTTACTGGCAAAAAATCCTAACGTCAGCACTCTTTCTTCTTCTATTTCCCTTTAATGAAATTTGAAGTAATTCATGTAGATCTTGTTTCCTTTAATTGTTGTGTTAATTCTTTACATTTGATTGTTGTTAGATTTAATTCTTATTGTTGATTTACTATGCTTTCCTTTTATAACTTCCAAGTGTTTGATGAAATGCTTGGTTGGATTTTAGTATAGATTTTGATCCTCTTGGCCTAGGTGGAGTAATTAGTGACGCTTGAGTTATCTAATTTCTTTGATTGATCGACAATTGGAAGTTGCTAATTGATTTGGATACCACTAATGCTAGTCTTCCCCTTGGGAGTTTGCTAGGACTTGTGGAATCAAGTTAATTCATCCACTTGACTTTCCTCCTTGGTTAGAGGTTAACGAAGTTTTAGCAATAAACAATTTGTGGTCATAATTAAGGAGGATAACTAGGATAAAACTTCTAATTTTCATATCTTGCCAAGAGTTTTGTTAGTTGCTAGTTTATTTTCTTTGCCGTTTACATTTCTTGTCCAAAATCTCAAAAACCCCAAAATACCTCATAACCAATAATCATACACTTCATTGCAACTCCTTGTGAGACGACCCGGAGTCCAAATACTCCGGTTAATTCTTATTTGGGGTTTGTTCTTTGTGACAACCAAAATTTTTGCATGAAAGGATTATTGATTGGTTTGGAAACTATACTGTACAACGAGACTCCATTAGATGAATTCTAAACCGTCAAGAATCCGATCATCAAAATGGTGCCGTTGCCGGGGAGTTGCAATGGTGTTACATTATTGGCTATTGTGAATATTGTGAATATGTTTGCCTTTTGCTTATTTGTTAGTTTTTGTTAGCTTTAGGACTTTGTTGCTTATTTTTGTTAGCTTTCATTTTTATTTGCTCTTATGAATTCTCATCCTCACTTTGGCTGAGTCTGGTTCAAACTATGTTGTAGGGAATGTGAACTACAATGGGGATGTGCATCAAGGATTTGGGAATCAAAGATGGGAGGAGCCTCAACGGATTGATAAACCTTTTTGGCAACAACAACCTCCGGATTCTTATGGGTATAATTCTAATCCCAATGCATATCAATCTAAGGGATTTTGAACCACCTTACTCACAAGCCCCTTTTCACCAAACACCTCCATGTGACCCCAACCCATATTCACCATACCGACCACCTTGTGAACCATATGAACCATATGAAGAACCACCCCAATTCAACCCCCAATACCCTCAAGAACTACCACCTCCATACTATTACCAAGATGAACCACCTCCAATGTATGAGAACTCTCAACCACAAGACGAATCACCTCCCATATTTGAAAAAATCATTGCTCAGTTTGCTAACATTACCTCTATCTTGGACTCATGGGACTCATGCAACAAGCAAAGCATCTCCATAGATGAATGTAAAAAATCAACAGAAGAAAGGAGCATGAAGGAGATTTTAGAATCTCAACATGAGGACAAGGAGATGGGGTATGTCTTGCAACAAGTGGAGAGTGAAGAAATCGTTAATGAAGAAGAAGTGGTTGAAGACTTAGGAGATGCGGAACCTCCATGGGAAGCTAAAATCATAGAAAATTCCTCCAAGAAGATTGAATTTGATGTTGAGGAGGAAAGTGCACAACCTCCAAAACAATTATTGAATGAAGACTTGGAAGGAATGGAGCAAGAGTTGAGTTCCCTTGGTGATGAAGACCATGCATCCAACCTTCTTGGTGGTGAATCCTTTGAATTTGAAGAACCTTCTCCTAATGAGATGGAAAGCAATATGGAGGTAGATTTCTCTCAACCTCCCATTTATGATTCGGGTGATGGAGAAGAGTTGATTGGTTTGGAAGCTATAATTTACAATGAGACTCCATTAGATGAATTCTAAACCGTCAAGAATCCGATCATCACTATTCTACATATAAACTCAAATATGCTTTAATCACTTCAGACCGTCCTTCATCAGTCAGAAGAAAAATACTCGGATGCACGGTCGAAGGTACAACTCCAAAACCATGAATCTAATCATGTCCCAGTAATGCATTATAACTGGACTCTGATGATGTAACACCCTACCACACAAAGCCTTACCTTTAAGTAGTAAAGCAGAGGTGATGAGGTATTATGACCTCTAAAAGAAAAGACGTATATAAATATAATTGAAAGAAATCATATCCAGGAGCCTTGAAGAATAAGCTAAACAAAAAGCAAAAGTAGAAAATCGTGTCACACTCGCATGGATAATAGTAAAACGGATAGCAAGATCAAAAGAAGGCTAAAAATATAATACACAAATCAGAGTTCCAAAATGCAAATATTAAGCTCCAGACTCGACCTGCAAATCTAAGGCCAGCTAGAGTATATATATATATATATATATATATATATATATATATATATATATATATATATATATATATATATATATATATAATCCAAGATAAAGCTCAAACTATAGAAGAATTGTAACACCCTAACTTTTAGCACCTCATGATCTCACTAAAAGTCTGAGCGTTACTTACCTCAAATCCTTTAATTACATACTATGTTAATTTAATATTGAGCCTTTGCGAATACGAGTCGAAACTTTAATTAAGAAAACAGAAAGTTTTCACTTTAATTACTTAATCATAAAGATATATATTCACAAAACATTATTTACATAGACTTATTTCAAGATACTCAAATACAAGTCATATGCCCTCTAAAAACTAAAAACAATAAAAGATGAGGGAAAAATAAAATCTAGGAACTTAACTTGTAAACTTAATCCTTTATGCTCCTGTAGTTCCGCACTAAGCCTTCACACTTGTAGCTGAAAGGGATGGAGATAGGGGGTAAGAATTGGGGAATTCATAGTAGGATCGGGGTTAGGAGTTAAGTTCATTCTATATATAGTTGGTCAGCAATAACAGTAAACAAAGTACCGTCTAATTCAACAATTAAAGAACATAGAATTCAAATAGTCATTTAGCACACCCACAATCACAGAAAATTACACTCACAAACAAATATGCGCAAACAAGTATGATGCATGTCTATCCTTAGTGCAGGTAATGAGCTCATCTGTCGGTTTCGACCCGCTCCAGACGTAACTCAGCAACCTTTGTCTGAGTTTAGTTTCCAGTGTTGTAACCTCTGTAAGCAACCTCTGTCTTACAGGTGCGACTCTCTTGATCCAATGTATGAAAACATAACATCTGTAAGCAACCTCTGTCTTACAGGTGAGGCTCTCTCTAGCCAATGTATGTAGCGATAAACTCTGTAAGCAACCTCTGTCTTACAGGTGCGACCATCCCCTGGATTGGCCGATGTATCTCTAGCAAACGAATCTCGGTGGACTCACCACCATATCTCTGCTCATTTTCAGTAGGTAAATAATCATATCTACTTCTCTCCTTTTTTTCGTTCTTTCTTTTCTTTTCTATTCTCTGCTCTCTTGTGGCAGAGGTTCTTTAAATTTTTTTAATCTTTTGGCTCTTTGCTCTCCTCTGGCAGAGGTTATTTAAATTCTTTTCTTTTCTTTTCTTTTCTCATCATTCTCTTAATTCCTTACTTTTAACATCAAAACTATCTTCACACTCTTCCTTCATCTTTCCTTAAATGTTTTATGAAGAGGGAATAATGAGATCCTTAGCTTAGATTTGTCTTTCTAAAGCTTTTAGAAAAATTTGCCTATTTACAACTCTCTGTTTTATTTTTCATAACACATACAATAATATTCTTATAAAATAATATCATGATAAATAATAATTTGTAATAATAATTTACACTAATGTAAATGAGTAATTTTAAATAAATATTTAAAATAATAGTTATAATACTCTTAAACTTATCTTATAAAACCTTATTTTTCAAACTTTTGTTAATTACTTTCTAAACCACGAATTCTTTAATATTTTATTTTTGAATTCAATATTTTAGAAAATTATATTTAAACCTTCACTTTGTTTCATATTTATATAATAACCCTGAGCTTTTATAAAATACCCATTTTACCCTTAAACATTATTTATTATCCAAAATACCCGAAAAACTTATATAATTATAATATTAAACTCAATCTTTTCATAAAAATACAAGTATATTTCCTCAAAAATAATTCTTCTTGGCTGATTCTTCTCTTCACCATGAACCGAAACCCTCCTTATTTTCTTTTGAAAATATACATTTAAATCTTAACCCGTTTTTGAGTTTTACGGTTATCGATTTTTCATAGCTTTTAATTTAATTCCTCGGCCATTAAACCTCACCCATTTTCTTCAAAACTAACACAATAACATCCTCAAATCAGCCTCATTATCACAGTTTGGGCATCACAAACATGATCAAATCACAAGCTTAATCACATATAATAATATATCAATAAAATTCACTATAAAGTCAATCAAACTCCATCAATAATCAATCACAACAACCTTTCACTTGTCCAACACAAATTTAATTGGTGAGAATTTACCGAAACCCTACCTCCGAAAGAAATCAAAATATTTGAGGCTTCAAAGAAGCTTTCTGATCGAGATGCCGAAGAAGAGAACGTCAGAAATCGTCTGTGCCTCCTAGAACTCCAGTTGGCCGAACTCAAGGGGAAGGGGAGCTATGTCACCATCAGCTTCCACCAAACAAAAGTAACGCCAACATGTAGAGGAGGAGGATACGAACACTTTTACCGAATTAGATTTTTTATTGGAGTTACGGATCTCAAAAAAATTGAGGTCAAAAGTTTACAGTGCCATTGTTTTCTCGTTCTCTCTAACTCACGGCTCCCTCCCTCTTGATTATTCTTGGTTCCATTGAAAGGAATTGAAAAGAAAGGAGAAAGAAGATTATATGATGGAATTATTAAAGGGACAAGTGTTTATTAAGGCCACGTGCGACTTGTTTAAGCTACTGAGTTAGCGATTCAAATTATAAATATCTTAAACGGATAATTATGAAAGCTGGATATACTAAAACACAAGTATTAATATATATATATATATATATATATATATATATATATATATATATATATATATATGAGTTACTATATAAATGATATTAGTAACATAAAGATAAAAGATATACGATGAAACTTAGCAAAGTTAAGTTCATCGAAAAATACCGATATTCATTCATATCGGTGGATATTGAGCTCGATAATAATATTATTAACTGAACTTTATTTTTTTAAAATTAAAAATATCAATTATTTAAATTAAAATATTTATATAATTTTTATTATTCATAAATTTACTAAAATTATAGTTTTAATTATGTAAAATATTTTATCATAACAAAAATATATAAGAATATGAATTTAATTAAATTCAAATAGTTATAAATTAATTTAATTGCTTTTAATAAAATAATTTTTAAAAATAAAGAACTCCAATTTATAAATTAAATAATAACTTATTTATATTTATATTTTTAAAATTGAGGGTCGTTACATTCTACCCACCTTACAAAAATTTTTGCCCTCGAAAATTGATATAAGATGGAAGAAGTTCAAACTAGCTTTACTTTTGAACACGTTAGGAAAAAAGGCAAAATATTTTGGCATATATAAGAAGTAACATATAAGGAAGAAACTTTAAGGTCTCAACATATATATATACTAATACATTTTTCAAATCTAGGATATTCTTATGGCTTAAAAAATATAGGGAAAAAGTATGGCGCAAAGCAGAAGATACAAGATAGGCTCGATGTTAAAAGGTTACAAGGCAGGCTGGTATTAAAATGATGCGTATATCATTTGCACACTAAACTCATACCAGCTTTAGAGTTTCAGCTTTCTAAACTTCAACATGATGTAACTTCACTATTTCCAACCATACCATATTAAATAGTGTTCATACACCGGTCCGAGTTATTGGGTCAGACTGGTCGAAGACAAAGGGATCGGCCTCATGAAATGTTGGCCCACTACAGACCTCTTCACAAAGAGCTCGGGAAAAAGCTACCGAGGCCCACTGAGGCCCAAAACAGAGAACCGCTGCCTACTAAGACGCGATTAATAAAAGATATGACCATTCCCATAAAAGGTAAGATAAGATAATAGACTTAACTCAAGGAAGGTCGCCTGGTACTACTATAAATACATTGGAGCACCCAGGTATAACTCATACTCCAATTCTACAAAAAACCTGCTTAAAGCTTGTCCTGACTTAAGCTTCGGAGTCTGTTGCAACCACCCCTAGTGATCAAGGACCAGTAGCACCTCAAGCTCCAAACAAGTCAGACACGGCAGCCCGATCACACTAGAAGATCTCATCCGAGATCGACATTAACGTTTCAGGTAACCCTCGGAACATTGGTGCTGTTGCCGAGGAACTTAGGAGTCATCCCATCACCATGGCAAACAACCATGCCAACGACCTCAACTCAGGATTAGAAGAAGGAATGCCACTTAAGAACACGAATGCCACACCAAACTCTCCAAAGGACGCACACCAATCCCAGGGAGACAAGCAGACTCAAAACACAGAAATTTTAGATACCATTCGTGAACAATAAGATCGCCTCAAACAGCCCGAACAATAAGTCAAACGTCAGCGCGAAGCTGTGTGAGATCTCTGGAGAGAAACACGACGGCGTCGGGAGCTAAAAGACAAACTCTTAAAGCTCGAAGCCGACCTGAAAACTAAAACCGCTCGGTCCAACCGCGAAGATAGCACCCACAAGGACTAAGACCAGTTCACGAAAGAAATCATGAAAGCAAAAGTCCCAAAGGACTTTAAAGCCCCTGGTATGACCTCCTACGATGGTACGTCTGATCCGAGTCATCACCTCAGCAATTTTAGGAGCCGGATATACCTCACGGATGCATCAGATGCGATCCGTTGCAAAGCTTTCCCGACTACCTTGACCAAGACGGCGATAAAGTGATTCGACAGCCTGTCGTCTAGGTTGATCACAAGCTTCGACAACCTCACCAAGAAGTTCTTAGCCAGGTTCTCTATCCAGAAGGACAAAACCAAGCACGCTCCAAGCCTGCTAGGGATTAAACAATGAGATCAGGAAAGCCTCCGCAGTTATATGGAAAGATTCAATAAAGCATGCCTTGACATACAGAATCTTCCTACAGAAGCGGCCATCATGGGACTCATCAATAGCCTACGTGAAGGACCGTTTAGCCACTCCATATTCAAGAATCACCTGACATCTCTTAACGAGGTTCAAGAACGGGCGGAAAAGTACATCAATATAGAGGAGAACTCTAAACTAGGAGAAACCTCAAAGATCGGATTCTCCTACTCACCTCGGGACAAGGATAAAGAGTCTAGGAAAAAAGAAAACCAACTTTTTGAGAAAGCCAGAAAGTACCACAACTACACCTCTCTTCGGGTGTCCCTTGTAGATGTCTACCGAGAAATATGCAACACTGAGAAGATCCTACCCCCTTGCCCGATTAAACACAAGAGAGAAGGAAGTCAGACAGAGTATTATGAATACCACCGAATCTACGGACATCCTACTAATGAGTGCTATGACCTGAAGAATGTCATAGAAAAACTAGCCCAAGAAGAGAGACTAGATCGGTTCCTAGCCAATAGTGTGGACGAGCAAAAAAAAAAAGCGAAGAAGAGACGAAGAGGGCAGACGAGCTGAACGTCCCCCTCACACCCCTGAGAGACATATTCACATGATAAACGGAGGACTCACAGGAGGAAAGATCTCTAAATCATCCTGCAAATGATGCCTTAAAGAGGTGTACCATGGAAGGGGACAGGTCGCCCGACCTCCCCACTATTACCTTCACTCAAGAAGATGCTGCATGCATTATCCAGGGGCATGATGACCCCGTGGTCGTTACCATCATTTGTGCCAATGCCAATCTCCACCAAACATTAGTAGACCAAGGAAGCTCTGTGGATATCCTGTTCAAATATGCCTTTGACAAGCTCGGCCTACAAGAAAAAGAGCTCAGATAATATCATAATAGCCTATTCGGGCTCGAAAACATTCCAATCCAACCCTTGAGTTACATCCCACTACACACAACCTTTGGAAAGGGAACCCGCTGTAGGACACTAAGCATCGACTACATTGTAGTCAATGTAAGCTCCGCATACAATGCCTTCATAGGTTAGACAACACTAAATCAGCTCGCGGCAGTAGTTTCCACTCCACACCTATGTATGAAGTTCCCAACTCCAGAAGGGATAGCCACCACCAAAGGAGACTAAAAACTCGCGCGACGCTGTTACAATGAAAGCCTGAACCTAAAAGGCGACCCAGAGGAAAGTAATCTAACATCATTGAACTCGATGGAGACTGGGCTCGAGAAGAACTCCGACCGCAACCAAGAGGCGAAACAGAGGAAGTCCAAATCGGAGGCACTGAAGATAAAACAACAAATATAGGCGTAAACTTAAAAGAAGACCTAAAGGAGCTACTGATACAGTTCCTAAAGGATAATTCCGACCTCTTACATGGAAGGCTGCGGACATGCCCGGCATCAATCCCGGACTAATGTGCCATAAATTGGCAGTGTACCCTGGATCTCAGCTAGTACAACAGAAACGTAAGAAGCTTGGCCCGGAGAGATCGCATGCCGTAAAGGAACAGGTACATGCCTTGTTAGAGGCAGGGTTTATAAGGGAGGTAAGGTACCCATTATGGCTGGCCAATGTCGTACCAGTAAAAAAGTCGAATGAAAAGTGGTGGATGTGCACTGATTACACCGACTTCAACAAAGCCTGCCCAAAAGATCCCTACCCACTCCCGAATATAGATACACTAGTCGACGCCTCATCGGGATACAAGTACCTTTCCTTCATGGACGCTTACTCGGGATACAACCAAATTCCAATGTATTAGCCTGACCAAGAGAAAATCTCGTTCCTAACTCCAAGAGTGAACTACTGCTACATAGTCATGCCCTTCGGGCTCAAGAACGCAGGGGCTACGTACCAGAGGTTGATGAATAAAGTTTTCACCAATCACATCGGAAAGCTGATGGAGGTTTATGTCGACGACATGCTGGTAAAGACACAAAGAGAGGAAACCTTATTATCCGATCTCGCCGAAGTGTTCGACACCACAAGAAACCATGGGATGAGACTCAACCCCGCAAAGTGTACTTTCGCGGTAGAAGCTGGCAAATTCTTGGGCTTCATGCTCACCCAGAGAGGGATTGAAGCAAACTCAGATAAACTCCAGGCCATACTTAGGATGAAAAGCCCGACCTGTGTCAAAGAGGTACAGCAGCTCAACGGAAGACTAGCGGCTTTGTCTAGATTCCTAGCTGGATCGGCCTTAAGATCTCTCCCTTTCTACGTAACACTAAGGAAAGGAAAAAGGTTTGAATGGACCCCAAAATGTGAACAAGCCTTCCAAGACTTCAAGACATTCTTGGGGCGACCACCTATCCTGACCCGACCCAGGAAAGGTGAAGAACTAATCCTATATCTCGCCGTAGGAAGTCGAGCGATAGCCTCAGCACTAGTCAGAGAAGACAAAAACGGGCAACAACTATCTACTTCATCAGTAAGGCTCTGCAAGGAACTGAACTAAACTATCAAAATATAGAAAAGTTCTCCTATGCCCTTATACTTACTTCTCGACGACTCCGACCATACTTTCAGGCCCATACCATCAGAATACGAACCAACCAACCCATAAAAGGTATCCTGCAGAAAACTGATTTAGCAGGAAGAATCCTACAATGGGCAGTTGAGTTGTCTGAATTTGACCTTAAGTTTGAGGCTCGAACAGCCATCAAGTCTCAATACCTGGCCGATTTCGTCGCAGAGTACACCGACACCCCGGCACCCCCACAGAGTGGAACCTTTACGTTGACGACTCCTCAAACAAAGCTGGGAGTGGAGCAAGTGTGATCCTAGAAAGTGATCAGGGAACCCAACTCAAACTCTCCTTAAGGTTCGAGTTCCTTGCCTCAAATAACCAAGCCAAGTATGAAGCCCTACTGCTAGTTTGAAGCTGGCTAAGGAAGTGGGAGCTCAAAAGCTTACCATCTTTAGCGATTCACAAGTAGTCACCTCATAAATAGAAGGGAGCTACCAGGCCAAGGATCCCACCATGAAGAAATACCTAGACAAGACCAGAGAACAGCTTGGGAAATTCATGGGATATGAGCTCCGACATATACCTCGGGAACAAAATGCTTGAGCTAATGCACTTTCGAAACTAGCCAGCACCAAACCTGGGGGAAAAAATAGAAGCCCCATCCAAGAAACACTACAAAATCCATCAACCTCGAAAGAAAAGAAGGTATTAAGCATATCAGACCAGGACCAAGGGTGGATGACTCCCATAATCAGCTATCTCAAGTCTGAAACACTCCCCGCAGATAAAAAGGAGGCAAAAAAGCTAGTGTGAGAAGCACCGTACTACACCATAGTGCACGACGTCCTATATAGGAGAGGAATCTCTACACTCCTCCTAAAATGCGTCACGACCTCCGCTACGAGGGAAGTCTTAGAGGAAGTCCACGGTGGCATGTACGGCAACCACCTCAGAGCACGAGCTCTTCCCAAAAAGGTACTCTGAGCTGGTTTTTACTGGCTGACCTTGCAAAAGGAAGCAACAGAGTTCATCAAAATATGCCCCCCATGCTAGAAGCATGCCAACTTTCATATCGCACCACCCGAGGAACTCATCTGCGTCACTTCACCCAGGCCATTCGCAAAGTAGGGGCTTGACCTCCTCGGACCATTCCTCCAAGGATCAGGGCAAATCAAGTTCCTCATTGTAGGAATAGACTATTTCACAAAATGGATCGAGGCAGAACCGTTAGCCACTGCCACCACCCAAAGAAGTCGGAAGTTCCTATACAGAATCATTGTCATAAGGTTTGGGGTCCCATGCTCCATTACCACAAACAATGGCACTCAGTTCACTGACACGGGCTTCAGAAACCTGGTAGCTGATTTGAAAATCAAGCACCAGTTCACCTTTGTAGAACACTCACAAGCCAACGGACAGGCGAAAGCCGCCAACAAAGTCTTATTGGCCGGGCTAAAATAGAGACTACAGGACTCTAAGGGAGCTTGTGCCGGAGAGCTCCTACAAGTCCTTTGGGGATACCGGACAATACCACACTCCACCACCGGAGAATCACCCTTCCGACTTGCTTACGAAATGGAGGCAATGATTTCTGTTGAAGTAGAAGAAGGATTCCCTAGGGTGATCTTCTACAACGAAGACACCAACTCCCAAGCACAAAGGAAAGAGCTCGACCTACTTCCAGAAGTCCGAGAAAGAGTTCGAATTAGAGAGGATGCACTAAAGTGTCGAATGGCTTTAAGGTATAATCGGAAGGTAATCCAGCGAAGCTTTGCCACCAACGATGTCATCTCAATCCGAAATGATATCGGAGCAGGTTGGTCAGGAAAAGGGAAGCTAGCAGCCAACTGGAAGGGGCTATTTCGAGTTACAGAAGTACTAGAAAAAGGTTACTATAGGGTGGCCGACCTCCAAGGACGAGAGCTATCAAGGTCATAGCACGCCTGTAACCTAAGAAGGTACTATAGCTAGAAAAAGATCTTTGGCCAAGGCGCACTCTTTTTCCTAAAAAAGGTTTTTTAATGAGGCGCCAGGCCGAGATCTAAAGGCTGCCTGAGCTAGAAGGGTAAGCACTCACATGTACACAATCTTATTTATATTTTCACTTTACTAATTGAATAAAATTTGTCGATTCCGTAAAAAAGTTTCCTACCAAGACGCATTAATACGCTCATAAACGCAAAATTCACCACCCGATTAAAAGAGGTCGGCAAGGTGAAGCAATAAAAGCTCGAGTTAATGCAAGAAGTTATAAAAAGTAACCCATATAAAGCGACCTGACGAGGTTGGACTAAAAATGGGATTACTAAAAATAGCTTGAGAAGGCTCAACAGAGAAGTCAGACCACTGAAAGGATCACTAAAAAGGGACAAACACCACACAAAGGCAAAAAGGTTAAAAAGCCTAGGCCCAAAGAACTCAGCTAAAAGGTACAAGCCCTGAAAAAGGACGCTACTTAAAGCAGAAGCGCGACCTCAAAGGTGGGGCTAAGAAGTCGTCCAAATACACTAAAAGGAAAAAGGTTTCGCATGAGAACACTACCTAAAAAGTTATTTAGACCCTGAATAGAAAGCCCGACTGTCACAAAGCACCACCAAAAGGTCGCATACTAAGAACCACTGGGACAAATATATGAACCATGCAAGGGTTGAGAAAGCAACCTAAAGAATACAAAGAACATCGCCAAAAGCTAAGTCGGCATGTTAGCAAACATAGGAATTCAAACATTAAAAACTCAAGGGTTGCCCAATGGCAACCCAAGAGTTGAAAGTGTTTTAATTAAAAGAAATGGTTGCTGAGAAGCAACAAGTGTCAGAAAAGTCATCCAAAAAAACTTACAAAGTTCAAAAGGTCCACAGACCGGACCACCTCAAATACATATTAAAAGGAGATACGAAAAAGAGAATTATAAAGGATCCAAATTCGCCCCAGCAGTTACATCTTTAGGAGAAGGAGGAATGGTCGAGATCGGGGTGGCATTGACAACTCCATCTGGCCCATTCAGAATCTCTAGGTCAGGCTCGGGCTCCGGAGGGACCACCTTAGTAGAAGGAGCTGCGGATGACTCAGGGGTTGCAGAAGCCTTGGCTGTCGACACGGGAGGAGGAATCTCGTCATCATTAGGAGCAGGAATGATCTTACCATTCTCATCAATATTATCCACACTGAATAAAGTAAGATCGACATCAGGAGTAAGAACTTGGACCTGGGACTTCAGATTTTCATACATAGCAGTCATTCCATCCACCATATGGCTTTGGAGTTCAGCATAATAATCATAAGCAGACTGAAGCTTCTCTTTAGTTTCCAAGAGCTCGCCATAGGTCCGGGTATAGCTCTTCTTTGACAAATTCTAGGCAGCTACCGCCTTCTTCGCCTTACGAAAAACTTTCATTGAATCAGAAGACGACACCATCTCTAAAAAGAAGCCAAGAAAATAGTCACACAACAGATAAGGGCCAAATCACAATTAGTAAAAAAGACTTTCTATAAAGGAGGAGCTCGGACTCTACATAGCTTGGAGTGGAGAAGAGCAGGATCTCCTAGAAACTTCTTAGTATCCAGATGAGGAGGTTCCCTCCAATGCTCCTCTAACACACCCACCAAAGCCCTCTCTACTTCATCTAAAATCTCCCAGGGGTACTTAAGTACGACTGTATTTTTCTACCACCATAAGGGAAAGGTCAGCTCATCATTTTCATCCAGAAAGAAAGGGCAAACGTCCTCAACAGCTTGGACTTTGAAATAAAAATTTTTAAAGTCCCGAAAAGAGTCATCAAACATGGAAAAAACCTTTCTCCTTTCGGTAGCTCGAAAGGAGATCCAAGAAGCCTTCTATTTGGCTATTCTGGCTTGGTTAGCACAAACAAGTAAAGGAAAGGGACTGGGAAGGACGGACACCTAGTTCTTGACACAGCAGCTGAAAAATCTTTATAAAAGCCCAAGAGTTCGGATGAATCTGTGAAGCGGCCACATTACAGTTCTACAAGAGTTCGGTTTCGAAAGCAGTAAAAGGAAGAGTAATACCTAGTTGGCTAAAGAAATAGTCATAGGCATAAAAGAAAGGATGCTCTGTCCGATTTAAAGGAGGAAAGCTAACTTTCTCTTCAGGGTCGATCGACACCAATTCATAGTTCTTATCCTTCCTACGCTCACAGATCCTACGAAATCTCCTAAGTTTTTCACAATACTCCGGGTTGGCCATAGAGACACACATCAACACTATAGAATCTAACCAGTCAGCCATACCAAGGAACCTTTGTAGGCATCTCGACAATGTTTTTACGTGAAAAAATAGAACAACTATACCTACAGTAAAAGAAAAGAAAAAGGGGTCACTACCAAACAACTCGGACAGAAACAGAAAATGAAGAAACAACCATCAAACAACAGGTATAGCAGCAAAAGGGCACCCCGGGATTCACGAAAGCAAAAAGAATCATCACCAAAAGCCCAGGGGCACCCTTTGGAGGCAACAGTACATAATACATGATAAACCCCAATTTTGTGGTTTATCTTGCGCTTATTTTGAGGGATTTTATCATCTTTTCTCACATTTATTCAATGAAATAGAATGATTTTGTAATTCTCCCTTAATTTGTGCTTAAGTGTAAAAACATGCTTTTTAGGCCTTTAATTTGGTGATTTTAATTCACTTTTGATTCTACTAGATGCCTTGATGCGTTTGTTGAGTGAGTTTAGGTTGAAAAGGCTAGGAATGGATCAAAGGAGTGAAGAGAAAATTATGCAAAGTGGAGAACTCATGGAAAATCAAGAATTTGGAGTATATTCACCGACGCGCACGTGCAACATACGCGCACGCATGGAAGATTACGTCGCATGGTGACGCGTACGTGTGGATAGCAAATTGTCGATGCTTGCATGTGACTTCATTAAAGTGAGAACACTGGGGGCGATTTCTGAGCCTTCCAGGCCCAATTTCCAATGGATTTCAGAGGCTATTTCATGCAGAATTAAAGATTGGACAATGGGGGGAGCACTTAGTTGTAGAATTGGCATCATGTAGTTTAGTTTCTAGAGAGAGAAGCTCCCTCTTCTCTCTAGAATTATAGTTCTTAGGTTATTTTGCATCTTAGATCTAGATTCAATTTCTTGTTCTCATCTTGTTTCCTTTACAACTTCTTGTTCCTACTCTTTAATTCTCATAGTTCTCTGGTTGATTTTTCTTTTTATGCCTCTTTTATGTTCATGAATGCTCATGTTGGATTTGGATCTCTTCTAATGCAATTTGATGTTTAATGCTCTTTTATTGTTGATTTGAGTTGTTATTGTTAATTTCTTGCAAGCCTATAGTTGTAGATTTTATTATTCTTGTACTTTTACTACGGTTTCCCTTTATGCCTTCCAAGTGTTTGACAAAATGTTTGGTTGGATGCTAGAGTAGCTTTTTGAGCATTCTTGGCCTGGAAAGAGTATTAGACAATCTTGAGTCATGGATTCCCAACTCAAGTTGGTGACCTAGAGTTGTTAGCTAATGTTATTTCCATTGACGCTAATTTTTTGCTAATTCAATTAGTAAGTTGATTAGGAATTTTGGATTGAGATTAGCTAGTCTTATTAGACTTTCTTCAAGTGTGAAGATAATATTGTACCTTCTTCCATCGTCGGGGATGACGTAATAAGATAAATTCTTGTTAATCGTTGTTATATTTGAATGACTAGGATAGAAAGCCTATATTCTCAATCTTTGACATGAATGTCTCTCTTTATTAATTGTCTTCTTTAGTTGCTTGCTTGATTTACTTTTCTTGTCCATTTAATTTCTTGTCCCTTTCATAAATCAAACCCCTTGCATCTTCATAGCCAATAATTGACCACTTCATTGCAATTTCTTGTGAGACGACCCGAGGTTTAAATACTTCAGTTAAATTTTCATTGGGATTTGTACTTGTGGCAAAACCAATCTTTAAAATTTGATTGAGAATTATTTGTTGGTTGAGTGCTATACTTGCAACGTGAATATTTTGTCAAATTCTAGACCGATAATAATCCTCCTATCAAATTTATGGCGCCATTGCCAGGGAGTTGCAATGGTGCTATGTTATTGGCTATTGTGAATATGTGAATATGTTTGCCTTTTGCTTGTTTGTTAGTTTTTGTTAGGGTTAGAACTTTGTTGCTTATTTTGTTAGTTTTTGTTTTTGTTTGCTACTATGAATTCTCATCATTTTGGCTATGAGTTTGGTTACAATTGTGTTGTAGGGAATGGAAACTTCAATGAGGATGTGCATCAAGGATGGAACAATTAAGGGTGGAGGAAGCCTCAACGGATTTATCACCCTTCTTGGCAACAACCCCCTGCGGTCTCTTATAGGTATAATTCCACTCCTAATGCATATCAATCTAATGGATGTAGTGACCCTCATTGTGGTTATCAACAACTACCACCATATGCCTATGAACCACCCCCTAAACCTAACTTTGAACCATCATACTCACAAGCCCCATACCACCAAATACCTCCATATGACCCTAATCCTCATCCACCATACTAACCACCGTATGAACCTTACATAGAGCTACCACCATTCCTACACCAATACTCCCATGAACCACAAATTTCTTGATGAGCGGATAATTTATACGCTTTTTGGCATTGTTTTTAGGTAGTTTTTAGTAAGATCTAGCTACTTTTAGGGATGTTTTTATTAGTTTTTATTCAAAATTCACATTTATGGACTTTACTATGAATTTGTGTATTTTTCTGTGATTTTAGGTATTTTCTGACTGAAATTGAGGGACCTGAGCAAAAATCCGATTCAGGCTGAAAAAGGACTGCTGATGCTGTTAGATTCTGACCTCCCTGCACTCAGAATAGATTTTCTGGAGCTACAAAACTTCAAATGGTGCGCTCTCAACTGCGTTTGAAAGTAGACATCCAGGGCTTTCCCGCAATATATAATGATCCATACTTTATTCAAGCTTAGATGACGCAAACTGGCATTCAATGCCAGTTCCATGCTGCATTCTGGAGTAAAACGCCAGAAACACGTCACAAACCAGAGTTAAACGCCAAAAACACGTTACAACTTGGCGTTTAACCCTAAGAGAAGCCTCTGCACGTGTAAAGCTCAAGCTCAGCCCAAGCACACACCAAAGTGGGCCCCGAAAGTGGATTTCTGCACTAAGACTTATTTCTGTAAACCCTAGTAACTAGTCTAGTATAAATAGGACTTTTTACTATTGTATTTTCATCTTGGTATCTATCTTTGGACGTTTAGTTCTTAGACCTTCATGGGGGCTGGCCATTCGGCCATGCCTGGACTATCACTTATGTATTTTCAACGGTGGAGTTTTTATACACCATAGATTAAGGTGTGGAGCTCTGTTGTTCCTCGAGTATTAATGCAATTACTATTGTTCTTCTATTCAATTAATGCTTATTCTTATTCTAAGATATTCGCTGCACTTCAACATGATGAATGTAATGATTCGTGACACTCATCATCATTCTCACCTATGAACGCGTGCCTGACAACCACTCCCGTTCTACCTTAGATCGAACGCGTGTCTCTTAGCCTCCATTCCGAAAGATCGGAGTCTTTGTGGTATAAGCTAGAATTATTGGCGGCCATTCCTAAGATCCGGAAAGTCTAAACCTTGTCTGTGGTATTCCGAGTAGGGTCTGAGATGGGATGACTGTGACGAGCTTCAAACTCGCGAGTGTTGGGCGTAGTGACAGACGCAAAAGAATCACTGGATTCTATTCCAACATGATCGAGAACCGACAGATGATTAGCCGTGCTGTGACAGAGCATTTGGACCATTTTCACTGAGAGGATGGGAAGTAGCCATTGACAACGGTGACGCCCTACATACAGCTTGCCATAGAAAGAAGTAAGAATGATTGGATGAAAGTAGTCGAAAAGCAGAGATTCAAAAGGAACAAAGTATCTTCATACACTTATCTGAAATTCCCACCAATGATTTGCATAAGTATCTTTATCTCGATTTTATGCTTTATTTATCTTTATTTTCTAAAACCATCATAACCATTTGAATCCGCCTAACTAGGATTTACAAGATGACCATAGCTTGCTTCTTACCAACAATCTTCGTGGGATCAACCCTTACTCCTGTAAGGTTTATTACTAGGACAACCCAGTGCACTTGCTGGTTAGTTGTGCGAAGTTGTGACAAAGTGTGATTCACGTTTGAGAGCTCCAAGTCTTTGGCGCCATTATTGATGATCACAATTTCGTGCACCAAGTTTTTGGCGCCGTTGCCGGGAATTGTTTGAGTTTGGACAACTGACGGTTCATCTTGTTGCTCAGATTAGGTAATTTTCTTTTCAAAAAGTTTTCAAAAATCTTTCAAAAATTTTAATTTGTTTTCATTTTTCCAAAAAGAAATTTTTGGAAAAAAACCAAAAAAATTAATAAAATCATAAAATCAAAAAAATATTTTTGTATTCCTTGTTTGAGTCTCGAGTCAATTTTTAAGTTTGGTGTCAATTGCATGTTTTAAAAACTTTTGCATTTTTCGAAAATTCATGCATGTGTTCTTCATGATCTTCAAGTTGTTCTTGATAAGTCTTCTTGTTTGATCTTTAAATTTTCTTGTTTTGTGTCTTTTGTTGTTTTTCATATGCATTTTTGCATTCATAGTGTCTAAACATGAAAAATTTCTAAGTTTGGTGTCTTGCATGTTTTTCTTTTCTTAAAAATTTTTCAAAAATAAGTTCTTGATGTTCATCATGATCTTTAAATTGTTGTTGGTGTTCATATTGACAGTCATAGTGTTCTTGCATGCATCATTGGTTTTGATCCAAAATTTTTGTGTTTTGGGTCATATTTGTATTTTTCTCTCTCCTCATTAAAAATTCAAAAATAAAAAATATCTTTTCCTTGTTTTACTCATTAAATTTTGAAATCTTTGGGTTGACTTAGTCAAAAATTTTTAAAATAAGTTGTTTCTTGTTAGTCAAGTCAAGATTTCAATTTTAAAAATCTTATCTTTTTCAAAAGCTTTTTCAAAAATCAAATCTTTTTCTTTTTTTTATTATTTCGAAAATTTTTAAAATTGATTTTCAAAATCTTTTTCTTATCTTTATTTCATGATTTTCGAAAATCTTACTAACAATTAATGTGATTGATTCAAAAATTTGAAGTTTGTTACTTTCTTGTTAAGAAAGGTTCAATCTTTAAATTCTAGAATCATATCTTTTAATTTCTTGTTAGTCAAGTAATCAATTTCAATTTTAAAAATCAAATCTTTTCCAAAATATCTTTTTCAATCATATCTTTTCAAAATATCTTTTTCAATCATATCTTTTTCAAAATCAATTTCAAAATCTTTTCTAACTTCTTATCTTTTCAAAATTGATTTTCAAATCTTTTTCAACTAACTAATTGACTTTTTGTTTGTTTCTTATCTTTTTCAAAACCACCTAACTACTTTTCTCTCTCTAATTTTCGAAAATTCCTCACCCTTTTTCAAAATTCTTTTTAATTAACTAATTGTTTCAAATTTTAATTTTAATTTCATTTCTTCTCTTAATTTTCGAAAATCACTAACCATTTTTCAAAAATAATTTTCGAAATTCTCTCCCTCTCATCTTTCTCTATTTATTTATTCATTTACTAACACTTCTCTTTATCTTAAAATTTGAACCCTCTCTTCTCTTCTGTGTTCGAATTTTTCTCCTCCTTCTTCTATTCTTTTCTTCTTCTACTCACATAAAGGAATCTCTATACTGTGACATAGAGGATTCCTCTTCCTTTTCTGTTCTCTTCTTTTTCATATGAGCAGGAGCAAGGACAAGAACATTCTTGTTGAAGCAGATCTTGAACCTGAAAGGACTCTGAAGAAGAAGCTAAGAGAAGCTAAAGCACAACAATCCAGAGAAAACCTTACAGAGAATCTCGAAAAAGAAAGAGACATGGCCGAACCCAATAACAATGGTGGAGGCGCAAGGAGGATGCTTGGTGATTATACTACACCTACTTCCAATTTTTATGGAAGAAGCATCTCAATCCCTGCCATTGGAGCAAACAATTTTGAGCTGAAGCCTCAACTAATTGCTCTGATGCAACAGAACTACAAGTTTCATGGACTTCCATCAGAAGATTCCTATCAGTTTGTAACTGAATTCTTGCAAATCTGTGATACTGTTAAGACTAATGGAGTAGATCCTGAAGTGTACAGTCTCATGCTTTTTCCCTTTGCTGTAAGAGACAGAGCTAGAACATGGTTGGACTCACAACCTAAAGATAGCCTGGACTCTTGGGATAAGCTGGTCATGGCCTTCTTGGCCAAGTTCTTTCCTCCTCAAAAGCTGAGCAAGCTTAGAGTGGATGTTCAAACCTTCAAGCAAAAAGATGGTGAATCCCTCTATGAAGCTTGGGAAAGATATAAGCAGTTGACCAAAAAGTGTCCTTCTGGCATGCTTTCAGAGTGGACCATTTTAGATATATTCTCTGATGGTCTATTTGAGCTTTCTGAGATGTTACTGAACCATTCTGCAGGTGAATCCATTCACCTAAAGAAAATGCCTGCAGAAGCTCAAGAACTCATTGACATGGTTGCAAATAACCAATTCATGTACACCTCTGAGAGGAATCCTGTGAGTAATGGGACACCTCAGAAAAGGGGAGTTCTTGAAATTGATACTTTGAATGCCATATTGGCTCAGAACAAAATGTTGACTCAGCAAGTCAACATGGTTTCTCAGAGTCTGAATAGATGGCAAAATGCATCCAACAGTACTAAAGAGGCATCTTCTGAAGAAGAAGATTATGATCCTGAGAACCCTACAATAGCAGAGGTGAATTACATGGGTGAACCCTATGGAAACACCTACAATTCCTCATGGAGAAATCATCCAAATTTCTCATGGAAGGATCAACAATAGCCTCAACAAGGCTTTAATAATGGTGGAAAAAACAGGTTTAGCAATAGCAAGCCTTTTCCATCATCTTCTCAGCAACAGACAGAGAATTCTGAGCAAAGCCTCTCTAGCTTAGCAAACATAGTCTCTGATCTATCTAAGGCCACTTTAAGTTTCATGAGTGAAACAAGGTCCTCCATTAGAAATTTGGAGGCACAAGTGGGTCAGCTGAGTAAGAAAATCACTGAAATTCCTCCTAGTACTCTCCCAAACAATACAGAAGAGAATCCAAAAAGAGAGTGCAAGGCCATTGATATAATCAATATGGCCGAATGCACAAAGGAGGAGAAGGACGTGAATCCCAGTGAGGAAGACCTCCTGGGACGTCCTCTGAACAAAAAGGAGTTCCAAACTGAGGAACCTAAGGAATCTGAGGCTCACCTAGAGACCATAAAGATTCTATTGAACCTCCTTTTACCATTCATGAGCTCTGAGAACTATTCTTCCTCTGAAGAGGATGAGGATGTAACTGAAGAGCAAGTTGCTCAATATCTAGGGGCCATCATGAAGCTGAATGCCAAGTTGTCTGGTAATGAGACTTGGAAAGGTGAACCTCCCTTGCTCATTAGTGAACTAGATACATGGGTTCAGCAAACTCTACCTCAAAATAAACAAGATCCTGGTAAATTCTTAATATCGTGTACCATAGGCACCATGACCTTTGAGAAGGCTCTGTGTGACCTGGGGTCAGGTATAAATCTTATGCCACTCTTTGTAATGGAGAAGCTGGGGATCTTTGATGTACAAGCTGCAAGAATCTCATTAGAGATGGCAGACAAGTCAATAAAACAATCTTATGGATTGGTAGAGGACGTGTTAGTGAAGGTTAAAGGCCTTTACATCCCTGCTGATTTCATAATCTTAGACACTGGGAAGGATGAGAATGAATCCATCATTCTTGGAAGACCTTTCCTAGCCACAGCAGAAGCTGTGAGTGATATTGATAGAGGAGAGCTAGCCCTTCAATTGAATGGGGACTACCTTGTGTTTAAAGCTCAAGGATCTTCCTCTGCAACCATGGAAAAGAGGCACGATAAGCTTCTCTCAATACAGAGTTAAACAAAGCCCCCATAATCAAACTCTAAGTTTGGTGTTGGGAGGCCACAACCAAACTCTAAGTTTGGTGTTGAACCCCCACATTCAAACTCTAAGTTTGGTGTTGGGAGGTCCCAACAATACTCTGATGATCTGTGAAGCTCCATGAGAGTTCACTGTCAAGCTATTGACATTAAAGAAGCGCTTATTGGGAGGCAATCCAATTTGTATTTATCTATATTTCTATTGTTCTTTTATGTTTTATTAGGTTTATGATCATGTGAAGTCACAAAATAATTGCAAAAATTAAAAACAGAATCAAAAATAGCAGAAGAAAAAGCACACCCTGGAGGAAGAGCTTACTGGCATTTAAATGATAGTAAGGAGCATCTGGCTGGCGTTTAACTCCAGAACAGAGCATGAAGCTGGTGTTGAACGCCAGAAACAAGCAGCAGTCTGGCGTTTAAACGCCAGGATTGCACATTGAGGAAAGCTGGCATTTAACGCCAGAAACAAGCATCAGGCTGGCGTTAAACGCTAGAAACAGGCTACATTTGGGCGTTTAACACCAGAAACAAGCATCAGTCTGGCGTTAAACACTAGGATTGCATGAAGAGTACGTTTTACATGCCTAGAAGTATAGGGATGAGAAATTTTTGACACCTCAGGATCTGTGGACCCCACAGGATCCCCACCTACCTTCTCCCTCTCTCTCACACCTTTTTATAACACTCTTCCCCCAAACATCATTCACCAATCACCTCAATCACTCTTCCCCATCACCTCTTCACCACTCGCATTCTTCCACTCTTCCCCAAAAACCCACCTACCTTCAAATTCAAAATCCTTTTCCCTCCCAAATCTAATCCCTAATGACCAAAACCTACCCCTTCTCCCACTCCTATATAAACCTTTCAACACTCCTTCATTCTTCACACACAACCATCAATACCTCTCCCCTTGGCCGAACCCTAAACCTCCCTCCATCTCCTCCATTTTCTTCCTCTTCTTCTCATATTCTTTTTTCTTTTGCTCGAGGACGAGCAACATTTTAAGTTTGGTGTGGTAAAAGCATAGTTTTTTTTCTTTTTTCATAACCATTGATGGCACCTAAGGCCAGAGAAACCTCAAGAAAGAGGAAATGGAAGGCAATTGCTTCCATCTCTGAGTCATGGGAGATGGAGAGATTCATCTCAAAAGCCCATCAAAACCACTTTTATGAAGTTGTGGCCAAGAAGAAGGTGATCCCTGAGGTCCCTTTCATGTTCAAGAAAAATGAGTATCCAGAGATCTGACATGAGATCCAAAGAAGAGGTTGGGAAGTTCTTACCAACCCCATTCAACAAGTTAGAATCTTAATAGTTCAAGAGTTCTATGCCAATGCATGGATCACTAGGAACTATGATCAAAGTATGAACCCGAATCCAAAGAATTATCTTACAATGGTTCGGGGGAAATGCTTAGATTTTAGTCCGAAAAATGTAAGGTTGGCATTCAACTTGCCTATGATGCAAGAGGACGCACGCCCCTACACTAGAAGGGTTAACTTTGATCGAAGGTTGGACCAAGTCCTCATGGACATATGTATGGAAGTAGCTCAATGGAAAAGAGACTCAAGAGGTAATCCGGTTCAATTAAGAAGACTGGACCTTAAGCTTGTGGCTAGAGGATGGTTGGAGTTCATTCAACGCTCCATCATCTCCACTAGCAACCGATCCAAAGTAACTGTGGATCAGGCCATCATGATCCATAGCATCATGATTAGAGAGAAAGTAGAAGTTCATGAAGTCATCTCTCTAGAACTCTACAAATTAGCCGAAAAGCCCTCCACCTTGGCAAGGCTAGCTTTTCCTCATCTCATTTGCCATCTATGCTACTTAGCTGGAGTTGTCATAGAAGGAGACATCCTCATTGAAGAGGACAAGCCCATCACTAAGAAGAGGATGGAGCAAACAAGAGAGCCCATTCATGGATCTCAAGAGACGCATGAGGAAGTTCATCATCAAAAAATCCCAGAGATGCCTCAAGGGATGCACTTTCCTCCAAACAACTATTGGGAACAACTCAACAATTCTCTATAAGGATTGAGTCATAACATGAACAAATTAAGGGTGGAACACCAAGAACACTCCATCATTCTCAATGAGATTAGAGAAGATTAAAGAGCTATGAGGAAGGAGCAACAAAGGCAAGGAAGAGACATAGAGGAGCTCAAGAACACCATTGGTCCTTCAAAGAGAAGGCGGCGCCCTCACTAAGGTGGACTCATTCCTTAACTTCCTTGTTATTTTCTCTCTATTTTTTGACTTTATGCTTCATGTTTGTCTATGTTTGTGTCTTTACTACATGATCATTAGTATTTAGTAACTATGTCTTAAGGCTATGAATAATTCCATGAATCCCTCAACTTTCTTAAATGAAAAATGTTTTTAATACAAAAGAACAAGAAGTACATGAGTCTCGAATTCATCCTTGAAATTAGTTTAATTATATTGATGTGGTGACAATACTTTTTGTTTTCTGAATGAATGCTTAAATAGTGCATATTTTTTATCTTGTTATTTATGAATGTTAAAATTGTTGGCTCTTGAAAGAATGATGAACAAGAGAAATGCTATTGATAATCTGAAAAATCATAAAATTGATTCTTGAAGCAAGAAAAAGCAGTGAAAAAGAAGAAGCTTGAGAAAAAAATATAAAAGAAAAAGAAAAAGCAAGCAGAAAAAGCCAATAGCCCTTAAAACCAAAAGGCAAGGGTAAAAAGGATCCAAGGCTTTGAGCATCAATGGATAGGAGGGCCCAAGGAAATAAAATCCAGGCCTAAGCGGCTAAATCAAGCTGTCCCTAACCATGTGCTTATGGCATGCAGGTCCAAGTGAAAAGCTTGAGACTGAGTGGTTAAAGTCGTGATCCAAAGCAAAAAGAGTGTGCTTAAGAGCTCTGGACACCTCTAACTGGGGACTTTAGCAAAGCTGAGTCACAATTTGAAAAGGTTCTCACAGTCATGTGTCTGTGGCATTTATATATCCGGTGGTAATACTGGAAAACAAAGTGCTTAGGGCCACGGCCAAGACTTATAAAAGTAGCTGTGTTCAAGAATCAACATACTTAACTAGGAGAATCAATAACACTATCTGAACTCTGAGTTCCTATAGATGCCAATCATTCTAAACTTCAAAGGATAAAGTGAGATGCTAAAACTGTTCAAAAGCAAAAAGCTACAAGTCACGCTCATCTAATTAGAACTAATATTCATTGATATTTTGAGATTTATAGTATATTCTCTTCTTTTTATCCTATTTGATTTTCAGTTACTTGGGACAAGCAACAATTTAAGTTTGGTGTTGTGATGAGCGGATAATTTATACGTTTTTTGACATTGTTTTTAGGTAGTTTTTAGTAAGATCTAGCTACTTTTAGGGATGTTTTTATTAGTTTTAATGCAAAATTCACATTTCTGGACTTTACTATGAGTGTGTGTGTTTTTCTGTGATTTCAGGTATTTTTTGACTGAAATTGAGGGACCTGAGCAAAAATTCGATCCAGGCTGAAAAAGGACTGCTGATGCTATTGGATTCTGACCTCCCTACACTCCGAATGAATTTTCTGGAGCTACAGAACTCCAAATGGCGCGCTCTCAACTGCGTTGGAAAGTAGACATTTAGGGCTTTCTAGAAAAATATAATGATCTATACTTTATTCGAGCTTAGACGATGCAAACTGGCGTTCAACGCCAGTTCTATGCTGCATTCTGGAGTAAAACGCCAGAAACACGTCACAAACCATAGTTAAACCCCAAAAATACGTTACAACTTGTCGTTTAACCCCAAGAGAAGCCTCTTCACGTGTAAAGCTCAAGCTCAAAATGGGCCCCGGAAGTGGATTTCAGCACTAAGACTTATTTCTATAAACCCTAGTAACTAGTCTAGTATAAATAGGATATTTTACTATTGTATTTTCATCTTGGTATCTATCTTTGGACGTTTAGTTCTTAGACCTTCAAGGGGGCTGGCCATTCGGCCATGCCTGGACCATCACTTATGTATTTTCAACGGTGGAGTTTCTACACACCAAAGATTAAGGTGTGGAGTTCTGCTGTTCCTTGAGTATTAATGCAATTACTATTGTTCTTCTATTCAATTATGCTTATTCTTATTCTAAGATATTCGCTGCCCTTCAACATGATGAATGTGATGATCCGTGACACTCATCATCATTCTTACCTATGAACGTGGTGGACGAAATTGTGATCCATGTTCTAACTATTTTGAGATGAAGGCTTTCTTATGGCACTGGTTAAATTCACAACTCCGTTCAACTAACCAGCAAGTGTACTGGGTCGTCCAAGTAATACCTTACGTGAGTAAGGGTCGATCCCACAGAGATTGTTGGTATGAAGCAAGCTATGGTCACCTTGTAAATCTCAGTCAGGCAGATTAAAATTTGTTTATGGTTTCGGAAATAGAAATAATAAAATAGAAATAATAAAAGGGATAGAATACTTATGCAGATTCATTGGTGGGAATTTCAGATAAGCATATGGAGATGCTGTATGGCTCAAGGACGCCTGCTCTCCTACTGCTTCAACTCAATCCTTCTTACTCCTTTCCATGGCAAGCTGTGTATAGGGGTTCACCGTTCGACGATGGCTACTTTCAATCCTCTCGGGAAAATGGTCCTCTGCGGCTATCACTCGCATGGCTAATCGTCTGGAGGCATCACCTGGCCGAAGGCTACATCCCATCCTCGCAGTGAAAACTACGCTCACGCGCTCTGTCACAGCACGGCTAATCACTGGTTGGTTCCTGCGCCTACTGGAATAGAATTCCTTGATTCTTTTGCGTTTGTCATCACGCCCAGCACTTGCAAGTCTGAAGCACGTCACAGTCATTCATTACCGGAATCCTACTCGGAATCCCACAGACAAGGTTAGACTTTTCGGATTCCCAGGATCCTACTCGGAATACCACAGACAAGGTGAGACTTTCCGGATCCTCATAAATGCCGCCATCTATCTAGCTTATACCACGAAGATTCTGTTGGGGAATCTAAGAGATACACATTCAAGCTCGGTTGCATGTAGAACGGAAGTGGTTGTCAATCACGCGCGTTCATAAGTGAGAATGATAATGAGGGTTATCTAGTCATCACATTCATCATGTTCTTGGGTGCGAATGAATATCTTGGAATAAGAATAAGAGAGAATTGAATAAAAGAAAATAGAATTGCATTAATACTTGAGGTACAGCAGAGCTCCACACCCTTAATCTATGATGTGCAGAAACTCCACCGTTGAAAATACATAAGCAAAAGGTTCAGGCATGGCCGAATGGCCAGCCCTCATGGTCTAAGAACTATGCGTTCAAAGATCTGATCCTAAGATCTAAAGTGATCAAAAGATGTCAAATACAATAGTTAAATGTTCTATTTATAATAAACTAGCTCCTAGGGTTTACACGAGTAAGTAATTGATGCATAAATCCACTTCCGGGGCCCACTTGGTGTATGCTTGGGCTGAGCTTGATCAATCCACGAGCTGAGGCTTCTGTTGGAGTTGAACTCCGAGTTATGACGTGTTTTGGGCGTTCAACTCCGGATCATGACGTTTTTCTGGCGTTTAACTCCAGACAGCAGCATGAACTTGGCGTTCAACGCCAAGTTACGTCGTCAATTTCCGAATAAAGTATGGACTATTATATATTGCTGGAAAGCCCTAGATGTCTACTTTCCAACGCCGTTGAGAGCGCGCCAATTGGAGTTCTGTAGCTCCAGAAAATCCATTTCGAGTGCAGGGAGGTCAGATTCCAACAGCATCAGCAGTCCTTTTGTCAGCCTTTTTCAGAGTTTTGCTCAAATCCCTCAATTTCAGCCAGAAATTACCTGAAATCACAGAAAAACACACAAACTCATAGTAAAGCCCAGAAATGTGAATTTAACATAAAAACTAATGAAAACATCCCTAAAAGTAGCTTGAACTTACTAAAAACTACCTAAAAACAATGCCAAAAAACGTATAAATTATCCGCTCATCACAACACCAAACTTAAATTGTTGCTTGTCCCCAAGCAACTGAAAGTCAAATAGGATAAAAAGAAGAGAATATACTATAAATTCAGAAATATCAATGAATATTAATTATAATTAAATGAGCGGGACTTGTAGCTTTTTGCCTCTGAACAGTTTTGGCATCTCACTTTTTCCTTTGAAGTTCAGAATGATTGGCTTCTCTAGGAACTTAGAATTTCGGATAGTGTTATTGACTTTCCTAGTTAAGCATGTTGATTCTTGAACACAGCTACTTATGAGTCTTGGCCGTGGCCCTAAGCACTTTGTTTTCCAGTATTACCACCAGATACATAAATGCCACAGACACATAACTGGGTGAACCTTTTCAGATTGTGACTCAGCTTTGCTAGAGTCCCCAGTTAGTGGTGTCCAGAGCTCTTAAGCACACTCTTTTGCCTTGGATCACGACTTTAACCACTTAGTCTCAAGCTTTTTTACTTGGACCTTCATGACACAAGCACATGGTTAGGGACAGCTTGATTTAGCCGCTTAGGCCTGGATTTTATTTCCTTGGGCCCTCCTATCCATTGATGCTCAAAGCCTTGGATCCTTTTTACCCTTGCCTTTTGGTTTTAAGGGCTATTGGCTTTTTCTACTGCTCCTTCTTTTTCTATATACTCTCTTTTTTTTTTTTTCGAATGCTTCTTCTTTTTCACTGCTTTTTCTTGCTTCAAGAATCAATTTCATGATTTTTCAGATCCTCAATAACATTTCTCTTTGTTCATCATTCTTTCAAGAGCCAACAATTTTAACATTCATAAACAACAAGATCAAAAGACATATGCACTGTTCAAGCATTCATTCAGAAAACAAAAATTATTGTCACCACATCAATATAATTAAACTAAATTCAAGAGCTATTTTCGAAATTTATGTACTTCTTGTTCTTTTGAATTAAAACATTTTTCTTTTAAGAGAGGTGAAGGAGTAATGGATTTTATTCATAGCTTTAAGGCATGGTTACATACTAATGATCATGAAATAAAGACACAAAACATGGATAAACATAATACTAAAAACCGAAAACAGAAAGAAATAAGAACAAGGAATGAATCCACCTCTAGTGGCGTCTTCTTCTTGAAGGACCAATGATGTTCTTTAGCTCTTCTATGTCCCTTCCTTGCCTTTGTTGCTCCTCCCTCATTGCTCTTTGATCTTCTCTTATTTCTTGGAGGATGATGGAGTGCTCATGATGTTCCACCCTTAATTGTTCCATATTGTGACTCAAACCTTCTAAGGAAGTGTTGAGTTGCTCCTAATAGTTGTTTGGAGGAAAGTGCATTCCTTGAGGCATCTCAGGAAATTGTTGATGATGAGCTTCCTCATGCACTTCTTGAGGGCCGTGAGGAGCTTCTCTTGCTTGCTCCATCCTTTTCTTGGTGATGGGCTTGTCTTCTTCAATAGAGACATCTCCTTCTATGATGACTCCAGCTGAATAACATAGATGGCAAATAAGGTGAGGGAAGGCTAGCCGTGCCATGGGTGAGGGCTTGTCGGCTATTTTGTAGAGTTCATTGGAGATGACCTCATGAACTTCTACTTCCTCTCCAATCATGATGCTATGGATCATGATGGCCCGATCCACAGTAACTTCAGATCGGTTGCTAGTAGGAATGATAGAGCGTTGAATGAACTCCAACCATCCTCTAGCCACAGGCTTGAGATCCAGTCTTCTTAGTTGAACTGGCTTGCCTTTGGAATCTATTCTCCACTGAGCTCCTTCCACACAAATGTCCATAAGGACTTGGTCGAATCTTTGATCAAAATTGACCCTTTTAGTGTAGGGGCGTTCATCACCTTCCATCATAGGCAAGTGGAATGCCAACCTTACATTTTCCGGACTGAAATCCAAGTATTTCCCCCTAACCATTGTGAGATAATTCTTTGGGCTTGGGTTCATACCTTGGTCATGGTTCCTAGTGATCCATGCATTGGCATAGAACTCTTGAACCATTAAGATTCCGACTTGTTGCATAGGGTTGGTTAAGACTTCCCAACCTCTTCTTTGAACTTCATGTCGGATCTCCGGATACTCATTCTTCTTGAGCTTGAAAGGGACCTCAGGGATCACCTTCTTCTTTGCCACAACATCATAGAAGTGGTCTTGATGGCTCTTGGAGATGAATCTTTCCATCTCCCATGACTCGGAGGTGGAAGCTTTTGTCTTCCCTTTTCCTTTTCTAGAGGATACTCCGGCCTTAGGTGCCATTGGTAATGGAAAAACAAAAAGCTTATGCTTTTTACCACACCAAACTTAAAATTTTGCTCGTCCTCGAGCAAAAAAAAGAAAAGAAGAGTAGAAGAAGAAGAAGAAAATATGGGAGAGAGGGAGAGAAGGAGGTTCGGCTATGTGGGAGAAGAAGGGGCTGTGTTGTGTGAAAATGAAGTAGAAGTGAAGGGTATTTATAGGGAGAGGGGAGGGTGGTTGTTCGGCCAATTTGGGTGGGAATGGGTGGGAAATGAATTTGAATTTTATGAAGGTAGGTGGGGTTTATGGGAAAGAGTGGGGTGATGTAAATGGTGAATGGGAGAATTGGGAAGAGGAATTGAGGTGATTGGTGATGGGTGTTGGGAAGTGTGACATGGGGAGTAGGAAGAATGAGATTTAGGATTAGGAGAGTGTGATTAGGATTAAAAGGTAAGGTGGGAATATGGTAGGTGGGGATCCTGTTCCTGAGGTGATCCTGTGGGGTCCACAGATCCTGAGGTGAAAACAAATACCATTCCTTCACCATATAGGCATGTAAAATGCCTTCATGCATCATTCTGGCGTTCAAACGCCCATTGGTGCATGTTCTGGGCGTTCAACGCCCATGTAATGCATGTTTCTGGCGTTGAACGCCAGTTTCATGCTTGTTACTGGCGTTCAACGCCAGCTTTTCTCCTCTAGGCACATTCTTGGCGTTCAACGCCAGGATGTTGCTTGTTTCTGGCGTTCAGCGCCAGAATGGTGCTCTGTTCTGGCGTTGAACGCCAGCCAGATGCATCTTACTGGCGTTGAACGCCAGTCTGTGCGTCCTCCAGGGTGAAAATTTTTTTTCTTCTGTTTTTGACTCTGTTTTTAATTTTTTTGATTTTTTTCGTGACTCCTCATGATCATGTACCTAATAAAACACAAAATAACAATAAAATAGAATAAAATAAAATTAGATAAATAAAATTGGGTTGCCTCCCAACAAGCGCTTCTTTAATGTCAATAGCTTGACAGTGGCTCTCATGGAGCCACAAGGTGATCAGGTCAATGTCGTATAGTTGTCCATACCAAACTTAGAGTTTGGATATGGGATCTTAACACCATACTTAGAGTTTGGTTGTGGCCTCACAACACCAAACTTAGAGTTTGACTGTGTGGGCTCTTCTTGACTCTGAACTGAGAGAAGCTCTTTATGCTTACTCTCTTCTGTCACAGAGGGATGGCCATGTGCCTTAAACACAAGGTATTCCCCATTCAATTGAAGGACTAATTCTCCTCTATTGACATCTATCACAGCTCCTGCTGTGGCTAGGAAAGGTCTTCCAAGGATGATGCAATCATCCTCTTCCTTCCTAGTGTCTATGATTATGAAATCAGCAAGGATGTAAAGGCCTTCAACCTTTACTAGCACGTCCTCTACTAGTCCATAAGCTTGTCTCAATGACTTGTCTGCCAGTTGTAGTGAGAACAAGGCAGGTTGTACCTCAATGATCCCCAGCTTCTCCATTACAGAGAGTGGCATAAGATTTATCCCTGACCCCAGATCACACAGAGCTTTTTCAAAGATCATGGTGCCTATGGTACAAGGTATTAAGAATTTGCCAGGATCTTGTTTCTTTTGAGGTATAATTTTCTGAATCCAAGTATCCAGTTCATTAATGAGCAAAGGAGGTTCACTTTCCCAAGTCTCATTACCAAACAATTTGGCATTCAGCTTCATGATAGCTCCTAAATATTGAGCAACTTGCTCTCCAGTTACATCTTCATCCTCTTCTGAGGAAGAATAGTCTTCAGAGCTCATGAATGGCAGAAAGAGATTTAATGGAATCTTTATGGTCTCTGTATGAGCCTCAGATTCCTTTGGATCCTTAATAGGAGATTCCTTCTTGCTTGAGGGACGTCCCAGGAGGTCTTCCTCACTAAGATTTTCGTCCTCCTCCTCCCTTGTGCATTCGGCCATATTGACTATGTCAATGGCCTTGCACTCTCCTTTTGGATTCTCTTCTGTATTGCTTGGGAGAATACTGGGAGGAGTTTCAATGACTTTCTTACTCAGCTGGCCTACTTGTGCCTCCAGATTTCTAATGGAGGATCTTGTTTCACTCATGAAACTGAAAGTGGCTTTTGACAGATCAGAGACTACATTGGCTAAATTAGAAGTGTTTTGTTCAGAATTCTCTGTCTGTTGCTGAGAAGATGATGGATATGGCTTGCTATTGCCCGGCCTATTACGTCCACCATTGTTAAAACCTTGTTGAGGTTTTTGTTGATCCTTCCATGAGAAATTTGGATGATTTCTCCATGATGAGTTATAGGTGTTTCCATAAGGTTCACCCATGTAATTAACCTCTGCCATGGCAGGGTTCTCAGGATCATAAGCTCTTCAGAAGCTGCCTCTCTAGTATTGTGGATGCATGTTGCAATCCATTCAGATTTTGAGAGATCATGTTGACCTGTTGAGTCAACACTTTGTTCTGAGCCAATATGGCATTCAGAGTATCAATTTCAAGAACTCCTTTCTTCTGAGGTATCCCATTGTTCACAGAATTCCTCTCAGAAGTGTACATGAACTGGTTATTTGCAACCATGTCAATGAGTTCTTGAGCCTCTTTAGGCGTTTTCTTCAGGTGAATAGATCCACCTGCAGAATGATCCAATGACATTTTCGAAAATTCAGAGAGACCATAATAGAATATATCTAATATGGTCCATTCTGAAAACATGTCAGATGGACATCTTTTGGTCAGCTGCTTGTATCTCTCCCAAGCTTCATAGAGGGATTCACCATCTTTTTGTTTGAAGGTTTGAACATCCACTCTCAGCTTGCTCAGCTTTTGAGGAGGAAAGAATTTATCTAAGAATGCAGTGACAAGCTTATCCCATGAGTCCAGGCTATCCTTGGGTTGTGAATCCAACCATACTCTAGCTCTGTCTCTTACAGCAAAAGGGAAAAGCATGAGTCTGTAGACTTCAGGATCAACTCCATTCGTCTTTACAGTCTCACAGATCTGCAAGAACTCAGTTAAAAACTGATAAGGATCTTCAGATGGAAGTCCATAAAACTTGCAGTTTTGTTGCATTAAAGCAACTAGTTGAGGCTTAAGCTCAAAGTTATTGGCTCCAATGGCAGGAATGGAGATGCTTCTTCCATCAAATTTGGACGTTGGCTTTGTGAAGTCACCAAGCATTCTTCTTGCATTATTATTATTTTCGGCTGCCATCTCCTTCTCTTGTTCGAAAATTTCTGAAAGGTTGTTTCTGGATTGTTGTAATTAGCTTCTCTTAATTTTCTCTTCAGAGTCCTTTCAGGTTCTGGATCAATTTCAACAAGAGTGCCTTTATCCTTGTTCCTGCTCATATGAAAGAGAAGAAAACAAGAAAAGAAGAGGAATCCTCTATGTCACAGTATAGAGATTCCTTTATGTTAGTAGAAAAAGAAGGGGGTAGAAGAATGAGGAGGGGGATTCGGATTTTGGATGAAGAGAGGTGAAGAGAAGTGTTAATAATTAAATAATTAAATAGAAGAAGAAAAGAGGAGGGAAATTTCGAAAAAAAATTAAAAAAAAGAGGTTAGTAATTTTCGAAAATTAGAAGTAAAATATAATTAAAATTTAAAACATGAAACAATTAATTAATTAAAAAGAACTTTTGAAAAAGGGATGAGATATTTTCGAAAATTAGAGAGGGAAAAGTAGTTAGGTGGTTTTGAAAAAGATAAGAAACAAACAAGAAGTTAGTTAGTTGATTGAAAAAGATTTGAAATCAAAATTGAAAAAGATAAGAAGATAGTAAGTTAGATAAGATATTTTGAAATCAAATTTTGAAAAAAGATAAAATTTTTGAAAAAGATAAAATAAAAGATAACAAGATTTAATTCAAAAATTTTTGAAATTATTTACTTCACTAACAAGAAACTACAAGATAAGATTCTAGAACTTAAAGATTGAACCTTTCTTAACAAGAAAGTAACAAACTTCAAATTTTTGAACCAATCACATTAATTATTAGTGAATTTTCGAAAATATGATGTAAAGATAAGGAAAATATTTTGAAAATAATTTGAAAAATGTTTTTGAAATTTTCGAAAAAATAAAAAAATGAAAAAGATATGATTTTTGAAAAAGATTTTGAAAAGATAAGATTTTTAAAATTGAAATTTTTGACTTGACTTGTAAGAAACAACTAATTTTAAAATTTTTGACCAAGTCAACCCAAAATTTCGAAAATTTGGAGGGAAATAAGGAAAAGATATTTTTTTGATTTTTGAATTTTTAATTATGAGAGAGAAAAACAACAAAAATACTCAATGCATGAAATTTTTAAATCAAAACAATGAATGCATGCAAGAATGCTATGAATGTCAAGATGAACACCAAGAACACTTTGAAGATCATGATGAACATCAAGAACATATTTTTGAAAAATTTTTTATGCAAAGAAAATATGCAAGACACCAAACTTAGAAATTTTTAATGTAGGGAAAATATGAATGCCAAGATGCACATGAAAAACAACAAACAATACAAAACAAGAAATCATCAAGATCAAACAAGAAGACTTGTCAAGAACAGCTTGAAGATCATGAAGAACACTATGAATGCATGGATTTTCGAAAAAATGCAAGAAAAACTTTTTAAAGCATGCAATTGACACCAAACTTAAAATTGACTCAAGATTCAAATAAGAAACACAAAATATTTTTGGTTTTTATGATTTTCTAATTTTTTTGGATTTTTATTAAATTTTTTTTCGAAAAAATATTTTAGAAAAACGAAAAAGAAAAGAAAAATTTTGAAAAAGATTTTTGAAAAGAAAATTACCTAATCTGAGCAACAAGATGAACCGTCAGTTGTCCAAACTCGAACAATCCCCGGCAACGGCGCCAAAAACTTGGTGGACGAAATTGTGATCCATGTTCTAACTATTTTGAGATGAAGGCTTTCTTATGGCACTGGTTAAATTCACAACTCCGTTCAACTAACCAGCAAGTGTACTGGGTCGTCCAAGTAATACCTTACGTGAGTAAGGGTCGATCCCACAGAGATTGTTGGTATGAAGCAAGCTATGGTCACCTTGTAAATCTCAGTCAGGCAGATTAAAATTTGTTTATGGTTTCGGAAATAGAAATAATAAAATAGAAATAATAAAAGGGATAGAATACTTATGCAGATTCATTGGTGGGAATTTCAGATAAGCATATGGAGATGCTGTATGGCTCAAGGACGCCTGCTCTCCTACTGCTTCAACTCAATCTTCTTACTCCTTTCCCATGGCAAGCTGTGTATAGGGGTTCACCGTTCGACGATGGCTACGTTCAATCCTCGGGAAAATGGTCCTCTGCGGCTGTCTCGCATGGCTAAATTCTGGAGGCATCACCTGGCCGAAGGCTACATCCATCCTTGCAGTGAAAATACTCACGCGCTCTGTCACAGCACGGTAATCATGGTTGGTTCCTGCGCTACTGGAATAGAATCCCTGATCTTTTGCGTTTGTCATCACGCCCAGCACTTGCAAGTCTGAAGCACGTCACAGACATTCATTACCGGAATCCTACTCGGAATACCACAGACAAGGTTAGACTTTCCGGATTCCCAGGATCCTACTCGGAATACCACAGACAAGGTGAGACTTCCGGATCCTCATAAATGCCGCCATCTATCTAGCTTATACACGAAGATTCTGTTGGGGAATATAAGAGATACACATCAAGCCCGGTTGCATGTAGAACGGAAGTGGTTGTCAATCACGCGCGTTCATAAGTGAGAATGATATGAGGGTATCTAGTCATCACATTCATGTTCTTGGGTGCGAATGAATATCTTGGAATAAGAATAA